>NW_026606092.1:39830000-40430000 GCF_029834395.1 Sorex fumeus | reverse complement strand
TTCTTGAAGGCGTTCCAAGCCGCTCTCTTCCTCCTGCGCAGCTCGGGTGCCAGGTCATTTGTCATGTTGACCTCTCGACCTAGGTACACATAGCTGTTGCATTCGGAGATGGTCGTTCCATTGAGAGCGAATGGGGCGTCAGGAACAAGGCTTCACCGACATGGCAGCACTGAGAAGGATGAGAAAGGAGAGGCCGACAAAATCTCAAGGCCGACCTAGGCTGCCACAACGAAGGAAGACAAAAATGATCGTCTGTACTTTCAATGCACGTACGCTAGCATCAGATGCATCCATCGAGGACCTGATGGTACAAGCGCGAATGATCAAGTACGACATCATTGGTCTGACCGAGACAAGAAGACACGAATCTCACCATGCCGTTTTCGACACTGGAGAAGAATTGTTCCTCGGAACATGCGATAAAAGAGGTGTTGGAGGCGTCGGTGTCCTTATCAACACAAACTTGGCCAAGAGCATTGATTCATTCGAATGCCTAACAACCCGAATCGGACGTTTACATTTGAATAGATGTGGCTCACTGCCTGCAGTTTCTATCTTCGTTGTCTACGCACCAACATCTCATTATGATGAAAGAGAAATCGAGAAGTTCTACATGGAGCTAGAGAAATTCTATAAAGAAGACCACACCTTCTACAAGATCATTGTGGGTGATTTTAATGCCAAGATAGGACCGAGAAGATCAGCTGAAGAACTTCACATCGGAACCCATGGCCTAGAATGGAACGAACAGGGTGAGAGACTGTCTGAGTTCATCATGTCGACCAAGACCATTCATGGTAACTCACAGTTCCAGAAGGCAGAATCTAAACGATGGACATGGGAGTCTCCCGGTGGACGATTCCACAATGAAATAGACCACATCATATTCAATCGACGGTTTTGCCTGACTGATGTCGCTGTTGTCCCAAAATTTCGAACGGGATCGGACCACCGTCTCCTTCGTGCAAAATTCTACTTCACAGAGCGGGGAGAAAGGGCTGCAAAGTTCAAAAAGAGAACTCCCAGAACGACCACCAACTGGGAACTCTTTGGTACTATTGCGGCAACATGGGAAGATGCCATTGTTGACAACATTGACGAGGAATACGATCGACTGGTTCAGCACCTCCATGAATGTGCGAGGAACGCCAAGAGAGAGATAGCCACAAAAAGTCGCCTATCTTCGAAAACTCTTGAGCTAATTCGCCAGCGTGGTTTGGCGCATGCCTCAGGCAACCGCAAGCTAACGTCCGAGCTTGCAAAGCAGTGCAGAGATGCGATCAAGGAAGACCTCAAAGAGAGAAGAGCAGAAGTACTGGTAGATGCGGCAGAAGCCGGGAAAAGTATTCGTAACGCCCGCCTGTCCTTCGCCAACTATAAGACCAAGATGACTGCCCTCCGACGTCCTGATGGATCCATCACATCCTCCAGAACGGCAATGGAGAAGATTATCCGTGACTTCTACTCAAATCTCTTCGATAGCCATGTCCACTTGCCGACATACCAAATTCCACAGGATGGGTATGTCGTTCCCAACGTTCTCCCTTCCGAAATCCGACACGCCATTTTGTCAGTAAAGAAGCAAACAGCACCCGGCCCACCTGAACACCTGAAGAACCTGCCGTCAGTACTCATCAATACACTGGCTCGGCTCTTCACTCGCTACCTGTCTGAATGCAAGGTTCCATCTCAATGGAAAACCAGCAGGACCATACTACTGTTCAAGAAGGGAGACATCCATGACATTGGCAACTATCGCCCGATCTGCCTATTGTCTGTCATCTACAAGTTGTTCACTCGAGTCATCCTGAATAGGATTGGCAGAACACTAGATGAAGGACAACCATGTGAGCAAGCAGGGTTCCGCAAAGGATTCAGCACCATCGACCATATCCACACGATAACCAAACTCATTGAGGTTTCTCGGGAGTTCAAGATGCCGCTCTGCTTAACGTTCATTGATTTAAAGAAGGCCTTTGATTCTGTTGAGACAGAAGCGGTCATTGAAGCCCTAGCCAATCAGGGCATACAAGCCCAATACATCAGGATCCTCCGTGAGCTGTATTGCGGATTCACTACCAGGATCTCACCATTCTACAAAGAAGTGATCGTTGATGTCAAGAGAGGGGTGCGGCAGGGTGATACCATTTCACCAAAACTCTTCAGTGCCACCCTCGAGAACATCATGCGACGACTGGAATGGGAAGGAATGGGAGTGAAGATAGATGGTCGGCAACTACACCACCTCCGCTTTGCTGATGACATTGTTTTAATAACACCAAACATCAGCCAAGCGGCACAAATGCTGGCCGACTTTGACCGTGAGTGTGGAAAGGTAGGACTACAGCTGAATCTTACGAAGACAATGTTTATGTGTGTGACTAATGTGTACTTAATTTGCCAATTTCAATTCCTTATCTGACTTAACATCAATCTTGTTATAAAATGCATTGTTTCATCTTTTTAAGTAACCAAAAAGTATATACTGAGTATATATTGATTGTGTATTTATCACATCTTATTCCAGTTAACTAGTGATGAGCATTTAGGCTGATTCCATGTTTTGGCTACGGTGAGTGAGGATGCTGCGAACACACAGTGCAAATATCTTTTAAAGTCCGTGTTTTGATGCTCTTAGGGTAAAAACTTACAAGTGATATTGCTAGATCGCTTGAAATTCCAATTTCTAGTTTTAGTGTTTAAAGGGGCTACTCCAGGCGAGGCTCAGTAGTTGTCAGAGCCATAAAGAAAGGTGTAAAAATGGATCAGACATTCAATAACTGCAATGTAACTTGGGGACTCACACATGCTAAGCATGTGTAATTTGAATTCTATCCACAGCCCCACCTCTGTCATTTTTCTGGTTTTGTTTTGTAGTCACACACAGCAGTGCTCAAGAATTACACCTGGTTCTGTGCTCAAGGATCACTCTTGTCATGGCTTAAGAAATATGGGTTTCTGGGGACTGAACCCAGGTGCGCCACTTGCAAAGCAAGTTTCTTGCCTGCTGTATTGCCTCTCAAATATTGTCTTTATTGTTTTGGGGGGTGACATGTGGCAATGTTCAGGACTTACTCCCGGTTCTGTGCTCAAGAACCATTCCTGGTGATGCTTGGAAGACAATCTGGGATGCTGGTGACAGAACCGAGGTCAGCTGTGTGCAAGGCAATTGCCCTACCCGCTGTATTATTGCTCCACCCCCATTTTTATGAGAAAAACCCAAACCATTAAAAAAAATATTTGCCATTGTGTTGGATCATATTTCTAATTGGCATAAAAAAGTTACTGGTATTTCTGTTGTCTTACTAATTATAAACAATTTTCCAAATTATGTAGACTCTCAAGGCAGTTAATTATGTTGCTGAAAAAACAGCTTTCTCCACCTTCCTCTCAAATATGCAAGAAGGTGGGGGAGTGGGTGGGAAGGAGTGAGGAATAGGAACCTGTACTTGCTATCCTCTGTACAATCAGAAAAGGAAAAACAAGGAGGCTGAGTAGCTTCCTTCCCTCAGTTTATCAGCTAATTATTTTGATAGCTGTACTATATTGCCCTCAAACCTCACCTACCTCATCTTCTATAAGATGTCTCCCTTGCCCGTCTAAAAAGTGTGGTGTCTGGGTCTGGACAGATAGTACAGAAGTACTATACTTGTATCCAGTTGGCTCTAGTTTGATCCCAGCACTGCACATAGCCCTCTGAGCATTGCCATGAATGACCTCTGAGCAGAGCCTGGAGTAAGCCCTGAGTACTGCTAGATGTAGCCCTAGAACCAAACAATAAAAATAAAAGTGGGGGTTCCTATGTTATATTAGTAATATTTTGTGAAGACAATCAGGGGACAGCCTTACTAACTTCAGCTGCCAGGGTATGGAGTTGGCACACAGAAGTAGGAGTGTCAAAACTTCATGAAAATTGAGAAGGAAATGCTGAAGAAAAGACACAACAGAAAGAACTCTATAATCTGTGTAGAAAAGCCAATCTAATCCTGGCAATCTATTAAACTTCCAGAAATGAGATGGAGGTAACAATTCATACAAAGAGAATAAGGTAGGTATGATCAAACTGATTATACTTTCACAGCGACTGTGCCTTCTGAATCACTATCAAGGTAATTCTATCACCACGAAATGTTGTGTGCCCCAGAAATAAAACCAAAACCTCCAGACACACTCATCTGATTTCAGGTAATAATATTTTGTTTGCTCTGTATCTGAATATAAATAAATTCATATAGTATGCCAAAATGTATAAGAATAATTATACATTTCACTATAAAAGAATACAAGTCTTTTTTTTTTCAATTGAATTCAATTGAAAAAAAAAAGACTTGTATTCTTTTATAGGCAGGCTTCCAACCAGTAAGCACACTTCCTGGCCCTTGTCTCTATTGTCCTTGGGTGTTAGACCCATATTATGATATTTTATATTCCACAAATGAGTGCAGTCTTTCTATGTCCCTCTCTTTCTGAATCATTTCACTTAGCATGATACTCTCCATGACCATGCAATTATAAGCAAATTTCATGGCTTCACCTTTCCTAACAGCTACATAGTATTCCACTGTGCACATGTAGCAATGTTTCTTTAACCAGTGGAATCAGGTACTTAGGTTGTTCCCAGATTCTGGCTATTGTGAACAGTGCTGCAATGAACGTACAGGTGTAGATGTCAGTTCTACTGTGCTTTTCTGCTCCCTTGGGATATATCCCAGAAGTGGTGTTGCTGGGTCTAATAGGAGCTCAATTTTTAGTTTTCTGAGATGTTATTTTCCAAAAAGGCTGGAAGAGTCGGCATTCCCACCAACAATGAAGGAGAGTCCCTTTCTCCCCACATTCACACCAACACCAGTTGCTTTTGTTCTTTTAGATGTGGGCCGGTCTCTGTGGTGTGAGAGGAGACCTCATTGTTGTTTTGATCTATATCTCCCTGATGATTAGTGATGAAGAGCATTTTTTTCATGTGCCTTTTGGCCACTGAATTTCTTCGAGAAAGTTTCTTTTCATTTTATCACCCCATTTTCTGATGGGATTGGATGTTTTTTTCCTTGTAGAGTTCAAGCAGTGCTTTGGGTATCCTTGATATTAACTCCTTACCAGAAGGGTACTGGGTGAATATCCTTTCCCATTCCATAGGCTGTCTTTGTATTCTGGTCACTGTTTCTTTTTTTTTTTTTTTAATTAGTGAAACACCACTGAAGGGGCCGGCAAGCTACCGAGAGTATCTCGCCCACACGGCAGAGCCTGGCAAGCCACCCGTGATGTATTCAATATGCCAAACACAGTAACAACAAAATCTCCAATGGAGACGTTACTGGGCCCGCTCGAGCCAATCGATGAACAACGGGAAGGCCTTTACCTTTTACCTTTATTAGTGAAACACCATGAGGTACAGTTATAGACTTAGAAATTTTTGTGCTTGGGTTTCAGTTATACAATGATCAAGTACCCATTCCTCCACCAGTGCCCATCCTCCACCACCACGGGTCCCAGCATCCCTCCCACCCCCCCGCCCTGCATCCCACCCTGCCTCTGTGGCAGGACATTCCCTTTTGTTCTCTCTCTCTCTCCTTTTGGGTGTTGTGGCTTGCAAAAGAGGCATTGAGTGGCAATCATGTTTGGTCTATAGTCTACTTTCAGCATGCTTCTCCCATCTTGGGAGGATCCTCCCAACACCCTTTATCTGGTACTCCCTTCTCTATCTGAGCTTCTTTTTCCCCTAGCACATGTGGTTAGGAATTTTGCCCCAGGACTTGGAGGCCAGTCACTGTTTCTTTTGAGGTCACTGTCACTGTCCTCCCATAGTTCATGGATTTGCTCTAGTGGGTCCAGTAACACTAGAGCGATAGCAGGTAGGGCGTTTGCCTTACATGCAGTCAACATGGCTGACCTGAATTCGATTCCCCTGCCCCTCTCCGAGAGCCCGGCAAGCTAGCGAGAGTATCTCGCCTGCTCAGCAAAGCCTGGCAAGCTCCCCATGACATATTCGATATGCCAAACTCAGTAACAAGTCTTTTGAGGTACAGAAGCTTTTTAGTATAACACAATCTCATTTGTTTATGTCTGCTTCAACTTGTTTGGTCAGTGGAGTCTCATGTTTGAAGATAGATGTCTTTGGCTTCAATGTCATGAAGGGTTTTGCCAACCTCTTCTTCAATATACCTTATGGAGTCTGGTCTGATGTTGAGGTCTTTAATACATTTTGATCTGACTTTTGTGTCTGGTGTTAGGTAGAGGTCTGAGACCATTTTTTTTTTTGCATGTAGCCTTCCAGTTTTGTCAGTAACAAAGCCTCTTTTGTTAGAGGCTTTCTTTGCTTCACTTTATATTTCTTGCTCCCTTATCAAAGATTAGATGATCACATATTTGAGGGTGTGTGTAAGGATATTCAATCCTATTCCATTGGTCTGTAGATCTGTCTTTGTTCCAATACCATGCTGTTTTAAGTATTACCGCTTTGTAGTACAGTTTGAGGCTGGGAAGGGTGATGCCTCCCATCTTTCCCCCCCAGAATTACTTTAGCTATTCGTGAGGGCCTGTTGTTCCATATGAATTTCAGGAGTGTTTGATCAATTTCTGTGAAGAATGTCATGGGTATCCTTATAGAGATCACATTGAATCTGTATAATGCTTTGGAGAGTATTGCCATTTTGACGTTAATTCTCCCAATCCATGAGCAGGGGATATGTTTCCATTCCCTCGTGCCCTCTTATTTCTTGATTTCTGTGATTCACCTGTGTTTGGTAGCTATCTTTAATAGACTGAGGATATTCCTTTCTTTCCTAGCTTTGTAAAGAGTTTTCATTATCGATGGGCACTAAATTTTTATTCTATATAAATGCATACTTTCATGTTTTGCAGTTTTCTTTGTATATCTCCTTTACCTCCTTAGTTAAGCTGATTCTGAGACACTTGATTGTGAATGGGATAGGTTTTTTTTCACATCACTTTCTTCTTGCTCATTATTTGTATATAGGAAAGCCATGGACTTTTGAGTACTGATTTTATAGCCCACGACTTTAATATACAAGTCTATTGTTTCTAAGAGCTTCTTGGTAGAGGACAACAGTAATTCGTCACTTAACTGAAGACACTAAAGACAATTCAGATTTGGGCTAACATTTTTTTAAAAAGTTGTAAGAACACTGTATACAAGGTTTCATGTAATATGTTTTATTTTCTTGGATAAAGATATAAAATTGAGATTGTTGACTATCAAATGTTAGATACTACCATACCACTTTCCAAAGTGGTTTCATCATTTTGAAGGCCTATCAGTAATTTTTTCCCCACAATGCCATGAATAGACGCCAAGGAATGCAGGCAAAATCTGCACTTTTACAACTGAGCCACATTCCCAATGACAGTGGCAATTCCTAATAGTTGCTCCATATCCTTATCAGCACCTGATACTGAGATATTTCTATTTTACTATTCTAGTGTATAGGAATTTCTCAACCTTTTTCTCACTGTGACCCACTTCTGACCTTGTTTCCTTCTTGGGGATCTTGTCCTACTAGTTGACCACCTTGCTTAGTTTTGGCCCACTTAGGTGATTTTCACCCGTGTCCTCCATGGGATATCCTGGGGACCCAAAGAGAGGGAAACATTGGTCCCCAACACAGAAACACAATTTTTGTAGATGTGTAGTAGCATTTCATTATGATTTTAGTTTATATTTCTGTGATTCACCTGTGTTTGGTAGCTATCTTTAATAGACTGAGGATATTCCTTTCTTTCCTAGCTTTGTAAAGAGTTTTCATTATCGATGGGCACTAAATTTTTATTCTATATAAATGCATACTTTCAGCAAACTGAATACTTTCCTCCTAAGATAGTGACAAGGCAAAACTGTTTCTTCCCAGCATTATTTATCATTTTGTAGCATTACCTATATAACAATGAATAGGGAAAGAAACTGGGAAGGGGGGGGGGGGAAATAACAGTACAGAAGACAGGGCGCTTGCTCTGCACATAGCTGATCTGGGTTCAATCTCAGGCACACCATGTGTTCTGCTGAGACGTATCAGGAGTGATCCCTGAGTGAAGAAACAGGTATAAGCCCTGAGAACTGCAGGGTGTGGTCCCAAAGCAAAAAAAGAAAAGGGCGGGGGGAAGGTAGAGGAAGTAAAACTGTCTCTCAATATGACGTGATTTACAAGACCCCTAAGAATGGAAAAAGCTACTAGAAAAAGTGCATCTAGCAACTTCTTAGGTTAATAAACCATTATATTAGGGTTTATCAGAATTAATACAGAATGATTAAAAATGAGAAAATAAATATAATATAACATGCAGGTCCCAGGGCTGAGATCTCCAAGCCTGCTCGGATAGGGGCTAAGCATCCTCCACCCAGATCCTCCATCTTCCAGTAGGCAGGGGTCACAGCCACCAACTGCCCCCCCCCCCCGCCCCCGCCCCCAGCGCCGTGTAATTCCATCAACGGCCAGGACCCAGAGACTATAAAACCCAGCTCCCGGAAGCGACATCTTATTATCTCATTCTTACTTTGGACAACCTGGCAGGCTTCCGAATGTAACCTGCCCATATGGCAGAGTCTGGCAAACTCCCCATGGTTTACCCAATATGCCAAATACCAATAACATTGAGGGGTCTCATTCTCCTAACCCTGAAAGAGCCTTGAATATTGCATTTTTAAAAATATCAGGGCTAGGGCGAAGGAGACGTTACTGGTGACTGCTCGATGCAATCAACGAACAACAGGATGATTGTGATCGTGATAACATGCTTAAGTGACAATCTATACAGAAAAAAAGAAACTGAGGGCCAGACAGAGAGTACAGTGGGTGAGGCATTTGCTTAACCCAATTCTTGGTATGCCATATAATCCCCCCAAAAATAATAATGCTCAAAAAAATCCTGATTTTTTTTTGTCACAAATTTTAATCAAATCAACAATTTCTGTGGGCTTTGTGTCATACACTTTTAGTAGTTATTTTCATCTAATCTAGCACTAATAACCATCTAAGTAATTTTATCATAACAATCTCCTGCTTTATTTACTAACTGCAACTTACCAATGACTATGCTGTAAGCAGTGATATGTGTAAAACATATCAAGTTTTATGTTATTTGTGTAAATAAATAATAAAGTCTTATGTTATTTGTGTAAATCCTTAATTATGTATAATCAGAAAAAATAAAAGGGAATTCTGATGTGATAGACTACTCAAACTTTATTTTTAACACATATTCACTTCTTGCTCTATATTTCACAAACATTAGAAAAGTTTTTCATTCCTAAAATGCAGTATTTTTCCTCTCTCCTCCCTCCCTTCCCTCTGTTCTTCCCCTACCCTGAAACTCTCCTGGAACATTTTGTTGCTTCTCTCTAAAACATTTCTGTGTACCCTAGGTACCATTGTCATTTCCTCCCAAAAATAGAACAGGATTAAGAGACCAAAAGAAAAAAAAAAATCTAACTGTTGGCAGGCCACCAAAGAGGTTTATGTAATAGGTACGAAAAACCTGAATTAAAGTAATACAGTAGAAACTGATGAAAGGAATACAGAAAAATAAGGGTATATGTGAAATAAAAGCAAGCATTTCAGCAATCACATTGTACTAAAAACTGTTGTCTTTCAGGTGAGTTTTCCTATATTTGTTCTAACATGAAGAAATAATTCGAGAATTTCTAAATTATACAAAAGGATATTCAATTAATTAATTCAAGAGTCATTTCTTAATTCAGTAGTTGTTTTTTTCTTTCCTTTTTGGGTCACACCTGGCAATGCACAGGGGTTACTCCTGGCTCTGCACTCAGGAGTTACTCCTGGCGGTGCTCAGGGGACCATATGGGATGCTGGGAATCAAACCGGGGTGGGCCGCGTGCAAGGCAAACGCCCTACCCGCTGTGCTATCGCTCCAGCCCAATAAATTATATAATGCTCAAAAAGATTTATTAAATATTATTGTATAAGACATATTAAAAGCCTAAGAGTTAAAGTTCTGACAGATTATACGAATTGGAGCAATAGCACAGCGGGTAGGGCGTTTGCCTTACACGCAGCCAACATGGCTGACCCGAGTTCGATTCCTCTGCCCCTCTCGGAGAGCCCGGCAAGCTACCGAGAGTATTTGATATGCCAAACACAGTAACAACAAAGTCTCCAATGGAGACGTTACTGGGCCTGCTCGAGCAAATCAATGATCAACGGGAGGGCCTTTACTTACTTACTTACATGTTTCCAATCATCATTTCCAAAGTCATTGCTGTGTACTTGCAGTGCTACTACATCAGTCCCCCTCCACCTGTTTGTCAATATGCTGCCACCATTGTCCCATGATACCTCCCAGACCTCTACCCTTCCCCTTAGTCTCCTCAGCTCCCAGTTCCATTGACCATGTTTCAGAATTCTTTGTTTCCACTGGGGATTGTCTAATCGCTTTCTACGTTTCTTAATACTTAGGCATATGAATGATACCATCTGATTATCTGTCTTTTCCTTTCTGGTTCACTTCACTTAGCATGACACCCTCCTTTTCCAATTTGCAACAAACTGCAAGATTTTTTTCTCATAGTTGAATAGTACTCCATTATGTATCTATTTGCACAAGTTTTTCATCCACTTATCTGTCATTGGGCACTTAGGTTGCTTGCAGATCTTGGCTGTTATAAATAATGCATATAAATGTGCATATTAATGATTTTGTTTGGAGATGAAATGCCAAAAAGTGAATCTCTATGTCCTATGGAAGTGTCCTATACCAAAAAGTGAATCTCATTGTCCTATGGAACCCATAATCTTTGTGAAACCACTGAACTATTTTCCAAAGAGGCTGAAGAGTGCCAACAGCTGTGAAAGAGCGTTTCTTTTTCACCACAAATCCACCAGCATTTCATTTTTCCATACCTTTTGACAAAGACCATTCTTCTTTGTAATGTGTTATATCCATGGCTTTCTCTTTAATGTGATATTTCAAGGGGCTGGAACAACATCACAGCAGGTAGGGTGTTTGCCTTGCACGTGGCCAACCCGGGTTCGATTCTTTCGCCCCTCTCGGAGAGCCCGGCAAGCTACCGAGAGTATCTTGCCCGCATGGCAAAGCCTGGCAAGCTACCTGTGACGTATTTGATATGCCAAAAACAGTAACAAGTCTCACATGTTACCTGCTCGAGCAAATCGATGAACAAGGGGAGGACAGTGGACAGTGGACATTTCAAGTAATACTGAATGGCCAAGATGATTTTTAACTAACAATAATTCTGGGAGTAGCATCTATTTTTCAAATGTACCAAGAGTTTACAGTATGCAAGACTGTTTTAGTTAGGCATCCGTTCAACAAGAGAAAATCTGAAAGTACATATAGACCTATGTAGATGATTGCATTTCATTGCTATTTCAGAGTGGTTCATTTTTTTTACTATTATTACTATTTTTAGAGCATTATAAAGTCGTTTATGATTGGGTTTTAGTCATGCAGTATCCCAACACCAATTCCTCTACCAGTGTACATTTCCCAGCACCACTGTCCTCAGGTTTCCTCCCATTATTCCCCACCCCTCACCTACTGTCTGCCTCTTAGGCAGGTGCTTTTCTGACACAGACCATTCTTATTGATGTCATAGCTCACTGTTGTCTTGATTCGCATTTGGCACATAATCAGTGATGAATATTTTTTCATATTTCTGTTGACTATCTCTATGTCTTCTTTGATCAAGTGTCTGTTCATCTTTTTTTCCCAATTTTTGATTGTTTGCTTTATTGCTGAGCTTTGAAGCTGCTTTATATATATTTAATATTTAGTCTTTTGATGTATGGTTTGTAAATATATTCTCCCAACCTGTAAGGAGTCTTTTTATTTTAGGTTTCATTTCGTCCACAGTTTAGAAACGTTCCATTTTCATGTAGTTTCATTTCCTTATTTATGCTATTGTTTTCTGTGCCAACAAAATCACAGCACTAAAGACACGTCTGGTGTCCATATCCTAGTCAGTTCTACCTATATTTTCTTCAATGTATATCATGGATTTTGGTCTAATCTCAAGGTCATTTACTGCCAGATGTGGCCCAAAAAGTTTAAAATAAGCCAAAGCCCCTGCTCCAGAGACTAATAAATAAATTTTAAAAGAAATCAACCAGCCATCAAAAGTATTTGGATACCCACTTATGGTTGAAACGTGTGGGGCACCCTAGAGAGGAGTGAATTAGCCCAGTGCCCGCTCCATCAGTAGCTGCTTGCTCCCACACCCCAAAGCCACCATGTCTCCAGATGGACTGTAGTATCTCTATGAGACTGAGTTCACCAAAAAATTAATCTGCCAAAACTTTTAGGCTTACTGGCTTGAAAAGTAAGTGAAACCTCTGAACAAGAACTGAATGCTGGCACATATGCTGCCCAAGCCCGCGTGGCCGAGTACACGTGGTGCCTGAGCACACGTGTCACCCACATCTCCCCTCTTGAGATGTATACTTTTATGCTTTCCCATCTAATGCTGGGATGTGTGTAGGGGCTCTCTCTGCCTTTGGAGAAGTCCTCATTCTCTCTTGAGCATGTTACTTTGTCTCTCTTACTCTCCACTCTCTCCCAATTTTTCTCTTTCTCCTTCCCTACAAAACCCTCCCCAAATAAAATGTTTTACTTCAAAAAAAAAAAAAAAAGAACTGAGTGCGGAAAGTAGGTAAAGGGACACATATGATAAAATTCCAGTATCTGGGAGCTGGAGTGATAGCACAGCGGGTAGGGCATTTGCCTTGCACGCAACCAACATGGCCAACCCGGGTTCGATTCCCAGCATCCCATATGGTCCCCAGAGCACCGCCAGGAATAATTCCTCAGTGCATGAGCCAGGAGTAACCTCTGAGCATCGCCGGGTGTGACCCAAAAAGAAAAAAAAAAAAATTCCAGTATCTGTATTGCAAACCATAATGTCAAAAAGGGCGGGGGGGTAGGGAGGGACAGAGAGAGAGAGAGAGAGGGAGAGAGAGAGAGAGAGAGCCTGCCAGCCGTACAGACAGGATCGGGACATGGGGTAGGTGGGAAACTGGGGACACTGGTGGCGGGAAATGTACACTGGTGAAGGGATGGGCGTTGGAATGTTGTATTACTGAAACCCAATTATGAACACAGTTGTAACTGGGTTTCTCACGGTGATTCAATGAAAGAAATGAAAAAATTTAAAAAGCCAAAGCATTTCTTTATCATGTTGAAGCTGGCACATACCATCTGTGGCTCACACTTTTTATATTAGAATAATAAAAAAAAAGAGTAAAATAATAATTGACAGCAAAAGTAGCAACAAAATATTTCATATTGCACTTTAATTGGGTGCCAACAAACAAAGTGAAGCACCATTAATGAAGCCACCAGATGGCGAGAAACACAAACTGGAGTGCAGGTGTCAATGTTAAGGATTTTTGTGTGTTGTCTGGAAATCATTATCAAAGAAATTTTTAAACAAAAGGATAGTCTTGGGGCTGGATATATAATACAGCAGGTAGGAAGCTTCTTTTATATGCGGCTGACCAGGGTTCAATCTCCAGCACACTATATGGTCTCCAAAGCAGTGCAGGAAATAATTTCTGAGCGCAGAGTCAAGAGTAACCCCTAAGCACTGCTGGGCATACACCCCACAAATACACAAAAAATAAAAAACAAAACAGAAAGAAAAAGAAAGGAAGAAAAATAGAGTCAATGTGATTCACATTTGCTACTTGTAAGACCACAAACAAAACACCGGTGCTTTAGTTATCCATTACAAATCCTTTTACATTAATTTCAGTTTCTATGTGCCTAAGATAATATTAGTTTTGGTTCTCTCAAACTAGTCTATACATATATATTATCATATAACATATGCATACAACATAAACATACGTATATAAAAATACATGCTACGTAAATATACATAGACAAACTTTACATAAAAATACTTTCAACTTAAAAATTGACAAGGATCAATTCTTTTAGATTATGAAATCTCATTTGATTGATATTTATTTCATAATATGATTACCTACTTTCTTCAATATGCTCATTTTTTTTAATGTCCTGTGATTCATGTCATGACTTCTTGTGAACCACAACTTTTTGGTAAAGAAGCACAGGTTTTGGAGTCAGACAAGAGTTCACTCTCTCAGCTATTTTAATTATCTGTGCTACTAAAGATACTTTGTGAGCCTCAGGGATTTTTTGGTTTTGTTAAGCGTTTGGGTGTTGTTTTTTATACCTGCCAAGGAACTAATTTTTGGATTGCACCCAGCAGTATTTGGAGTCTGGCTACTCCTTATCTATGTGTATTAGGAACCATGCAGTGCTGAAGACTGAATCTAGTCCTCCCACATACAAATCATGTACGCTACCCACTGAACTGTCCTCACTCTAAACCTCAATTTTTAATCTTTAAAGGAACTCTGATATTTAAAAACACTAAGAATTTTGTATATGAACAGTCTCATAAATCTTACTCCCATACAACGGAAGTCTCATAAATATTATTCCCATGCTCCTTCCTCTAAGTACAGTATAACTCCCCATCAGACCATGAATCACCATCAAAGTCTTGACATATTTCATAATGACAATCAGCAATGGCACTAATCATGATATTCTTGCTCTAAATTCTCTCCTCCAGAAACATTTTACCATCTCATGGATTTTTCTTAGTATGACTAATTGACTGGTTGGATGATTTCTGGCCTTCCCAGCAGCACTGTGTGAGAAGGTGCCTTGGATTAAACTCAGGCCTCACTGCATGCAAGATATGTGCTCTAGCCCTTTGAGTTCTGTCTCTGGCTCCTTTAAATATTTAAACACTGAAATTGCAGTGCAGTGGAAAAGACATATAGGGCAAGTTAGCATATTTTATTCAGTTCCGCTCTAGCTTTACTTGTATTAGGATAACTTCTCATACAAAACAAAAAGTATTAGACAAGACAGCCTTTAAAGCTTCTTTCAGGAAGGGAAACTGGAACACTGGTGGTGGGAAAAGTACAGTGGTGAAGGGATGGGTGGTACTGTATCATTCTATGACTGAAACCCAATCATGAACAGCTCTGTAACTCTGTATCTCATGGTGATTCAATTAAAAAAAAAAAAAACACTGATGCAGGAGGCTGGAGAGACAGTACAGCAAGTAAGGTATTTGCTTTGCACACGGCCAACCAGGATTCAATCCCTGGCATCCCATATGGTCAAGTGTGTATCACCAGGAGTAATTTCTGAATGCAGATCCAGGAATAACCTCTTGAGCATTGCAGGGTGTGGCCCAAAGGGCAAACAAACAAACAAACAAACAAATACAAATCTATGATTCTACTTCTTTTGTAAAAGTTATTTTGTATCACTAGGACCTGAATTCTTATACCTGGGAATGTTATTTCACTTGTGTTCAGCTTATGATAGGAAAGTAAGACAAAACAGGACACAGTAAAAAAGATCAACTGAGTTCAAAAAGATCAACTGAGCTAAAAATGTTTCCCCATATCCATTCTGCTGTAATTGTTTTAGAAAAGAAGTATCTTTTTGTGTGAAATTTTGTAACAGAATTTGATCTCTTGAGGTATGAAAGATTTGAATATTAGTCTTAGAATCTTTTCTAGAACATTTTTCATACTCATGGCAGTGACTATGGTTGTGAATACACAATCTCTTCTCTAATTAGAAACATGCCTATAACTAAAAAATCTTATGTACAGCTATAAGAAAACCTGAGAATTATGTATTTTTTAAGATCTCCATAGTGCACACAGTGAGATGCAGCAGCCACTCTTCAAATACCTGCGGATTCACAACTTATCTCTCCAGGAAAGGTCATATTAGGTACAATTCTGTCCACTTCCATTTTTATCAAGAAGAAGGCATTAAAATACAAGGAAAGATTCTTAAATTTATTTCTACAGAGACTAGCTGGTTTATTTTACCCACATGAGACACAGTTTTTAATAAAAAATCAGTAAATGGAAATAGGAATGTGCCTCAGTAGTACAGCACATACCTTGCAGATGTGAGGTACAAACATTATAAGCTGGGAAGGAATTTATATTATGAAAGAAACATCAAAACCAAAACACAACAGCTTAAACTTACTGGGTTATCTGTGGAATCATCAGCCAACTGTAAACCAAAATAGTCTCGTTCTGTCAAATCAAGGTGCTTGAAGACTATATCCAACAGAACTTGCCCTTGTTCGTGTTTCTGAAAGAAAATCAACAACAATAAGCTATATACCTCATTAACTTATAAACTAAACTCTGTCCTCCTTGCCTGTTAAAATCGTTAACTGTTTTATACCAATAACTTAGTTATGAATATAGACTACACATGTTACATAGTACGTTAGAAGTATCCTGAATATGAAGCAACAAAAATAATTTTCACTTATAAGAAAATGCCCTAACAGCTGACATATCCTAAGAAACAAATGATGCTGAAGGTAAATGGATTATCTATTTTTAAAAAATTGGAGGAAAAAAATGCCAACCAAATACAAGGGTGGGTGGGGTAAGGGAGAAATAGTTTCAGAGTTTCATAAGGCCAGATGGTAAATTCTATTTAAAAAGTCAACAAAAAACGGCCTAATTCTTCAAAAACTATCCTAGAAATCAGCGTCATCTGAGACTAGAGATAATACAGTGGGTAGAGCACTTGACTTGCACATGGCTGACCTGAGTTCAATCCCTAGCATCATAACATATGAGGCTGTTCCCTGAGCCCTGCCAGGAGTTATGCCTGAGCACACAGCACTGCTGGGTGTGGTCCAAAGACAGAGAGAGACAGAAATAGAGAGAGAGAGAGAGAGAGAGAGAGAGAGAGAGAGAGAGAGAATATGATTTTCATCAGAAAAAGAAAGAAGTATCTCCACAATTTGTAGACTACATGACCTTAGGCATCCTTTTTCATCTTTCTGTGTTTAACATTATCCTCTGTAAATAGATTAAAATCTGGCACTCAGATTAGTTTGTTGAAATGTCTATTAAGTAGATATTTTCATGAACCATGAACTTATCTAGAATGAAAATGAGATACAAGAAAAGAGGATTCCTTGGGATTTACCAGGATCTTCTCTTGTGTATAAGGTCACATTACAATCATACCACTAGCCCTATAATCCCAAAATACACATAAATAGGATTTCTATAGTATCTGTAATAGTAAAATATTAATCAAATATAATACTCTGCAATCATTTCAAAGAAAAAGGTTTCTATGCTGACGTCAATATGCTCAAAGAAAAAAGTAATCAAAGTGCAAGAATAGAAACAAATAGTCTATAACCGCAGTTCTGAAAGTAAAAAAGTATATGCTTGCATGCATATGCATAGAAAAAGAAAGAATAAGTTCATTATAGTTGTGAAGTAAAATAAACACAAAGGTCTTTATTTTGTATTTTATATATTCCCCTCTAAGTTTGGGGATTTTTAATGAGCAAACTTTGTTTTTTCAAAATTGCAAAAAACAGAAAACAACCAACCACAACTCCTTTAAAAATTTACTCTGAAATCCTACGTCTGTTGATATGAATAAATGTCATTGTATTTCCCATCAAAAAGGTCCACTAAACAATTTGAAACAATTCCTCATACAGGCTTTCCATTTAATCCCCACCACCAAACTACGTGCAAGTGCAATCCCAGCAGAATTTATGCTGTGAAACCGGTCAATAACAAAAAGCGTGCAATCTCTAGCACACTATAAGCAAGTATGTGCAAGCATTGTAACAAACAGATGTGTGACTTCTAGTGAACAGTGTAAAGAAAGCGTGCACTAGGACAACTAACGTGTCTGACCTTCAGTAAGTAATCCAACTAACAAATGTGCTAGCACCACAACAAGTTCCATGTGATCCCTAGTCACTACAGCCATACAGGGAAAGGGAGATCAATGTATGTGTGTAAAATTAGGGGCAAGAGACATAGGTCAATGGGGTGGACCACATGCCTTACATGTAAAACAAGGCTTAAGTTTGATTCCAGGCACCACAATCCCCCTGCATCTCCTCTCAGCACTGCCAACTGTGGTACTGGTGGTCCCCATCATTACCATCAGGAGCAATAATGCATTGTCAGGCCTGAGCACCAATCCTGTACAATAGAGCCAGGATTTACCTATAAAAATCTAACTAAATAAAAATTAATTTTAAAAATTAAATGGAGGAAGATCAATCAAGACATTACTGTATTAATACCAATAGGAAAATGGAGACCTAAATGGCAGGAAAAAGGACAAGGGGAACTTGAATAATTCAAAAGAAGCAAAATTGGCAAAAAGATTAAATGAAGGTGGATGAGAGAGTGTAAGAATGATGCCCACGCCCATGTGTAGAATAACACTGCCACAGGGAGCTTAGGTTTATTGGGTTACACCCATCACCTGCTGCCTAGTCACTCCCATTCCTCTGTTTATCTGAAAACTCTTCTCTGTGCTCTCCTTGCCAGCCAGTTAACCACCTTTTCTCCCTAATCAGATTCTGTTAGCTTGTAAGATCAGATCCTTCTAAGGACACTGAACTTGTATTGTACGTTATGTTTTTTGCATAGTTGACCTTAAAGCAATGTCCTTTCTGTATAGACACAGGAAGACAGTTAATATTATGCTTTGTAACTTGGGAGTTGATTGACTCCGAATATTTACTCCTGGGCTTTCTTGACTCAGTTGCCCTTAGTTCTTAGCACCCCAAAAGTAGGATCCCAACAAGGAACTGAATGGACCCAGGACAAGCTGTGAGCTACCCTGGCATCAAAATGAGCCAGGCTAAAGCGACACAATACTCAACTATAAGTTGAGTGCATGATCATGGACAAACGCTGTCATGATCCAAAAGTAAGTAATGACGAGACTAGGACTCTGCTGGGGCGAGGAAGACTAACCTGGCTTGAAGGACTGTGGAATATATAGTGAGATGTCCTCAGGAAGAACCAAACTCTAAGTTTATATCTCTTACTGTGCTCATGCAGAATGACATTGCTAGAAACACTGGAAGTAGATTTACTACAATTATTTAAGTAGATTACTATCTGAGGAAAGAACACACCCTTGTTGGGATCCTACCCTTGAGCAGATCTCCTAGTAATCTGGAATAATCTCTTTAGATGAGATTTTATCCTTGAGTTAATCTCCTCGAGTAGTGCTCTTACCTCACTGCTGATTTGTTAATGTTCAACCCACCTTTGCGTCACCAACCTACATGACTGCTATATAAACTAAGACTCAAGGGAGGAAGAAAGCTCAGGCTGAGGAGGAGGCTGAGGCTCAGACCTAGGCTCTGGCTCTGGCTCGGGCTCGGGCTCAGGCTCCAGAGGGCAGTCAGAGGTGAGAGGGGCTCAGTCTTGAGAGAGAGAAGCAGAAGGGGAGTGAAGATTGGAATAAACTACAATTGATACCGGCCCTCATTCATTTCTTCACCTGCCCATCGCCATCGACCTCCCCAGGGTGGGGGAAGTGACATGAGACAGAGTCCCACCGGACTATTAAAAACACACACCCATGTTTGTGGATTAGCCAAATAAATAGTGCTGCTATTAACTAAAAGAAGACAACCTACGGTTCAAGGAATAAGAAAAGTTTGATTTGGGGCCCGAGCAATAGTACAGTGGGTATGGCATTTGCCTTGCATGTGGCCAACTGGGGTTCAATCCCAGCACTCCACATGGTCCCTTGAGCACTATCAGGAGTAACTCCTGAGTGATAGCCAGAAGTAACCCCCTAGCACCAGGTGTGATTCAAAAAAAAAGTTAAATGTATAAAACCTAACATTTTTAGTACCTGTAACTCAACCAAAGAAGGAAGAGTAGAGGGCAGATAAAAATCCAACATGAAAGGGAAAAAGTGAAAATAAATTTCTAATACTTACGAAGATTAAATGTCTATCTCATTTAGTCCTTATATTTTTATTTTGTATACAAATATAGATATATATCTATGCTTAGTCTTAACACATATGCCCTCCTATGTCTTGCTCTTCCAGAATTTTATCGTATGCTACCTCCCCAATGATCATACATCCTTCCCTAGCACATTTCACTATTCTATCCCTTTACAAACTTTCACTTTCTAATATTACTACCAAGCACATGTGCAGTTTGCATGTGTCCCACACTAGAACTGTTAGCTCCATAAAGGCAGAATCATGTTAATTATCAGAACCCTGAAATTCCGAACACTAGCAAGGATATATTAGTTACTTGGTAAATATTTGTTGAACAAATTAGCAAGAAATGGTTAAGATGAATGAACAATTTTTCTGTTTAAGCAAGAAGAACTACAGATTTAGGAGTGAACAATCTGATAACTGAAGCTAGGAAGCAGATGAGATTGTCTTGAGTCAAAGGAGAGCATAAACACAGGCAAGCAAACAAAGCAAGAATAACTAGAATTATATCAAATTAAAATTCTTCTACAAAGCAAAAGAAACAGAAACCAAGCAACCCAGCAACTGGGAAAAGAAAGCTGTATATTACACAGTCTGACAAAATATAGAAAGATATACCCATATGAGGGATAAAGAATATGTGTTTGTGTGTGTGTATGTGTACACACACTCAATGAACTACTGCTGTCACTAAAAAGGATGAAATCATGCTTTTTATTTTTTATTGCCAGGCTCATACCGGCAGTGTTTGGGGCTACTCCAGGATCAGTGCCCATTGGAACAAGGTGTGCCTAGGATAAAAACCAAGGGCTCCTACATGCAAAAGCATATCTCTACAACCTCATCTGACAGCCACTGCCAGGTAAGTTCAGCTACTGGCCCAGCTTTACAAACTCATGATTTAGAGAGATCAACTAGCTGAAAGAATCCATGGATACATCCATCTCCTTGCTGAAAACTCTGAGGTACTCTTGGAAAGTGGGGAAATGGAGTTGGCTGAGTTCCTGACCTGCTGAAGCCCTGGCAGCTGCACTCACACCCCAACAATTGCTGCCATGCAAATGGCTAGACTCCATTGTCTCAAGATTGAGCTCTACAGAGATGCCAAACTGCCAAAAATTTCAGGTACACTCTTTTTGTTTTTGACTGAGAATTCTGGGGTCTTCTCCAAGTGAGGGTGGGCAGCCCTCCCACATTCCCCAACAAATACTTCCAGATTCCCCAGCAGCCACACCTACATCCCACAACCACCACCACGTAAGCTCACTTCCCAGTAAAAAATTCTGGAGTTTCTGAAGTGCATGGTCTCATTTGCGGTCACAAGATATCTCCAAACTCTACAATACTGACACTCCAGTCAGAGCACACCAAGTTAGATGGGGAAAGTAACACAGATGCCAACTAAACTTAACAAAAACATTAACACAGAAGGCTCAACTAGCAACAACAGCTTAGTAAACACTCAGACAAGGACTTAATATCCCCAAGGTGAGATATAACAACTTTCACGTATTTTCTTTCATTGAGGTATTTTTTGATAAATCTATTAGCCATGTAGTGGTAAAATGCAATATGAAATAAATTATTTTGTACCTGCTAATGGAGCAGGCTTGAGGGGTAGTTAAGAAAATGGGGAAAATGGTAGAGAGAAGGTCACACTTGTGGTGGGATTGGTTTTAGAATATTGAATACCTGTAACATTTGCATCATAAACAACTTTGTACACCACAGTGTCTAAAGAAAGTGAAAAAAAAAAAAACATGGAAGGGAAATTGCTCCAGCCCCTTTGCGCTATCTCCCTAGTCCCAAAATCAAGCCTTTTGTGAGAAAAATGGATGAATCTTAAGATTGTTAAGCTAAGACAGCCCTGAGCATAGCCAGATATGGCCCCAAACCAAGAATTTAAAAATATATATATTTTAAATACCAACTGCCCTTTCCAGTGCAGACCAGATAAACTGAATAGTGTCTGTAATAATATGCTTAGAACTGCTGGATGAAATATAACAATTATTCTAATATATATATATGTGTGTATATATATGAAAGGGAAACATGAAAGGGAAACACACACACACACACACACACACACACACACACACACCTATACCACAAACTAAACTACAAAGATATAGGTAAATTGAAAATTCTATTATGGAAAAAATGTATCAGTAAGCATGAATCACAAGAAATGGTGCTCATATTACTATCAGATAAAATGGATTTCAAAGAAAAATTATTGGAGATTAAGACAGAGAATGGAACAAGCCACCAAATCATCCCAGGCAGATGGATCTCCAAGCTGAAAACTAAACTCTGCAGCCTTCTTGGAATGTGGGAAGGGATGTCCCAAACCTCCTCCAACATGTAAGTGGCCCAGCTCTATAGCTGGAGTACACTGTCTCATATGCAGCCATGCAACACCTCCTCCAAATTTCAGAGTACTAATAGTCCTATAGGAGCAGCAAATTTGATGAGAAAGTTGTTCAGAAGCCCACCAACCTCATTGAGCAAAACCAGTAACACAGAAGGCTTAACAAGTATCAACCAACTCAGTAAAATCTCAATGAGTTTAGCAACACCATTGTGAGATAAGTTACACAAACTGATTTTATTAATCTGTTTTCTGATCATTCCATTTGCCATTTTGTTGCAACATGCAAACTGAAGTAAATCTGTTTGTGCATGCTAATGGGGTCGGCTTGGGGACTGGGTGGGAAATTGGGGATGTTGGTGGAGGGAAGGTCACACCGGTTTGTAGGATGAGTCCTGAAACAACTGTACTATGAACAATTTTGAAAATCACAGTATTAACATTTTTTAAACTGTTTTTAAAAGACAAAGAATGAAAAAGAATCAGTCCTCCAAAACACATAATTAAAGATTGTATGTACTAATGCAAACTTGACAATAAATGGAGAAATCATAATCCCTCAATTCAAAACACACTATATGAACCTACAAAAATCTACACAATGTGCTTCTCACATAAAGACAGTTACTGGAAGAGAAAAGGAGAATTGAGAATCTAAAAATAATTACATATCAGTTGGAAGGGTGCTAAGACAACTCACATAGGAATGAGTTGTCTTTAAAAAAAATGGTGTAATAACTGCATATCCATATGCAAAAGAATGAAACAACCCCTATTTTTCGGTTTCAAAGGTTGACACATTATACATTTTAAATGTGAATTGTATCTCGATAAAGCTACTAAAACGGAAAAGGCAAGAAAGTTGAAAGGTCTTGGGACTGGGGAATCGTTCAAAGGGCTGAAGCAAAAATTCAAAGGACTGGTCAGGGAGATAATTCAAATGGAAGAAACACATTTGGAAGCGCCTGGTTCAATCCTCAGCACTGCATGATACCCAGAGCAGCACTGAGAGCAGCCCTGAGCACACGACTCCTGAAAAAATGTTGACATTTATTACATCGAGAAATGACCAATATTCCCCTCAAAAGATTCCAGCAGAGAAAATTACTGACAAACCAGTTATGTAAGAAGTGGAACAAAATCTAAATGATCAATGATCATTTAGGGAAAAAAAAAACACAATGAAGTGGTAAGCAGTAAATTATTGCTTTGTTTTCAGATCCCTAGGAAAACTGTCAATATTTCTTTTTAAAACATATCTGCCTTTGGGAAAGAAAGATGGCGGCCCCATGGGAGCCTTGTGGAGAGCATATCTGAGCCGGGGGTGGGGTCGCGACTGAAACTTCATGGGATGGGGGGCGTTAGGGCCCGTCCTTCACGCCCTACCGAGGTCACCAGTTGCTCCCCATGAGCGGCTCTCCAGCACGGGCACGGCCCCAGAAGCACAAGGACTTAATGCAGAAAACCAGCAGCTTGGAGCAGAAAAGCGAACGGACTATGCATTAATCCACGCCATCTTGCCTGCCCGGAGGGGAAAGGGTGTTGCCCCATTCGCCCTCTCCTCTCTGGAAAGAAAGATGGCGGCCGCATGGGAGCCTGGTGGAGATCAGGTCTGAGCCGGGGGTGGGGGCGCAATGGATACCTCATGGGACGGGGGGCGCTCTGGCCCGTCCTTCACGCCCGACCGAGGTCACCAGTTGCCCCCCACGAGCGGCTCTCCGGCACGGCCACAGCCCCAGAAGCACAAGGACTTAATACAGAAAGCTTGGAGCAGAAAAGCGAACGGACTATGCGTTAAACCACGCCATCGTGCCTGCCCGGAGGGGAAAGGGTGTTGCCCCATTCGCCCTCTCCTCTCTGGAAAGAAAGATGGCGGCCGCATGGGAGCCTGGTGGAGAGCAGGTCTGAGCCGGGGGTGGGGGCGCGATGGATACCTCATGGGACGGGGGCCCTCCGGCCCGTCCTTCACGCCCAACCGAGGTCACCAGTTGCCCCCCACGAGCGGCTCTCCAGCATGGCCACGGCCCCAGAAGCAGAGAAACCAATCTCTTAATCATCTGACTCTCAGTAGAAATACTTCCAGGGTTAATAAATAAAACAGCAGAAATCCAAAACCATTTAATTTAATAAACATCATTTTATTCTTGAACCCCGCTGTAGAAAGCAAATCATTTCACAATGCTTTTTCAGCATGGCTGATTTGGGGGGCGGGGGTAAAGTCTAAATAATAATGGTGCAACTTTTATCTAAACAATGAAGCTAGTCAAAGTAGATAGAGTGTTAACTAGAATTCATCTGCCCCACAGGCATGGGGGGGTGGGGGGGTTATTGGGGTCCTTCGTGGTGAAAAGTAAGTACTGGTAAAGGGAAATGTGATTGATATTTGCATGACCAAGACCTAAACCTGAAAGCTTTGTAACTTTTCCCACAGCGATTCAATAATTAAAAAAAAACTATCTGCCTTTGGGGACTTGTAAATATAGTTCATCCCTTCGTATCATTTGGGGCTGGAGAGATAGCACAGTGGTAGGGCGTTTGCCTTGCACGCAGCCAACATGGCCAACCCGAGTTCGATTCCTCCGCCCCTCTCGGAGAGCCCGGCAAGCTACCAAGAGTATCTCGCCCGCACGGCAGAGCCTGGCAAGCTCCCCGTGATGTATTCGATATGCCAAACACAGTAACAACAAAGTCTCCAATGGAGACGTTACTGGGCCCGCTCGAGCAAATAGTTCGTCAATTTACAGAAATTCTTTTAAGTTTTTGTTTGGTGGTTTTAATAACTGAAGAAAAAAAATCCCATTTCTTCTTTGTTTTATGAATGTGGTAAATTATATTCACATTCTTGAGAATACCTAATTTGGTATTACTATATATATGTGCGTGTGTTTATGTATAAAGCTAATTTGCGAATAAAATGTTTAGAAAACCTCCCACAGCTGCCGCCATGTTGACTCACCCACCGCCCAGCTCTACTGATTCACAACTAAGTCTCTGAGGAGATGACAAGGCAAGCAGCGAAAATTCGTGGACACACTGGTCTGACGGCTGAAAACTCAGGTGCCCTCAGAATAGGTGTCGGTTGAGTCTCTGCCTTGCCAAAATCTGGGCAGCTGCACCCATACCCCACCACTTGCAGTCACACCAAAAGCTCAACTCCAGCACTTCACTAATAATCTCTGCAGAGACACCCAACCGCACAAAATTTCAGCCACTCCAGTGTTTAGGCTGAGAACTCTGGGGTATTCTCAGAGTGAGGGAGGGTAGCCTTCCTCAACCCCCATATTTCCTAAAGCCCCAGCAGCCACATCCACCTCTCATAGCTGCTGCCTTGCTAACTCATTAGCCCTAGCTACAGATACCTAAGTTTCTGGCCTGTGAGATTGCATGTCAAATATTCCACAAGACTGAAATTCTTATACGAACACACCAAATTAGATGGAGAAGTAACATAGAAGTAAACGTACTTCAACAAACAGAAACAATACAGAAGGCTCAATTATCAATACAGGTCAGTAAAACCTCAGGCAAGGATGTAACCTCATAGTGAGAGACAACAATTTTCACAAATTTTCTTTTATTGAAATACTTTTGACAACTCCATTAGCCACTGAGTTGTAACAAGCAATATAATATTAATTATTGAGTGCCTACTAAGGCAGTAGGCTTGAGGGGTTATATGGAATATGGGAACATCGGTAGAAGGATAGTAATTCTGGTAGTGGGATTTCTTTTAGAAGATTGAAAGTCCATAACAACTGTATCATGAACAACTTTGTAAACCACGGTGTTTAAATTATTTAGTTTTATGTGAAATTTTTTAACATTTAGAGATTTAAAGTTATTTTTTGTTGATGAAACTGGCTTGTATTTTTTCTTATTGGATAATGATACTGATATTGATAGCTGTAATACGAGGGTTATGCTGTGAAAGAAGATGTGGACAACTAACATAATGCTGGTTTCTCTTTAGCCATTTCGATTTATCTAGTTATTATCAATATGCAAAATTTAATGCAAACCAATGACTTAGTAGGCAAATATTGATAAGAATCTCATGTTCAGGGAGAAAGCAAAAGCTCTTGGCTCATTCAACTGTCTTTACTCCTAACTTGAAGAAAACCGCTGCTAGTTTACGGCCACACCACCCTGAACGCATTCAGTCTCGTCTGATCTCGGAAGCTAAGCAGGGTCAGGCCTGGTTTAATACTTGAATGGAGAAAACTGCTGCTAGCATTGGCACTACTGACATTTTCATTATTCCACTTAATGTTTTTCTACAGGTCCAGACAAATAGTACAGGGGCTAAAGTGCCTGCACTGCTTGCAACTGAGTTGAGTTTGTTCTCTGGCATTGCATATGGTTCCCTGAGCATAGCCAAGCACAGAACCAGGAGTAACTCTTAAGAACCACAGATGTGGCCCAACATCCCCCAACCCACCCCAATATTTTTTCTGTTGGGTTGAAATGGGAAAGACTGTCCTGTGTTTTGTAGAATGTTTAGCAGCATCCTTATTTGTACCCACTAAATGCCAGAAGCTCCCATATAACTATGGCAATAACTATACCAATATTCCTGACAATGCCATGCCCTCTCCATGTGAAGGAGAGTCCAAAATAAGCTCCAAATAAGAATCATTGGTATGGGGGTCAGAGCAATAGTACAGCATGTAGAGAGTTTGCCTTGTACGCAGCCAATTGGAGGTTTGATCCCCAGCATCCCAAATGATCCTCTGAGCACCGCAATTAGTAATTCCTGAGTGCAGCGTCAGGAGTAATCTCTAGGCATTGCTTAGTATGACCCCAAAACAAAACAAAACTGAACAAAAAAAAATCATTGCTGTAGAAACACACTTAAAAATTCCTGTTAGAAAAGATGAAGTCATGAAATTTACATACAAGTGGTACTACATGGAAAGTATCATGTTAAGCTAAAAGAGTCAGAAAGAGAGGAATAGACATAGAAAGATTGCATTCATCTGGGGAACATAAATTAACAAAACAGGAGACTAACACCCAAGAATGGCCGAGATTAGTACCAGGAATTTTGCTTCATGGCTTGGAGGCGAGCCACATGTGCTAGGGGTAAAGGGAGCTCAAACAGAGAAGAGAAGAGAGCACCAAATAAAGTGTGTTGGGAGGATCCTCCCAGGATGGGAGAAGCATGCTTAAAGTAGACTATGGACCAAACATGAATGCCACTCAATATCTCTTTTGCAAACCACAACACCCAAAAGGAGAGAGAGAACAGAGGGGAATGCCCTGCCACAGAGGCAGGGTGGGATGCGGGGGATGAGGGTTGGGAGGGATACTGGGATCCGTGGTGGTGGGAAATGGGCACTGGTGGAGGGATGGGTATTTGATCATTGTATAATTGAAAACCAAGCACAAAATTTGTAAGTCTACAACTGTACCTCATGGTGTCTCACTTAAAAAAAAAAAAAAAGAAAGAAAAGAAAAAATAAGTTCCTGATGTGGGTTCAAAATCCTCATACTATAAGCTATTCATATAAACCTTATACATTAGTTCTACTTTAAAAAAATTACTTGATACAAAATCCTACTCTAAGAGTAAGGAAAACAGTAAGTATAATACAATTATGGTTTAGCATGAGTTTTGAGTCCGTCCTACTTGGTATAAGAAATAAAACACCAGGGACTGGATAGCACAATGGGTTGGGTGTTTGCCTTGCCCAACTCGGGTTCGATTCCCATCATCCCATATGGTCCCCTGAGCACCACCAGGAGTAATTCCTGAGTGCAGATCCAGGAGTAACCCTGTGCACTGCTGGGTGTAACCCAAAAAGCAAAAAAAAGAAAGAAAGAAAGAAAGAAAGAAAGAAAGAAAGAAAGAAAGAAAGAAAGAAAAGACAAACCAGGAAAATAATAAATAGCTCTATAATTAACCACTAATTATAGAAAGTTAACAGGGAAAGGCAGTCTCTATATCTTCCAACTGTTTCTCTGGAAGACCATAAAGTCCCAAGACTGCCCGGGGTCATTCCTCAGTGTAGAGCCAGAAGTAATCTTTGAGTGTGGCCAGGTGTGGCCCCAAAACCAAAATAACAATAATAATATTTATTTCCTTACACAATCTAAAGGTTTCATTGGACTCACCTAGGAAAGTCTCACTCAGAAAATCTCATCATGTGGATACAGTAGCGTGTTTGCAAGAACTTGGTGTTACCTCAGATACATCCTCACTAACAAATCTAGCATTTTTTTTTCCTGTAAAGACATACAGCTGGAACTCCTTAGATATCTTGCTCTCTTGATGACGTCTCTTTACATGGTCACAATAGGGTCACTTTAACTGCAGCCAAAAGCACTCCTACAGCCAATGTACCACAAAATCGCAGCAGAATCTAAACGATCTTTGCAGACTGACCTGCAAAGTCATACAACTCTTCTAGTGGATTTCTATAATGCAGACAGTCACAAAACCCTACTAAACTGACGGGGGGGGGGGGGGGGAACAAATGGAGAAGATACTCAAACATAACACATAACGATCATGTTAAAGTATGGAAGAGTCAGAGATGTGGGTCAGCAGTAGAGAACTTGTCTTGCATGTACTAGGCCCTAGGTTTTGTTCCCAGCATCACTAAAAACAAACAAACAAACAATAATAAAGTATAGTAAGGCCCCCCTCCCGTTCGTCGATTTGCTCGAGCGGGCCCAGTAACGTCTCCATCGGAGACTTTGTTGTTACTGTGTTTGGCATATCGAATACATCACTGGGAGCTTGCCAGGCTCTGCCGTGCGGGCGAGATACTCTTGGTAGCTTGCCGGGCTCTCCGAGAGGGGCGGAGGAATCGAACTGGGTCAGCCATGTTGGCTACGTGCAAGGCAAACGCCCTACCGCTGTGCTATCGCTCCAGCCCAATAAAGTATAGGTGGAGAAAAAATAATGTGAAACTCAAAATAATAATGGCAAGTCAAGAAAATATTTAAAACACAAATAATAGGAAGTTAATAAAACTTGTATTTCAATAATTACTTAAAAGTTAATGGCTTAAAATTAACAGTTAAAACCCGATTTTTGCTGCCTGCAGCAAAAATACCTTGACTTCCAAGACAAATAAGGCTCAGAGTAAAAATTGGAAAACATTTCTACAAGGGTAGCTTTAAAAAGATACGATATATGGACCAAAAGATAGTATAGCTCTTAGGGCCCATGTTAGGCATAGGCCAGACCCAGGTTCAATTCCCAGCACCACATGATCCCTGAAATATCTGAGACAGTCCGGGAGCATTCAAGCAGCATTGCATCCTCAAGTCGTTGCACTTAACTGCTGGCCCAACTGACTGAGAATCACCAGAAACACCAGTAATGCAGACCTCCTGAACACCATTTGGAAGGCTCACCCCAAAAATAAATAAAAAGTGAGGTACAGATACATTTGTATCAGATACCATATATTTCCAGCCAGAAAAATGTAAAAGCATATACTTTCAGCCACAATAAAGGCACTCAGAGATAGTGATGGACATTAAAAAATGGTTAAGGGCTTAATATAATAACAATAATGATATATGTGTACTAAGCACTCAGAGATAGGGATGGACACTATAAAATAGTTAAGGGTTTAATACAATAACAATAATAATATATGTGTACTAAATAAATACATTAAGTTTGGTAATATAAAGAACAGGATGATACATTAATGCAAATTACTATAATAGCAGAGAATTAATACCCATTTACAACTATGGACAGATCAACTAAACAGAAGAAATAAGGAAATAACAATAATAAATGGACTAGAACAGATGGGACTTAATAGACATTTACAGAAAATTTCACCCCAAAACAGCTGAATTTACATCTTCCTCAAGTGCACACAGAAATTTGTTCAAAATGGACCATATGCTGGAAGATAAAATAAGTATCAATAAACTTTTGAATACAAAAATCATACCAAGTACTTTTATTACCATTAATGCTATAAAAATTAAAACTAAACCATAAAAAAGAAAACACATAAAACGTCTAACATGTGGAAACCAAATAGGATTCTTGGCAATCATTGGTTCAAAAAGGAAACTAAAGCAGAAATTAAAAACCAACTTTAAATAAATAAAAATGAAAACACAAGTTCTCATATTATAGTATGCAGCAAACACTAAATTCAAAGGAAGGTCAATGGCCCTCATAAAGAAACAAACAAACAAACAAAAATATCAAGTAAATAATGTAACTTTAAGCTAAAGCATCTGGATAAAAAACTACAAACAAGACCCAAAATGTAGTAGGAGAAAGAAAATAATAAAAACGAGAGTAGAAATAAATGAAATAGGGACCAGAGCAATACTAGTACAACAGGTAGGGCACTTGCTTGGTATGAGGCCCAACTGCATTAGATTCCCAGCACTGCATATGTTCTACTGAGTCCAGGTGTGATGATCCCTGAGTATCACTAAGTAGCCTCAAAAACCAAAAACGAAAACAAAACAGAAAGAAAGAAATGAAGTAGAAACTAAGAAAGTACCAAAAAGCAATAATGAAACTAAGAACTGGTTTTCCTGTAAGAAAGAAATTTGAGCAGGTCTGAGCCGGGGGTGGGGGTGCGATGGACACCTCATGGGACGGGGACGTTCCGGCCCATCCTTCACGCCCTCCTGAGGTCACCAGTTGCCCCCCACGAGCGGCTCTCCGGCACAGCCACGGCCCCAGAAGCACAAGGACTTAATACAGAAAACCAGCAGCTTGGAGCAGAAAAGCTAACGGACTATGCATGAATCCGTGCCATCGCTCTCTGGAAAGAAAGACGGCGGCCGCATGGGAGCCTGGTGGAGAGCAGGTCTGAGCCGGGGGTGGGGGCGCGATGGATACCTCATGGGATGGGGGGCGCTCTGGCCCGTCCTTCACGCCCGACCGAGGTCACCAGTTGCCCCCCCACAAACAGCTCTCCCGCACGGCCACAGCCCCAGAAGCACAAGGACTTAATACAGAAATCCAGCAGATTGGAGCAGAAAAGCGAACGGACTATGCGTTAAACCACGCCATCTTGCCTGCCCGGAGGGGAAAGGGTGTTGCCCCATTCGCCCTCTCCTCTCTGGAAAGAAAGATGGCGGCCGCATGGGAGCCTGGTGGAGAGCAGGTCTGAGCCGGGGGTGGGAGCGCGATGGATACCTCATGGGACGAGGGGCCCTCCGGCCCGTCCTTTACGCCCGACCAAGGTCACCAGTTGCCCCCCACGAGTGGCTCTCCGGCATGGCCCCGGCCCCAGAAGCACAGAGACCAATCTCTTAACTATCTGACTCTCAGTAGAAATACTTGCAGGGTTAATAAATAAAATAGCAGAAATCCAAAACTGCGTGGCCTCTATCGTGGCCACGCGACATCATTTAATTCTTGAACCCAGCTGTAGAAAGCAAATCATTTCACAATGCTTTTTCAGCATGGCTAATTTGGGGGGGGGGGTAAAGTCTAAATAATAATGGTGCAACTTTTATCAAAACAATGAATCTAGTCAAAGTAGACAGAGTGTTAACTAGAATTCATCTACCCCACAGACATTAGGGGGTGGGGTGGGGGGGTTATTGGGGTTCTTCGGGGTGAAAAATAAGTATTGGTAAAGGGAAATGTGATTGGTATTTGCATGACCGAGCCTAAACCTGAAAGCTCTGTAACTTTTCCCACAGCGATTCAATAAATAAAAAATAAAAAAAAGAAAGCAAATTCAATAAACCTCTAAGTAGATTAATACATCCCCCTACCCCCAGTGTTTTCCCAAGTGGGTATTACTCTCATCTCTCCTTACCCCTAGAATATCAAGAAGGGCCTTGGAAACCTCATGATCAAAGGTTTACAAAACTTTTGATACCAGCTACAATACTAGCTGGGTAGCCTATAACTTAACACATCTGACACTTATCCAACTGGAGAGGTAGGTGTCAAATCCCAAAGGTGGTGAAGGTTGGGTCCATGTGTCAGGGTCTCTGGAGGGAGGGATTTTAAGATTCACAAAACACCTAAAAGAAAGAATTATCCATGGAAGGAAGACAGGAAGTAAAGCAGAGAGTGAGTCATGTTGCTTACATATGTGAGAACAACTATATCTCTTTCTATGGTCACTAACAACATTTCAATGACTACTGAAAGTTTGTTTGAAAGTTCCAGTAAGGAAACAGAGTGATGTCATGTATCCTTTACCAAAAAACAGAACATACAGATTAACAAAGTCCTACTATTCAACTTCAAAACAGACACACCCATAGAGGAAGAGAGAGAAAGTATGCCTCATGCTATCTAATTTCATCGTATAAATCATAACAATCTATAATCTAGTCAGGCTGGTCCTAGAGCAAGTACAAAATTAAAAAATAAGAAAACAAACAAAGCTCCAATGGGAAATACTGAATTAAAATATGAAGTATTGTAAAAGTATTTATAATCAGTAAAAATATTAGACATTGCCGAATCACAAAATACATGAAATACAGAAATTCACTGGATGGTTTTAGCAGTAGAATAAGCTTTTTTTTTGAAAAAGTATACCTTCAAAGACATATTGATAGCTATTTAAACTACAGAAAGAAATAATAAATATAATTTTTAAACATTAGATATAAGATACTGTGACAGACAGCCTAATATATATGTACTTAGAGTCCACAAGTGAAGAGAAAGGAACCTTTAAGTTAGTAGAAATTGTATGAGATAAAAATCCAGATTTAAAAAGTCCAGTGAATACGTGAGGATACATGTGTGCATGCCAAGCACACACATATGCACACTTGCCAACACCTACCCCTAACACAACCATGCATATATACACTCATACCCCTGAAATAGAAAAGAAAAAAAAATAATGGAGGAAAATGTTTCTCTGATCAGAGAGTACAGGGGTTAAGGTACATACTTTGCGAGTGGAAGATAACTGGTTTGGTCTCCAGCACCACATGGCCCCCCTCTCCCCTCCAAGCATCTCCAGGTGGAGTCATGTTGGTCCTCAAGTACTACATACAGCTTGAAAAGGCTGCAACATTTATATTCCTATCACCATTGTATTAGAGTTCCTTTTCTTCATGTTCTCACCAACATTTGTTTCTGCTTTTTCTTCTGGTATGGCGTATTCTGACAAATGTAGTGATTTTGTAGTTGTGCAAAACCATTTCACTGTGTTTTGTACATCAATCTTTCTTCACACATAAAATGAGTCAGACACATAAGTACTTCACAGATATTCTCACTTAATTGTAAGCACTGCATGTAATCATTCTCTCTTAAAAAAAAAAATCAGAGAGACAGCACACAGCAGCAAAGAAAACCGGCTGGTGGGCTCCACAACTCTCGGAGAATTCTCTGGGCCCCGTACTGAGCCGATATCACCAGGAGGTCCCAGATGGGGTAGGTGCTGTCTCCCCACCTTCTCCCAATGGAATCCTGGTGACCATGAGTTCTACAAGCATGCGGGCACCAAGACTATTTTCTGAACTGCGCGGCCGCATAAGCCTGATATGCAAAGTAATCAATGGAAAGTAAATGATCTAGTGTTTGTCCCTCAAAAACAGGCTTGAATGGTGGTGGGAAAATCTGAGCAAAATGTAATACCCAACCAAAATGTATCTGGACTGTGCATTTAACTATGGTGCTATGCCGCCCTGGGAGGGGAAGGGTGTCTGTCCCTCTGCCTGTCCCCCCTTGAGGCGGCAGCATGGTGGCCTGCATCTTTCAGAGCCTAATGAACAGCCAGGTATGAGACTGCATTGACGAGGTACATGGGGCCTCATGGGATGGGAGGTGGAATCGGCCCTGCTCCCTGCCACAACAATGCTCCAGGTTTCCACCTTCAAACACCTCCTCTGGCTTCTGAATGACCATGATCCCAGAGGCACACAAACCAATCTCGGAACCCAGGGACTTTTGTTAGTAATCCCTCTAGGTTTATTACTAAAATATTAGAAATCCAAATTCTTGTGGCCGCTGTTGTGGCCACACGACATCATATGCTCTTCATAATCAGCAATAGAAAACAAATTATCTAATGATGTCTTTTTGACAGGTCTGAATGTTGGGGAAAATTCCAAATAATTATGTTGGGTTTTTTGTCGAAATATTGAATTTGATCAACGTAGAGAGAGAAAGAGAGTCAAGTGGAAATCTGCCACACAAACAGAGGGGTGGGTTGGGAGATGGTATACTGGGGTTCTTGGTGGTGGAAAATGTGCACTGGTGAATGGATGGGTGTTTGATCATTGTATGACTGACCGAGACTTGAACTGAAAGGCTTTGTGACTGTTCTCAGAGTGATTCAATAAATAAACAATAACAAAAATAAAAAATCAGAGAATGACTTGCTGCCATTTTTTTTTTCATTTTCTTGGCAATGGAATCTAGAGTCTCTTATACAAAGTAGTATTAACTCTATTACTGTGCTATATCCTGGGCCCCCTTCTCTCTTAACAATTTAAAAAAAAATTAAAGCATAAAAAGATAAAGCAACTTGTGTGTAACTATAGAGCTCGTAAATTCACCACTGGATTACTGCTTTGGAAATCTTTAATAGATGTGACATTAGTAATAACAGATACACATAGCAAAAAAAGGGTCTAAGAAACTATACATGTCTAATGAAAACACAAGATAGAAAAACAATAAATGTTAACTGCAGTCCTCTGAGCATACATAGGACCAAGAGTTAGTTTTGATCCACTAGTATCCTAGGTTAGAGATAAGAACATCTCTCCAAATAAATAAAAAAGGTAATCATAATACACTAAAAAACATAAATCAAGGTGGTAATAAGTTTTCTAGTGATTAATATTATACAGCGTAAGGGAAAACTTCAAAACAGAAGAGAAAAAAGCTTTAAAGATCCTTATTACAATGTTTGAATTTTCAAACATTATGAAAATTGACAGCTGGAGTGATAGCGCAATAGTAGGGCGTTTGCCTTGTAAGCCGCCGGCCCGGCCAACCCGGGTTCAATTCCTCCACCCCTCTCAGAGAGCCCAGCAAACAACCGAGAGTATTTTGCCTGCAGAGCAAAGCCTGGCAAGCTACCCATGACGTATTCGATATGCCAAACACAGTAACAACAAGTCTCACAATGGAGACGTTACTGTGCCTGCTTGGGCAAATCAATGAACAACAGGAGGACAGTGCTACAGTGCTATGAAAATTGACAAATTATCACATTTTTTAAAAAAATTTCAGGCACCATGATTTACAATATTGATAGTGTCAGGGTTTTGTACATAAAACATTCCAGCACCACACCCTGCCCCATAGGGTCAGCTTCCCTTCACCATTATTACCTGGCCACACTCTGCCCCCACCAATGATATGCTACCTCAGTTTCTGTTGCCTTTGAGTATCTGGTGGTCCTCACTACGTTTATATCACATAAAAAGGGAGATCATTCTGTGCCTGTCTGCCTGTCCCTCTCCTTCTGACTTTACTTAGCATGATACTCTCCAGATCCATCCACATAGAAGCATACTGCATGATTTCATATTTTCTTATAGCCATGTAGTATTCCATTGTGTATATGTACAAGTGTTTCTTTATCCAGTTATCTGTTCTTGTACACCTGGGCTGTTCCTAGATTTGCGCTGTTGTGAATAAGTGCTGCAATGAACATAAGAGTATAAATGTCTGAATAGAGTTTTGGGATCCTTGAGGTAAATACCAAGAAGCAGAATTCTTGGATCATATGGTAGATCAATTACTAATTTTTTTGAGAAGTGGCCATTATTGTTTTCCCAAAAAAGGCTGAACAAGTCTACATTCCCACCAGCAGTGCATGAGGGTTCCTTTCTCCCCACATCTCTGCCAACACTAGTTGTTTTAGATCTTTGTGATGTGTGCCAGTCTCACTGGTGTGCGGTGATATCTCGTCATTTTAATTCTCAATATTCCGATAATAAGGAGAACATTTTTTTTCATATTCCTTTTGGTCAGCTGTTGATCTATTTTTGGAAACTTTCTGTTCATCTCTCCCCCTATAAAGGTACAGTGAGTTCTATATCTTTGATGCCTAACCCTTCGTCACATGAGTGGTGAGCAAACATTTTTTCCCAGTCTGTGGGATATTTTTTCTTTCTGGTCATTGTTTCTCTTGCAGTGCAGAAACTTCTTAGTTTGATGTAATCTCATTTGTTTATTTTTGCTTCTGTTTGCTTGGCTGATGATACTGAATCACTGAAGATGCCTCTAGATTCAATGTCGTGAAACTACCTGTTTTCCTCAATACAATTTATAGGATTAGGTCTAATACAAAAGCCGTTAATCCTTTTTTTTTTAAATTAGTGAGACACCATGAGGTACAATTGTAGACTTACAAAGGCCGTTAATCCATTTTGATTTTAATTTTCATGCATAATGTTAAAAAGAGGTCTGAACTTCAAATTTTTTTTTGCATGTGACTGACCAGTTTTCCCACCAACATTTGTTAGACGCTTTCCTTTTTCTATTTCATACCTTTTTTCGACTCAGTTGAACATTAACTGTCCATTTACAGGAAGATCTGTCTCTGGACTCTCAATTCTATCCCACTGGTCTGAGAGTGTCCTTATTCCGGTACCATGCTGCTTTGATTACTACAACTTAACAGTATAATTTAAAATAGGGGAAGAAGTAATCTCCCTTCTTTTTCCCTAGGATTGTTTTGAGTATTCTCAGGGTTTTATTACTCCAAATAAAAATGTCATAGATATTTTAATAGGAAAAGCTTTTAATCTGTATAGTGTTTGGGGCATCCCTGTCACTCATGACCTTTTTAAACTGGCAGTCTATATTGCCTAATATAAGTACGTCACCTGGTCTTTTTAAAGGTATTGTTTGTTTGCCAGTGTGTCCCCCTCAAAAAAACAAAGAGAACTGAGACTGCCTGTGGAAGAGGGGAAGTGAAGGTGGGATACAAGAAGGGACCCAGAGATAGTGGTAGAGGGATATAGGTACAATGGTGGGAGGATATGTTGTAGAAGTATTGCACACCTAAATCATAAATATTAATGCCACTGTAAAGTATGCCCCCCTTATTCCCTAGTGCCTCAGGGAGGAACCCATGAGCATTACACAGGGAGTAGACACTGAGCATGGCCAGGTGGGGGTCTCAAAATGATACTGAAATGCATTTCACATGGTAGGTACCGTTGATGAAACTTGGATATCTGTTTAGACAAGGGAATGTATGTGTTCTGAGACCATGGGGAAGGGAAAAAGTTGACAAATGATGCTTAAGTTCAGTTTCTCCTTAGCTGTCCTCCCGTTGTTCATCAATTTGCTCGAGCGGGCCCAGTAACGTCTCCATTGTGAGACTTCTTGTTACTGTGTTTGGCATACTGAACACTCTTGGTAGCTTGCCAGGCTCTCTCTGAGAGGGGCGGAGAAATCGAACCTGGCTCAGTCAGGCTGGCTGCGCGCAAGGCAAACACCTACCGCTATGCTATGTCTACAGCCATACCACCCTGAACACACCCGATCTTGTCAGTTTCTCCTAAAAAGGAAAAAAAAAAAAGAAGCAGGCCCATCTTTTAGGTGACTGTAACTTGTAACTTCCACACTTGATATAAAACTACATTATTTTTATTGCTCTATTTTTATGGCAAGCAAATTAACTATTACGGGAAGGGCATTTGCCTTGCACGCAGTCGACCCAGGTTTAATTCCTCCGCCCCTCTTGGAGAGCCCGGCAAGCTACCGAGAAAATCTCACCCCAAAGGCAAAGCCTGGCAAGCTACCCATGACGTATTCAATATGCCAAAAACGGTAACAACAAGTCTCACAATTTGTTGTGAGACATTACTGGTGCCCACTCGAGCAAATCAATAAACAATGGGAGCACAGTGCTACTGTGCTACAGTGCTACTGTAAAGTATGACCTAAATAAGTAACTAATAATTATATAAAATTTAGACCTTTACAATTATGCCCTTTAAAAAATCACATTTATAAAAACCATCCCCAATTCTCTATTGATCTGGTCAACTAATTATAATGTATTAGTTCTGAATGGGTCAACTAAACTACCTTCCTTCTTTAAGGAAGGAAGTAAGTAAGGAAGTAAGGGCTTACTCCTGGCTCTATGCTTAGGGGTCACTCCTGGAGGCTCATGGGATCCTAAGTTTTGCCAGGGATTGAACCAGGGTTGGCCGTGTGCAAGATAAGCACCCTATCTGCCGTACTATCGTTCTGACCCCAAACTTTCTGAAAGATACAATTTGAGTCATACCTTATACTTGGATAGCTACAAACACATAATAAAATAGTTTTCTGCATTGTATAAGTTTTTCAATCTATATGGCAATTAAATCATTTGTTTATAGCTTAAATTTGTACTTAAATAAAGTTATTTTTGTTTAGGGTCACACCCAGTGATGGCTCTGCATTCAGGAATTACTCCTATAGTGCTCAAGGGACCATGGGATGCTGAGGACCAAAAACAGGTAAGCGGGTCAGCCACATGCAAGGCAGCACCCCACCATCTGCACTATCTCTTCAGCCCCACTGGAGTTATTTTTAAATTTAACTTAATTTTTACCCAGGTTTTACTGAAGTACCATGATTCACAATGCTACTTATGATAAGTTTCATGCATACTATGTTCTAACACCATACCCACTGCCATGTCCACTTCCATTCACCAATGTCTCAAGATCCCTTCCAACATACCCTCCACCCTAATTAGAGATTTTTGAAGACATAATTAACTTACATTAACTTTGAAAGCTTGTACACTATTATCCAGGAGCAGAATGTTGCAAACCACCTCTGTATGCTGTCTGTCTCGGGCCAACTCTGATGCTCGTACATTGTAGGTTCTGCCAGCAGGCAACCGGAAACGTGAGGTCATTACTGTCCACACAAGGTCTATATGGGAAAACAAACAAACAAACAAATACACACTAAATAAAAGGATAGCTAAAAATGTAAGTTTTGCTATATATTTTTCCTACTAAGTAAGAAAGCAGAACAAACTTTCAAACACCCAAGGTAATAATTATAGGTGTAAATAGACACATAGGAGCCAAAGCTATAATCGGGCACTTGCCTAAAAGTGGCCAAACCAAGTTTGATCCCTGACATCCAATATAGTCTCCCAAGCACTGACAAGAGTAAGTTATGAGTGCAGAGCTGGGAATAATCCCTGAGCACCACTGGGTGTGGCCCAAAAACCAAGAAAGCAATCAAACAAAAATAAGTAAAATAGATATATAGTTCATTATCATCTAAACTAAAATTACGGGGGGGGGGGGCAGGGGGAGGCGGAGCAATAGTATAGCAGGTAGGATTTAAAACGTAAAAATAACTCCAGTGGGGCTGGAAAGATAGTGCAGACGGTAGTATGCTTCCTTGTATGTGGCTTACCTGCTGACCTGTATAGCAGGTAGGATGCTTATCTTGAAAGCAGCTGACCTGGCTTTAATCCCCAACATCCCATAAGGTCCCCCAAACTTCACCAGGAGTGATGCCTGAGCACAGAGCTATAAGCTAGTCCTGAGCACTGCTGGTGTGGCCAGAAACAAACAAAAAAAACCCAACTAAATCAAAATTACAAACTTCCCAGGAAAAGGAACTTTATTTTAAAATATTCCATTGATGACAATATACTAATGGTTCAGGATATAATACTTTGAATATTCTAATTATAAAACATAAAAATTTAGAAGTAGACACAAGAGGAAAAGGGAGCATTTCTTCAGAAAGCCAGATATTACTTAGGATGCAGGTATGAAAGAACACTACTGAGATTTATTCTGAAAAGTACTTTCATTAGAATTAAAGGGAGAGGAGAATTACACACCCCCCCCCCACACACACACCCCCCCCCCCACACACACACACACCTACAAGAATTAATGAATATGCCTTGCATGCAGCCAACCTGCTTTAATTCCTAGCACCACATTGTTCCTCAAGCATTGTAGCCCTGGATGCCACTAAGCACTTCAAGGATATGCCAGCTAATTCCAAGCACAACAGAGTACTCACAACACCATCTTTGGGCCCTCATGTTGAACTGATGACCCCATTATCCAAAAATCACCAGAACTGGCATGCTCAGGGTCATAGAGGTTGGGGTCATTGCCATGGTGCTTGGGGACTCATATGCTATCAGAGATAGAACCCAGGATTCTTGCATGCAAAGCATGTTCTCCAGTTGGCTGAGCTATCTCTCCAGTCTCTTTTTTTATAAAAAAGAACAATTTCTATATCTGATCTCAATTTTAAAATTTGGGGAAAGGGGTCTCCCAAGCCAGGCCCAGAGTCCTGGGGATCAGTGGATGCCAGTTCTGGTGATTTAAGCACCACTGAGTATGGCCTAAAAACTAAAACCAAAAAACAAACAAAAAAAAATCTCTTATGTTGACTATTCTTAAATTCAACCTAATTATAATTTAGTCATAAGAAAATTAAAAACTTAACAATTTAAGAATACCTATTTTCACTTCCTGATTTTTAATCAAAGGGAAATATTTTGCCTATAAAATAACAGCTAGCTATCATACTATTATCAGCAACATTAGATGCCAAAAGACAATAATGAAGAAGTAGCTTCAGAATTCTGGAAAAAAGATTATTTGAAATACAGAATCATATGCTCCAAAATTAATATTCACTTGGTAAAATTAAAGAAATTTTCAGACATTCGAGGAAGCAAAGGTTTAAATCCTTAAGACTACCCTCATAAAGGCAAAAAAATAAAATTAAAAAGAAACAAGTATATATTAGTTTTAAGCTATAAACAAGCAATAAGAAATTTGATGAGTAAGAAAAAATAGCAATTCAAATCAGTGGTATTAAAGCTAAAAATGTCAGGTGTGCACAAAAACTATAACAATTAAAAAACATGCAAAAAAAAAAGATGTTCATATGTTGACAGAGAGGCTTGCCAAGTAAAGATTCACTGAATAAAAAACAGCATTTGGCCTTATCCAGAACAACTTGTCCTCCTAACAAGCAGAAATTGGAAAATCACCAACTCAATCCCAAAGGGGGGAGGGGGAGAGGGAGAAGAAGAGGGCGAGGGGGGGAAGAGGGAGAGAGACAGACAAGACAGACAGACAGACAGACAGACAGAGAAGAAAAGAGCCTGCCATAGAGACAGGCAGGGGTTTGGGGTTGGGGTTGGGGGGTGATGGGGGGAACCTGGGGACAATGGTTCTAGGAAATGTATACTGGTGGAGAGATGGGTATTAGAGCACTGTATGACTGAAATCCAATCATGAACAGCTTTGTAAGGGTATATTTCACAGTGATTCAATAAAAATGCCCCCCCCAAAAAAAAACCACAAAAGAAAATCAACTCAAATCAGTAAGAAAGGAAAAACAGTGCAAACTGCTGACCCTATGATTAGAGAAACAGATAAATATATAAAGGAAGTCATTGCTTATAGTAAAAGAAACCCACAAGAAGAAACTGCCAAAGAGTCAGCCTAAGTAACACAGGCAACACAGGTGCATGACTTGCATGCATCCAATCCTAGCAAGACCACCTAAAACTCCAGGCCTCTGTGTCCCAAGATCACCAGGTGCTCTCTGGAAGCCCATTGAAAGCACCACAAGGGTAATCACCAGTACCATAGGGTTTGAGTAGCACTATATTCTAGGATCCTCACAAAGACCCAATAAAATTTCACAGTCAATTAAAGGCATATAACCAAAAACCACCTGTCTTAAGAACACTTAAGTTATGTATCTCATTGATGACTACTTAACAAAGCCTAGTTTACAGTTCCTCGGGCAACTGTCTAACTAATCAGGGTCTCCAGTGAGACTTCTACGTTTTAATTATTATAGCTTTGTTGTGACTATAGGTACAAAGTATGCAAACAGCAGATTATTCTGAAAACCAACTATCAACCAATATTTAACCCAATCATTAACCAATAAACATTAAGCCAATGTTTTTCACTTTTTGTTTTTTCTTTTTTTCTTACCAGAGATCTTACTTCTATTTTTAGTAAAAATAATTTTCTATAGATACGAAGTTATTTGGAATTGAGTCACAGATTTTGAGAGTATAATTAGCTAAATCAACTCTTGGATAACATAGATAAATTTACCCCAAACAAAACCCATCTATCTGGTTCTCATCTGAACAGATGTAGCAATTACCAGTACATTTTTAGGAGGTAGCTCAAAATTCTAGCCCAAGGATACCTAAAACTTGTCTATTCTAAATCTGATACTAGTATAACATATTAATAATACATCTATATATTATTTGTTCATATTTGATAGCATAAATATAACTAAAAATAACAGGATGGTAAGATTATAATAAATATGCAATTGTTAAGGTAGTAGAATAAATGTAGGCTCTCTTCAAATTCTCACTTTCCTAATATTTATGTTTGTGTATAAAAAGTGATAGTGGTAGTACCTATATAAGCTTAATTACAAATAACTTTTTAAAATAATAGAACCTCTTACAGTTATTGTCAAAATAACTCTACCTCAAATTACTAATAACTGACAAAAAATACCCTTAAAGTCTTTAACATAATGAATAAAGAAATCTGTGTTTTTGAATTCAACTATAGAAACATGCTATCTGGTCTAAATACGCTTTTTATTTTTTAAAATGTAGATGTCAAAAGATGCTAGCATCCTATTATAAATTTACAGTAAAAACTTAACCGACATCATTAAATAATTTTATATGATTACCTTGATGCTATCCTTTAACTCTTAAAATCATCATATAAGCTTTTACAAAATTTTTTCTTAGTATAAAAATAAAAGGAGAAATAAACAGAGTTCTGCACTTGTGTATATCACAGTATCCATTACAAAACACTGGGAATAATTTCTAAATGGATTATAGTAGTCTTACTGTATCCATTTACTCAATAATGAATTGTTAAATAACTATGCATTGATCTAGGTAGGTCCAGGCCCTTCGTATGCATCAATTAAGGAAAATAAAACAGAACTGCACTGTAGCACTGTCCTCCCCTTGTTCATCGATTTGCTCAAGCGGGCCCAGTAACATGTCCATTGTGAGACGTGTTGTTACTGTGTTTGGCATATACTCTCAGTAGCTTGCAGGGCTCTCCAAGGGGGAGAAGAATCGAACCCGGGTCTGCCGGGCTGGCCGCGTGCAAGGCAAATGCCCTACCGCTGTGCTATCCCTATCCTTGAGAAACATCTAAGAGTAGGGACAGGGGTATGTGGATCTAGATTGCCTTGCATGTAGCTGATCCCGGTTTGATAACTCGCACCACATATAGTTCCCCAAATGTTGCTGCTAGAGCCAGGGAGAGAAGAGAGAAAAGAAGAGGAGGAAGAGGAGGAGGGGGGATGGGGGAGGGGAAGGGAGGGAAGAGAAAGGAATGGTAACTTATTTACATTAAGTTCCAATACTCCACTAATTCTTCTTCAGACAATTACCCTCTTTGTACAGATTTGTTGTCCCAATCCCCTCCCTTCTGATAACCAACAACTGGTCTTATAGATTCAACCTTATGACATATTGTTTTTATTTAGCTCATGTTTCCTATATATATCATACACATAAGAAATCATACCAAGGTTATCTTTATCTAATTTATTTCACTAAACATGATACCCTTTTTTTAGGTCAATGCATGGTGCTGCACATGGCTGGAATTCATCAATTTTCTAACTCAATAGTATTTAATGATATATATGTACTGCATCTTCACCTATTTTATATATGCCCATATCTTTATCCATTTATTATTAGTGAGCACTTAAGTTTTGTCCAGTTCTAGACTATTGTAAATAATGCTGAAATAAACATGGAATATGTGTTTATATTTAAACATGTTTTTGTACTGTATGGGTAAGTGTACAAAAGTAGGATAGCTGGATCCTATAACTTCTACGTTTTCTATTTTAACTGTGGGTGAGTGTAGAATAACAATTGATTTGTCCATTCTCCCTTGCCACAAGGAGCTAAGGTTTTTCTGGTTACACCCATCACACTGCTCCCGAGACACTTCCAGATCCTTCTAGGACACTGAACTTGTAAGTTAATATTGCCTTTCTCCTCTGTGTTTTGAATAGTTTACTTTAATGCAATGTCCTTTTTGTATAGATACAGGAAGACAATATTATGCTTTGTAACTTAGGACTTAATTGACTTTGAATATTATTCATTTCTGGACATCTGCTTTCTCAACTTATGCCTCAGTTGCCCTCACGTCCTAGCACCCCCAAAAGCAGGGTCCCGACGAGGGACTGGATGGAACCAGGGCAAGCGGTAAGTTATGTGCTACCCTGGCATCGAGATGGGCCAGACCAAAGTGCCACGATTCTTAACTATTAAGAGTTTGATCATAGACAAATGCTGTCATGATCCAAAAGTAACGAAGAGACTAGGACCCTGCTAGAGACAGGAAAGACTATCTGGCCTGAGCACTGTAGTCTGAGATTAGGAGAGCAATTCTATAAGCTTAAAGTGTTTCTTACTGTGTCCAAACAAAATGATTTATATTATGTATGCTTGTATCTTTGTTGGACAAGGAGAGGAGAAAAACACCCAAGGGACTCTGTTCTAGGGTGGGTTGATCTGCTAAATGAGAATCTGTCCTAGAAGTGCTTTCCCGTGTGTCCTGACTAGTTTGGATGAGACTGAACATTTCTCCCCTTCAAACTGCCTTCAGTAAATAATTTCAGTATATTGTTAAGAGGCACTTTTCCCTTTCTTACAGAAATCTGGCTGGTCTTTGACCTGCAGCTCTCAGGTGCTAGCCAGGCCTTGTCTTTGGGATGTAGATTCCAAGCTCTAGCAAACTAGTTTTGGGGATGCAAATCCAAGTGCTTGTGGCCCAAGAAAGGTTTCAGTTTTGGTTTTATATCTTCTTTCTGGAGGCCAAAATTACTGGCCTGCAGATGTAAAGAAACAATGTATGTTTTGCTGCCTCAATGTTCTTTCTGTAACTCCTTTTGATGACATCACTGCATTGTGCCCTTTAGAGGTACCATGATCTATATAAGGAGATTTCGGGGCTCTTTCCGGGGACACAGGCTGAGAGAATCGAATCGGGGGAACATAAAGAGAATGGACTACCAAACGCGGGCGGCGGGAAAGATAAGACCACTGCTGGTCTTTTTGTGTTTACACAGGTGAGCATTATCAGCAGTATTCAGGGTAAAACTGGCAGTGGTGGGAAGATCACACCCAGGGTTTCACATATGCGATATATGTGCTCTACTACTTAAGCTGCATTATTGGACTCTATATTTCATTTTTTAAAGAATTTGCAAACTGGGGGCTCAAAAAGATAGTATAGTGGGTGATGAGCTTGCCTCGCAAGTGGCCAACCCAGGTTTGATACCCGGCATCCCATACAGTCCTCCAAACCCCATCAGGAGTCATCCCTGAATGCAAAGCTAGGAGAATGCAAGGCCTGAGCACAACCAGATGTGCTCACTCCCACCCCACCAATAAAAAAAAAATTCCACAGTGTTCTCCATCCCACCAATAAAAAAAATTTCCATGCTATTCACCAAAATGGAAAGACAAATTCACTTTCCCAACAGTGTATAATTCAGAGTTCTCTTCTTTTCATGGTTTGTAATTTTTTTTTTGCTTCAGGGTGTTCTTTCTTCTGGAAACCTCAAAGATATATGGTAATATCTCACTGTTGTTCTGATCATAGCATTTCCCTAATCAGAACAGTGAAATATGATGAGCATCTTTTCATATGCCTATTGGTCACCTATATATCTTTCTTGGGAAATTCAGATTTCTTTTTTTAATTTAAATTTTTTATTATAACACCATGACTTACAAAGTTGCTCATAATAAAGTTGTTTCAGACATATAATGTTCCAACGATTCTACCACCAGAGTGCTCTTCCCTCTATCAATGTCCCCAGTTTCCCCACGCAGTCCCAAGCCTGCCTTCTTTGCAGGCACAAATTTGCTTCCTATTGCTTGTTGCAAAAAAAAAAAAAAGGAAAATGAAATTTTCAGAAAATAACTCAATAAGAGTCAATTTGTGATAATTGTTTTATCTCACAATAGTATTACTAAACTCATTGCCTGAGGATTTACTGGGCTGGTTGGTGCTGTGTTACTGTTTTTTGCTCATTGAGCTTGGTGGACTTCTGTGCAACTTTCCCATCAAATGTGCTGTGCTCCTATTAGACTGTTAGTACTGTGAAGCTTGGACATGCGGCATATGCGGTCACATGGAGCTTGGACATTTATATGGTGGAAGAGGTTGGGTGTGGCAGTGCTGGGCCTATCCTTAAGGGAGGGAAGTCTGTATGTCCCCATTCTGAGAAGGTCACAGAGTTCTCAGCCTGGAGATGGATCTACCTGGGATGATCTTGCATTTTGGCAGCTTGTTCCCTCAGTGTATTTTTAAAATCAGGTGGTTTGTTACTAAATTCATTTATATTTTGGATATATATAAAACCTCTTTACAGACATGGTGTGCAACTGTCTTTACCCATCCACCAGAATACCTTTGTTTAATCGGGGGGGGGGGGGGGGGGGGAGGGACTGGGATGGAGTGGGGGAAGATATAGTACAGTAGGTAAGGCAATTGCCTTGCATGCAGCTGACCTGGGTTTGATCCACAATACCCCATATGGTCCCCAGTGCCTGCCAAGAATGATCCCTGAGCACAGAGCTAAGAGGAAGCATTGAACACAGCTGGGTGTTGTCAAAAGGTAAATTTAAAAAGAGTATCTTTTATTCCAATGCAAGCTTCTTTCCACCATGCTGCTTTTCAGTTTATTTTGATTTTGCTTTCCTTGCTTTTGGAGCAGAGTCCCAAACATATCTCTGAGACTGATGTGAAGGAGTATATTACTGGTGTTTTCTTCCAAGTACTTTCAGATCGCACATCCAAGACTTTAGTACATATGAATTAACTTCTGAATATAGCATTATACAGTCTAGTCTCATTCTTTAAACTCTAACAGCCTTGTTTTCCCAACAAGATTTTTTGGCTCAGAGGTAGAAGGGTAGTTCTATCCAGCAATGCTCGGAATCACTCCTGGTGGTGCTTGGAGAATCATATCTGGTGTTGTTGGGGTTGAATCAGGGTTAGCTACATAGTCAGCAGGAATTTCAACTTTGTATTATCCCTCCAGTCCTCACAAAGTTTCATAAAGAAACTTTTCTTGCTCCATTGTTAAGTTCTTGGCTCTTTGTTATAAATTAGTTTACCATATGTGTTTTTATCTCTGGGTTCTCCATTCTGTTCCATTGACCTATGTCTTTTAATTCTAATACCTTATTATGTTTATTATTACTGCTTTGTAGTCTAATTTTAACTCAGGGAGCATAAAACCTCCAATTTTGTTTTCCTCATAAGTGGAAAAACTACAGTATCTATTGCAGTTCCAAATAAATTTCATGATTTAAAGTTCCTTTTCTTAAAGAAAGTTTTCTATATTCTGTGACTAAAGCCATTAAGATTTATAGGAATTGCACTGAATCTGTACATTGCTTTCAGTAAAAGAACCACTTTCATGAGGTTAGTTCTCCCAATCCATGATTACAAAATATTCATTCTTTGTGTTTTCTATTTCAGTAATGTCATGAGTTTTTGGTGTACAGTTTTCACTACTCTGGTTAAATTCATTCCAAGGTTGTTGATGCTTTTTGATGGTAATATAGATGGCACTCTTTTTCTTGATTTTTCTTCAAATCTAATTCATGATTTGTGAATAGAAATATTACATGTTTTTGTATATTAATATTGTGGCCTGGCATTTTAATGTATTCATTTAGTATTTTTAGTATCTTTCACTAGTCTCTTTGGGATTTTCTACGTATATGTATATTCTGTCATCAACAAAGAATGATGGTTTTACTTCTTCCTGTTTTATTTTATTTAGAGGAGGTGGGGCTTTAGGCCACACCCTGGCTGCTCGGGGCCATCCCAAGCTCTGTATCCAGGGGTCATTCCTGGTGGTACTCAGGGGACCATTTGGTACTGGGGATTAACCAAAGTTAGCTACATGCAAGGGCCTTAACCTCTGTGCCATCTCTCCAGCACAACTTTTTCCTTTCTAATTTGGATATGCAATATGCCAAACACAGTAACAAGTCTCAAAATGGAGAGATTACTGGGCCGCTCGAGCAAATCAATGCACAACAGGAGGGCAGTGACAGTTTCTATTCTAACTATTCTCACTAGTACTTTCAAAACAATTGAATAGTAACAGAGAATGGACACCCTTATCTTGTTCCTTATCTTAAGAGGAAAAGCTTTCAGTTTTACGTCAGTGTGATACTGACGTTTGTCATATGTGGCCTTATGTTGGAGTATATTTCTTCAGTTATTTCTTTTTATACTCAGTGTATGGAGAATTTTTATCATAAAAGGGTGCTGAATCTTTTGAAACGCTTTTTCTGTGTCTAGTGATAAGATCACATGAATTTAGTCCTTTCAAAGATGTGATACATCATGTTTTTTAATTTACCTATGTTGCATCATACTTGCATTCCTGGAATAAACTCGCAATCTTGGTGTATGATTCTTTATTGTATTGTTGAAATGGACTGCCAAGTATTTTGTTGGGGCATCTATAGTCACTAGAGATAGATTAGAGAGCTGTAGTTTTACACTGTGTGATGACAAAGTGTATAATTTCAAAATCTATTCTGAATTCACAGATGTTTCAGAAGATTTCCCTCTTTTTAAAGAAGTGTTTGATAAAGACAGGCATCAATCTTTCCTTGAAAGTCTGGTAAAATTACTGATGAAACTATCTGGTTCAGGGTTTGGTTTGTGGGGAGGCTCCTAAATACTGTTTCATTACAACTTTATTACTCAGAATATATTCAGGTTTCTATTTCTGCCTGATTTCATCTTGTAATGGTATGTTTCTAAGAATGCATCCTTTTCTTCTAGTCTCCTAGGTTCTCTGTCTTCACTAAACATGAATGACACAAAGCTCTACTAATAGAAAAAGACAACATGAGTTCAGTATCCAGGAAAACAATACTTCAAATCTTAAAACTTAAACAGCCTTTTCCATCTTGACAAAATGACCCAACAAAGAAGGCTGGTTAGGGCCAGAACAATTTGCCTTGCAAGCGACTGACTGACCGACCTACGGACCTATACCATATGGTCCCCCCCAAGCACTGCCAGGAGCAATTCCTGAGTGCAGAGCCAGGGGTAACCTCTGAGCATCGCTGGGTGTGACTCAAAAAGCAAACAAACAAAAAAAAGTTTGGTTAGTGAGCTGGAGTGATAATACAGCAGATAGGAGTCCGCCTTCCATATAATCAATCATCTAATCCCCAGCATTACATATGGTCCCTGAGCACTACCAGGAGTAATTCCTGAGCCCAGAGTCAAAAGGAACCACTGAACATCACCGGGTATGAACCCTTCAACCTCCCTCCCCCGCACCCCCTCCAAAAAAAAGTTGGCTAAAGTGTCTATCTGCCCATCTGTGAGGTATCAATCAGAGAATATAAACATTCACCAGTACATCTATGCAGTAAAAATTAACTGTGCTCTTAAGTACACTAGATACAGAAATCAGACTTAAGGCAAATGGGTCCTACAGATGTATGCATCTAACAACTGGCTCAACAATGTTCTGTAGGTCAGAGAAATAAGGTATGTTTCACTGCAACATACAGTACAGTTGTCCAGAAAATTTTGCCTGGATTAAGATTCACTGATTGGTTACCTATGTACCTGTCATCAGTTACAAAGAAAAAATCAAGACAAAAGTAAAAAGCCAGCAAGAGCGAGACAGACAGAGAGAGACAGAGAGAGAGAGAGAGAGAGAGAGAGAGAGAGAGCGCACAATCTCTGAGAGAGAGAGAAAGGGGTGGGGGATAGGAAATGCCTGCCATAGATGTAGGGTGGGGAGAAGGGAAACTGGGACACTGTGAAACATTGGTAGTGGAATATGTACACTAGTGAAGGGACAGTTGTTGGAACATTTTATGACTGAAACCCTATCATGAACAACTTGTACCTGTGTATCTCACTGTGATTCAATTTAAAAATTTTTAATAAAAAATTAATTTCAGTTTAAAAAAAAGTAAACAGCCATTGATTGTTGAAGCAAATAGCCATTGATTGCTGAACAGTTATAAAACTGCAAAGAGGTGAAAGAAGAAGATAACCAAAATTACTTCCCAAAACACAATGACTAAATCTGTTTACTGGGAGATCTGCCACAGAAAAATAATGATCAAATGAAAAGACATGGGAAGAAATAAAAAGCACCAGTAAGGCAAAACAAATGGCTAAGTAAAAAAAAAGAATAAAATGTATTTTTTTCCTAATTTTATTTTTCTATCTCAGATTTTAAAGACAAACACATAAAGCAACTCTAGGAGCCAAAGGGATAGTATAGAAGGTAGGACATTTATTTGCCTTGCATGAGGCCAATGCGGTTTTAATTCCCAGCACCCCAAATGCTTGCTCCAACCTCACCCTTCACCCCCATCCCCCAGGATCCCTTTGGCTCTGAGAATTTTAGTGCCCTTTCACTTAGCCATTTTTATAATTGTTCAACAATCAATGGATACCTTTTTTTTACTGTGAATTTTTAATAAAAATTACACCATGAATCTGGTATGTACCCGATTATGTTTTTTTAAATAATTTTAAGACACCATGATATACAAAGTTGCATATAATAGACTTGTTTGAGTCATACAATGTTTCAATACCAATCCCCCCACCACCATCCCCTTTCCTCCACTAATATTCCTAGGTTCCCTCTCACCACCTGCCCTTCCCTACCCCCAGTTACAGATATATCCCTTGGCAGGCATATATCATGTTGTATTTTTCAGTATCCAGGAAAACAATACTTCAAATCTTAAAACTTAAACAGCCTTTTCCATCTTGACAAAATGACCCAACAAAGAAGGTTGGTTAGGACCGACCTATACCATATGGTTTCCCCCCAAGCACTGCCAGGAGCAATTCCTGAGTGCAGAGCCAGGGGTAACCTCTGAGCATCGCTGGGGGTGAAAATAAAAATGAAAAATGTTACAGAAACCCAAAAAAATTTTGAGAAACCCTGCTCTAAGCTCTTACACTTTCTCCAGCCCCTCAGCTGTACTCTTCTTCAGACCATTTGTCCCAGACCATCTGGGGACATATGTGCTGCTGGGCTCCACATTTTTACTATCTCTCAGACTTACTGTTCCTTTTTTGGGGGGGAGGGGGGCTTTCTGGGTCACACCCAGTGATGCACAGAGGATACTCCTGGCTCTGCACTCAGGATTTACCAATTCCTGACAGCACTCAGGGACCATATGGGATGCCAGGGATAGAACCTGGCTCAGTCACATGCAAGGCAAACACCCTACCAGCTGTACTATCATCACTCCTGCCCCTTACTACTCTTCTTAAAAAGTGGTCTGGGGGCAGGAGTAATACTATAGAAGTGAGGGTGCTTGCCTTGACCCAGGTTCAATACCTTGCATCAGTAATGGTCCCCAAATATTCAAGGAAGTGGTACTTGAGCACAGAGCTATGAGTTAACCTTGAGTACCACTGGGTGAGCACCATCATTCCAAAATCAAACAAATAAAAAACAGTAAGAACAACAACAACAAAAAGGACCAACCTAGCAAGTGTACGATCATTAACTTAAATACTCAGTGCCCTGCATGCGCTAAGCACAATCACAGAAATCCTACTGTTTGAGTATGACAGCTCTGCTGTCTAATATCCCAGATATTACAAGTGATTCCTGGCTATACCACAGTCAGATGTATGTAAGCACCACAAAAAAGGGATGTGACTCTGGGTGAGCACTACAACCAGAAAGACGTGATAGCCACAGCCAGGCCCCTGAAAAACATAGGCTGCAGCTGCCCCTGAAGAACACTACAATCATAATTTATCTGTTCTACTGAAGGGTGTGTACCCCAGTAAGCCCATAAGCTAGTGCCACAATAGTGCAAACCTCAGTGAACTGTTTCAACCAAGTGTGCAAGCATCACGACCTGAAGCACAGCCCCTGGTGTGCGCAGCTAAAATTATGTGAGTACCACAGCCAGAAGTATGTGCAACCACAGATCATAGCAACAACAAAAAAAGTGGGAAGAAGGGAAGTTAAAAAGTAGAATCACAAACAAAGATATACCTTGATTGTTGAGACTAGATAATAAAAGGAGATCATTTTCACTTAATTTGATCTAAAAATACAGGTCCTGAGAGCCAGTCATAAGTCTGAGGAAGCACATATACCTGGGAAAGGAGCCCAGATCCAGAATTTTAAGTTCTGGTAGAGGTACCAGAAGCTAGCACCAATATACCAACGTGCTAATTATTCAACTAAGCTAGCTCCAATAAAATTGACCTAGCTAATCTCTGCATGGAGCAGAAATGAGTCTTCTGTGCCAGAGCCCAAATTACAGATTCATGAACAAAAAACTACTAGGTTTGGGAATAGTACTTTACATAGCAGTAGGAAATCAGAACAGACCAGTAACACAATACTTTTTGCAAATACAGTAAAAATGACTGAGAACTAAACTGAAAACTTTAAAGGCTATACAAAATTCTTTCTTTTATTATTAAACAGAAATCAATCTCTAGCAATTCTTTTACATTTCTAAACACTCACTCTGAGATACTTTTCTAATCTCCTCCCAAGTGGCAGAACAGTCCACTGATCTTTAAGTAACATTCTTCTTGGTTATGATAAGGGAAGAGGAACATTTCAACGGGAATAGTATTAAAGAATTTAATGTGCCTAAAGTAACAAAATAGGAGACCAACATCCAAGAATAGCAGAGATAAGTACCAGAAGGTTTACTCCATGGCTTGGAGGCCAGTCGCATAAGCTAGGGGAAAAGGCAGCTCAGACAGAGAAGGGAGCACCAAATAAAGGGTGTTGGGAGGATCTTCCCAGGATGGAAGATGCATGCTGAAAGTAGATTATAGACCGAACATGATTGCCACTCAATTCCTTTTTTGCAAACCACAGAGGTAGGGTGGGATGGGGGGGATGGGGAGTGGGAGGGATACTGGGATTAGTGGTGGTGGAGAATGAGCACTGGTAGAGGGATGGGTACTCGATCATTGTATAGCTGAAACCCAAGCACAAAAATTTAGAAGTCTACAACTGTACCTAATGATGTTTCACTAATAAAAGTTTAAAAAAAATTAATGTGCCAAAAGAAAATATACATGCAGCAAGCTTTTTAAAAACCTTGCAATCCATTTTAGTAAACTACTCTGTTTTAGTATAAAGATGCCCTGACAGTTCAGATAGAGAAGGGAGCACCAAATAAAGGATGTTTGGAGGTTCCTCCCAGGAGGGGAGATGCATGTCGAAAATAGACTATGGACTGAACATGTTTGCCACTCAATGCCTCTTTTGCAGACCACAACACCCAAAAGGAGAGAACACAGGGGATTGCCCTGCCACAGAGACAGGGGGGATGGGGGGATGGGGGTGGGAGGGATATTATCCATGGTGGTGGAAGATGGGCACTGGTGGAGGGATGGGTATCTGATCATTGTATGATTGAAACCAAAGCACAAAAAATTGTAAATCTACAACTTTAAAAAAAATAAAATAAAATAAAGGGAAAAAAAAAAAAGATGCCCTGAGCCAGAGTGATAGCTAAATGGGCCAGAGCACAAGCTCTGCATGCAGGAGACCAAATGTTTGCTCCACAGCACCACATAGTTCCCTGAACACTGAACACTATCTGTACTAGTCCAAATACCACCAGGTGTGGTTAAATAAAAAATCTTTTCTAAAGTACTATAATTAAACAGTAAAAACATAGACAGGTCTGCCTGCCCTGCCCAAATGGAATCCGTTAAACTTCAGAATCCTTATCCAGTACCTTCTGACTTCACATTAATCATGCAAGTTTCGAGATTTTTGTTTTGTTTTGTTTTGTTTTGTTGCCCCACCAAAGATGCTCAGGAGTTGCTCCTAGCTCTGTATCAGGAATCATTCCTGACAGTGCTCAGGGGACCATATGGCATGCCACTAATACATATCTTGTATGATTACAATCTTTCTGATGGTGAGAACATTTAAGATCTACTCTCTCGGCCACTTTACATACAAAATTATTATCACTACAGTCATAACACTAAATATTAGGTATCCAGAACATAATTCATCTCTCAACTGCAAATTTGTACCCTATGAACTACAATACTTCCATTTTCTCATTTCCCCTCCCTCCCCCAGCTCCTGGCAACTACCTTTCTACAGTTTTAATGACTTTGAATTTGATAAAGATTTTACATGAGAGATCATATCATATCGACCTATTCCACTTAGCATAATGCCCTCAAGATCTATCCATATTACTCCAAATAGTAGGTTTTCTGTTTGACTGCTACTTAATTCCCTGGTATGTATGTCCACATTATCTCCTCTGTCTATTCATCTCTAAATGAATAGATGTTTACATATTGTGGTCACAGTGAATAGAGCCATAATGATATCTTTAAAATAGTGATTTTACTTCCTTCAAACATAGTATAGATCCCTGATAAATTTTGTTTTCTTCAGTGTTCTTTGATTACATTGATAAGGAAAAAAAAATAGCAATGCCCACTAGGACCAATGTCTGTGTGGACTTTACACATTCTCCTATTTAAGATTTCTTCCCCAAAGCCACAGATAATGCAAATTGAATATGTTAGCCTATCTTGAGTATGGGTATATGTTGGAGTAGGCACCCCCAATGGAAGGGTGTTCTGCCCAAGGTGGTAAAAACCTTGCACTGTTGAGAGAAGTTCCAGGTATCCCTGACTCTAAGCTGGACTAAGCTGACTGGAAAACGAATAAATACAATTGACAGTTTAATACTGAAAGTGCGTTGGGTCTTTTATCTAGAAGTTTGACGTGTTTTTTCTGTTTTGTTTTTTGGTTTTTAGTTTTTTTTGCTTTTTGGGTCACACCCGGCGGTGCTCAGGGGTTACTCCTGGCTCTGCGCTCAGGAATTATTCCTGGCAGTGCTCAGGGAACCATATGGGATGCTGGGATTCGAACCCAGGTTGACCACGTGCAAGGCAAATGCCCTACCTGCTATGCTATCGCTCCAGCCCCTTGACCATGTTTTTGGTCAACAATATGCTGTAGGAAGTTAACTCTTGTTTTTATCAATTAGTCTATTAGAAAACTGGTTCTGTCATGTGTCATTTCTCTTAATGTTGCAAGTTCCAAGAAATACAGAAGACATTAAGTGGAGATTTATAGTATACATTCGGAAGTGAGACTGCTGATCGTATGACTTCTATTTTTAATTTTTTTCTGCTTCTTTCCATCGTGGTTGTGTCAAATACATATTCCCAATGCTGCACTAGGATTCCCCCCCTTTTATTTTTCACTACCTCAATATCCTTTATTGTCTCATCTTTAAAGGAGTTATTATAACAGGTAAAAGAGAATATCTCACTATAATTCTGATTGGCATTTTCCTGATGATTAATAATGTTAAAAATTTTTCATGTACTTGGCTATTTGTCATGTATCTTATTTGGGCGGAGACTATTTAAATTGTATCATTTTTAGATTTTATTTTTTGCTATTGGTAATATTTTGATACATCTTACAAATATTTTCTCCAATTACACAGACTGACCCGCCAGTCTGTTCAAGACTTTTTGCTCTTTTACATTTTGGATAAAATCTTGTTTACTTTTGCTTCTGTAGTTTGTGCTTGGATGGTGATATCAAAGATAACTTCGAAAACAAATATCAAGGAACTTTTTTTGTAGGAGTACTGCTATTTATTCAGCCGCTGATTAGCTGATTGAATTGTGCATGAACGCCACCTTATTTTTTTTTCATTTTTTATAATTTTATTTATTGAATCACCGTGAGAGCAGTTACAAAGCTTTTGGGTCTGTCTCGGTCATAAAATGAAACACCCGTACCTTCACCAGTGCCCATTCTCCACCACCAAAAACCCCAGTATACCCCCATCCCACACGTTCCCCCTACCTGTGGGGCAGATGATTTCCACATTACTCACTTCTACTTTGATCACATTCAATATTTCGACACTAGACCCACCATTATTATTTGAGATTTTACCCCAACACTCAGATCTGCTGAAAAGGCAACAATAGACAATTTGTGTTCTACTGCTGGTTATGAATAACATATGATGTCGCGTGGCTGCAGTAGGGCCATGTGGTTTTGAAATTCCGAAATTTTAACACTTAAATCTGGAGGGATTTCTGCCAAAAGCCACTGGGTTTCGAGATCTTCTCCTGAGTCTCTGGGATCATGGCCATTGAGCAGCTTGATGAGGAGTCAGAGAGGCTGTTCGTGGGCGATGACTTGGGGTCTCATTGGGGTGGGGAGGACAGGCCTGGCTCCCCCCCATCCCACAAGGCCCAAGAAGTTTCGTCACTGAGGACCCAAGCCTGACTGTCCAATGGCCTCTGGAGGATGACAGCCACCAAGCTGCCAAGAGGGAGCAGGCGGAGGGACAACACCCTTTCCTCCCTGGGGTGGCCAGGCGACAGTAACAGTAACGTACTGTGGGGTCTGGACACATTTCTGTCAAAAGCCAAAGGGTTTTGAGATTTGTTTCTGAGTCTCTGGGATCATGGCCATTAAGCACCTTGATCAGGAGCCAGAGAGGCCATTCGTGGGCCATGACTTGGGGTCTCATTGGGGTGGGGAGGACAAGCCCAGCTCCACCCCTATCCCGTGAGGCCCTGTGTGTCTCGTCACTGGGGGTCCAAATGTGACTATCCAGTGGCCTCTGAAGGATGGTGGCCACTGGGCCGCCAGGGGAAACAGGTCAAGGCACGAAACCTATTCCCACCTGGGTTGGCCCAGCACCGGTAGCCTACTGCAGGGACCAGACACATTTCTACCTAAAGCCACTGGGTTCCGAGATTCGTTCCTGAGTCTCTGGGATCATGGCCATTAAGCAGTTCAATCAGGAACCAGAGGGGCCATGCCTCCAATTATATAGCTGAGCCGGAGGTGGTTTGTGGGTGTGTTTCCCACATACCTAACTTTCGGCCGTTTACTTTCTTGGTAAACTTTGCCCCAAGTTTTTGGGGTCTGGCCAAAGGCACAGCAGCAATTTTGGGGTATCTGGAAGTCTGAAGGTGCCATGAGGCTGCTGATGCACTCGCCTCACAGGTACAGATTGACCTGCTGGGGGCACCATACCCCCTATCAAGGAACTTTTGTGCTATATTTTAAGAAGTTTTAAGGCTGCAAATCTTTCGCTTAAGTTCTTAAATTACTTGTTAGTTTATTTTTATTTTTATTTTGCTTTTTGGGGTCACACCTGGCAATGCACAGGGGTTACTCTGTTTCATGCACTCAGGAATTACTCCTGGTGGTGCTCGGGGGACCATATGGGATGCTGGGAATCGAACCCAGGTCGGCCTGGGTTGGCCGCATGCAAGGCAAACACCCTACTTAATTTGCTATCACTCCAGCCCCCAGTTTTCACTAAGGTAAAGGTAAAGGCCCTCCCGTTGATCGTCGATTTGCTCGAGCGGGCCCAGTAACGTCTCCATTGGAGACTTTGTTGTTACTGTGTTTGGCATATCGAATACTCTCGGTAGCTTGCCGGGCTCTCCGAGAGGGGTGGAGGAATCGAACTCGGGTCGGCCATGTTGGCCGCTTGTAAGGCGAACGCCCTACCCGCTGTGCTATCGCTCCAGCCCTAAAGGTAAAGGCCCTCCCGTTGATCGTCGATTTGCTCGAGCGGGCCCAGTAACGTCTCCATTGGAGACTTTGTTGTTACTGTGTTTGGCATATCGAATACTCTCAGTAGCTTGCCGGGCTCTCCGAGAGGGGCGGAGGAATCGAACTCGGGTCGGCCACGTTGGCCGCTTGTAAGGCGAACGCCCTACCACACTATTTTTTTTTAAAAAATAGGCATCTGAGTTCATTCTTTTTTATGTGAATACCCAATTTCTCCAACTTCACTTATTGAAAATACCTTTCCACCACTGAGTATTCTTAACTTCCACTGTCAATTACTAATTGATCATCTAAGCTTCGGTAAATTTTAGGGCTTCAAATCTATTGCATTGGCTACATGTCTGTTTTTATGACAGTATCATAATGTTTTGATCACTACAGGTTTATAATACAGGTTGAAATAAGGACATTCAATACTTCCGCTTTTTTGTTTTAGGATTGCTTTTACTGTTGGGAGCCTTTAGTTGAGCTGATTAGAATTTTAAGGTTGTTCGCTGAAATGGAAGAGTAAAAATATGCCACTAGAATTCTGGTAGGGATTACACTGAAACTAAAGATGGTCTGGATCCATAATACCCCAAAGTAGAGAGAGTATGGGGAATGCTGTCTGCCATGGAGGCAGGGGGAGGGTGGGGAAGGGGGTATACTGGGGAGATTGTTAGTGGGGAATGTGCACTGGTGGAGGGATGGGTGTTTGATCATTGTGTGATTGTAACCCAAACATGAAAGCTTGTAACTTTCTCACGGTGATTCAATAAAATTTTTTAAAAATTTTTTTAAAAAATCAAAAAAATGATGGTTTGGGTAATATGAACACTTGAATACTATTCTCCCAATCCTTGAATACAGAATAGCTTTTGTTTCTTCATCAATTTCTTTCATCATCTTAGTATTCAGTCTTTCCTTTCACCTGTTAAATCTATTTTATCTTATTCTCCTTCCCTTCCTTTTTGCTGTTGTTAATATTATAATGACAAAAAGTTGCACACATTTGGTTGTGATGCGTGGTACAAAGTTTCAGTGCTTACCAAGGATCACACTTTGTCATGATGTTCCCACACACTTGGCTTCGGTCTGCTATGGCACCAGGGATCCCCAAAACTCTCCAGTTCGACTCCTGAAACTTGGGCACATGTCACTCATTAATTATCCCTAGGCACCTTCTTGGTTAAATTTATTTCAAAGCATTTGTTTTTTGTGTTATTTGTAAAAGATATTCTATTTCTCATTGTTTTTAAAAGGGTTTTTTTGAAAGTTAATGAAAAGAAGTTTGACTGATTTTTGTATACTGATTTCAATTCTAGACAATTAAAATCCACTTATTAGTTTGTTATTCTAATAATTTCTTGGTGTTGTCTTGAGGGTCTTTCTAAGTATAAAATCCTGTCATCTATAAAAGAGACAACTTTACTTCATCTGTTCCAATTTGGATATTTTTGTTTCATTTTCTTGCCTAACTGTTCTAGCTAGGATTTCCAATACTATATGAGATTAGACACTCTTGTCTTGTTTGCAATTTTAAAGGAGAAGTTTTCAGTTGTTTATTGAACAAGAGGTTGTCCACAGGACTGTGATAATGTGGACTTTATTATGCTGAGGCAGTCTTCTGCCCCCGCGCCTGGCTGTTCCTCGCCGGGGCCCGTTGGAGGAGAGCAGGTTCAGCTTTCCTCCCCGCCCCGACCAGGGCTCCGGCAGCCGAAGACCTCCAGGACCAGCCACCACCATGCTGAGACCACTCTCCGCACACATGAAGGTACTGGCAGAGGGACAAAGCCACGCGGGTTCCGGGCCGAGACCTCCAAACCTACTCGAATTGGAGTCGAGCATCTTCCACCCAGATCCTCCAAATTCCAGTAGGCGGGGGTCACACCCACCACCTGGCCCCCTGGCGCCGTGTAATCCCATCAGCCGCCAAGACTCAGAGACTATAAAATCCAGATCCCGGACGAGAAGAGTGCAGTCTCTGCCCCCGCGCCTGGGTGTTCCTTCCCGGAGTCCCTTGGAGGGGAGCGGGTTGAGCTTTCCTCCCCGCCCCGACCAGGGCTACGGCAGCCGAAGACCTCCAGGACCAGCCACCACCATGCTGAGACCACTCTCCGCACACATGAAGGTACTGGCAGAGGGACAAAGCTACGCGGGTTCCGGGCCGAGACCTCCAAACCTACTCGAATTGGAGTCGAGCATCTTCCACCCAGATCCTCCAAATTCCAGTAGGCGGGGGTCACACCCACCACCTGGCCCCCTGGCGCCGTGTAATCCCATCAGCCGCCAAGACTCAGAGACTATAAAATCCAGCGCCCGGAACCGCGCGGCCGCTAATGCCGACGTCTTATCAAGACATCTTTTTATGACATCTTATTATCTCATTCCTACTTTGGACAAACTTGCAGGCTATCGAATGTAGCCTGCCCACAGGGCAGAGTCCGGCAAACTCCCCGTGGCATACCAAATATGCCAAATACCAGTAACAATGATGGGTCTCATTCTCCTAAAGAGCCTTGAATATAATCTCAGGGCTAGGATGAAAGAGATGTTACTGGGGCCTGCTCGAGGCAATCGACGAATAACAGGATGATGAAATGAAATGAAATGAAATGAAGTTATGCTGAGGCATGTTCCTTCTAGACCTCATATCTTGAGAGTACTTATCATTAAAGATCATTGTACTTTTTCAAGAATATTTTCTGCATCAACTGAGGGGATCATGCAATTTTTTTAATTTCTTCTATTAAGTTGGAATATCACACTGATTAAACTGCTAATGCTAACATATCCTTGTATCATTATGATAAAGTCTACTTGATCATGGTATATTTTAGTATACAGCTGAATGCACTTTACTAAAATTTTTATATTTATATTCCATGGGAGTTTTCTTATAATTATCTGACTTTGGTATCACAGTAATTTTGGTTTTATAAATGAGGTTAGAAATGTTTCCTCTTCAACTTTTGGGGAGAGTTTGAGGAAAAACTAGCACAGATTCTTCTTTTAAAACTGGTAAAGGGGGCTAGAGCAACAGAGCAGTGGAAAGGGTACTTGTCTTGCATGGCATCTCATATGGTCCCCTGAGCCCATCAGGAGTGATCCCTGAGTGCAGAGCCAGGAGTAAGTCCTGACTTGATTTGGGTTTTTGTTGTTGTTGTTGTTATTGTTGCGTGTGTGCACGTGTGTGTGTGTGTGTGTTGGAATATGAGTAACTAAAGCAAATAACTAAATAAGAAAACTCCTAGACAAGGTAAAAATTGATTAATAATGTGAAGGGGAGGTGGTTAAGGGAAGAGGAGGAATAAACTGAGAAAACACTTCAGTGCTGAGATGGTACTAGAACATGTTAGAAGTATTATTACACAGATAGAGATGTGAATGTAAATCCTTAAATTCTGTAATATTATATACCAATGATATGCTAATTAAAAATATTCTTTTCAAATTCTGGTTTGGATGTCAGAAGACAGCTCAAGAGCTATCTTTGAGAGGCACAGGACCCCAGATTCACTCCCCAGCATTGCATCACTTCACACAGCACCACTGAGTATAGTCTTGGTGGCGTCTAGCATCACTGGGGATACCTTATCCCAAAAAAGGGCAAGGGATACAGCACAGTGACAGAGCAGTTGCCTTGTTTATGTGAAGTGCTAGATTCAACCAAGGCACCACTGAAAAATAAGAAAGGAGGGGCTAGAGCAATACCACAGCGGGTAGGGCGTTTGCCTTGCACACGGCCGACCCAAGTTCAATACCCAGCATCCCATATGGTCCCCCGAGCACCGCCAGGAGTAATTTCTGAGTGCATGAGCCAGGAGTAACCCCTGTGCATTACCAGGTGTGACCCAAAAGGCAAAAGAAAAAAAAAAAGAAGAAAAAAGGAAGAGAAAAATTCTACTTCACATTCAACAAAAGTAGAAAAAGCTTTGTATAATAAAGCCTTGGTCACTCCAAATTACCAAGCAATAAACAAGTGACTTAAAAAAAACTTTTAATCAAATCACCTGGTGATACAAAGTTGTTAATGACTCAGTTTCAATCATATAATGTTCTAATACCCATCCCTTCAACAATGTACATTTCCCCACCAATATCCCCAGTGTCCCTCTCCCTCAATCCCCAGCCCGCAGCCTGCTTCTATGGCAGACAGTTTTTTTTTTCCCTTCATAAAGTACTTTCGTGGATACTGAGGATCCTTTACACTTATCATATGTAGAATGTTCTCAAATGCACCATGTACTTCACTATGCCCTTATTATCCAATAACTTGAATGTAATTAAAGTAAAATGCAGAATATAAGTTAAACAGCTTAGCTTGATACTATAACATATTCAACAAAACTACCCTTCGGCCCTTCTAAACTAAAGTTGGCAATACAAAAATCAAAGGGGTTAGATTCTCACAGGGCAGAGATATTAAAACTATGAGAAATATAAGTAGTAGAGGGAAGAAGAAGAAAAATCAAATGGTTTTGTTTTGTTGTTGTTTTTCTGGTTTGGAGAGCCACCCAAGCTCTGGGCTTGCTCAGGGCTTACTCCTGGCTCTGCACACAGGGTCATTCTTGAAGGTGAAAAGTAGCAAAAGATTTGCTACAAGAATGATTTCTTTATCTTTATAGTAGTTATTTCACAATGATTTATTTAAGAGTTTACTAGAACAAAATCTCATGTAATCACAAGACATAAACATACAGTTTTGCAAACTGATTGCTGATGTACAGGCAGCATTTTCTAAAGATTCTTTGTAAATTTTCTCTTCAACTATTGCTGATCTGCTAAAAATGATGAATTACAATGTCAAAATAAATTTCACATTTATTGTCAATTACACTGAAAATTACAAATTATTATACAGTAATCAAATCTGAATCATTTTCTGAATCAAATTTATTTACCTACGGTTTTCCTTTTTTTATGCTATTTTAGTATTTTATAACATTCTTTTCTAGTTATACAACACAGCACTTTTCATGGGGAGGAGGGGAAAAACCTCATTCAAGGGCGTTTGCCTTACAAGCGGCCAATATGGCCGACCCGAGTTCAATTCCTCCGCCCCACTCGGAGAGCCTGGCAAGCTACCGAGAGTATCTCGCCCGCATGGCAGAGCCTGGCAAGCTACCCGTGATGTATTTGATATGCCAAACACAGTAACAAGTCTCATGATGGAGACGTTACTGGGCCCGCTAGAGCAAATCGATGAACAACGGGAGGACCGTGACCGTGACCGTGACCAAGTGTGCTTAGGACTTACTCCTGGTAGTGTCCAGGACCATATGCCATGCCAGGAATTGAACCAGTCAGTCCACCATGTATAAGGCAAGCCACTTAACCCCTGGACTTTCTATCACTTAAAGTACTAACTGTAGTAGAATTGGTGTTGGAATACTGAGTGTAATAAATTATTAAATGTAATAAATAAATATGAGTGTAATAAATTATTGTGAACAACTTTATTAAAATAAAAGAAAATTAAAAGTACTAACTGTGGGCCAGAGAGATAGCTCAATAGTCTGGAGTGCATGTTTGCATGCAGGAGGCCCAGGTATCTAACTTTAGTACCTCTCAGGGAGTAGCCCCTATGCACCACTTCAGAACAAAAGCAAAGACTTGCGGGGAGGACAGGGATCACACTAAGGCCCACAAAAAAAGTTCCATAACCCAGTGCCTTCAATATACCTGTTTGTTCAGAAATTTTGAAAGGGGGCAAGAGAGTCATGGAAAGAACTAGCTAGTTGCTAATGTTTCTGGTGCTAACAGAAAACAGGTAACTACTTCTGAGATAGTAGTAGATGCCAGAGATAGAAACATACATTTTGTATTACATACTTTGCATTATATAGAAACCTCTTCCCACAAAGAATTCACGGCCTCAACGAGGAAAGATACTTTAATTTCATGAAATGAAATACTATAAAAAAATTAATTTTAGTCAAAGAACTACTGTCCCATTTTTCCTCTCTCTAGCTCATTACCTAAGCACCAGAAACATTAGCAACTTGCTAGTTCTTTCCATGACTCTCTTGCCCCATTTCAAAATTTGTTATTTATTCATCTCCATGAGATACCAACATTATTATCCATCTCATGAGTACCACCATCCAATGGAAAAGAAAACAAAAAGTGTTTTAGCTTTTGATTGAAAAAGAACAGCCTTACAGTACATATGGCTACCTTTTGGGCTTTGGTGTAACTTCTTCTACAGCACCGACTACAGTGCACAGAATAAAAAGGGAAAAGAACAATGTCAAAATGTGCTCTAAAGGGACTCATGTAAAAGTTTGAAACACTGTAAACTTTTAACATTTAATATAATTAACATGAAGAATTTTAAAAAGTATTTCCCCCAAATTCCAGAAATTCTGACCAAGTTTTACAATGTCAAAGTAAAGCTCAATAACAACAAGGCTGTAACAGAAAAGATGAAAAAAGTAAAGACAATAATAATGAGGAGGGGTTAGGCGATAGTACAGTGAGTAGGGTGTTTACCTTGCACAGTCACTCCAGTTTTGATCCCCAAAACTGGTACCCCAAGTCTGCCAGGAGTGATCCCTAAGCACAGAGCCAGGAGTAAGCCCTAAGCACTGCTGCTATGGCCCAAAAACGAAACAAAACAAAAGATGATAATGAAATACAATCCACATCCAAATTTCTAAAATTATAGGTTGTGACTTCATGTAGGATCACCTAACTGAACATGGAAATGGCAAAATATTTGATAATAGTAGAATGATTCTCAATAACCAATGCAAAAAAAACTAATTCAGAACCAACCATGCAATTAAAGAAACCTAGAAGCACTCAGGTATAAAGGAGTATAGGTAGGAAAAAAATGTTAAAGTCCTGATCTACACAAGTGTTGGAAAATGGTATCCAGAACTGATAGTAGTAGGCAATAAGTAGTGATTCAGACAAGCAGAATTTTAGTTGCAGAGATTAGGTATGTAGGTGGTATCCCAGCAACCAGAAAAAATGCAATATGGACACGTCAAATTCTGTGGTTCTTGATGAAAGGCTTATAGCCAATAGTGCAGAGGTTCCAGCAACAAAAATGGAGAGCGACAAAGAAGGCAGGAGGGACGGAGGGAGAGAGGAAGGAAAGGAGGGAGAAAAATAGAGCAGTGTCAAAAAAGATACAGATTCTAACCTACTTTCAAAACCTGAATCTGTCATTTTCAAGTTGTACAAGTCTGGAAATCACTGCCTTTTTAAGTTCCAAGTTCTTCATTTAGAAAAAGGGAATAAATAGCCTTACCTTAGCCACAGGGTTGCTGAGGAAATTAAATGAGAGGGCACACTGAAATATCCAATCCAAAAAAATATTAGTTTCATCTTTTCTATCATTTTCTAAGCTACTGAAACAAGGTAGTCTTTCATTTCCCCACAAAGTCTGAAAGACTTATCTAAACAAACAAAAAAAAAGAAGGTCATTAATGCAAAATGACTCATGGGAGCACTAGTTCATAAGGAAGAGAAGTAAATTAATTATCCAAGGAAAAAGAATTTAAAATAAACTGCTCAGTAAAAGTTTTAAAAGATCTATTAGTCTCATAGATGTGTATATATGTGTAAGTAAATATGTATGTATGTGTATGTGTGTACACACATACACACACACACATACACATGCTATGTGTATATATTGGACCACACATGGCAGTGCTCAGGGCTTACTCCTGGTTCTGCACTCAAGGTTCATTCCTGACGGGTTTAGGGAGCCATATGGAGTTCAAGAGATCGAAGCCAGGTGGGCTATGTGCAAGGCAAAAACCCCTACCTGCTATACTATCTAGGCCCAAATTGCTAATTTTTTGAGGAACGTTCATACACTATCTTCCCAAAAGGCTAGACCATGATGTCTACATTTCTAGAAGTGGATGAGGGTCCCTTTTTGTCCCTGGTACCACACAAACAATGATTGTTGCCATCCCTTTATTTTTTAACTTTAAAATAACTGCTTACAAAGTTGTTCATAATACAGTTGTTAAGGGCATTCTATAATCCAACATCAATCCCACCACCAGAGCGACTTCTCTCCATCATTGTCCTCATTTTCCCAATCACCTCCATGTTTGCCCCCTCAGCAGCACAAAATAATGTATTTCCAATTACCTCTTACAACCAATTGGCTAAAGAAACTATATAAAAAAAATTTGTGAAAATTTTTATATTTCATCACTGTGAGGTCATTAAGTCCTTGCCTGACTGTTCAATGAACTGTTTGTCGCTTGCTGAGCTGTGTGTTTTTATTTTGTGTGTGTGTGTTTACTGGGTTTAAGTTGGCATCTATGTTACTTTCCCATGTAATTTGGTGCTCCTACTGGGATGTACTGTGGAATTTGGAAGTGTCAGTGCTTGACTTGCAGAGCTGTATGCTCTAGAAACTGCAGAACTGGATAGATGAGTTCACATGGCAGCAGCTGTGGGATATGAGTGTGGCTGCTGGGGTTTCCAAAAGTACGGAGTGGAGGGTGGGAGGAGGCTGCCTGCCGCCATTCCAAGATCCCAGAGTTCTCAGTCTGAAAACCTGTGTACCTGGAATTTTCGTCAATTTGGTTTCTGCAGAGATTAGTTGGAAAGCAGTGGAGCTGAGCCCTTGTCAAGAGCGAAACTGGAATGTGGGTATGGCTGCTGGGGCTTCAGCAGGGCATTGACTCAGCATACCCCCTTTGGAGAGCGCCCCAGAATTTTCAGTGGAGAGGAGTGTATCCATGAATTTTAGCAGCTTAGCTTCCATCTTGGAGATTTAGTCGTGAGTCTGTACAGTTGGGCTGATGGATAAGTTTACATGGTAGTGGTTAAAGAGTGTGGGTGTGTGCTGTTGTTCTTTGCGATATCTCGTTTTGATTTGCATTTCCCTGATGACTAGTGATGTACAGAAATTCTTAATGTGCCTTTGGTCATTTGGACTTCTTTGAGGAAGGTTTTTTTTTTCTCTTCTCCTCAAATTTCGATGGGGTTGGATGTTTTCTTTTACAATTCTACTAGGTCTTTATTATCTAAAATATAAATCCCTTATCAAAAGAATGATGGGGCATTATTGTATTCTGGTAATCGTTTCCTTTGAGGTGCAGAGGCCTATTTTAATGTAGTCCCATTCACTTCCACTTGCTCAACCAATGGTGTTCCCTCCTTAAAAATGCCTCTCTCTAGCTTCAATGTTATTGAGTGTTCAGCCTATGTTTTCCTTTGTGTATCTTACAAAATCAGGTCTTAGGTTGAGGTTTATAATCCATTTTGACTTTAGTGCACAGCATTAGAAAGAGATCTAAACTTTATAAAAATTAAATTTAAAAACAAGAAAAGGATCTGAGTTCATGTGAGTGTGACTGACCAGTTTTCCCAGCACCACTAGTTGAAAAGGTTTTCCTTGCTCCATTTATTTTTCTTTCTTTTGGGGGGGAGGTGGGTGGGGTCATTTACAGATTAATTGTCCATATATCTGAGGATGTGTTTCTGAATTTAATTCTATTCCACTGATCTGAAAATCTGCACTAATTCCAATCGTTATAGTACCACACTGTTTTAATTACTGCCTCTTTGTATAGTCTGAAGTTGGGGAAAGCAATGCTTTCCAACTTTTTCCCCAAGGATTGCTTTGGCTATGTGAGGGCTGATGATGGTGTTATTGTTCCATATGAATTTCAGAACTATTTAATCTATTCTCTGAAAAATGTCATGGTTATCTTATTGGGACTGCACTAAATCTATATAATGCTTTGGAGAGGACTGTCATATTTATGATGTTAATCCTCTCAATCTATTAGCAGGAGACATGTTTCCATTCCTCCTGTCCTCTTTCGGTAGTATTTTGTAGTTTACTTTGTGTAGGTCTTCTACCTCTGTTGTTAAGCTGATTACTAGGTATCTGATTTTTTCAGGCACAGCTGTGAATAGGATTTTACTTTTTAACTTCTCTCTTCTATTTCATTTATTTCATATAAAAAAAGTCATAAATTTTGCATGTTGGTAGTCTGCCATTTACTATACAAGTCTATTGGTTTTTTGTGGTCTTTAGTATTTTCTTAGTATCATGTCATCCACAAACAGTGAAAGCTTGACATCTTTTACCTGTCTGAATTACCTCAGCATCTTTTTTCTTGCCTAACTGCTATGGCAAGTACTTACAATACTATACTGACTATAAGTGATGAAAATCGGTAACCTTGTCTCATGCCTGATCCTGGAGGAAGGTATTCAGTTTTTCACCTTTGAGTACGATAGCTCCAGACTTGAGGCAGACAGCTTTGACCATGTCGAGAATTCCTTCAACTCTCATTTTATTGAGAGCTTTAATCATAGTGTTTTAATCATGATGGGTACTGGATCTTGTCAAATACTTTCTGTGTATCTACTGATATGACCATATGATTCTTATTTTCCCTTGTGTTCATGGGCTGGAGCGATAGCACAGTGGTCGGGCATTTACCTTGTGTGCAGCCAGCCCGGCCTAGCCGGGTTAAATTCCTCCGCCCCTCTCGGAGCGCCCGGCAAGCTACTGAGAGTATCTCGCCCGCACGGGAAAGCCTGGCAAGTTACCTGTGATGTATTCAATATGCCAAACACAGTAACAAGTCTCAAAATGGAGACATTACTGGGCCTGCTCGAGCAAATTGATGAACAACAGGAGGACAGTTTGATCATATGGTGCATTATACTGATTGACTATTGTTTGTTAAACCAACTTTGCATCCCTAAGATGAAAATCTCACTTCATGTACCATCTTTCTGATGAGCTGTTGAATTTGATTTGCAGGTAGTGTGTTTAGAATCTATGTATCTGTATTCATCAGGGATATTGGTCTATAATTTTCCTTTTTTGTACTGTCCCTATCTGCTTTCGGTATCAGAATAATAGTTGCCTCAGAGAAACTGGGATTATTTTCGTTTCTTCCTTTACCAATTTCTTGAAAGAGATTGAAAAGGACTGGAAATAACTCTTCTTTAAAGGTGTGGAAGAACTCACTAGTGAACCCATCTGAGCCTGTGCATTATATTCAGAGAGACTTTTGATTATCATTTATATTTTGTCAATAGTAATCTGTTCAGGAATTTTGTCAATAGTAATCTGTTCAATGGAAAACTAGCAGGGCCGTTCTGTTGTACAAGTGAGACATCCACGACATTGGCAACTATTGCCCGATCTGCCTGTTGTCTGCTGTCTACAAGCTATTCACTTGAGTCATCCTGAATAGGATTGGAAGAAGACTGGACGAAGGACAACCAGGTGAGCAAACTGGGTTCCGAAAAGGATTCAGCATGATCGACCATATTCACAGTGACCAACACCTCTTTCTTATCTGATTTAGATCTCTCTCTCTCTCTCTCTCATTGCTAGTGGTTTATCAATCTTCCTTACTTTTTTCAAAGTACCAGCTTTTGGTTTCTCTGACCTTAAGGATTAGGTTTGGGGGGAGGAGGGTTGTGCTTTTTTTTTGGGGGGGGGGGGGGCAATCCATATCTATTTCTGCTCTAAGTTTTATTGTTTCTTTCCTCTCACCTGCTGTGGACTCCCTCTGTTAGCCCTTTTCCAATTTCTTAAACCGTATGGTTAGGCTATTATGTGGACTATTTCTTCCTTCCTAATGAATGCTTGTATAGCTATGAACTTTTCTCTCAACACTGCTTTTGCTGTGTCCCATAAACTCTGGTATCTCCTACCCTTGTTCTCTTTTCCAAGGAAATCTTTTGATTTCCTCTCTGACTCACTGGCTGTTCAGCAGCGAGTAGTTTAATTTCTAAATGTTTGAGCTATTTCATTTCTGAGATTAACTTCTATTTTCAGTGCATCGTGGTCTGAGAAGATAGTTGTTATAATTTCTATTTTTTTGCTTTATGAAGATATGTTTTATGGCCCAGAATATGTTTTCTGGACCAGGTTTATCTTGGAGAATGTCCCATGTGCATTAGGAAAAGTAAAAAGTAAAAGGCCCTCCCGTTGATCATCGATTTGCTCGAGCGGGCCCAGTAACGTCTCCATTGGAGACTTTTGTTGTTACTGTGTCTGGCATATCAAATACGTCACGGGGAAAGACTGTGTATTTGACCCTTAAGGGATGTAAAACTACACACAAATTTTGTGTGTGTGTGTGTATGTGTGTGTGTGTGTGTGTATATATATATATACATGCATATAATGAGTTTTAGTCTAGCTGGTTCACTGAGTTGTGATACACTGGTATAAAAAGTCTCCAACTCTTACGTTGCTGTCAATGTCTTCTTCCAAGCCTATGAGCAAATGTTCTAAGTATTTTTTCTGCCCCTCATTATGTGCATATATGTTTAGGAGTTCTTCCAGATGTATAAATCTCTTGATCCTTAAGAAATGACCTCTGTCCCTTTTAACTTTATATTTATTTTTTAACTGAATCGCAGCAAGATACAGAGTTACAAAGTTGTTCATGGATTTCAGTCATATAATGTTCCAACACCCTTCTCTTCACCAGTGTACATTTCACACCACCAATGGCCCCAGTTTCCCTACTGCCCAGCCCTCCCCTACACCGCCCTTTTAAAAGGTAAAGGTAAAGGCCCTCCCGTTGATCATCGATTTGCTCGAGCGGGCCCAGTAACGTCTCCATTGGAGACTTTGTTGTTACTGTGTTTGGCATATCGAATACGTCACGGGGAGCTTGCCAGGCTCTGCTGTGCGGGCGAGATACTCTCGGTAGCTTGCCAGGCTCTCCAAGAGGGGCGGAGGAATCGAACTCGGGTCGACCATGTTGGCTGCATGCAAGGCAAACGCCCTACCGCTGTGCTATCGCTCCACCGCCCTTTTAACTTTTTTTTTTTAACCTAAAGTATATGTGATGTTGAATAACACTAGATTGTCCTTGCTCCTCCCTGGATTGTACTTGATCCTCCCCAGGGAATTTAGGTTTATTGAGCTACTCCCACAACAGTGCCCTCGAGGCACACTCAACTCCATCAAGCACTAATAATGCTATATTGCTTTTCTCTTCCTTTATGTCATTTGCATGGTTTAGCAATGTCCTTTTTGTATAGACACAAGAGGGCAGTTGATGCTACGTTTTGTAACATGGGAGTTAATTGACTCCAAAATAATATTACTCCTGGGCATCCATATTTACTTGACTTAAGCCTCAGTTGCCCTTAGTTCCTAGCACTCCAAAAGCAGGGTCTGACAAAAGGACTGGATGGAACCAGGGCAAGCTGTAAACTACCCTGGCACCAAAGGAGACAAGCTAGGGGGCTGGAGCAACAGCACAGCGGGTAGGGCATTCACCTTGCATGCGGCCGACCCAGGTTCGATTCCCAGCATCCCATATGGTTCCCTGAGCACCACCAGGAGTAATTCCTCAGTGCATGAGCCAGGAGTAACCCTTGCGCATCGTCAGGTGTGACCCAAAAAAGCACAAAAAAAAAAAAAACGGAGATAAGCTAAGTACGATAAATATAAGTTAAGACCAGGGTAATGGACAAACTCTGTCATGACCCAAAAAGAAGTAACTGAATAAGGACCCTGCTGGGGTTAGGAAAGACTAACCTGGCCTGAGGACTGTCGTCTGGGATATATAGCGAGATGTCTCCTGGAAGAGTCAACCTTTAAGCTTAATGTATCTCTTACTGTGTTCATACAAAATGACTAGAAATATTATACAAAGTAAAATCACTATGATTGTTTAAATGGATTACTAGCTAAGGAAAGGAGAAAACAATACACCCTAGATGGAATACCACCCTTGAGTGGATCTCCTAGTAATCTAGAGTACTAAACCCTCAGATGAGATTCTGTCCTTGAGTTAATCTCCTAGAACTTCCCCTGAAGGAGTGGCTTTACCTCTCCTTGTTGTTATGACAATGTTCAACCTCATCTATGAGTACCCCACCCTTCACGATTTTTACACAACTATGCTTTAAGGGGAAAGAAGGGACTATGAGACTAGACAAGATAGGAAGAAGACATAACGAAGACAAAGACTATCACATGAAACCAGGGTAATGGAACGATGATGACTGGGACTACGAACAAAACCATGACTACGATTGTGCAGTAAGGGAGAGATCACACTACACTGGGGAGGAGAGAGAAATAAACTAGCAGAATCATACAAGTGGCTTGTCTGAAGATATATGAAAGACAACTAGCTAAGTAAAAATTACCAATAGTTTCATACAATCTTTCCTCCTTCAGGGCACCATACAGAATAAGGTGTGCAATTCCAGCAAGTACCAAACCTCCCATAAAATGGAAGGCCTCTATGCCAGAATTAATAGGAAGGTTCTGAAGTTTCTCGGTGCAAAATGCAAGTTATCATTTCTTTCTTGGCAAATAAACTGCATTGCCCTCAACAGAAAATGGGGGGGGGAGGGGGAGTACTAATAGGAACAACAGGAAAATATCCAAAAAAAAAAAAATCCAAAAGAAAAAGGCCCTTGTAGCTTCAGAAATTCTTTACCACACAGACTCATTACAAGTGCACCTCTTGCAGATATAATGGCCGAGAGGAATTTAGAAAAACTCTGAAATTGGAATAACTCAAATAAAATATTAGTACCACCAAGAAAGCAAAGAAGGCAAACAAATACCTTAAATGACAGCTATGACAGCTCTTAGGCAAAAGACTGTTAAGTCTATAAAGGTTTTTATTCCCCAATGTTGGTGAGAATTGCTAAGTTGGCAAAATCAAAAATTTTAATATCTGACTATAGCTTGAAAAAAATCTCAGAAGCTGGAAAAATAGTACAGGAGGTAGGACGCTTACCTTGCAGGCAGCTGACCCAGGCTTGATCCCAAACATGCCAAATGGTTCCTTGAGTCCCTCAAGCAGTGATCTTTGAGCACTACCACGTGTGCAACCTCCTCACAAAAATAAAATCTCCAGTAGTCTAATTCAAAATACTTTCTCTCAAAATTGCCTTCCCGAAACTCCTTATAGCGTCTTTCATTTTTCCCATACAAATAAGCCTTTTTCACTACTATCAATCTTCACCCATTTCTTCACTTCTAAAGATCTTTAAAGCAATGTTTCTCAACTATGAGCCATAGATCCCCAGGATAGCCCAGGGAGGCCATTGGTGAAAATTATTAAATGAGGACCACAGCAGAATAGAGAAGCAACCTTAAGACAGAGTCAAAAACAAGGTAAGAAAGGGGTCATGGTTGGAAAATGGTTGACTTAAAAAATCGTAGCTGGTAAATTCGCCAAGGCACCCCAGATGGAGCAGGTGCTGTCTCCCCACCTACTCCAGATGGAACCGACATCCAAGAAGCTGCTTCAACAATCAAGGCCCAGGCATGCAGGTACCAGGACTAAATCTCCAAGCCTCATAGCAGCAGAGGTGCAGGGTGGTTCCATCCTGCCTCTCCACCCACTCCGTGGCCTAGGTGTCACGCACACAAGCTTCCACTGGGAGACATCTTGGTGCACCAACAGCCCTGGCCCAGAGACACAGCAACCAGTCCTTGATGGCACCACAGCACCAGAGATCCCTCTGGACCCCATACCAAGCTAATTTCTCCAGGGCACCCCAGATGGAGCAGGTGCTGTCTCCCCACATACTCCAGATGGAACCCTGGCATCCAAGAGCTTCCACAAGCAAGTCCCAGGTATGAGGGTACCAGAACTAAATCTCCAGGCCACATGGCGACAGAGGCATCAGGTGGTCCCACCCCAGCTCTCCGCCCACTCCATGGCATAGCTGTCATACCCACAAGCTTCCGCTGAGTCCCATCTTGGCACACCAACAGCCAGAGTCCAGAGACTCCCAGTTGAATCCTAAAATAGATTAGTGCCCTACAGAGATGTCTCTGGAACCCAGTCATCTACAACCTAGGATCCCAGAAGCACACAGCCACTTCGCAGCTGTGCAAGCTCTCATGATATTCAAAATGAACAACGGAAAATAAATTATCTAGCATCTGTCCCTGGCAGGCAGGCTTAAATGGTGGTGGGAAAATTCAGGAAAACCATAATGCCCAAAAGTAGAGAGAGAGCACTGGGGAAATTTTCTGCCATAGAGGCATGGTAAAGACTGGGATGGGGGATACTGGGGGATATTGGTGGTGGAAACTGTGGTGGAGGATGGGTGTTCAATCACAGTATGGCTGAATCTCAAACATGAAAGCTTTGTAACTGTATCTCACAGTGATTCAATAAAATATTTTTTAAAAAATTTTAAAAAAGATAAAAATAGTATCTGGGTGTTCCGTCAGCGACCCTCTTTCATTGCTTCAACTATCCCTATATAACCCTAAATTCTCCCACTTTCAATTTCAAACTATTTTCAGGTAGTTTACTAAGTACCTGTACTTATAAATGGCTCCTCTTTCCACTTATGAACTAAATGGAAAGAGGAGCAAAGAGAGGTCTCATCATTAAATTTGAATTCAAAATATTACTTTGCTATTTACATGGTAATATGCCTAGTCAGTCACACACCTTTCTGATCTGCAGCTTTGTTCTTTAAAACTCAGGATAATACCTTTCAGCACATTTCTATTTGTATTAAATGCAGGGGCAATTAAATAAGGAGTTCCTTTCCCTTTCTAGCACGAACTTGAAAGCATGCCAGAAGGACTCCATGCCATGGGTCTCAGAAGTGACAGGCAAGGGACATAGGGCTAAAGTGAGATATCATTATACACAGGGGATTAAACAAAGTTGTAAATATACTGAAGACAACAGAATTTCTCTGCTGAAGAAGCGATTTACAAGTACAGAAAGGAGAAATGAACTCTGATATTATCAGTGTGACTTTTAAAGCACATATACACAGTCACAGCTGGAGTGAAAGCACAGTGGGTAGAGGGTTTGCCTTGCACGTGGCCGACTGGGTGACCCAGGTTCGATTCCTCCGCCCCTCCTGGAGAGCCCGGCAAGCTACCCGTGACATATTCAATATGCCAAACACAATAACAAGTCTCACAATGGAGACGTTACTGGGCCCGCTTGAGCAAATCGATGAACAACGGGAGGACAGTGACAGTAACAGAAGTCACACATAGAATCTCAGATGTATACACATATGTGTATTTCCTAGTTCTGTCCTAGAAGTGATGACAGCCCTGCAGAGTAAGTAAACCAAGCTTCAAATCTTTGTTCTAAATACCATCTCCACTAAAAGAAATCAAAATTCTTTCAATAAATGCATGAATCCAGAGCCCAGAGAGCAAAAATACAAAATCTGGATATCTTGTGTCAAAAATTAACAAAATACTCAAAAGGTTAGGATGAGTCCAAAAAACTGCAGGGATGATCATGAAGGGTCTCACGCTAGCCAAATGTGGGGAAATTTGAGCATCAAAATAAAATGTCAAATGAAAAGACTATGAAACACTAAACAGAAATTCATGAGTAATACAGATGTAAATTAGCGAATGAATAAATGTATAAGAAAGAAAAAAATCTGCTTTCAACAGGAATTTTCGTTTTTCATTTCATCATCCTGTTATTCGTCGATTGCCTCGAGCAGGCCCCAGTAACGTCTCTTTCATCCTAGCCCTGAGATTATATTCAAGGCTCTTTAGGAGAATGAAACCCATCATTGTTACTGGTATTTGGCATATTTGGTACGCCACGGGGAGTTTGCCAGACTCTGCCCTGTGGGCAGGCTACATTCGATAGCCTGCAAGTTTGTCCAAAGTAGGAATGAGATAACAAGATGTCATAAAAAGATGTCTTGATAAGACGTCCGGCATTAGCGGCCGCGCGGTTCCGGGAGCTGGATTTTATAGTCTCTGAGTCTTGGCCGTTGATGGGATTTCACGGCGCCAGGGGGCCAGGTGGTGGGTGTTACCCCCGCCTGCTGGGATTTGGAGGATCTGGGTGGAAGATGCTCGACTCCAGTCCGAGTAGGCTTGGGGATCTCGGCCCCGGAACCCGTGTGGCTTTGTCCCTCTGCCAGTACCTTCATGTGTGCAGAGAGTGGTCTCAGCATGGTGGTGGCTGGTCCTGGAGGTCTTCGGCTGCCGGAGCCCTGGTCAGGGCGGGGAGGAAAGCTCAACCCGCTCCCCTCCAAGGGGAAGTCAACAGGAAGTCAACTAATAAATGCAGGTGGCAATCTACATAACAATAGTTCAGGGAGAAGGCATCAGTGCATCCTAAGGCTGGTCAGGGTAGTAGTTAATAAGGAACAGAATATGGGCACACCTTGGGGTTAATCCCAAAAAAAAGTTATTAAACTTAAAAGAAAAATGGCTTTACAGTAAAGAAATCCAACAACCAAGAACAAAATGTTCAAGGTTAAACATCTCCAGTGGTAGGACAATATTTTTTGTCTGGTTTTCCTGAGAAAAATGCAGTCTACACATGAGCACAAACCAATGGGTGGACCAAATTAAGGGACTCTTATATTGGAAATGAGGATAGTGGTGGGGAGTCATCTGGTCATAAAAGATCAAGGACTGGAGATGTAACTCAGAGACAAAGTACTTGCCATGTAATGTGAAATTCTGCATTAGATCCCCAGCATTGAGAGGCTGGGAGGTAGGGGTAATGTGACTAAAACACTGAGAAAAACTGAGAATGTTTCTAACTTAAGGAAACTAAAAACAAAATGCAATTAAGTGCATATGTGATGCTGAATTGGTTCTAAAACCAAAATGAAAAGAAACAGTTTAAATAATTGGAAAATTTGACAGGCATCTGGGGACTTGAAGGCAGTGTTGCATCAATATTGATTTCCTGATTTGGTGCTTATGTAATAGACTGTCCCTATTTTTGTGAATCCTCACTAGATTATATTTAGAAGTGATGGGAATCATGTCTGCAACATGCTCTCAGATGGTTCAGAAAAGAGATTAGAAATGGTCTATTTCTCTGAAATGACTGAAAATAGGATTAAAATGAGACCAAAAATGAGATGATTGGGTAATTCACTGAATTATGAGAATAAATCAGATAAGACAATATCAAGGTTCTTTTGAGACTATTGCACAGTGAAGGTCTGATTAAGTCCACAATATTGAGTGAAGGTCTGATTAAGTTCACAATAGTGAGTCAAGCATAACAAGATGTTCCAGACTTATCCTGTACAACACATACACACACACATACACACACACACACACACACACACACACACACACGATGTATATATTTTATACAGATTATACTATACACACATATGTACAGTGTAATGTTAATAACTGGTTGAAATTCAAGTGTAAAGCGAAGAGTTTATGTGAAATTACTGCACTGGTCTCAATTTTTGCTAACAATGTAAAACTACTCTAGGGTCCAGAGAGTACAGCAGGTAGGTGACTTGACTTTCATGGGTCTGACCAGGCTTAAATCCTTGACGTCCTATATGGTACCCCGAAGCGCCACTATGAGAGATTACTAAGTACAGAGACAGGAGTAAATCCTGAGTACCACTGGGTCACTGTCACTGTCCTCCTGTTGTTCTTCGATTTGCTCGAGCGGGCCCAGTACATTGTGAGATTTGTTGTTACTGTGTTTGGCATATCGAATACCACATGGGTAGCTTGCCAGGCTTTGCCCTGCAGGAGAGTTACTCTCGGTAGCTTGCCGGGCTCTCCGAGAGGGACAGAGGAATCAAAGACAGAGGAATCAAACTCGATTTGGCCAGGTCGGCCGCGTGCAAGGCAAATGCCCTACTTGCTGTGCTATCGCTCCAGCCCACCACTGGGTATGGTCCCAAAATCAAAAATAAAACTACTCTAGAAAAACACAATCAAAAATTTCAAGCTGCAAGAATAGTTTTTAAAAAAAGAAGAAAAAGAATTGAAGGGAACTTGGGAGCTTTTTGAGCTGTTCTTGTACAGTTTCTGTAGGTCCGAAATTACTTCAGAACTAATTTTACGACTAGAAAGATAGCACAATGGATAACAGAATATACTTTGCATGCACTTAACTGGGGTTCAATCCTTAGTAACACATACCAGTTCCCTGAGCACTGAGCTGTAAGTAGTCCCAGAACACCAATGGGTGGGCCAAAAAGGTAAAGGTAAAGGCCCTCCCGTTGATCGTCGATTTTCTCGAGCGGGCCCAGTAACGTCTCCATTGGAGACTTTGTTGTTACTGTGTCTGGCATATCGAATACTCTCGGTAGCTTGCAGGGCCAAAAAATAAATAATTTAAAAAATTTAATTGGAACTCATAACAACCTTGGTGCCTTGCAAAATGACTGGTTCACTGTAGATGCACAACACAAATTATTTGACTTTTCTTTCCCAGTCGCACAACAAAATCTTACCATCACTGAAAATCATTTCCTCTTTCCCTTATATCAACCTGGACTCTCAATTCTACTATAACTAATTCATTTTCTTTTCTCTTTCTTTTTAGGTCACACCTGGCATTGCACAGGGGGTTACACCTGGCTCAGGCACTCAGAAATTACTCCTGCGGTGCTCGGGGGACCATACGGGACTTTGGGAATCAAACCCAGGTCAGCAGCATGCAAGGCAAACGCCCTACCCACTGTGCTATCGTTCCAGCCCCCAACTAATTCATTTAAAGTTCTAGTCCCAAATCTTTTCCCTTATTTCTCCATTTCTAGCTCTTATTATCTCACCTGGATGCACTGCATGAGGATCTCAAAAGGTTTCTCTGCTATATTCTAATGTTGTCTTACTATCATCTTAACTTCTTTACTTCATTATATAAATCATGATTTACCTTTCAAAACTTATATCCAATTTTTCTCCCTTATTTAAATACCTATAATTGCTCCCCAATGTAAAATTTGATTTTTCCAAGAAGCTAACAATACAAGAGCACAAGAAAGATATTTCACATTCACGCACAAAACAAGTAGTAACTACAGGAAAATAAAAAGAGAATTGGAAAAGAGAACTCTGACATAATTCTTTATGCTTACTTTAAGTTTCTGTATTGACTTCATATGAAATTGGTATTTATTTTACTAGTGGTTTTACTGTTTAGACAATGAAAATGTCAGGATGGGGGAGGAAGAGCATAAACATTCTAATATTTAAAACCTTTAAAACAGTGCTTTTTTCTGGAAAGGGGGTGATTCACAGACAGACACATACATCCTCCCATGTCTGAGGTCCCGAGTTCACTATTCATCAAAATAGTGCTTTTCCCAATCCTTTTCCCAATCTGGCACCAGTTTTAGCACACAAGGACAAGTCAACAAGACTATTCAATGTAAAAGACCATCCTGTAGGTTCCAATATGTCTAAGTCTCTTTAATTGACCAATATATTGCTTAAATAATGGCAACCATTCATGGCACGTCAGTTGAGAACTCTTTTCTAAAAGTTTTGGTGTTTTTTTTGTTTTGTTTTGTCTGGGGGGCCATAACAGGCTGTGCTCAGGGATTACTTCTGGTTCTGCACTCAAGCATTAACCTTGATGGTGTTTGGGGGACAATATGGGTGCCAAGGATCAAACCCAGGTAGGCCACATGCATGGTAAATGCCCTCCCCATGACACTATCACTGCTCCAGCCCCTGATCTAAAAGTTTTAGTATGATCCCACTCATAATCCAAAAAGGAATTCATTTCTTAACAGCCAACATACATGTGCAAGAACACAGATTCAAACACAGATTCAGACACCAACGCCTATCCCAACAGAGACAGACACAAGATAACTTGCACTTCTCCATACAGACTGAGCACTCTTTCATACGACTGACATTTTGTACATGCTGTTCTTTCGACTCTGATCAAATCCAACACATCTTCCAAGACACAGCTCAAATGGCACTTCTCATTTTCCCCATATCTAATTTCACATGTCACTCTGAATTGTAATTGTTGACATGTGCTACCACCCTAGAATTTGAGCTCAAAAAAAAAAAATGAATTTTTATTTAATGTATACCATTGGTCCCAATAAGTGACATTCACAAGTTTGCTAATTAGCATTCAAATACATCATTGCTCAATAAATAAAAATTTCAAGATACATTAAAACAATGTAAAATTTTATACCCATAATAACATTTTTCCAAAACAAGAATTCCCACAATTCTTTAAGAAAATAATTTGGCATAGAAATATTTATACCACGAATCCATTATTTCAGTGCTAGCATATTAGACTGAGAAAACAAAAGCACAAGCACAAAATATTGCAGATTATAACAGTAAAAACTTGAGTAACAACTAAAAAGTTTACCAAAAGTAAATAACTAAATCAACCTTGGTAACCCTAAGCTTAAATTACACTCATGACTACAGCTGAATGGGAAAAGAGAATCAGCTACCATATACTGAACATCTCTTCTGATCAAAAAAATAGTGCTGGATTTTTATATTATATTCTCCTAGTCCTCACAATTCAAGGTCAAATTCTAGTTATCCTAATCTCATAAAGTAGGTTCTGAAGTAATCTGTCCAGTTTTTGAGATCAGGTTCCAGATCAGATTAGATCAGATTCCAATTCAGATTTCTCTCACTCCAAGATATGTCACATTTTAAGGACAGTGCACTTAAATTGCACTACCACTATTATATATTTCCAACATATTAAAATTGTATTTCTACCATACAAATTTAAAATGAAAGAAAAAGAAAAATATATATATATATATATATATAACTGGTGATTAAAAGTGAATCTGGGCCTAAATTATAATATAGTCAGGGAGGGCTTTGAACAGGGCCAACCAGGGTTCAATCCCCAGCATCCCATAAGGCCCCCCAAGCATCCCCAAGAGTTATCTCTAAGCATAGAGCCAGAAGGAAGCCCTAAGTATCAATAGGCATGCAATGGGCATGCTCCCCCGCCCCCCCCAAAAAAGTAAATGTTGTTATAGTTTTCACTTTTTTTTTCAAATTAGCAACTTTTCTGATAATGGGTTAATATCAAAGATGTACAAGGCACTGATTGAACTCTACAAGAAAGAAACATGGGACAATGAAATGAACATAAACTTTCTCAAAGAAGAAATTCGAATGGCCAAAAGACACATGAAAAAAATGCTTTTCATTACTAATGTTCAGGGAGATGCAAATCCAAACAACAATGAGATATCATCTCACATCACAGAGACTGGCACACATCCAAAAGAACAAAAGCAACCAGTGTTGATGTAGATGTGGGAAGAAAGGGACTCTCCTTCAACTGTTGGTGGGAATGCTGACTGGTCCAGCCTTTTTGAAAAACAATAAGGACATTTCTCAAAAGAACTAGAAACTGAGCTCCCATTTGACCCAGCAATACCACTTCTGGGAACATGTTCTGGGAGCCCAAAAACACACAGTAGAAACACCATCTGTACTCTTATGTTCATTGCAGCACTATTCACCATAGCCAGACTCTGGAAACCACTTGCCTGAGTACCCAAGAACAGACAAATGGATAAAGAAACTACAGCATATCTACACAATGGAATACTATGCAGATATCAGGAAAAATGAAGTCATGAAACTGCCTATAAATGGATGGACATAGAGAGAGTATCATGCTGAGTTATCACTCAGAAGAAGAGGGACAGACATAGAATGACTTCACTCATTTGCAGTATATAAACATATATAGTAGAAGACTAATAGCCATGGCTATTAGTCTTCTACTATATACTTGTTTATATATAGGAGGTCAAATTAGCAACTTTAAAAAGTAGAACTACTGAGCAATTACTAAATACATAGGGCAACACAAATATTTTTTTTTCATTAAAGTCAGAGAATAGTAACATATTTTTTTAAAAAAAGATACACTCAACTAATTATATCTAGGCAAAAATGTACTAACCCAAACAAATTAGTACCAGGATTCAAAGCCTGAAAATTCTGGGTTTTTCTTAAAGGTGCATTTTGGAAGAAGAGTTACTGAGGAAAAAACTGGACTGAAGACAGAAATGTTTTAAACTGAAGAAACAAGGATAAGGAAAAAAACAAAAATGTTTTCCTCTTAAGAATGAAAAATAGGGTTAGTTGATAGAAAGTCTTCAAGGCCATGCAGATAACTCTGGAATTAACTTGATACACAGTAGGGAACTGAAATATACTCTTAAATGAGAAGATGGCATACTAAAATACAATCTTCAAAAATTCAAACCTTTTTCAAGCTAAAGTGTTGCTTTTTGGTTACGCAGTGCTTTGGTCAAATAATTGGAGACAAGGAATAAGGCCATTACTTTTTACTTACGCATACTCTGCAAAACGCGAGATTGAGCAAATAAAAATTCTTATATAAGTGATGAATATCTCACAAAAAGGCTCTGAAAAAAATATAATGCTTCAGAATAAATTAAATGTTACCATAATTCTAATAAAAATCATAAAAATGTAATGAAAGACATTTTGAAAAAAATTATCTAGTGACTTCTTCATCTTCACAACATCAACTGGGGCTCAAGAACTCTAATAATTTGTTTAATGTAATGTATAAATTAGTGGAGATTCAATACTTCAACTCAGATTTTGCAGTGCTGCCCAATATTGTAACTAATGAATACATCTGGTTATTTAAACTGGTTAAAATGAAACACAATTGTGAATTCAATTCCTCAGAATTGATAGTTACATTTCCAGTGTTTAATATCTTACATGGTCAAAGGCTAAATATCTGATAGTGTAAAAAAAAAAAAAGAGTATTTTCACCACTGCACAGTTTAATTGGTCAGCATGATACAAAGAATACCCTTGAGCCAGACAGATCAACTTTGAATACTAATTACTGGCAGTGTGATCTTTGACAAGTTATTTAATTTCTTTCTGCTCCCATGGTGGTAGGGATGCAGAGAGCAGGGGATTAATAATACCTATTGTACAAAGTGCACTTGATAATTATGTGGGATAACATGAAAAGCCCTTTTACACGTCTGGCACATAACAGACAATAAACACTTCCCTTCTGGATCCTTTCTTCTTTCTACTATTCTAAAAGCCTGTTGTTAAAAGATGAGAAACACAGTAACTCCCCTAAATTAATGTCTCCCTTCCAAAGATAGTCCACAGGACCTAGTTTTCATTTTGTTCCTACCAATTGCTTCAAATATTTGCATCTCTCTTTCAGTCTTTTACTCAGAAAAGGTGAAAGAAAAAAATGAATGGGGGAGAGGGGGGCTAGGAAGTTGTTTCTAATGAAATTGAAAAGAATGTAATAAATGTTCCTTTCTTTGCTTCCTATTCTATTTTACTTATAACCATACCAATGGGGGGAAAAAATTAGTTCTTGGATACTGCACTTCCATGCCAATAAAGATTTTATAGTACTTTTACATTATACTCCTTCTCACCATCTGTACTATTGATTGAAATATTAAAAGAAAAAATAACACCTTCCTCCTACAGCACACTTTCCTGGCAAACAATAAAAAGGATTTCCAGAATACTAAACAAATCTTCAAGCCTTACAGCTTCATCTAGTAAATTTACAAATTTAACAAATATAGACAATAACAAATTTTTTAAAACACAACAAAATTTAACTGAGCTTATAATCAGTGAATATGTGCAAATATCAAATTTTACTTAGGAACAATAATGCATATTACACCATAATTAGTAACGAGGCCACCAATTTTACATCCCTACCAATACAAAGAATTAAAGCTGAACTTTAAACATTTATCTTTAAACAATGACTGAACAATATGTCTACAGATTTTTCAGCTTCCTTGTTTAAAACTATTAACAACTCTCTAAAAAAGGGGAGACGGGGGAAGTTCTCTCAAATCCTGTCGCTGTCTCATTCAAATTATCAGGGAGTTTCTTATTTCTTACTTTGTTCCTTAAAGGAAACTAACCCAAACACATACTACTGATTCAATTCCTCCTTCGGGATTTAAGTCATAAATAAATACGAAATAATACTGCAAATTACACTGCCAATTTACAACTCATGTTTTATAGACAAAACTAAAATATTCTGAATATACAAATGAGACTTTAGTAATAGTCTAGAAAGTCTCAAGTAAAATACATACATGAAAAGTACTTTATTGTCCCACGTTATACTTAGTACAGAGAAAGTTAAGCTTCTATGCAAGCAAGAATGGATGAAATCTAACTTGTGAGAAACTAATTTTTTAAGTCCTTCAATAATAATAAAGCGTACAGTGATCACAGAAGAACAGTTCAAATGAATTTTCCTGAGGCTGCATTCTAAGTACATCTGACCCAGAAAGTATTTTTAGCAAGTGTGTTCAATCAATGCTGGTTTTATGCCTGGCCTAAATTAGAAATTGGGTGTCACAAATTTAAAGTAACAAAGTTATTAGGGATATTTTTTAAGACATGAAATAAGAAATTTGAAGCAATTCAAAGAGCTTAGAAGATAAGCAGGTTTAGAAAAAGCTTAAAAGCAAGACATATCCACATCTATTTTTGAGAAACCTGGCCTTTTTCTAACTTAGAAGCTTTAACCTACTCAAGGAACATTTTTTTAATTGACAAAATAATGATGGTGCCTTATATTTTCATATACTCTTGCCAAATGTTTGAGACAGATTGGCTAAATCACAAAAATATTACCGAGTATAAAAATGACCACTTTTCTCATGAACTACTTAATTATGGGACCATGGACATGATTCAATGCAAAACAGTAGCAAAGTGTGCTATTAAAACAAAAACGAAGGTATAAAATAGCTTTTGTGGCAACTGGAGCATAAATTTACTGACAAAAAATGGTGGGGCCTACAAAATTAATGCACTGCAAACTAGTAAGTTCTTAACTTTTGTTTACAAGGTTTTTTTTTGAAAAAATAACCCATAGGTTTTATTTTGCATTCATCAACTTCAAAACGGATAGAACTAGTTCTACTCCGTTAAGCACATTTATTTTAAGGCACTCTTTTCCGCTGATTTTAAAAAAAAAAAAGACAATTAGTTTTTCTCCGGCACTTAAAGGTTCAAAAAAAAAAAAACCACCGGGGTTTTTAAATGCCCCGGCGTTTACTGTTTCCATCTTTTTACTCATGCCATCCTTCACAAGTCGGATGCAATGGCTTTTTGTTATACCATTCTTCTCCTCCATAAACATGCTTTAAACGGTACCGTTTCAAACGGGGCGCCAGATCGGGTCGCAAAGATCTAGATACTACTCCAATCTCCAAGGAAAAACGGCTGGCGTTTTGGCAGACGCACAAGCTCTCCTCAAACAAGCGCTCGAAACCCCTACGGACGGTCTTTGGTCCCGGTGCAGAAACAGCGGTGTCACTCGAGGTCTCCCCTTCCAAGGGCCACAGAAACATCCATCCGCGTCTACGTGCGACTAGAAACTGGCCGGTGGCAAGAAACCCGGGGGGGGGAAGCATCGCTGCGTCGACTTAGCGACACCTCAACTTTTTCTTTTTTTTCCCCCTCTTCCCTCAACTACAGAGTCCTAAACTGCGAGTACGAAATCCCCCTCAGAATTAATTCCCAGAGGCTTTCTGGATAAAACTTCACCGTAGGGACCGACTAGTCGCGCCGCGATGCATGCAGGAAGCTCTCCCAAGAGCCAATGAAGAACGGAGAGGGAGAAGGAAACACACACACAGAACTCCACCAGCCACGGGATCAAAAAAAACAAATCAGTGAGATTCTAAAACCTCACCTGGAACGCAGGTCCCGCGCAAGATCCCATCTCCGCGACCCAGCGCATCGCCTCCACCGCCCCCGTTGCCACAGATCCCCAGCCGGCTAGTCCCGGGGCGCGCTGCGGGCGGAGGTCCCGGGGAAGGAGGAAAGCGGGAGGCGGCGGAGTGGGTGTGTGTGCGGGGCGCGGAGGTTGGGGGTGGGGGGAGAGCATCCCTTTCCCACCCCCGTTCTATCGAAATCAATCTCCGACGACCCCCGTCATCCCGCACCCCCTGCCTCCAGGAGACACACACGCCTCAGGCAAGAAGCCTCGCGCCGGGCGAGCGAGGGCCGAGAAGAGAGAGGCCGGGGGTGGAGGCGGAGGGGAAGAGACTCACCTTCGAGTCACAGCCGCGTCCTCTCGGCTGGAGAAGGCGAAAGCCTCGAGGCCCGGGCGGCGCCGGGGGCGAAGCGCGTCCGCCGCGTCCGCCGCGCCGCGCCGCGCCGCTCCCCGCCGGGGCTCCCTTCAGCAGCTCCTCAGCAGCCGCCGCCGCAGCGGCCGCGCCACGGCCCCGAGCCGCCAGCACCGCCTCATACTGCGGGGCGCGCGGGCCGGCGCGGCGCCGCCGCCGCCGCCGCCGCCGCCGCCGGGAGACAGACGCGAGGGAGGCGCGCGCGCTCCCACCTCCCGACCGGGATGAGATAATCCGCACACACTCGCACCCGCGCACACACACGCGCGCGCGCGAAAAGGTGCCGTGGGGGCGGGGCACCCCGGGACTCGAGGGGGTCGGGGGAGGAGGGGTGGCGGGGGGGCCTGGCCCCAATCCCCGGCCCCTTCGGCTCCAAGTCCGATCTCTTCCCTTCTCCCCGGCTCGGGCCCCGAAGGCGGCTTCGGGGGCACCCAGGGGTCCGGCGAGAACAATGTGGGGGAGGTGGGGGCGGCCCGCGAGGAGCGGAAAAGCGCGCGGCGCGGCGCGAGCGGGCGCCGAATCCCGGGCAGCGTCTGTGTGTGAGAGTGCAGGAGGTGCTCGCAGCCCCGCCTCCTCCTCCTCCTCCTCCTCCTCCTCCGTCTCCTCCTCCTCCTCCCCCTCCTCCCTCAAGCACGCCCCGTCTCCCGGGCCGCAGCATAGCAACCGAACACGGCGGCTGCGCAAGCGCCGCCACTCAGCGGCCCGAGCGGCGGCCCTAGGAGACGGTCTCGCGAGAGGCGAGGCAGCCCACCCCCAGCCTCGCACCTTACCGCCGCCCCCCTCCTGGAGTGGCGGGCGGGATTGCACCAGCCCCAGCGCCCGGGTGAGGGGCGGGGGTTAAGGCGGGGGACGCGCAGGTGCGAGCGAGGCGGGACCTGAGGAGAGGCGGGGGGGGGGGCTGGGAGTGGGCGGGGTCGGTGGCTCCGCCCCGTGGTCCTGCGGCGATTGGTTGCTTGAACTGAGCCCCGCTGGACCTAGTGACCTAAGCGACCGAACCGAGCCAGGGCCGGGAAAGCGGCGCTAAGGCAGACTGCAGCGTCTTAAGGTTGCAGTTTTGAATCACTTCCTCTCCTCTGCTGAGTCTCTCAGACAAAGGATAAGCAGTGTTCGGATGATAAAACAAATGTTTGGGTGCCCTCTGTGTGCCAGGAATGGGGACTGCTTGTGTTTCTTTTCAAATGAGATTCATTCATTCAGACACTGCACAGGAATTCACCGGGGGTCATCACGCCTCGCTTCTTAGCCTGGTTCATTCTAATAATTCACTGATGATGATTTGTTGATCATAGGACAGAGCCTACGGTTTGGGAGATCGTAGCTAAAATGATGGGAGGAGGGATATGGGGACAAGCATGCTTCCTTTATACATTCATTTTTGTCAGTGCCCTTTCCTGTCTCCTGGCGCCTTCTTAGTCTCTCTGGTCCTTCCTTTTAGCTTCTGTAGTCCCAATGAAGACAGTATTCATAGACACATTCTTTTTAAAAAAATTTTTTTCTGTCCAAGCTGACTAAATATCTGTTTACTACAGAGTTGGTTTCTACAAGGTAACACCTGCACATTTACACAAATCTTTGATGGAGGAGTTTCTACTGATCCTTTTCTTCCTCTCACCTCCCCTTTAGTTCTTTGCATTTTGAAAGACATCTCACAGTTCATTTGTTTCTTGCTTTACGTCTTGTACTTGCCTTCCATTCCTGAATTTAGTTCTTATCGGTATGCATTCATCATCTCAAAATCTTCTTTCCTCTGACTCCCCATTACCTGTTTTTATATATCCTCTGCTAAAATGCCCCTCACTTCATCCCAGACTACATTGAACTTCCAACAGAGGTTTTTTTGTTTGTTTGTTTGTTTGTTTTTTGCTTTTTGGGTCACACCCGGCGATGCACAGGGGTTACTCCTGGCTCTGCACTCAGGAATTACCCCAGGTGGTGCTCAGGGAACCAAATGGGATGCTGGGAGTTGAACCCGGGTCAGCCGCATGCAAGGCAAATGCCCTACCCGCTGTGCTATTGCTCCAGCCCCTCCAACAGAAGTTTTAAAAATAAGTATTTTATTTCTCTATTGTCATCAGTCATTGTAGCTTCAGACCTCCCGTTTTCTTGTCACAATGTAGCACTGTAGCACTGTCCTACCATTTTTCATGGATTTGCTCGATTTGCTCAAGTGGGCCCAGTAATATCTCCATTGTGAGACTTGTTACTGTGTTTGGCATATCAAATATGTCACGGGTAGCTTGCCAGGCTTTGCCGTGCAGGTGAGATACTCTTAGTAGCTTGCCAGGCTCTCTGAGAGGGACAGAGGAATCGAACCTGGTTCGCCTGGGTGGGCCACATGCAAGGCAAATGCCCTACCTACTGTGTTATCGCTCCAGCCCTGTCACAATGTACATTTTATTATTATTGCCACTGTGTGGGTCTTAGCACTGCAGCTACATAGATAGCTGCAGGCAAGGGCTGTGCCTAAGTCAACTGTATATCCCTGATAATACCTGATGACTGTCAAACATAAAAAGAAATTTTTAGTTCAGGGTCGGAGAAATAGTTCAAGGCTTAAGACACTTGCCTTGTATGCAGCCTCCACAAGTTTGATCCATGGCTCTGCATTTACTCCTCCAAGCCCTGCCAGGAGTGTTCCTTGAGTCTAGAGCCAGGAGTAAACCCTGAGCACAGCTTGGTGTGGCCCCCCCCCAAAAAAAAAGAAAAGAAAAGTTTTGTTTTATTAAAAAACAAAATACTGAACTTTCTAAATGATGGGGATTTCAGGAAGCATTTGAGACAGAGTGGCTCCTTCTCAGCTTTAAATCTGTTCAAGGTCTCTGAGTACAGAGATACTTGAAAGGGTCAGATTTGTCCTTGTTGATGTCCTTGTAACTAATACCCCAAATAATCTTGCTATCTCCAGACCTTCTTCCTATAACTTCTATTCCTCTTCCTATCACAGTGACCTTTAATGCAAGTATAAACCTGACTTGTAATATAAATATAGCTAGTCTCAACAGTAGAGTGGCTGTAGGAGTGCACCCTTTGTTTTGGAACACTTCACAGGATGAGCCCTTTAGATAAACAATGTAGGCTTCATCTCCATCTGCTATTCTTCCCCCTTCCCTTTGTTCTTATTGCCATGACCAAGGGTGGTACACAGGCCTGGTTGTGGTACTTGCATATCTGGTTGTGGTGCCCCCTCACTTGGCAGAGGCCCTTGCCCAAGGTACTTGCCCGCTGTTTTACTTACAGTGCCCACACACACATGCACACACACGCACACACACACACACACACCAAGTTGCAGTGTCTTGGAGATTACACACTGTTGTGGCACCAGAGGTCCCAGACAGCAGATCCACCGGGACCATGTGCAGAACACAAGGGCACCATTGACTATCAATTCCTGGTCTCGTGCTTGCAAAATAGATGCTTCTTGCCACTGAGCCACCTCAGACTCCCCTCAACTACTATTCCTGACATGTTGTTTTTTTTTAGTATATGGGATAACATTGTAATGCTGGGAAATGGGGTGAGAGGACAACTTCCAGCAATCTGCACTGACGGAGGGACTGAAGGTTCCTGTTTGGGCCCAGTGATAGGACATTCAGGAATAGACGTGCTGGGGGGTGTGGGGAGGGGGCACCAGAATTATACCCAGTGACACTCAGGAAGTAAAACTCAGGGCTTTGCATATACAAATCTACTACTTGAGCTATCTTCCTGCCCCTATATTTTATTCTTTTGGAAAGTTTTTCTTGAGGAATGTAGATACAAATGTATCTACAAATTAAATGCAGATACAAATCATATAGCATGAAATTCATCTCTTTATTTTTGAATCTTTATTCATTTTTGTTTTGGGGCCATACCAAAAAGTCATCAGGCCTTACTCCTGACTATACTCAGGCATCATTCCTGGCTGTGCTCAGGGACCATTTGCTGTGCTGGGGATTGAAGCAGGGTTGACCACATATCAGGCAAAGCCTGGCAAGCTACCCGTGACGTATTTGATGTGCCAAACACAGTAACAACAAGTCTCACAATGGAGACATTACTGGGTCTGCTTGAGCATGTCAATGAACAACAGGAAGACAGTGCTTCAGTGCTACCCTACCTACTATACTATCTCTCCAGCCCGAACTTCACCCCTTTAAAGTGTACAATTCCATGATTTCCAATACATCTGCAAATTTGGGCAGCCATACCACTTTTTAATTGTGGGATTTATTTTTATGTAGGAGTACTGCTGTTTATTCAGCCACTGATTAGCTGATTGAATTGTGCATGAACTCTGCCTTTTTATTTTTCCACTTTTTATAATTTTATTTATTGAATCACCGTGAGAGCAGTTACAAAGCTTTCGGGTCTAAGTCTCGGTCATACAATGAAACACCCGTACCTTCACCAGTGCCCATTCTCCACCCCCAGCAACCCCAGTACACCCCCATCCCACACCCTCCCCCTACCCGTGGGGCAGATGATTTCCACATCACTCTCTCTCTAATTGTGGGATATTTTTATCACCTCCAAAAAGAAATCCTGTACTCCTCAGCAGTTGCTCTCCATCCTACCTTTCCAATGCCCTGACTGCCACTCATCTACCTCCTTTCTTTATGTGCTTAGAATCATACATATTGCAAATTCTCTACCAAGAACTGTAAACCTGTGCCCTTATTTAGAAGTATAGTTTTTAAAGTATTAGTGTCCATCTGGTCTAGACCATTTTGCTGACCACTGTGTAACCAAACATTGCCTCTTGATTTTATACTTACTGCGTTTATACTTACTGGTGTTGATTTTACACCAACTGAAACCTTAATTTTCTTGAGCAAATGGCAATAGAATGCTGTGGAGTCTAATATGTGACTCAAATAGTAGAACACTTGCCTTATGTGTCGAAAACTCTGAATTTGATCGCTGGTACCACATGACTACTAGACACCACCAGGTATGACCCCCACAATATGATGAAAAAGTAGAAAATAAAGTTACTTATGGAAATGATAGTATTCTAGCATAGTGAATGTCAAGTTATGTAGCACAGTGTACAAAAAGTTTCAGAGAAGGATAACTAGAAAATACTATTGCAATTATTGTCCACTACAAACATGCCTTTAGAAAAGCTGTGCTGTGTGTGCGTTGGGGGGAGGGGGCTGAGGCCAGTTAGGATAGAGAAAGGACCAGTATGACAATAATAGTTGGAAATGATCGCTCTGAACTAGAATTGACTGTTGAGAGTAGGTAAATGGAAATACTTGATAACCTTTCAGTATCTGTATTGCAAACCATAATGTTCAAAAGGAAAGAAAGAGAGGTGGGGGTGGGGTGGGAGGAGAGGGAGAGGGAGAGAGAGAAGAAAAGTGCCTGCCATGGGGGAGGATGGGGGTGTGGCAGGAGAAAGACTGGGGACACTGGTGGTGGGAATGTACACTGGTGAAGGGAGGGGGTTGGAACATGATATGACTGAAATCCAATCACGAACAACTTTGTAACTATGTATCTCACTGTGATTCAATTTAAAAAATAAATAAAAGAGCTGTGCTACAGCAATGAGTTCCAAATTCTCATCTCAAGGGACAATTTAATTTCAGCAAGCACAGCAATATCTACCACACACCAATATAATATTGAATTTTTTATTTTGTTATCTTAATTTGCCAAACCTTAGGTCTTGTGGATGTAGAAGAGTTGTGAGAATGAGGATTTTCCTTTACTTTCACCTAATTAAGAAGCATAATTTAAATACTTAAACTTGTGAGACTTAGCAAGATTTTTATTTTTCATTGACAAAATAGCATTAGAACTTATGAGATACTAGGAGGCACTGCTGTTGACAGTGGTTCTTGCTGCTTCTCTGCAGCCTGACCTGGGTTGTTCTCTGAGAGGATAAGATTTGGGATTCTCTGCACTTGGTTGGTGTTGTCAGGGGAGGAGGAGTCACTTTGCTCTGAGTTTGATTGATGTTAGGACCTCTCTTAACCCTGGAGCTGTAGCCAGGAGGCAATGGGCATTGGTTCTAGCCTGTGACATTTATCCTGGCCCGAGCCAGGCTAGCCTGGGTCTTAGCAATGACCTCTGGCAGCTGCAATGCAGCAGAACAGGAGCCTGCACCAGCCATTTGCACCAGGTGACTGACTGGTGCAGTGCCTGCCTGCCCTGTCAGCATCTGAGAAAACTCCTTTGGAAGAAATAAGTAACCCAAGGGTCACTGGCGATGTCTAGTGAGGAGAACCCCAAAGAAAAGCTGGATTCAGCTTGCTAGGTAGAGCTCGGACTAGTATAAATTTGCACATTAGAGATCAGAGTGTAAGAGTTAAACCACTTGCCTTACACATTGATGGATCCCACTTTAATCCCCAAGTAATCATCAAGCAGCACCAGGAGTGATCCCCAAACACAGAGCTAGGACTAAATCCTGAGTAATCCCAGATATGCACCCCTTCACCCCCGTTAAAAAAAATCAAATGTGCACATTAAAATCACATGGGTGGGTTCAAGAGAAGTCAAAGGACTGCAGCACTTGCCTTACCTGCACACGACCCAGGTCTGATCCCCAGCACAGCACCCACTCCCTAACACCACCTGTATAGCCTTGGTGGTCCCCAGCACTTCTGGGAGGCCCAAGGAAACAAAAACAATGAATGACTTAAAGTAACTTGTTTTTGTTGCCTAAGCTTGTGAGGTAAGACATGCCTGGAACCTCATCTGTGATGGTAATTGGTTATTTATCTGCCTTAAGTGGACAATTAAGAGGGAATTTCTTCTTTCTACTTGTCTGGAATCTTCAGGCATAAATTTAAACAAAACAAAGCAAATCTAAAAAGTGTGAATGTTCTTTAAAGAGTGACTGAACTTCCAAAAGTTTTGTGACTTGGGTTGTCTTTAATCACACAGCTTTAATATACCTTTGGGGGGAACAAAACTTTTATTTTAAAAACATATAATAGCGTATATGTCTGAGACAGATGGCCAACAATCTTCTCTCCCTTCCTATAGTAGTTAAAGATCCAAATTAACAATCCTGATGAACAAGAACTAAACAGAGGCTGGTGAGATAGGATAAGAGGTAAGACATGCGTCTTGAATGCTGCCTCCCCTGGTTCAATCCCCAGCACCGCATAAGGTCTCTTGTATAAAGTCAAGAGTGATCTTTGACCACAAAGTCAGGGCTAAACCCTGAGCACCACTGAGTGTGGCCCCCAAACCAAGAGGGATTGAATTATGCCGATTTTGTGCTAAAAATAAACATAAAAACTTTTAAAGCAAAGACTTTCTCTTATTCCCAGTTCCACTTCCCAAAGTTAAGCATTATTAATAGGTTCTTGTGTATACTTTGGGCTGGAGCGATAGCATAGCGGTAGGGCATTTGCCTTGCACGCAGCCAGCCCGGCTGAACCGGGTTCGATTCCTCCACCCCTCTTGGAGAGCCTGGCAAGCTACGAGAGTATCTTGCCGGCACGGCAAAACCTGGCAAGCTACGACGTATTAGATATGCCAAACACAGTAACAGGTCTCAAAATGGAGACATTACTGGGCCCGCTCAAGCAAACCGATGAACAACGGAAGGACAGGACAGGACAGTGTATACTTCAAAACTTTTCTCTGGGGGCTGGAGAGATAGCACGGCAGGTAGGGCGTTTGCCTTGCACGTGGCCAACCACGGTTCAATTCCCAGCGTCCCATGTGGTCCCCTGAGCACCGCCAGGAGAGACTCCTGAGTGCAGAACCTGGAGTAATCCCTGTGCATCGCCGGGTGTGACCCCAAAAAGCAAAAAAAAAAAAAAAAACAACAACTTTTCTCTGTCTATATAAAGTGAATCTTTGTTTCCACTATGTACAAGGAATTATGCTATATTTTTCTTACACGTGTCCTTAAGAAAATGTGTATATATATATGTATATATATATATCATTGTTTCTCTGGGATGTACTATAATGAATTTAATCTAATAAATGGACATAGAATCCATTTCTGTTCTCTGCCATTACAAACAATGGTGCAAAGAATATTCTCATTATAAGTGGGTAAGTGGGTAGGGTGCATGGAAAGTATCATGTTAAGCAAAACGAGTCAGAAAGAGGGGGATAGACACAGAAAGATTACATTCATCTGGGGAACATAAAGCAACAAAATGGGAGACTAACACCCAGGAGTGGCCGAGATTAGTACCAGGAATTTTGCTCCATGACTTGGAGGCCAGCCACACGTGCTAGGGGAAAAGGAAGCTCAGATAGAGAAGAGAGCACCAAATAAAGGGTGTTGGGAGGATCCTCCCAGGATGGGAGAAGCATGCTGAAAGTAGACTATAGACCAAACGTGATTGCCACTCAATGCCTCTCTTGCAAACCACAAGACCCAAAAGGAGAGAGAGAGAACAAAAGGGAATGCCCTGCCACAGAGGCAGGGTGGGATGGGGGGGATGGGGGGTGGGAGAGATGCTTGGACCTATGGTGGTGAAGGATGGGCGCTGGTGGAGGGATGGGTATTTGATCATTGTATAACTGAAACCCAAGCACAAAAATTCGTAAGTCTGTAACTGTACCTCATGGTGTTTCACTAATTAAAAAAATTAATTAATTAAAAAAAATAAGTGGGTAGGGTGCTTGCCTTGCATGTGACCAACCTGGGTTCGAGTACCAGCACTCCCCAAGTCTGTCAATAGTGATCCCTGAGCACAGAGACAGGAGAAAGCCCTGAGTGCTGCTGGGTGTGTCCCTCCCCCCCAAAAAAAATTAATTCCAGAAATGTATCACTGGCAAGTGTTTTGGCATGTTTAATACTGATAAATATTGCCAAATTCTCTACCAGTTGCACGATTCTATGATCATCTGGTATACGGATCATATACTCTGATATATGCATCCTGATGTGTTTTTTTCTCTTCCAGGGATCATGTACTTACTGTAGTGTCACGGATCATGCTTGCTTCATTGCTAGTGATGGCCATGGTGCCAGGATCACACTTACTGATGTGGGACGATGCCAAAGATCAAACTCAGGGTCTCATATTCAGAGCATGCACTCTACCATGGAGCCACATTCCTGGGCTCCAGATATTTTTTGTGTGCATTCAGACAGATACCATTCCTGTAGGACTCAGAGGACCATATGTGGTGCCAAGGATCAAACCCAGGTCAGTAGTATACAAAACAAGCACCTAGGTAAGTAGTAGTAGTAGTACTACTACTACTACTGTAAGAGCTCTCTGGCCCCAAATTTTAAAACAAATTTTAGTCTATGAAAGAATTAATTTCTCTTCATAGCTCCTTTCCCAAAATGAACATACATTTGAATATATGAAGTTTTAAAAAGTATATTTATTTATTTATTTATATGTAAACTCCCAAGTGGTATTCAGGAGGCCCAGGGCCCCATCAGACACTCTTGGCCTACTGGGTCAGTGGTTCAATGAATGCAGGGACCCAAAAATGTGATGATGATCATAAGTCCCTGTGATGCTGGGGATTGCCTAGACCACACCCCAGAGGTGATGGTTGTCTTCAGGTGATGCTTAAAGTACCAGGTGATGCCAGGAATTGAATCCAGGTGGGGAACATGCTAGGCATCCTAACTCTGTGCTATCTCCTGGCCCTAATATACATTTTAAAACATTTTTAAATTTAAAATATCTTAGCCCCAGATTATGGAGTATTAAATTATTATAGTCACAATATGTATGATGTGCTTAATGTAGAATCTGTATAGTACCTGAAAAAAAATCTGTATAGTCAAAATCTCTATACATATAAGTTCATTCTTAGGACACTGCTTTTCTATATTATAAGCTGCCTAACCAGTATCTGGGTCTCCTAATTTAAATATGAATGAAGATTAATATTAGTTGGATCTCATAGTTTATATTCATTTAATAAAACATGCATTGCTCGCCGTTTGGCACCAGGAATGAAGATAGGAGGTAGCCCTTCCTTTCAAGGCAAGTATTTCAAGGCAAGTATTTCTCAATCTTGGGGTTGTAACTTATTAGTGGACTATGATATTAAATTGTTGGCTCCCAAATAAAGGATGTTTGGAGGATCCTCCCAGGAGGGGAGAAGCATGTCGAAAGTAGACTATGGACTGAACATGTTTGCCACTCAATGCCTCTTTTGCAGACCACAACACCCAAAAGGAGAGAGAGAACACAGGGGATTGCCCTGCCACAGAGGCAGGGGGGATGGGGGGATGGGGGTGGGAGGGATATTATCCATGGTGGTGGAAAATGGGCACTGGTGGAGGGATGGGTATCTGATCATTGTATAATTGAAACCAAAGCACAAAAAATTGTAAATCTACAACTTTAAAAAAAATTAAATAAAATAAAGGGGGAAAAAAAAATTGTTGGCTCATGACTAGTAATTTGAAAAGAAAAAAGTAAATTGAGAGATTGGAGAGATAATGCAGTGTGTAGGGTGCTAGCCTTGCATGCTTTTGATCCCTAGTACCCCATATGGTCCCCCATGCCCTGCCAGGCAGGAGTGATCTCTGAGCAGAGTCAGGAGTAAGCCCTGAGCACCATTTAGTATGAGCCAAAAACCAAACAACAACAAAAAAGAAATTCTCCCCCTAAAGGTGATGAATTAAATAGGGGCCAGGAATATGACTCAAGTTATAAAGCACATATCTAAATATGTTAAATTAAATAGGGGCCAGGAATATGGCTCGAGCTCTAAAGCACATATCTAATACCTGAGAAGCCTGGCGTTTTTTCTCTCTGATATCACACAGCTCCTCAACTACTGTTGGGTGTACTCCCGAGGCCCGCCTGACCACTGCCAGACAAGCATAAATCAGGCTCAAATCACAGGGATAGGGTTGGACCCAGCACTACTGATTATGGCCCCGCCCTTGTCAAACACATATGCACACTAAAATGTACTTAGAAGAGAAGCCATAAAAACTTAATTTTATGTGCATTCAATGTGTCTGAGTTGCCATGTAAAACTGTAAAATACCTTGCTTACTTTGGGTTGCTAATATCCCCCTGAAGTTTGAGAGCCTTTGGTCTGAGTAGGAATCCATGTTACTAGGTCATAGAGATGAGTATGTGAAGTGCTTTTATAGCTTAAACTGTAAATTCCAGGAGGACAGGAACCATGCAATTTCACTCTCCCATTATTTTATCACAGCCTAATATGCAATCAGCCCTAATTACTCTTGAATAAATGATTGTGTTAGACTGGGGGAAATACTTGTAGGAAATCAGATGGCTGGCATGTTTGGTGCCTTACTAGTTTCCACAGGGAATCAGGAATCACAGAGGCAGGGTTGGGGAAGAGAAAATCTGATGATAGAGAATTGGACTGGCAAGAGCCTCAGAGAGGGAGGCCTGGGGGGGCCTTGAGTGACATCTAGTGGTTTCTTTGACCATCTGGGAGGCCCCAAGTCTGAATTGCCATCTATTATTAGTCGTAGAGGACGTAATGTTTATCCTTTTTTGCAGGGGGGTTGGGAAGGACGGTTGAGGAGGTGGAGGAAGGTGGTTCCATCCCTGTATAGTATATAATGTACAAATGTCTCTTTATTTCCTTTACGTAGAAGAGTTCTCTGGGTTTACTAAAAAGACTGTGCTCTTTTCTTGTGTTGACTTCTTAATCCAGAGGAACTTTGACATCAGATTAGAACATCTTGAGTCACCTTCATGTTACTCAGCACCTGGTAGCATTGTCAGGTGTGTTTCAGGCATGTAATACACACCTGCTCTCGGCTGGCTGCCATGTTATAGTCATTCATTTAATTTGTGGTCATTGACTGGTTGTGCCCACATTAAGGATGTTCATCCTTAGTCATGTGTTGAAAACACCAAGGGAATATATATATATATATATTCATAATATATGCGTATTATGTAATTATTATTTCTTCCCAAAGTAGCCAGTTTATTTACTTATTTACTTGTTATTGAATCACTGTGAGATACACAGTTACAAAGCTGTTCATGGTTGGGTTTCAGTCACACATTGCTCCAACACAAAGGAATTTTTAATAAATATAAAAGTGTTCCTTTGTCCAAACCTGAACCCACCCTCATTCTCATTTACTTATCCAAGTAGAGTCCAGATTTAAAGATTGTTTTCAGCTCCTGGGTTGATTCAGCAGGTTCGAGGCCCACACGTCCCATCGAAGAGCATCAGATAAAGTGGGGTTCTCTGCCTCTACATCAGTGCTTTCCAACAAATCTCTACCGAAGGACCAATCTGTCACAAGCCAATAGATCTGTAAATTATAAGAAAAGCTAAATAACTCTGAATTAAATAACCAAAGTACATAGCAGAATACAAGCTTCAATTTTTTCATTGAATCAACAGAATTATGCAGTTTCTCTAAAAGATTCAATTGAATGAGAATATCTGTATTTCTTTTATTATGGCTGGTGACTAGTCATCTGCAGGGAGTCCTAGTACTGGGTCAAGGTTATATTCTAGATGACAGTGGGGGCAAGGAGAAGACAAAGGAGATGCAGAGACACAGGTAACATAGCAGGACATACAGGTTGTTCCTGCTTCATTTGAGAAGGCCTCCTGACCCCTCAGGCAGAGCCTGGCAGGAGGCAGAGTCATCTAGGGCCACCTGGGATGCAGGGCCCCGTCTTGGACTTTACACAGGCAAACTTTGATCTTATGCCAACACTCCCATGGGTCAAGCACTTGACACTAGCTATTTGCAATGGTGATTTTAGAAATTACCCCATGTCCTTTCCCTATGTTGCTGTTATTTTTGTTGCCATAACGTGGCCCCACCTTGTTAGTTACAGTGCTCACCTGGAGTACAGATATCACACACTAAATTATGTTCTTGTCATGGGTCGCATACTTTAATGGTGGTGTTCTGAGGTGGCACAATTTGCTGTGGCACCAAGGACCATACATGGCAGTGCCGTTCCTAGCCCTGAGAAAACTCATCCTCCTGCCTGCAAGGTAGGTGCTCTGTCACTGAGTCATAGACCTGGCCCCAAGGTCACTCTGTTTGGTCTTTTTTTTTTTTTTAAGACCAAATTCCACTTTCCAGAGAACAGGTAAGATGATTGCTTTGAGAATGCCTACTCTCTTTTTGGTCTGAAGAAGATAGCATGAGAAGATTATCTAGGGAATAGAGAATGAAGATTTCCCCTTTCCCGCCATTGAGCACCTCTCTATGATGGCCATCCTCATGCCCCTACCACATGCACATGGCTTTCCCTTGAAAGAACAGTCACACTTTTAGCTTGTATCCACTCTCCATCACCACCTCAAGCACACAGGTTCAATATGTCACTTCATTTTCCAGGTTTTTGTTTGTGTGGTTTATGGGTCACATCCAGAGATGCTCAGAGACTATTCTAGCTGTGCACTTAGGGGATACTCTGCCAGGCAGAGACAGGGAGTGAGCCCAGGGTTACCACTTCAAAGCATGCTCTCTAGCCCTTTGTGCTATCTCCCTGGTCTTTTAAAACACTTTTGATGATACCCCTTATCACCTTGATTGCAGCTGAATGATCTCCAGTTTACATTGGTAATATTTGTATCTGCTGACCCAAGCACAGATTTGGTCCAGGGATGATGAATCAGAAGTTGATTACTCCACTTTACCTGTTTATATAGAAGTCTTTGCCTCCTACTTATAAAATCCTGCTTTCTTTGCCAAACTCCTATTCACCTTTGGGTTTCAACTCTCAGGCTGGCTCCTCAGAAGCCTTCCTTGGTCTTTCCCTCTCTGGGCTTAACACTATTTGTACCCAAAAAAACACACAGCCCATGATGCTGCAATACAATGATGCCACAATATAATGATGCTACAATACAATGATACCAAATCATTTATAACATAGACTCAAAAAAGTGAAATTAACTTTTTTTTAGTTTCACTTTCAGGGTGATGGGTGGATGAAGAGCAGTAGCAGCTAAGGATGACTTCCAGTCTTAGGAAGTCTTGGCAGTGGGTATGAGGCAGAAGGGAGTCGTCCTCTAAATTCAGCTAGAAAGGATTTGCACCAAGTGGTACTTGATGAAGCAAGATAGGAAGTAGAGCATGATGATACAATTGGTGATTTAGGATAAATTAATTTCATGTTTCTGAAGAAGGAAAGATTATATTGAGTCGAGACTACAGTATGAAAACCAATAAAACAGGAAAATTTTCTCTTTGTGATAGACAAGAATAGCTGAGATGCCCCAGCAATGCTGGTCACCACACTTACTTCCTCCTGTCTGGTGTCACCTACCACACCCTTCCCACTGCTACCCCACCCCCACCTCTCGAGTAAATAACTCTGGCCGTGGTGATGAGTCTGAACTATGCATGCCAAAGGAAGAAATTTCAAAAGGCTGGTGTTAATCCAGAAATGGAAGGTAAGTGATTTCCTGAAGAGTTCATTGCAGGGGCCTGGAGATATCCCAGTACCAGAGTAAGTTTAGAAAGGGGAGTTTGACCCTTGGCACTACCCTACATGAAAAGCATGATCCCACGCACTGCATTTCAGAATAGCCAGTGCCACAACCAGTGTGTATGTGACCCTCCAGTCATAAATAAAACAATGCAAAAGGGATGGTGAACAAATAAATAGACTTTCAGAGTAAAATCTCACTGCTTATCACCTAAGTTTGTGTTAATTTATAGAAAGGGCAACTAGCACCTGAATTGGAACATTATGTTCAGTGATCTTTTGTTCAGTGTTTGACAAATAATGCAGTATGTTACTAGAAAATCTATCCTGTTCTTATTATGCATGATTTTCCTTCAGTCTCAAAATCTGTTAGTCTTTGTGCATGTGTGTGTGTGTGTGTGTGTGTGTGTGTGTGTGTGTGTGGTACCAAAAATAAAATTCAGGACTTCATCCACACAGAGCATTTGCTCTGCTAGTGAGCTTTATCCTAGACCCATAATATTTTTTTTTTTATTAGTGAAACACCATGAGGTACAGTTGTAGATTTACAAATTTTTGTGCTTGGATCTCGGTCATACCACGATCAAATACCCATCCCTCCACCAGTGCCCATTTTCCACCACCAGGATAATATCCCTCCCCCCATCCCCTCATCCCCCCATCCCCCCCTGCCACTGTGGCAGGGCATTCCCTTTTGTTCTCTCTCTCCTTTTGGGTGTTGTGATCAGCAAAAGAGGCATTGAGTGGCTAACATGTTCAGTCCAGTCTACTTTCAACCTGCATCTCCCCTCCTGGGTGGATCCTCCAAACACCCTCCACTTGGTGTTCCCCTTTCTATCTGAATTGCTAGACCCATAATATTTTAAATAAAAAATTAAGGCCATGCTTCACTCTCTTTAGGTTAATTTTCTCAGAAATGAAGAAAATGTCCAGTGTAAGTAAAGGAAATGTTTCTTTGCCCAAATCAGTAGATTTAAATCTTTTAATTCCAATCCATTTTTTATTTCTAGTTGCTAACCTCCTTAGAGTCTTCTATTACCAGTAGTTGCCCAAAGTAGTATCAAATCCATACAACCCAGAATACTCTTCTTCCTATTTAGACATCTGGGTATGAGAGAGAGAGACAGAGACAGAGACAAAAACAAAGACAGAGACAGAGAGAGAAAGAGACAGAGAGGGGGAAGGGAAAGTGGGAACATAAAAGGGGAGAGGGAGTAGAGAATGGGAGAGAGAAGGGGAAGAAGGGAGAGAGGGAGGACAACAGGAGGGAGGGGTGAGGGAAGAAAAAATGGAGAGAGGGAGAAAGAGAAAAGAAAGGCTTCTACCTGGTTTTTATGCCTGATCCTTTCATGTAAGAGACCATGAAACTAGTAGACCAATCTAAACAGATTTGTGTCTTTTCTTTAAATACAGATTTAGTTGTCCCTTAGTTTGAAAAATAATTACTATAGTAAGTAGAAATCATATGTCAAAGGAATTTTTTTTTTTTTGCTTTTTGGGTCACACCTGGCAATGCACAGGGGTTACTCCTGGCTCTGCACTCAGGAGTTACTCCTGGCGGTGCTCAGGGGACCATATAGGATGCTGGGAATCGAACCCGGGTTGGCCGCGTGCAAGGCAAACGCCCTACCCGCTGTGCTATCTCTCCAGCTCCAGGAATTTTCAATTAGAGAAACCTGGAAGTTCTGATCAACCATGAAAAGTTAGCCCAATAGGAATTTATAAGCTGTTAAATTAAAATATAGAATTAGTAAAGGAAAGTTAGGGCTCCACAGCTCAGGAGTTAGAGCACTGGTAGAATTAAGTGAAGGAATTTGGAAACAGACCACAATCAGGATCCAAGAATCTCACTTTTCCTTTATTGGACCTCCGAAAGGCACCCGTGCTTCAGCTGGAGCTGATGTGCGAAGTAGGGTGTGAAGGAGAGCGTGCAGCCATTTTCTGCTTATAATGATTCATTTCTTGAGAACTGAGAGAAATGGATTCTAAAGACCATGTTGGGGGAGAGGGGCCTGAGAAGAACCCAGCTTGGGGAGGGGACTGAACAAGTACATGGGCAGCCAGAAATAACCCACAGAAGCAAGAGTTCCCAAGCTTTTAAGTGAGTCAGATGAAAGATGTTAAAATTCACAGCTGTTGTTGGCACTTGCGGAAGCAGAAACACTCCTCTGGACATATGCAGGAAAGGATACAGGGTTGAGGTGTTAAGAGCCCCTCACCTCCCACCCAGGGCTTAAGAAAATTCCTGCAGAACAGCCTCATGTCCAACAACAAGGGTTGTCTAATTTAGTTCCCATACATTCACGCACAATGGCCTGCTACTCAAGCATCACAAATTGTGCATACAAATAAGTCTAACAGATATGGAAACATGCTTATAATCTATTACATTGTTAAAAAAAGGATTTTAAATTAATATATGTAGTATGAGTTCTGCTTCGTTTTGAGGGGGGCTCTTCCAAGCAGTGATTAGGGAACTCTTGACCCACTCCAAGTGATACTGGGAACCATAAGATGCTAAGCATCAAAACTGGAGTGATCTACCTGCCAGGTTCTGACCCACAGAGCTACCTCTCTGGCACTTAAAAATGATGTGTACGGACATACAAGTGCAGATATCATCTTGACTGTACTTCTTTACCTTTCCGGGATATATTCCCAGGAGTGGTATTGCTGGGCCAAATGGGAGTTCAATTTCTAATTTTTTGAGAATCATCCATACTGTTTTCCAAAAGGGCTGAAACAGTCGGCATTCCCACCAGCAGTGTAGGAGGGTCCCTTTCTCCCCACATTCATGGCAACACTGGTTGCTTTTGTTCTTTTGGATGTGTGCTAGTCTCTGGTGTGAGGTGATATCTCATAGTTGTGTTGATCTGTATCTCCCTGATGATTAGTGATCACTTAATCACTTAATCACTTAACTTCCCATTAGTCGTCGATTTGCTTGAGCGGGCGCCAGTAACGTCTCCATTTGTCCCTGTCGCGTGCTAGTGTAGCCCAATGGCATCTCTTCGCTCCGGGAACATGAAGGGCCTCAAACGGATCGTTCATGATCTTGACGAAGTCTGACCATCTTGTAGGTGGGCGGCCACGCGGTCTTTTGACATCCCGTGGAATCCAGTCAGTAACAGCTCTAGTCCAACGGTCGTCTTTAAATCTCATTACGTGACCAGCCCATCTGATTTTCGATACCTTGGCAAATGAGACAGCGTCCCTGATCCTTGATCGTCGATGGATGTCAGAACTCCGGATTCTTTCTCTCACTTGAGTGAAACGTGATATTCCAAGCATAGCTCTTTCTATTCTTCTTTGGGAGACCTGAATAGTGTTCTCATCTTGTTTGCGTAGGGCCCAGGTCTCTGAGGCATATGTTAATGCAGGAAGCACAGTGGAATCAAAGAGATGTGCCCAGAGGTTCTTCGTCCTCTTAGCTATTTCTTCGACGTTCTTGAAAGCGTTCCAAGCCGCTCTCTTCCTCCTGCGCAGCTCGGGTGCCAGGTCATTTGTCATGTTGACCTCTCGACCTAGGTACACATAGCTGTTGCATTCGGAGATGGTCGTTCCATTGAGAGCGAATGGGGCGTCAGGAACAAGGCTGTTTCTCATAAACATTGTCTTCGTAAGATTCAGCTGTAGTCCTACCTTTCCACACTCACGGTCAAAGTCGGCCAGCATTTGTGCCGCTTGGCTGATGTTTGGTGTTATTAAAACAATGTCATCAGCAAAGCGGAGGTGGTGTAGTTGCCGACCATCTATCTTCACTCCCATTCCTTCCCATTCCAGTCGTTGCATGATGTTCTCGAGGGTGGCACTGAAGAGTTTCGGTGAAATGGTATCACCCTGCCGCACCCCTCTCTTGACATCAACGATCACTTCTTTGTAGAATGGTGAGATCCTGGTAGTGAATCCGCAATACAGCTCACGGTGGATCCTGATGTATTGGGCTTGAATACCCTGATTGGCTCGGGCTTCAATGACCGCTTCCATCTCAACAGAATCAAAGGCCTTCTTTAAATCAATGAACGTTAAACAGAGCGACATCTTGAACTCCCGAGAAACCTCAATGAGCTTGGTTATCGTGTGGATATGGTCGATGGTGCTGAATCCTTTGCGGAACCCTGCTTGCTCGCATGGTTGTCCTACATCTAGTGTTCTGCCAATCCTATTTAGGATGACTCGAGTGAACAACTTGTAGATGACAGACAATAGGCAGATCGGGCGATAGTTGCCAATGTCATAGATGTCTCCCTTCTTGAACAGTAGTATGGTCCTGCTGGTTTTCCATTGGGACGGAACCTTGCATTCAGACAGGTAGCGAGTGAAGAGCCGAGCCAGTGTATTGATGAGTACTGACGGCAGGTTCTTCAGGTGTTCAGGTCTGACCTTGTCTGGGCCGGGTGCTGTTTGTTTCTTTACCGACGAAATGGCGTGTCGGATTTCGGAAGGGAGAACGTTGGGAACGACATATCCATCCTGTGGAATTTGGTATGTCGGCAAGTGGACATGGCTATCAAAGAGATTTGAGTAGAGGTCATGGATAATCTTCTCCATTGCCGTTCTGGAGGATGTGATGGATCCATCAGGACGTCGGAGGGCAGTCATCTTGGTCTTATAGTTGGCGAAGGACAGGCGGGCGTTACAAATACTTTTCCCAGCTTCTGCTGCATCTACCAGTACTTCTGCTCTTCTCTCTTTGAGGTCTTCCTTGATCGCATCTCTGCACTGCTTTGCGAGCTCCGACGTTAGCTTGCGGTTGCCTGAGGCATGCGCCAAACCACGCTGGCAAATTAGCTCAAGAGTTTTCGAAGATAGGCAATTTTTTGTGGCTATCTCTCTCTTGGTGTTCCTCGCACATTCATGGAGGTGCTGAACCAGTCGATCGTATTCCTCATCAATGTTGTCAACAATGGCATCTTCCCATGTTGCCGCAATAGTACCAAAGAGGTCCCAGTTGGTGGTCATTCTGGGAGTTCTCTTTTTGAACTTTGCAGCCCTTTCTCCCCGCTCTGTGAAGTAGAATTTTGCACGAAGGAGACGGTGGTCCGATCCCGTTTGAAATTTTGGGACAACAGCGACATCAGTCAGGCAAAACCGTCGATTGAATATGATGTGGTCTATTTCATCACGAAATGATTAACGATGAAGAGCATTTTTTCATGTGCCTTTTTGCCATTCGTATTTCTTCCTTGAGAAAGTTTCTGTTTATTTCATAGCCCCATTTTCTGATGGGGTTGGATGTTTTCAATGGCTAGAATCTGGAAAAAACCTGAGTGCCCAAGGACAGATGACTGGTTAAAGAAACTTTGGTACATCTACACAGTGGAATTCTATGCAGCTGTTAGAAAAGATGAAGTCATGAACTTGGCATGTAAGTGGATCAATATGGAAAGTATCATGCTAAGTGAAATGAGTCAAAAAGAGAGAGACAGACATAGAAAGATTGCACTCATCTGTGGAATATAAAGTAACAGAATGGGAGACTAGCACCCAAGAATAGTTGAGGTAAGTACCAGGAGGTTTGCTCCACACTGTAGAAGCTGGTCTCACATGCTGGAGGAAAAGACAGCTCAGATAGAGAAGGGAACACCAAGTGTGGCTGGAGACCCACTTGGGAAGGGAGATGTGTGCTGAAAATAGACTATAGATCGAACACGATGGCCACTCAATACCTCTATTGCAAACCACAACACCCAAAAGAAGAGAGAGAACAAAAGGGAATTCCCTGCCACAGAGGTGGGGGGGAATGGGGTGGTGGAGTGGGAGGGATACTGGGATCATCAGTGGTGGAGAATGGGCACTGGTGGAGGGATGGGTACTCGAGCATGACTGAAACACAAGCACAAAAAGTTTGTAAGTCTGTAACTGTACGTCATGATGATTCATTAATAAAATTTTTTTTAAAAAGATGTGTATGGGCCCACCTCCCACAGCCTGCCACGTTAACTCACCCACTGGCCCTGCTCTACCAATTCCCAGCTAAATCTCCGAGGAGATGCATGCCAAGCAGCTAAAATTCATGAAGACGCTGGTCCCCACAGTTGGAAACTCTAGAGGTCCCTCAGGAGGAGGGCAAACCAAGTACCCAGCAGCCACACCCACATCCCACCACTGCAAACACACCAAGTGCTCAATTCCACTACTTCACAGATATTCCCTGCAGAGATGCCAATCTGAATAATTTCAGTTACCTCAGCACCCAGTCTGTGAGCTCTGCTGTTTTTTGGAGTTAAGTGTGCAGCCTCCCACACTCTTACTTTAGGAAGCCCTAGTAGCCATGCCCACCTCTGACAGCCACCACTACATCAACTCATTGACCTAGACCATGACCCTAAAGTCTTCAGACAACTCTTAATTCCTCAATACCGACATTCCAAAAAGGAGAACACCAAATTAGGTGTGACAGTAACGTAGAAACCATCTAAACTCTACAAACAAAAATGATAGCATGGAAGATCAACTAGCAACAAACAGCTGAATAAATTCTTAGACCAGGGCTTAACAGCCCCATGATCAGATATAGCAATTTCCACATAAAATAATTTTTTAAATGTTATTGATTTTAATATTGGAGTTTGATATCTAATTTCAATCCTAGAATTATATCAGCAGTTCAATTGTATCAACCATTGTCTACATTCACTGTATCACTGTCAACCTGTTGTTCATCGATTTCCTCGAGCAGGCACCAGTAATGTCTCCTTCGTCCTAGCCCTGAGATTTTAGAAAGTGCCACATTTGAGGCTCTTTCAGGGCCAGGAGAATGAGACCCATCATTGTTACTCGTTTTTGGCATATTAAATACACCACGGGGAGTTTGCCAGATTCTGTCGTGTGGGCAGGATACTTTTGGTAGCTTTCCAGGTTCTCCAGAGTAAGAACTAGATAATAAGATGTCACTTTCAGGAGCTGGGTTTTATAGTCTCTGGGTCTTGGCCATTGATGGGATTACACAGCGCCGGGGCAGTTGGTGGGTGTAACGCCTACATACTGGAAGATGGGGGATCTGGGTGGAGGAGGCCCCAGTCCCAATCCGAGCAGGCTTGGAGATCTATGCCCTGGGTCCCGCACACCTGGGTTCCTCTGCTGGTTCCTTCATGCATGAGGCTCATCCGAACATGCGGAGAGTGGTCTTAAGCATGGCTGTGGCTGGAACCAGAGATCTTCAGCTGCCGGGGCTCTGTTCGGGGTGGGGAGGGAAACTCAACCCACCCTCCTCCAAAGGGCCCCAGTGAGGACAGTCAGGCGCGGAGGCAGGAGACTCTGCTGTTTACATTAAAATAAATTTTAAAAATTTTTAAATGATATGTATGGAAGGGATGTATAGATGGAATAAGAGTGTTTTTAAGCCATTCTGTAAGATAATGTAGGTAATATAGGTGGTACATGTCATTAAATGTCATCAAAACTCATAGACTAAAGAAGACAGAGAGTGAACTCTAATGTAAGCTCAGTTACTGATAATGTATCAATATCAGTTCATCTCTTGTTGTCAGTATGGCACACTAATGCAAAACTAGAAGAAGCTGGCATTGGGATTGAGGATAGAGAATATGTGATACTTTGTACTTTCTATTTATTTCTTTTGAAAACCTAGAAGAATTATTTTTTTAAAAAAATAAAGTCTATTTAAAAAATCTATAAGTTGATACAGCCGGAAGAGAAGGGCCACATGGAGGGCGGGACCCACAGCTCCCGGAGAAAAAGAAAAAAACAGGTTCCAAAAAGAGCCTAGATCATCGGGAAGTCCCAGATGGGGTAGGTACCACATCCCGCCTCCCCCAGATGGAACCCCGGTGACCAGAAGCCTCTACAAGCTCAGCTCGAGTATGCGGGAACTAGGACTTTTCCTCAAATCTGCCCGGACTACAGCTCCCAGGTAACCTCTGATTCCGGAAGTCACGCCCACAGCCCGCCCCCCAGCGCCATCTTTACAGCATACAGCCGGAAGAGAAGGGCCACATGGAGGGCGGGACCCACAGCTCCTGGAGAAAAAGAAAAAAACAGGTTCCAAAAAGAGCCTGGATCATCGGGAAGTCCCGGATGGGGTAGGTACCGCATCCCGCCTCCCCCAGATGGAACCCTGGTGACCAGAAGCCTCTACAAGCACAGCTCGAGTATGCGGGAACTAGGACTTTTCCTCAAAACTGCGCAGCCGCTTATGCGGCCGCGCAACATCTCTCTATATACAAAGTGATCAATGGGAAGTAAAGTGATCAATGGGAAGTAAACCACCCAACGTTTCTCCCTGAAAATCAGAGTTAAGTTTGGAGCACGGCCACAGCCCCAGAAACACAAGGACTTAATGCAGAACCCAGCAGCTTGGAGCAGAAAAGTGAACGGACTATGCGTTAATCCAGGCCATCATGTCTGCCCGGAGGGGAAAGGGTATTGCCCCATTCGCCCTCTCTTCTCTGGAAAGAAGGATGGCGGCCGCATGGGAGCCTTGTGGACAGCAGGTATGAGCCGGGGATGTGGGGGCGACTAAAACCTCATGGGAAGGGGGGCGTTCCGGTCCATCCTTCATGCCCTACCGAGGTCACCAGTTGCCCCCAGCGAGCGGCTTTCCAGCACAGCCACGGCCCCAGAAGCACAAGGACTTAATGCAGAATCCGGCAGCTTGGAGCAGAAAAGTGAAAGGACTATGCGTTAATCCAGGCCATCATGTCTGTCCGGAGGGGAAAGGGTGTTGCCCCATTCGCCCTCTCCTCTCTGGAAAGAAAGATGGCGGCTGCAAGTGGAGCCTTGTGGACAGCAGGTATGAGCCGGGGGTGTGGGGGGGACTAAAACCTCATGGGAAGGGGGGCGTTCCGGTCCGTCCTTCACGCCCTACTGAGGTCACCAGTTGCCCCCCACGAGCGGCTCTCCAGCACGGCCACAGCCCCAGAAGCACAAGGACTTAATGCAGAACCCAGCAGCTTGGAGCAGAAAAGTGAAAGGACTATGCATTAATCCAGGCCATCATGTCTGCCCGGAGGGGAAAGGGTGTTGCTCCCTTCCGTCCTCCTCCCTCTGTAAAGAAAGATGGCGGCCACACGGGAGCCTTGTGGACAGCAGGTATGAGCCGGGGGTGTGGGGGCGACTAAAACCTCATGGGAAGGGGGGCGTTCCGGTCCGTCCTTCACACCATACTGAGGTCACCATTTGCCCCCCGCGAGCGGCTCTCCAGCACAGCCATGGCTCTAGAAGCACAAGGACTTAATGCAGAACCCGGCAGCTTGGAGCAGAAAAGTGAACGGACTATGCGTTAATCCAGGCCATCATGTCTGTCCGGAGGAGAAAGGGTGTTGCCCCATTCGCCCTTTCCTCCCTGGAAAGAAAGATGGCGGCCGCATGGGAGCCTTGTGGACAGCAGGTATGAGCCAGGGGTATGGGGGCGACTAAAACCTCATGGGAAGGGGGGCGTTTTGGTCCACCCTTCATGCCCTACAGAGGCCACTGGTTGCCCCCCACGAGCGGCTCTCCAGCACGGCCACGACTCCAGAGCACAGAAACCAAGTTCTTAACTATCTGACTTTCAGTAGAAATACTTCCAGGGTCAATAAGTAAAATAGCAGAAATCCAAAACCAACATTTAATTCTTGAACCCATGTAGAAAGCAAATCACTTCACAATGCTTTTTCAGCATGTCTGATTTGGGGGGGGTGGTAAACTCTAAATAATAGTGGTGAATCTTTTAATGAAACAATGAATCTAATCAAAGCAGATAGAGTGTTAACTAGAATTCATCTGCCTCACAGGGACTGGGAGGGGTGGGGGGTGGGGTCTTATTAGGGTTCTTCATGGTAAAAAATAAGTATTGGTAAAGGGAAATGTGTTTGATATATGCATGACTGAGACCTAAACCTGAAAGCTTTGTAACCTTTCCTACAGTGATTCAATAAATAAATAAATTTAAAAAAAATAAAATAAAAAATCTATAATATGCAAAGTTCACATCACCCAAACTTTTAACATGTCAGTGGTATCCTATAGAATGTCTTAATGGCTCCTGCCAAAATAGAACAATCTTCACACTGTTTCCTATATGGACAATGTTTTGTAAGCGTGTTCAGCAGTTCTTCATAACAGACAATACAAAATATATTCTCTCAGTTGTATTTTGGGACAGATATTGGGGTTTGGGATGGAAACATCCCATAAATTTGGTGGTGGGAAGGTATAATAGTATGGGATTGGTGTTTGAATATTAAATGTAATCAAATATCGTGAACTAACTCATAAAATAAAAAAAAATTTTAAATCCTGTAGCCAGGCGCCACCCCTAGAGAGGATTTTGAGGTTGCTGTTGTGGTGGTGGTCTGGTCCTTTACCCTGTGATTAGCAATATCAGAAGGAGGAATGTTAAAGACTCTCCTGGTAATTAAGACAGGAAATTGGGAATAGGACATGGCACTTGCCTTAAGGATATGAGGCCCTGGGCTGGATTCCTGACAATGCATGAACCCCTGAGTACCAGGAGGAGTAGTTTCTGAACACCACTGGGTGTGGCAACAATAAGAAAAGAACACTGAAATATGGCAGAATGTTTTAAAACCTTTGGTCTAATGATTAGATCTCTTGAACATTCATTTTCCAGGCAACCATGGGAAGATGGGATCAAGGAAAATTGGCAAAGCAGGTGCCCATGTTGAAAGAATGGGCCTCATAAAAAAGTACAATCGAAATGACATCTGCACTTCTATGTTCATTGCTGCACTGTTCACAATAGCCAAAATCTGGAAAAAACCTGAGTGCCGGAGAACAGATGATTGGTTAAAGAAACTTTGGAACATCTACACAATGGAATACTATGCAGCTGTTAGAAAATATGAAGTCATGAAATTTACAAACAAGTGCTTCTACATGGAAAATATCATGCTAAGTGAAATGAGTCAGAAAGAGAAGGACAAACATAGAAAGACCACATTCATCTGGGGAATAATATGAAGTAACAGAATGGGAGGCGAACAGCCAAGAATAGTTGAGATAAGTACCAGGAGGTCTGCTCCACGACTTGGAAGCCAGCAGCACATACTGGGGGGACAGACAGCTCAGACAGAGAAGGGAACACCAAGAAAAGGGTGTTTGGAGGATTCGCTTAGGATAGGAGATGTGTGCTGAGAGTAGACTGTGGACCAAACACGATGGCCACTCAATACCTCTATTGCAAACCGCAACGCCCTAAACGAAAGAGAGAGCAAAAGGGAATGCCCTGCCACAGAGGCGGGGCGGGGTGGGGGGGTTGGGGTGGGGGTGGGAGGGTTACTGGGATATTTGGTGGTGGGGAGTGGGCACTAGTGGAGGGTTGGGTACTCGATCATCATATAACTGAAACCCAAGCACGAAAGTTTGTAAGTCTACAACTGTACCTCACGGTGTTCCACTAATAAAAATTAAATTAAAAAAAAAAAGAAAGAATGGGCCCCAAAGTAACCTTGCTTGGCTACTGCACAGGCTGGGATCGTATCCTGCTGCAAGGAAATCAGCAAGTGGTGTCTTTGTTTTGCAGCAGCCATTTTCCCAGAGAAAATGTGGGTTTCTTTGCTTTCTGTATTATGGTCCCATATACAGCAGTTCACTTTCTGAGCCACAGATATAATATCTGCACTATATCACAACCTTCCCATCTGTTGTTCCTTTGTTGCCACTGTTTAACTTAATAAATATTTATTTTCCATTTTGTTTCTATTTTTATCATCAACCACAATAATTTATCGTACTGGTTGTTTTTGTTTGGGGGTCACACTCAGTGGTGTTCGGGGCTTACTTCTGGTTCTGAGCTCAGCTTCTGGTGGTGCTGTGAGGAACCTTAAGTGGTGCTAGGGATTGAACCAGGTGAACTTAACCAGCCTGTGAACTTAACCCCTAAACTTTGACCCTGAAAGAGAGAATAATGTAAGCACCTTATTTATTTTTATTTATTTATTTTGCTTTTTTGGATCACACCCAGCGATGCACAGGGGTTACTCCTGGCTCTGCACTCAGGAGTTACTCCTCGCAGTGCTCAGGGGACCATATGGGATGCTGGGAATCAAACCCGGGTCAGCCTCGTGCAAGGCAAACGTCCTACCCGCTGTGCTATCTCTCCAGCCCCAGGCACTTTATTTTTAAAAATTATACTAGCTAGTAGGTAAATAGCTCCATTGAGGATCACTGTCAAGCTGAGGCCATCCCCATCTCCCAGGACTCAAGAGTTGACTGCTGTCATCCATTTGGCCTGCCAATTCCCTTCACAGTAGGGAAACCTTGAAGAGTTGCTGCTAGACTTGGGGACGTCCTTGCAATTCCCATGAAAGGAGCTCAACAGCGTGTGCCTGGCATCCAAACACAGATACTGAAACTCTCAGGCCACATTACCCTGCCTCGTGCCTGCTGAGTGTTGACTCCTCTCAGCCCTCCTGGTCTCCAGGAAGTCTCTAGATGATCTGCCAGCTCTTCCACGTGGTTCTGTGAGCTTGGGATCTGTTGCTCTGGTTAAAGCAGGATGTGATGTGGTGTTCAGTTTTCCTCCGTGGGTCAAGTTCTTCAGCAACCATCAGGCCCATATCTCCTGGAAGACCTCATCTTCACCTGTGATCTTAGCCTCCTCTTGGCACTGCCCACTCCCCCCACCCCACTGCCAACAGAAGGGTTATTCTCACTGTAGACAGTAGCTATGGTGAGTGAGGGCTTACATGTGCTAGACGCTTCTCTCTGCTCTTCAAAAATCTTAACTTTTTTTGCTCTTCTCAAATACGTGACTCATAAGCACAGCTTTATGAACAATGCCAACTCCTGTTTGGAAAAATGCTGGTTCTATAGAAGATGGTCAAGTTGTTTCTTGGTTTAACTTTTACTTTTTAAATTTTAGGCACCAAGATTTACAATATTGGAAACCGAAAGGTCTTATGCATATAGCATTCCAACATGTTAGTCTTTACTAGAAGTCAAGTTTGGGAATATAGCACACATTTGTTGTGGGTTCTTAGCAGATGATGCAACTTCTGAAATAGGGCTGGTGAGGTCGTGCTTTACAAACTTTCAGCAAAATTTAAAAGAGGTGGGGCTAGAGTGATAGCACAGCGGGTAGGGCGTTTGCCTTGCACACGGTCGACCCAGGTTCGATTCCCAGCATCCCATATGGTCCCCCGAGCCAGGAGTAAGTCCTGAGTGCAGAGTCAGGAGTAACCCCTGAGCATCTCCGGGTGTGACCAAAAAAAAAAAGCAAATAAATAAATAAATAAATAAAAGTGGTATCACTCACAAAGCACTTAGCCCAGTACCTGGTACATGGTTTCAACACTTTATGGTAATGGTCTATCATATAGATAAAAAAAGTAATCCAGTCATGTTTGATAAGATTAAAGATTATTTTATTTGTTTTTTAAAATTTTATTAAAGCACTGTGCTTTACAGAATTATTCATAGTTGAGTTTTTGATATTCAGTGCTCTGACATCAATCCTACCACCAGTGTTAACTTCCTTCCCCCACCGTCCCCAGGTTCCCTTCCACCCGTCCAAACTGCCACCTTTTTAAGTTGGGATTTGTGGCTTGAATCTCACGTTCTCAGTGTCGTTTATCCAGTGGTTTAGGTATAGATCTAATTCACTGATATACCCAAGGCCCTTGACCCCTGCCCTACATTATTTCCTGTTTGCCTCTTCTTACTCCCCTCCTCGATTTCTTTCCTTCTTTGACTGCCTTCTCCTACACACTGGGGTCAAGGGTGATGGAGGATGCATCACATTTCCTCATTCAGTGGTTCTATATCCTACAGATAATACAAACAAACAGATTTGTTTGTCCTTCTGGCTTAATGAATTTACATATACCCCTATTTGTAGGTTGAAGTCCTAATCTACAGCTTTTCAGAATGGGACTATTTAAAGACGGCTTTTTTTTTTAAGTAATTAAATTAAGATGACATCTTTAGAACTGACCCTAAGCCAATCTGACTGATAGAATTTGAACAGGGACCCACACAGAGAGAGGTCCCAAAGGACAAAGGGGGCATAGTGAGAAAGCAGCTCTCTGAACGGAGGCAGGTCTCAGGAGAAAACTAGCAAACCTGCCAACTTTTTGATCTTGAACTTGCAGCCTCCAAAACTGTGAGGAAATGCTGAGGAAATGTCCAAACTCTTGCTCAACTCCCCTGTCTGTCAAACTTTGTTGTGGCAACCCCAGAAAATAAATACACAACCCAAAATACACTGCTTTTCTTTCTCCATTCATAAAATTAAGATGATAATATGTCATACTTAGCTCAAAGGAGTGTCATGATGGTCAAAGAAACTAATCAACATATTGCACCTAGAACCTTCCAGAGGAAGGCAGAGAGAAAGACTGCTCTTGGAGTAGCAGCTGGTATACTTGACTGGGCATTTTCTTGTGTTGTACCTCTGTTGAAGAGTGACACAGAGTTCTGGATGTTCACTTCCCAACTGCCTGTGGAGATACAAAACTTGAATTTAGAGATTTCCATAAACATAATTATGTGTCATTGGTAATATTGATCTGCTGCAGTGGGGTTGTAACTATTCCTTACTTAAGCTTTGCCTAAGTGCAATCAACTCAAGTCACTGAAGATAGGATGGTGTTATGTGAGCACGTGGCATAGAGAGAACATAAGCATGAAGGAGGAGGGGACGAGAGTCAGGATGGAGAAGTAAGTCATCTTTACATGTGTATGCCATGAACTTCATGGTGGCAACAGAAAGAGCCATGGTAGGTTTCTAATGAGGGAAGAGATTGATCATCTGCATAAATGCCACTCTGGTAGTTGTGGAGCATAGGTTTGGGGAAAGGGTGAGCAAGTTCAAGGGACCAGTTTTAGACCCTCAAAATAAATCAGAAGGTTAAGATGTGCTTGAGCCAGGGTGGAAACTGTGAGTATAAAACAGAACAGTTGAGAAGTTAACGCATTGACGCCAGCGCTTTAATTTGTGTTTCTCACCATCTGGTGATTTCATTAATAATGCTCCACTATGTCAGATGGGGATGGCGCCAAGCTAAAATGTAATATGAACTTTCGGCAACAATAGCCGTTTCTGTCGGTACAGTCTGTCCAATGGGATAACCATGTATGTACCATCCACGGTACACACTGTGTCAACTTGTTAAGTGAATAGGAGCAGAGAGGCTCAATCATTTATGATGTGCCTCAGTTGGGACCCAGGTTTCTAGTCTGGTCGTTTCCGGGTCTGGGGAGAAGTAGAGAACAGAACCCTGGGGCACAAGGGGCGAGACCCTGAGAGTTGTTCAGTTGGGGGAGGAGACCATGAGGCCCCAGGCCCCAGGGGAGGGGAGCCCGTCACCGTCACCGTCACCGTGCTGGAGGCTGCGCTGTGCCGGTTACTGCAGAGCTGAGAGAGCTGCAGGTGGAAGCATATGCCAGGGATTGGGAGTTTAAGATTCATTCATGACCTTTGTCAGACAGTCACAAGGAAGAGGTGGGAGTGGAAAGCAGATGACAGTGAGTTGAAGAGAGAGTGGGAAGCAGAAACAGAGTGAAGGCAGGTCACAAGGAGCTTAGCTCATTCAGGAAAGTAAGAGAACTAGGGACACGAAAGGAGTAAGAGAGGAAGCAAAGTACGAGAAGGCTTTGGTAAGAACACAGCACTAAGCATTGTGTGTCGTGGACTTTGTGTCCCCTAGAGAGTTACTAGTCTCTTTTAAAAAGTCACAGTGAGGGGCCAGAGATAGCACGTAGGTGCCGGCTTTGCCTGTAGCCCATCCCGATTCAAGTGACCGATGCCACATACAGTACCCTGAGCACAGAGCTAGCAGTAAGACCTGATCACAGCCAGGTATGCAGTGCTCTCCAAATAGAAACAAAAACAAAAAGTCTAAGATGCTTACCTTGCCTCTGGCTGATTTGCACAGTTTGATCCCTGGCACCAGGGATGATCACTGAGATTGAACATAGAGCCAGGAGCAAGCCCTGAGTTCCAACACCCAACCCGTACACCCAAAATAGTTTTAAAATCCTAATCATGGAGCCAGAAAGAGTTCAGTGGGATCAGTTCATACTTTGCATGCAGGAGGCCCATGTTTCATCCCCAGTACCACAAGGTCCCTGGAATACCACAAGGTGTGGCCCCTAGCACTGAGGCAGGGGTTGGTTGCCCCCGAGTAGCACCAGGTGTGTGTGCCTTCCTGGAAAAGAAAATGTAGTGAGATATTCCTGCTTTACAGTCATCACACTCTTAGAAGCTTAACACTATATCATTAGCTTATTAGACAATCCTTTTGAAGCCCTTGTGCCAGAGACCAGGGACGATGACCAAGAGTATTTCGCTTACTCTAGTACAATGCCACTCTGAGATGCTGCTGTGAGGGGCAGGACAGACTGTGGTGAGGCCTGTGGGAAAGGGAAGAATTTAGATGCCAATCTTATGTGACGTTCCTCCAAGTTGACTCAGTCTATAATTTAGAACCACACATAAAATTGCTTTTTTGGAGAAAGACTCAAAAGGATTGAATTGAAAATTTTTTCTTTCCAAAACCGGAAAGCAAAGAACGCCCAGATCGAATCATTTAGCAAGGGAGGGAGCTCCCTTCCCCCCTCGCTCATTTCCTGGCGCTGTTAAGAATTAAGTCTTCTGGCAGCTGGGTTTTTCCCTTCTGTCTTGGTCCCTGTGAAGAGTCTCTGGTTCATTTCATTCCAGATGTTTTCCCCTAACCTGTCTTTCACAAAAAGCACAAAATTATTTTTGCACATGGTTCGGTGGCTTCCAAATAAAACAAAATACCTTAACTGGGCTGTTGACTCCTGTCTTATGAGTCCTTCCTAGGGTGATGGGAGAATAGAAGACAGAGACGATGGGAAAGTTAAGCTTCTAGAGCTCACCTTGTGGGCTGACTTGTCTTCCCTCCTCTTCTGCTTCTTAGCCACTGTTACATAGAGTGAATATCTATGTCCTTCCCATCCTCCAAATTCAGATAATGAAGATGTATCCTCCCATGGGACCCATTAAAGAGGAAATTAAAGTAAAATGAAGGGTCAGAGATATGGCCCAAAGGCTAGAGTACAACCTTGCTTGAGGCCCTGAGTTCAGTGTGCACTATACCATGTGCCCCCAGCCCCAGTATGTAGCCCCGGAGGCCAACAAGTACCACAGAATCCGACACGACCAAGAGTGGCTCCTGTCCCCTGAGTGGCATGATTCTAAAAAAAGAAAAGGAAAGAAAGCAACATAAGGCCATAAGAATAGTAGGACTTAAAAAAAGAAAGAGATTTGTAGGTTCTGACCCCATAGAAGTGCTGTCCTTACATGAAGAGACACCAGGAAGCAGAAAGATAACACAGGGGTTATAATGTCTTAAGTGATCTGTGACTTCCCAAAGACAACACCGGTTAGGCATATTCCTCACCCCAGTTTGATCTCCAGCAGCACATGGTCCCCCCAGCATCACCACATACAGCCTTGGAGGCTCCCAAGCACCATTAGAGTCAGCCTCACAGGAACTTTACCATGAACTTCGGTTGTTGACTGATAGTAGCCCTTGGAACCTCCTGAGCAATTCTTGGGAGCCACCCTGACCCCAGTTTCAAAACCTTTTTTTTCTTTTTGGGTCACACCCAGCAATGCTCAGGGGTTACTCCTGGCTTTGCACTCAGGAATTACTCCTGGCGGTGCTTGGGGGACCATATGGGTTGCCAGGGATTGAACCCGGGTCGGCCACATGCAAGGCAAACGCCCTACCCGCTGTGCTATCACTTCAGCCTGGTTTCAAAACCTTTTGAAGAAAGAAAAACCAACTATAGATCCTTGGTTGAATTTTATCAGCATCCTTTCCCCCTTGAGCTCTTCTGATTCAGTGGTTCATGCTCAGATAAGCCCAAACACACCACCCCTCCCAATTCATGCCATAACCCAGTGGCTTTCAGCTCTTTGTACTAGGATCCTCGGAGAAGCTCAGTCAAATACAGTTTTCCAAGACTCACTGTGCTCCCACTCCACAGATCTGGGAGTAAGACCTGGGAAACAACACACTTATGGTTTTTGTTGCTAATGTAAGCAATCCAGACATGTTTTAAGTGAAAAGCTAAAACAAAAATAATCTCCTCTCCTTTTTTACTAACCCAGTTCCTTTCCTTAGGAGCAAATGCTGTTAATTATTTTACATAACTTCTTTCAGAAGTTGCTTTTTTTTTTTTAGAAATCATACACATCTTCTTTCCCAGATATATTAAATGATCACACTTGCTATTATTTTATTTCTGATAAATTGAGGAGAGGGCTGGAGCGATAGCACAGCGGTAGGGCGTTTGCCTTGCACGCAGCCAACATGGCCGACCCGAGTTTGATTCCTCCGCCCCTCTCGGAGAGCCCGGCAAGCTACCGAGAGTATCTCGCCCACACGGCAGAGCCTGGCAAGCTCCCTGTGACGTATTCGATATGCCAAACACAGTAACAACAAAGTCTCCAATGGAGATGTTACTGGGCCCGCTCGAGCAAATCGACGAACAACGGGAGGGCCTTTTAAATTGAGGAGAATGTCTCACGTCACCATGTTGTCACCCATGAGGACTGTCCTCCTCTCTGCAATGCTTTGGAGTTTATGGGGCTGGGCAGGGGCTGCTGGAGAGAAGGCCCCTCCGTGGGAGGAAAGCTGGATAGATGTGGGTCCAGGTGGTTGAGGATGTTCTCTTACATCCTCACGGTCCTCTTAAGAAAAGATGTCTCTTAGGAAGCTTTTCCATAAATGGCACTGAGATTGGCTGCCTGCTTACGCGGACCTGCCTTGGCTGAGATATTCCATCTTCTGCACCATTGCTTTTCTTGAGCATCCGCTTTGCTTAGGAGTTAATTTAGAACAACTGACTATAAAGTAATATCAAGCTAACAACATAGCATAGAACCCTGCCCAGGTAATATATTAAAGAAAGCCTTGACAAAAGGCAGGAAAACATATGCTCTGGAGAAGAGCTTCAGGTGCACGCTAGCTCTCTGAGATGCTTCCTCCTTGTGTGGGAGCATAGGGCAGCATGAGAGATGAAGTTTACCTGAACTCTTCCATAGCATAAACAAAGGAAAGAGTGGGCATATTTCCGGGACACTGTTTGAGAGTGAATCTGTGACTTTCCAAAAATAAAAAAAGGCTGGAGTAACTGGGTAATTTGATTTCTTAGATGATTAGACCAATACATAAAATTTCATTGTGTAAGTGAGGCTCTCTTTGATTTTTTTAAGAGAAGAAACAATAGTTTTTTGGGGTTGGAGTGATAGCACAGTGGGTAGGGCGTTAGCTTTGCACGTGGCTGATCCCGGTTCGATTCCCAGCATCCCATATGGTCCCTGGAGCACTGCCAGGAGTGATTCCTGAGTGCAAAGCCAGGATTAACCCATGAGTATCACCAGGTGTGACCCGAAAAGCAAAAAAAATGGTTTTGGGGGCTAGAGCAATAGTACAGTGGATAGGGCGTTTGCCTTGCACCCGGCCAACCTGGGTTCGATTCCCAGCATCCCATATGGTCCCCCGAGCACTTCCAGGAGTAATTTCTGAGTGCACAGCCAGGAGTAACCCCTGTACATCACCGGGTGTGACCCCCCAAAAAAAGAAAGAAAAAGGGTTTTTATCGGATGGGATACCAGAATGAGCCAAATCTCCTGTCATGGTCTGATGCCCCAGATCCATCCACTTTCTTTTCAGGGAGCAGAGAAGGCAATGTATCTAAAATGTTGGGGTTTTTTTTCCAGTTCAGTTCACTGACGACCTTGTTGATTTGGTCCTGGCCTGCCTTCATGTCCATGTTGTCCAGGAACTTTTTCGTGTCCTTGGCACTGGGGGAGGTACTGGTACCAGCCCTGAGGGTGGCCAGCAACAAGGTGAATCAATGCATAGCAACTGGGCTACAGGGCAACTGGTGCCTGCAAGCAGCCCTCTGACTCCTTGGACTCCTTTATTTTTTCTTTCCAGCCCCTATTATTCTTTAATGTATGGGCACCAGGCATGATCAGGATTAACTCTTGGCTCTGCACTCAGGGGTCACTCCTGGTTGTGCTTAGAGACCATATGCAGTGCCAGGATGGTATCTCTCTGGCCCTTCAGAAATTATTTTTGTTCCTCGTTCCTTCTCTGAACTCTGGTGGTGTTCAGGGAACCATTTTTGGTGCTGGAGATTGAATCAGGGTCTCCCACCCGCAAGGCAAGCATCCTGCCAACCATGCTATCTCTCCAGTCCCTAGCATGTGATTCTCCCCCCACCCTTTTTTCAGTCACATCTGGCAATGCTCAGGGGTCATTCTTGGCTCTGCACTTAGGAATTTCTGGTGGTGCTCCAGGGACCATAGGGGATGCCAGGATCGAACCCAGGTCAGCTGCATGCAAGGCAAATTGCACTATTTGCTCCAGTCCCTGGCATATGATTCTTGATTTGTATTTTATTTACTTGTTGTCGGGTGTGGGGGGTCGGGTGGTGAGCCACTGCTAACAGTGCACAGGGGCTGCTCCTAGCTCTATGCTTGCGATGGTGGGGGTCTTCTGCGTGGAAAGTATATGCTAAGCTTATAGAACACTCTCTCTCTGGCCAATTCAGTTGGGCTTTTAACCAACATGGGTACAAATTTCCTTTTCTATGAAATGGGATGAGTCAGTTAAATGGATTTTAAGATCCTCCAGGCTTTGAAATTCCAGGTTTCATGATGATCCTCATACACAAACCACATGGGAATCATGAAAAAACAAACAAAAACAAACAAACAAACAAAAACAGCTGACCCTGAATTAAATTAGTTGGAAAACAAGTGGCATAACCCCATTCCTCAGCAGGGTAATTCCTATTTATATTGTTGCTTTCCTGAATTGCGTAGCTCTTTTTCTCTAGAATCCTTCTGTAATGATGAAGATTGAGAGCATTTGGCCTTGCCAGTCTGAGCTTGTTTTCTTCCACAATCACCACTACCCTGCCACTTACTTCACAAGGCTATTACCCAAGTGAGTGCATTGTGACGATAATTATGTCTCATGGATGTATAGCTTGAACAGTGTTTCCCAAATTATACTTTCGAAAGCACAAGAGTGTTTCCAGAAGAACCATGTGGAGTTGAGTTCTGCCCTGCAGTAGCTGTGATTTGGTTGCAAACAGAAACAGTCTTGGGCTAATTTAGGTACAAAGAGGAAATGCTGTGGCTAATTCATAGACTCTCACTGCCTGGGGCAGACTCCGAAAGAGGTGCTTAAATGGTGCCCACTTGGCCTACGAAGCAGAGAGCACTTCTCCTGGTGTGGCCTTTACTCACAATTCCTAACCACCTTGTGTTCGTACTTGCCTCCCTAAAGGTCAAAGTTTTGAGCAACCAGAACATAGAAAGAGACTCCCTTCTTCGTCAACTGGCTTTGCAAATCAAGAATGAAGGTCTCCCAGATAAGAAGTCTGACTGCAACTGGGAAACTAAAGACCAAGGAAAAGAGCCTCAATTCTTGTCTATTTTCAGAGATGAAAATCAAGTCCAGTTGGACCCTTGAACTGAGTAGACATTGAAAACGACCAAGTGTCTCAAAGGAAGCATAGAATAAGCTTATCTAGGTGCTGAGCCACCCAAGTGTTTGTGACAGGATCCTACCACCTACAGCAATTAGCTAAGTGACCTTGGTAAGACGAGGAAGGGGGCAATATTCACCTTGGAGTCAGGTGTGCCTGTTCAGTGGGACCCTGGGAAGATTTCAGCCAGGGCCTTCAGCTGTTCTCCCCAGCCCTCTCTGCCACCATGGACTCCTGAGACTAACCCAGAGTTGAAGCATCCCCAAATCCCTGGTCACAGCTGGAGGGTTATGGGCACTCCCAGCTCCCAGCTGTCATTCTGGTGACAGCAGTGAGGGAGAGAGAAGTGTTGGATCATTTTGACATCTCTGATTTTGACTACTTTGAGAGCCTTCAAATTTGACATTGGGAGGCAGGGGAAAGTGTGCAGGGGAAATATAGGGAATATAGGGAGAACCTCCTGCAGGTTGAACCTCCTCCCCGCCCCAAGCAGAACCCCAGCAGCCGAAAACCTCCAGTCATGCTCAAAGCCACTCTCCACATGCTCGGATGAGCCTCACGCATGAAGGAACTGGTAGAGAAACCCGGTGTGCTGGACCCATGGCTGAGATCTCCAAGCCTGCTCAGATCGGAACTGGACCTCCTCCACCCAGATCCCCCATTTTCCAGTAGCTTGGCAGTCACACCCACAAACTGTCCCATGTGCCATGTAATTTCATCAACGACCAAGATCCAGAAACTATAAAAAAAAAAGGTCCTGGAAGAGAGCAACGCAGTATTTCCTCCATCCCTCTCAGGGAGCCAGCAAGCTAGTGAGAGTATCCCACCCGCACAGCAGAGCCTGGCAAGCTACCAGTGGCGTACTCGATATGCCAAAAATAGTAACAAATGATGGTCCTCATTCCTCTGACCCTGAGAGAGCCCCCAATATGCCATCAGCTGTACTAGCATGCGACAGGGACGAATGGAGACATTACTGTCACCCGCTCGAGCAAATCCATGAACAAAGGGATGATAGTGACAGTGATACAGTGATAAGAAGAGCATCTCAGAGACAAAACTAAGTTGGGGCTCTCCTGATGCTCAAGAACACTCCAAAATATCTCTGGTGGAGCTTGGGATGGGTGGGGACAGTGCTGGTGATACTTGTATCATTATGTCATTAGGTGGGAAGCCTGAGCCATGACCTCCATTCATGTGAATTCATTTGTCCTGCTGGCCGCTGGGCCTGAGATGCATACACAGCCTCACACTGGATTCTCATTACATGCCTCCGAGGTTGGCAGAGTGAGTTCTAAAAGACTCTTTTTTTTTTTTAATGAGGAAGAAACTGAGGTTCTGAAATAAAAAGGATTTGCAGAGGCCGCTTGGCTGGAGGCCCTCGCGGTCTGTTTTCCTGATCCGGAGCCCCCGCATCCTCTCCACCGTCCAGCACTTTTTCCTTTGTTGATACCTCCATTATTAGAGCACCTGTATATTCTTAGCGAACAATGGTCGACATAAATAAATGCTCGGCCATTTCCCCACATTTCCGGACAGCTCTGTCGCAGATGGCAGAGTCCTTTCTCTAAAGGCACGGCCTGAAAAAGATGTTTCCCAGAGCAGAGCGGGAGCTTCAGAATGAATCAGCACCAAGCAGCAGATCCTGGCTTTGCAGGGGATGGAATGTTCTGCAGAGAAGAGGGCCAGGCCAAGCCCCAGAGGGATGGAAAGCCCGGGTGGCGTTTCCGGGGCCTGGGTAGGGGGCTTCTGCTGTGCCAGGGAACAGGTGTTTGGACTCAGGCCCCCAGGGAGAGCGCCGTCTGCCAAAACTGACCAAAGCTCTGACTGTGTTATTCCTAGGCCAGAAGTCTGTCCTGGCTTTGAGGCCCAGGCCAAGAAGGGGGAAGGGGACGGCTGCCTTCAAGGCTGGTCTGGAATTCTCCCTCTATGTACTGAGCCAAGGAACAGGATCAAAAATAGATCCTGGAAGAAAAGAAGAGGTCAGAGGCGAAGAACGGAAGCTTCTTGTGTCCGGGGGCAGGTTGTAGTAGAATTGGGGCACGGGGGGATGGTGTTTAGGGCCAGCAGGGATGAGGTGAGGAGTGAGGAGTTCCTGTTGTAGGATCTTGTGCCTAGCAGAAGGTGGATGGGTGGTCAAGACCGTTTGGTGAAGTCACTGCTTTAATAATTCAGCAACCAAGGGCAGTCTTTCGGGAATAGGAGACAGCTGCGGTCGGCAGGGCAGTGCAGGAAGTTCTTTGTGACTGAACCGCGTTGGGGTTCCTCAAGTCTCAGTGGCAGGGTTACTCTGCCTCCAAGCCCACCCAGCCTCTCCTCCTCTGTTGCTTTTCCATCTGCCCAGAGAAATCAGAGGATAAATCCTTTAGAGCAGGGACTTTTGAGAGCCTTGAGTTTGACTGCCCAAAAAGGAAATGGGAGCATTGCTCTAATAGTTGAAAAGTTTAACTCCCCAACAGGTGAGAAAGCCTGTTTCAAATGAAGGGAAAGTAAGAAGAAAAAGCAAAATTAACTCGATTACTCCAGAAAATTGGTCCGGTGACCTTAATGAATTTGTTTAGTTGCTAACCTTTAGAAGACAATCCTGTGTGTGGTAAGACTGTGTACATTTCGTAACTTCGAGTGCATGTTTACAGTTTGTGAAACTTGAGGCTGCTTTGCTCAAAGACATGAGGGACTTGTGCTCAGTTCAAGAGGGGATCGGGGTACAAGGAAGAGACTGAGGCGCCAGCTGCAGTGTCGCTCTTGGGGCTTGACTTCCAGACTCCAATTGGGTCCTGGGGTTCTGGGCAGCTTGGTTGGCTTTTGGGGATTTCCCCTTGATTGATGGGACCCAACTTTTCACTATGAACTTTTTCTTCCTCCCTCCCTCCCTCCCTCCCTTCCTTCCTTCCTTCCTTCCTTCCTTCCTTCCTTCCTTCCTTCCTTCCTTCCTTCCTTCCTTCCTTCCTTTATTCTTCTGTGGCTGCCTTCCTTCCCATTGTCCCTCCTTCCATTCATACTTCCTTCCTTCTTCCTCTCCCCCGCTTAATTTGACCCCCTGCCCCCATCCCCTCTGGCACCTGTTTTTCTTCCTTTCCCTTTTTCCTTCCTTTTTGCCAGTGTGCTCAGCAGCCCACGGACCACTCCTGGGGGGATTCAGGCTGGAGGTGCAGGTCTGGTGTCCTTCTATGTGTTCCTCATACCCTCCCTGCAGCAATAGGGCAACCTGGGCCACACCCATTAATGTTTGTGGGGGAACAGTATTGGGAACAGAATTTATGATGTAGTGCAGACAAGCATGCACCCCACCCCTGAGCTATCTCAATGCACCTCCAGGTTCTTTTCTTTCTTTTTTTAAAAAATTAAATCACCATGAGGTGCATAATTACAAAGTTGTTCATGATTGATCATACAATGTTCCAACACCTATCCCTTCACTAGTGTGCTATTTCCCACCACCAATGTCTCCAGTTTCCCTCCTTCCACCCCTTCCTCACCACCCCCAGTCTGCCAATATTGCAGGCACTCCCCCCCACCCTTTTCTCCTCCTCCTCCTCCTCCTCCTCCTCCTCCTCCTCCTTCCCTTCCTCCTCCTCCTCCTCCTCCTCCTCCTCCTCCTCCTCCTCCTTCTTTCTCTTTCCCTTTGGGCATTATGGTTTGCAATACAGGCACTGAAAGGTATATCCCTTTGCCTACTTTCAGCACTCAATTTTTGTCCAGAGTATCACTTCCAACTATTATTCTCACAGTGGTTCCTTCTCTATCCTAACTGCCCTCTCCCTACCATTTGTGGCAAGTTTCCAACCATGGGCTAGTTCTCCTGACCCTGTCTCTACTGTCCTTGAGTAATAGTCTCATACTGTTTCGGCTTTTTTCTTTTTGGATCACACCCGGCGATGCTCTGGGGTTACTCCTGGCTCATGCACTCAGGAATTAATCCTGGCAGTGCTCAGGGGACCATTTGGGATGATGGGAATCAAACCCAGGTCGGCTGCGTGCAAGGCAAGCACCCTACCTGCTGTGCTATCACTCCAGCCCCTCATACTATGTTTTTTGTGTTCCTCCGGGTTTTCTTAATGCTGGTGCCACACAATCCTGTGGGATTCCCCTCAGTTGGCTCCTCCTCTGAAAGAGGAATTCATTGGATGAAGTTTCCTTTCCTCACTTCCTTCCTCTCTCACTTCCTTCTGTCCATGTAGAATGAAAGAGTAGGGCTGGATCATCTCCAAGTCCCTTCCTGCTCTGACTGCCCCTAGGATATAATGCAGAGGATCATTGGAATATTTGGGTAGGGGCTCCTCCCTGGAACCACGAGGGAAGAATGTGGTGCCCGGACACGCTCCTTCCACACAGCCCTTTTCCTACAAGGACTGAGGTGGTTTTCAGAACAAAGCCGGAAAGTCAAAGGGGCCCGGCCGGAAGCCATGGCAAATAGAGCGAGGGCAGCGGGCGGGTGTTCAAGGACCAAGTTGGCATCTGAGGACATGCCCATCAGACGAGGCTGTTTGTGAAGTGGATGTGTCATCCTGTTCTCTCGGGCGAACAAGCAGCTCATTGTTCTTGAAAACAGCAGCTGCTTCTGCACAGCATTCAGCATTTGGGTGTGCCCACTTGGGGAACCTCCTTTTCAGCAGGAGGCACGAAGCCTTCCTCTCCCAAGAAACGGGAGGCCACTCATCGCAGGGAATCCATGTCCTTTCGCTGCCGTCCGCTGAAAGCTGAGTAGTTTCCAACAGCACAACCTGCTAATCGATAGTTCTGGAGCTCAGACATCCCACCTGGGCCCCACTTCACCCCAGGATCTATCTATCTCCTTTCTGGACATGTCTCTGGTGCTTCCAGTGGATAGAACTCAGGTCCCAGAGGGTGTCAGGCTGATGTCTGCACTTCCTCCCTAGCTGTCAACTAGGGACCTTGCTCGGGATCATGTACAGAGACACCCTACCTCTCAGCCCTGCAGCTCTGGCCTTGCAACTCTCACCTCTCTTCCATTGATCCCACTTACACCCCCACCCCCACCACACACACAAGGCTGGGAAGAGCCCTCTACCTCTAAGGACCCTGGCAATGAGGTTGATCCATCCCCATAACTATCTTAACTATTGTAACCTGGCATGATCTCCCCCTCCCTAAGTGCCTTTGCCAGGTGTGGATCTTCATCACAGGTTCCGAGCAGTGGGGCCTGCTAACATTCTGCCTCCCATAGTCAGGCTGGAATCTGGGCCCCAAGCTGGCGATTCACATCTCATGCAGTGTCTCTCTGAGACACTGTATGAACCACAGTTGCCTGGTGCCAGCTGGGTATCCTGCAAAGTAAGACTTGAGTGTGTCTGTCCCGGCTGTTTTGTGGTCAAGCCATCAGATTCACTGGGTAATTAATGTTCACAGGACTCTGTGAGATACAATTATATAGACTCCCTCATACTCATAAAGCTTTTCTTTCTTTTTTTTTAAACAAGATCTAACACAAATGGAACCCACTCAGCCTGATTTTCCTGTTTTAGCTTTGCTGGGCACAATCTGGACCCTTCTGGAACTTCGTCCACTATCAAGTTCCCTCGCCATCAACTTCCCATCCTCCCTCTACCAGTGTGCTTTGTACCAGTGTACCTTTTTATCTCAGACCTACAGGCTGAATCCACAAAAGAACACCACCTTCACCCCTGGCACTCTTTCCCGCCATGCCTGCGGCCTCCACTCCCCAGGGGCCTGGCATCAGCTTATACCCGGCTCCAAGCCCTTCTGCACAGCTCAGCCAGAGGAAGCCCCCTGCTTGATTGTGATTGCTTCAGGGCATCAGGGTCTCAGGCCACCTCACACCAGCTTTCACTGGGTTCGTGGGAACTAGAAAGGATGAGCAGGCTGGGTGAGGGTTCACTGCCGGGTGGCTGCTCTGGCCCCCCTCCCCCAAAATGAGCTGATCTACTCCAACTCCCTCTGAACCACCCCATTCGAGCCTCTTTCCTAAGAAAGGAGAATGTTGGTTGTTCAAAAGGGCTTCTCTGGTTGTCTGGAGATCCCAACATGTCAAAGGCAGGGAACAAAATCTTTGGGGCCAGGAAGCCCCCATCCACCCACAGGAGCTGAAATCCCCCATGTGACAGAGAACCATGCTGCTTCCTCTGCCTAGCTCACAGTCTAAATGGAGCGGCGGGTGGGGGGCGTGGTGGGAGAGAGGGCTTGGGAGAGGCTGGCTGAGGCTGGTGTGGGTGTGTTCTCACCACCCCCACAGTTTCCCTTCACCTCTAGGTATGTGAAAAGAGTGTCAGGGAGCTTGCCTTGTCCCTTTTGCAGTTTGAGCAGACATAAAGACTGGAGTGAGTGGAGTTCATGCCCAATTCAATCAGCTAATCAGCGGCTGAATAAATAGCAGTACTCCTACATAAAAAATAAACAAAATAAAATAAAAATAAAATCACTTAACTGCAGCTGTAATAAGAATTAAAAAAAAAAGACTGGAGTGAGACGCAGGGTTGCGGGACTGCATAGTGCAGTGGGGTGAAGATACTTGGTTCCCAGGGACCAGATGTGGGACACATGTTGGGAAGGCTACCTGGAGCCTCCTTGGAAGGCATCTACCCCCAGAGGGCTGTGCTGCTGTGTGGGAAACAGAGATGGGGTAGCTAGAGGGACCCCTGGAAAACCAGCTGAGTTCCTGCAATCCTCCAACCCCAGGCTCACAATGAAACTGGAACTGAGATAGCATTGTCACGTGTGATAAATAAAAATGCCACTGGCATTTGAGTTTCAGATACGACGAATAGATGCATTTTTACTGTCGCATGCCACATTTGAGCTATACTGAAAAAAAATATTGTTGACATAAGCCACAAATTCATCTGGGCATTTCTGGTGGTGTTGTTGTTTTGGCAGGTTGGGTGGGGGGCATGGGGAAGGGTAAAGAGGGCTCACTTTCCTAACTATGTGGTCTAGGGATGAAAACCAGGTGACTGCATGCTAGGCAAGCACCTAAACAGCTTGTATTATCTCTCTACGCTCCTAAATTATGTTTTAAAGGCTTTGCTTGTTTGCTTGTGAGCGACACACAACAGTGCTCAGGGCTGACTCCTGGCTCTGTAGCCCCTTGGAAGGACTTTGAGGCACCATATGTGGTACTGAGGATTCAAACCAGGGTTAGTCTTATGTGGGGCAAGTGCCTTTACCCCTGTATCATCATCTCTCAGGCTCATTTTTCTATTTGATCTGTTAATCCTATGTTGGATACTTTGCAGTATACAAAATTCTTATGAGTTTACCAAAAGAGCCCCAGAAGCGCCCCTAAAAATAAGTTAGCTGTCAAACTCCAATGCTCAAAACTGTCAAATAAGACCATTTTGGTTTCTTTAATCTTGTCCCTCCCCCAGCAGAAACACTGGTTAGTGAGAAGTAGATGTTGGGGATAGAGCGGGGGTTGACCACACCCATATACTCTTCTGTGAGCGGCAGTTTCTGAGCAAGAGAGGAGCGATACAGAACGTTTACATGTACGTCGATCAGTACCTGGGCCCGACTGTGACTTCAAGCGACCCATCTATGATGCCTTACCAAGACATCAGAGGGGGTGGGGGCATAGAAGCAGGCCCCAGCGCCAGGTGGACACAGCAGGGACAAGAATAGAGTTGCTTAACCACAACACCCAAAAGGAGAGAGAGAGAACAAAAGGGAATGCCCTGCCACAGAGGCCGGGTGGGATGGTGGGATGGAGGGTGGGAGGGATACTGGGACCCATGGTGGTGGAAAATGGGCACTGGTGGAGGGATGGGTGTTTGATTATTGTACAGTTGAAACCCAAGCACAAAAATTTGTAAATCTACAACTGTACCTCATGGTGTTTCACTAACAAAAATTTTTAAAAAATGTAAATGATGGAGAATGGGCACTGGTGGAGGGATGGGTACTGGATCATTGTATAACTGAAACCCAAGCACAAAAATTTGTAAGTCTATAACTATACCTCATGGTGTTTCACTAATGGGGCTGGAGCGATAGCACAGCGGGTAGGGCGTTCGCCTTGCATGGTGTTTCACTAATAAAAATTAAAAAAAAAGAATAGAGTTGCTTTAGGATTGTGCCCTGCTGAGTTGTGTTAGTTCCTACATGGATTTCTTGTTTTCCTCTGGGGCTGACTCTCTTGTGCATATTATCATTAATCTGAGTCACCAGTGCTACTTAGTAAATGGAGAGTTTAACAGTAAAAGCTTTAGTGGACTAACCCATTTTCCCCCCCACTGACAGAGCCTATGTATCAAGAGTTGTCCCGGTATTACATAATCCTTCCAGAAGATACTCTTACTTTGGTAAGCTCCCTGTTACAAAACATGCCAGGTTTGGGGATAAAAATAAACTCACCTGGATTTGGAATCTTCTCTTAAAACCATTTGCCACTGCTTCTGTTCTTGGCTGGGGCAGATCTAAGTTCTTGAGGTCCTTGGCTTATATGAAGTTGGACCCTGTCTAAGAAAAACACAATTTATAAAGACAGATTTGGTATGGAAGTGTTAATTTAGGGGAAATAACAACAAATTATGAGATTTCAAAAGCTAACCAACACCACAAATATCACAAAATCCAGAAAAATAACTTAATTTTTCAGTGGTCAACCATTGGTACTGAGCAGGATTACCATGGCAACAACACATCATCAGTAGGGTAAATTGTGTCGAGGGCTGACTTTCAATAGATCGCAGCGAGGGAGCTGCTCTGCTATGTACGAAACCCTGACCCAGAAGCAGGTCGTCTACGAATGGTTTAGCACCAGGTGCCCCACAAACGTACTACTGTTCAAGAAGGGAGACATCCATGACATTGGCAACTATCGCCCAATCTGCCTATTGTCTGTCATGTACAAGTTGTTCACTCGAGTCATCCTAAATAGGATTGGCAGAACACTAGATGAAGGACAGCCATGCGAGAAAGCCAGGTTCCGCAAAGGACGACTGGAATGGGAAGGAATGGGAGTGAAGATAGATGGTCGGCAACTACACCACCTCCGCTTTGCTGATGACATTGTTTTAATAACACCAAACATCAGCCAAGCGGCACAAATGCTGGCCGACTTTGACCGTGAGTGTGGAAAGGTCGGACTACAGCTGAATCTTACGAAGACAATGTTTATGAGAAACAGCCTCGTTCCTGATGCCCCATTCGCTCTCAATGGAACGACCATCTCCGAGTGCAACAGCTATGTGTACCTAGGTCGAGAAGTCAACATGACAAATGACCTGGCACCCGAGCTGCGCAGGAGGAAGAGAGCGGCTTGGAACGCCTTCAAGAATGTCGAAGAAATAGCTAAGAGGATGAAGAACCTCCGGCTCCGGGCACATCTCTTTGATTCCACTGTTCTTCCTGCGTTAACATATGCCTCAGAGACCTGGGCCCTATGCAAACAGGATGAGAACGCTATTCAGGTCTCCCAAAGAAGAATTGAAAGAGCTATGCTTGGAATATCACGTTTCACTCAAATGAGAGAAAGAATCCGGAGTTCCGACCTCCGTTGACGATCAAGAATCAGGGACGCTGTCTCATTTGCCAAGGCATCGAAAATCAGATGGGCTGGACATGTAATGAGATTTAAAGACGACCGCTGGACTAGAGCTGTTATCCACTGGATTCCATGGGATGTCAAAAGACCGCGTGGCCGCCCACATACCAGATGGTCAGACTTCTTCATCAAGATCATGAACGATCGGTTTGAGGCTCTTCATGTTCCCAGAGCAAACAGATGCCATTGGGCTACACTAGCACGCGACAGGGACAAATGGAGACGTTACTGGCGCCCGCTCAAGCAAATCGCCGACTAACGGGAAGTTAAGTGATTAAGTGATTAACCATTGGCATAATATACTTTTCGCCCTGCAGGTTTTGGCTCTGTCCCCCGCATTTTTACATCAGTGTCCCTGTAGCAATGGCCAGGAGTCTATGTTATCCTTGTTCACGTCAGTATTTTGTGGTCAAATCATTAAGAGTGCAGGTATGTTTTCAATGTGTTCGTTGGAGTCACTCTTCTTCATTAAATTGCATTAATCAATCACTTATTCATGCTCAAAATAGCTCTCTTCATTTTAATTAAGTTACTGGTTTTGACCTAATATGAGTCTTATTATTTTCTTTTCTCTTGTCATTTTTGTTATTTGTACTTTCTTACTGGTGATTCTTGGAAATGATTCTTTTCCTTAACCTTATATTTTTACCCATCAGAACTTTAACTTCTCTTGTCATAGAACAAGAGAGTTCTTGTGTGTGATGTGGTGTGTGTGTGTGTGTGTGTGTGTATCTGTGTATGACTCTAGTGTCTGTGTGTGTATGTTTCTGTGTGTGTTTGAGGGCTATACCTAGCAGTGCTGGTGGTGGCGGGGAGCTTCCAGCTCTGGATTTGGCGATCACTGCTGGTGGTGCACAGGCACAATGTGGTGCTGGGAATCAAACTCAAAGTTCTACATATAAAGCATGTGCTCCAGCCCCAAGAGTTTTTAACATTTGGAAATTTCTTCAAGCCTTTTACCTTTAACTTTTGTTTGTTAGTGTTTTGGGTCCCACCCAGAAGCACTCAAGGAATACTACTGACTCTGTGCTCAGGGATCACTCCTGGTGGGGTTGATGGACCATACATGGTGCCAGTCATTAAATACAGTTTCGCTGTATGCAAGATAAGCACCTTATCTGCTCTACTATCTCTCCTGTCCCATTAACTTTAATTTTTAACTGAGGCTTCCATTAAGATATTTCTTTTCAAAAAGCTTATTAGACTAATCAATAATTCTAAAAATTTATGTAAAGTGGACCATATATAAAGGGCTGGAGATATACTACAGCAAATAGGGTGTATGTCTTGCACGAGTTCAACCCAGGTTCAATCCCTGGGCATAGATCCGAGAGTAAGCCCTGAGTGCCACAATAAAGGATTAGAATGCAATTCAAATGCAATGAATAATTCCAAATTATTGAGTTGAGTTGCATATAACACAATCAAGTTCTTTTGTTGGGGGCAGGTGGGCGGGGGATTTGGCCACACCCTGCAGTGATTGGGGCTTACTGCTGGCTTTGCACTCAGGGATCACTCCTGACATTGCTCAGGGGTACCAGAGAAAGAACTGGGATTAAGCCTGTACAAGGCGAATGTCATATCCACTGTATTATCTCTCTGACCCCTTTATTTTCTTTTCTTTCCAGAGAAACTCAGAGGGGTTTTGTTACTGTGAAATACATTCTCTTCCATTTTTAGAAGGTGGGAGGTGTAACTGGAGTAATTTGATGAGATTTCATCTGAAACACTAGATTTCATCAAAACGAAAAGCACAGAAACTCTCAGATGACTTCGACGGCGGGACAGTAACCCCGTGAAAGTACAAGACAAACAATGGGGACTCTGCAGAGAAAGTCAGACTACATAAAGTGAACCAGCAGCAGCTCCACATCAAGCCCAGTGTGAACCTATAGACCTTTTCAGAAAGTGGTATGTTAAGGGTTCAGAGCAACAGTCCAGTGGGAAGGGCATTTGCCTTGCATGCAGCTGACCCAGTTTCGGTTCCTGGCATCCAACATGGTTCTCTCTCCCCACCCTCACCCCCAGCACCTCCAGGAATAATTCCTTAGTGCAGAGCCAGAATTATCCCCTAAGCATTGCTGGTGTGGCCCCAAAGCAGAACAAACAAAAATAAAAGTGGTATGTTAATATTCTCGAAAGCCTTAAAACTATTAATATCCCTCACAAAGACATACTAGGCCTATACTTTGATGAAGTAATTCGATGTTTCTGATGTTTAAGAAATATGACTAAAATGAAAAAAATATATTGATGATAAAGTTGTTAACGGTAGAATTCTAAAAAGAAATTTGGAATAATCCGCCCCAACAATAATTGATGATCTAAATCATGAAATATTCACTTCATGGTTATTACTACATTTAAGCTTATAGGATCATTTTATATAGTGCAACACAGTTCTTACATCATGTTAGGCAAAAATTAAAAATAAAAATGAGCCAGGTGTTGTTGTTTCTTTTTTTTTTTACTTTTTGGGTCACACCTGGCGATGCACAGGGGTTACTCCTGGCTCATGCACTCAGAAATTACTCCCGGCGGTGCTCAGGGGACCCTATGGGATTCTAGGAATTGAACCTGGGCTGGCAACGTGCAAGGCAGACACCCTACCTGCTGTGCTATCACTCTAGCCCCTGTGCCAGACTTTTATATAGTGGAGGGGAAATACATTAATAAAGTCTTTTCTTAAAATCCAGATATGTAATTATGCTTTTTGGGGGGGCTACACCTGACAGTTCTCAGGGTAACTCCTAATAGTACTGGGGATGAGGAACAATATACTATACTGGAGACCATACCTGGGCCTCTCACAGGCAAAGCATGTGCGCCAAACCACTAAGTATCTGTATATACTTTTTAATTTCAATAAGACTGTAATAATACCTAAGCTTAGAGAAATTCTGGATTATATTATATATATGTATATATATACATATGTTATATGCATAGTTATATATGTCATGCACATATATAGTATACATATATTTGCTCTTTATATCATAAACATCCTCCCAAGTCAACAAAGATGGGTTTTTTTTTTTTTTTTGGTGTTTGGGTCACACCTGGCGATGCACAGGGATTACTCCTGGCTCTGCACTCAGGAATCGACCCTGGCAGGGATCAGGGGATGCTGGGAAACGAACCTGGGTCGTCCGTGTGCAAGGCAAACGCCCTACCCGCTGTGCTATTGCTCCAGCCCCTACAACAAAGATGTTTTATAATAGCTGTTTGGTATTCTGTTGTGGGTATGAGCCATTATTTAACAAATCTTTTATTCTAAGACATTAAGATTGCTTGCAACCTTTTTCTGTTCTAAGTATACTGCAGTGAATACTCTTACACATTAATCTTTAGCCTGTTCTCTAATTATTTCCTCAGGATAAATTCCTAGAAGTGGAACTGTGGGGTCAAAGGCATTTTAAAGTTACTTTTTGAAACTTATTGCTAAATGACCTTCCAGAGAGATGATAAATTTACTACTAGAGAGGTATGGGTGTCTGCCCTTTCCCTGGTGCCTCTGCAACACTGAGTCATCAATTGCTTTAAAACTGAGAAAATAACTTCAGAAAATATGCCTGCAACAGGCAGACTTGAAACTTGTGAAAGTAGAGCGAGTAGGGCATTTGCCTTGCACGAGTCTGACCCTGGTTCGATTCTTCCATCCCTCTCGGAGCGCCGGGCAAGCTACCGAGAGTATCCTGCCCACACGGCAGAGCCTGGTAAGATCCCCGTGGCATATTTGATATGCCAAAAACAGTAACAAGTCTCACAATGGAGATGTTACTGGTGCCCGCTCAAGCAAATCGATGAACAATGGGAGGACAGTGCTACACTGCTACAGTGCTTACCTATAATAACGTTGATAGCAGCTAAGCTTTATTATACACTGGGATTCTTTCTTTTAAATTTTTATTAGTGAGACATCATGAGGTACAGTTGTAGACTTACAAATTTTTGTGCTTGGATTTCAATTACACAATGATCAAATACCCATCCCTCCACCAGTGCCCATTTCCCACCACCACGGATCCCAGTATCCCTCCCCCCCATCCCCCCCCATCCCACCCTGCCTCTGTGGCAGGGCATTCCCTTTTGTTCTCTCTCTCTTCTTGGGTGTTGTGGTTTGCAAAAGAGGCAATGGATGAAAATCATGTTTGGTCTATAGTCTACTTTCAGCATGTTTCTCCCATCCTGGGAGGATCCTCCCAACACCCTTTATTTGGTGCTCCCTTCTCTATCTGAGCTCCCTTTTCCCCTAGCATGTGTGACTGGCCTCCAAGTCATGGAGTAAAATTCTTGGTACTAATCTCGGCCATTCTTGGATGTTAGTCTCCTATTTTGTTACTTTATGTTCGACACTGGGATTCTTGATGTCACTTTTGCAATCCTCCAGATTAATTTCAACGAGATAGGTACCATGCCCAGAGTGACAGAATTGGAGCAGAGAAGCAGATAACCTGGTGAAAGTAACATGGGTGGGAATGGTCATGAGAAGGCTTTAACTTGGGCACATTGGCCTACAGCAAATTGCATGAAGGTGTCTCAGCTAGAGACCCCCTATTGAGATGCTCTCAAGTGCCCCTTCTTTGCTGTTTATGAGCTTGCTTTGGGGCAAAGGTGGCAGAAGCTAAAATCCTCACACTCACTCTGTAGCACAGTGGCAGAGGGCATGTCTGCCGGGCATGAGACTCCATGAAACGCAAAGCAAATGAAAACTGCACTAACCCCCACCCCCACCCCCACCCCCGCCAACCTTCCACCCCCTGGTCTCACAGCCTCTGATACCAAACAAAAGCTTACCCCGTTGGGAGTTTGATTAATATATTGCCTTGGCATGAGATTGGAAAGGACCGAGATGCATACTGTTGGAGTTCAGAGATGGTTCCCCACACAGGAAAGAGGATTGCAGGGAGCCCTAAGTTTTGTGTTCGAGCACTACTGAGTCCAGCCCAGTCCACAGTAGTGTTGTGTGGTGGAACACAGGGCCACCACCCAGCGCTTCACGCCTCTCAGTGACTTCTCCTGCCTAAGGGGTAGGAGTGCGTGCTAAGAACCCAGGGCCCCTCACTACCTCCTATTCACCAGACTTCCCCCACAGTGGGGCCTACCCACCCTCTTTCCCCTATGCCCCATTGGATGGAGGCATCTCAGCCCTGCCTAGTACTGGAGCCCATCCCTCCTTCCCTCCCTCCCTCCCTCCCTCCCTCCCTCAAGAAAGAAAAAGAACCAGCCTCAATCATAAATAACTGCCTGCTATAGACGCAAGACACCTTAATAGGTCCTTTCAATGCATTGTTTTCCTTTGTCCTTAATAACTTGCTTGTGAGGTATTGTAACCATCCTCATTGTTCAGCGGCCCAGAGAGGTTGAGGAACCAGCTCATTTATTAACTGCATTTATTAACTGCATTTATTAACTGCAGAGGAGATGCAAAGCCAGCTCCATCCGGAGCTGCTGCCCAGTTCTGGGTTCTGCCTTCCAGCTCCCACCTGGGAGGGGCGCCTCTCTGCCAGGGTCCTGGGGAGCTTGCTGTGTTTCCATCATTCCCACTGGGTGGAAAAATCGAAATGCACTTTTGCTTGAAAACCAAGGGACGGGAGGTCGCTTCACCTCCACTGTGGCGACTTACTGGTTAAATCAGCCTCTGTGACCTGGCCTGGGCTGCTAACCGCACTCTACCACGTGATTTCCCCGGGAGGAAAAACACATCCTGCGTTCTAAATAGCAAATTCCAAACACGCTGTGAGCACACAGTTTATTTGGGAGCTCGGGAAAGTCGGTCTGTAAACCATCTCATTCTGCAGGACATGAACAAATAAACCGGCCTCTTGAATTTTACGATTCGCATCGCTGGCTTAAGGCAGCAGAGGCGGTGGGGCTTGCCCTGCGGCAAGGGCATCGTCTATTTGACTTATTAAATCTCTCCCAAGAGTGAGCGAGTTTGGGCTCATTGGACCTTCCAGTCGGCAGCAGTAAGGGAAAACTGGACCAGGCTCAGCCCACGGGGCCTAGCCCCTCCGTTCTCCAGCCCCACGGGCTTGCCCGAGCACGTTTCTCTCCGAGCATCTGCTTGTCCATCTGTCAAAATAAGAGAGGGTCATTTCAGCGGACCCCCAACTTCCTTTTCTGTTCTCGGACTCCGTGAAACACCCACCACCTCAGGTGCAGAATTGCAAATAAGGGCGTCTGCTTGCAATTGCGTTTTCTTTCTTTCTCCTTCTCTTTGTAATAAAAAAAAAAAAATCTGCTTTCTTACTGGTGTTCGCCTCCGAGCCGTGGTGGCAAGAGAGAAAAAGGGAAACTGGATTCTTTGGCGCTCAATGGAGCATTTAAGGCCGGAGAAGCAAAAAAGATGCGCGATGGCCTCTTTCTCTCACGTTGGCTGGTTGGTTCATAGATCAGCAGATCCTGGCATCCGAGTGACAACCTGCATTGAAAAGGGCGGAACTTGGCGCTCCTGCCCTTCCAGCTGTGAGGGTCTGAAAGAGAAGCTATGGGGGGAATGTCTTTCATTCCCCCTGGAAGCTGGAAGGACGTTCAGCTTAGCCCTGCCAACTGTGTGCGGCAGGCTGGCCTCTAAATGAAGCCTTTTTCCCGGGATGTCTTTCAGGCCGCAGTATTCCCTTTGCCACCCCCACCCCCTGGAGCAAAGCCTGGCGAAAAGTCTGGGAGCTACTCAGACGCGCCTGGGAAAAGGATCACTTAATAATGGCAGAAAGGCCTTGATATCTCTTCAGGGCACTCCCCCCTACTTTTTTTTCTTTTATAGCTTGGATTTGGTTAGACTAACTTGTTTGTTTTTGCTTTATCTCTTTTTTTTTTTTTCAAAGAAAATGGCTTACCGCAAAGGACCATTGCAGGGAAATACTCCTGGGAAACAAAACAAAAGCAACCAAAAAATAGAGGTAGGAATGAAAGCCCAAGGAAGATGGGAATAGAAAATCAAGATCAAGTTTTTTTTTTCTTTTATGAAAGGCCAGGATAGAAGATGTATGCGCTAGAAGGCCACAGTGGCGTTCTAGCTGTGATTCAAGTGTGGCGAGCTAAAATGTTCCGAGGGTCAAAGCAAGAATGGATGACACAGTTGGTTGCATAATTCTTTACATGCTGAAGAAGGAAAGGGCGCCAGTTACTGAGAGCACTGTTCTCCTGTGCTTTCACTTAATAAACAGCTATTAAATGCTCACTTTGCTCCAGGCGCTCATCAAGGTAGCTGAGATGAAAGGGCTGTTCTCAGCCCAGGCAGCTCATTCTCAAGAAGGCTGGGTGAAGAAATCGACTTCGTGTGCACCTACTATATGTCAGATGCTGTGCATATAATTATGCCCCTACAGCATGTCAGGAACTCTGTATTAATTAGGCACCTGCTTTATGTCAGGTACTTTGCACTTAATTACGCACCTACTACACATCAGGCATTATGCATTAATTTTGCACCTGCTATGTCAGGTACTATGTGCTAATTTTACATTTACTAAATGTCATACACAGTATGCATTTTTGCTTAATGTTCATGTTTCTAATACTCATTCAAGTAGACATTATAGTCTTCTTTTCACGGATAATAAAAACAGACTCTGAGGGTCCATTTCCACAGCTGGTAAATATTGAAGTTAGAATTCAAATCAAAGACCTTTCTCTTTTTTATATGGCTTATGCGGTTAGTGGTCTCCCTAACAGCCACTATTCATTGCTCCATCTTTCCTAGAAGAAACTCAACTTTGTTGACTATTTACCACTCTTCTAAATAAAATAGCTATGTGGATGAAATGATGGACTTATTGCCAATTCGTTTTAGTTTTGTGTTTCTAGAATAAAACTCAGGGTCTTATCCAGACAGAGCACATATTCTACCACTAAGCTAATTCCCTGGCCTCCATGTCAACTCTTGGTGTCATATAAGAAGACTGATTAATTTAAACACAGTAATCTCTCATGCTTGCCGTGATGGATTTGAGCAAATTCCTAATATACTAATCAATGGGTATATACTAATCAATTTGTGATATTCTCCTGGTAACTGACCTTATGTCTAAGATGACACAAATAGGCATGATAAGATTGAAAGATTCTGTATTTGTGAGATACATTTTTCTTTTTTATTTTATTTTAATGTAGGAGTATTGCTATTTATTTAGTCATTGATTAGGCTGATTGAATTGGGCATGAACTCTACCTTACTTTTTTTCTTTATAAATTTATTTATTGAATCACTATGAGAGCAGTTAAAAGCTTTCGGGTTTAAGTCTTGGTCATACAATGAAACACCCGTACCTTCACCAGTGCCCGTGTTCCCCACCAAAAACCCCAGTATACCCCCCATTCCACGCCCTCCCCCTACCTGTGGGGCAGATGACTTCCACATTACTCTATCTGGGGGCTGAGAATTGAGGTGTTGGCCACTTTTGCTAACTCTGAGTATTGGGGCCCAAGCAGCTGCAGTCACCCCAGAAGGAAACAGCTCAAGGGGGCGGCTAGGCAGCCAGGAGCACTGGGAAGGGGGCCTGCTCGTAGGCATCAAAGCATACCCTCCTTTTTAAGTCTCCATCAGGGGCAAAAGTCAACAAGGGCAGAACTGGAGGGTTCAAAGGCACCGTGGCCTCTGATCACCCACAGGCTTATCATCACCCCAGGGCTGGAGCGAAAACTCTGAATTAACCTGGGCCCGCAGGGAGGTGAAAGGGAGGCCACTGACAACTCAGAGCAGGGCTGGCTGCCCCTGTGGCCTGTCCCCACAGTCCCCCGGCTTGCTGGCTCGCCCTTCTTCATGATTTGATAGTTGTATATATTGTGAAGTAAACAACATTCTTCTCTGGACATTTATCTGCAACAAATATTTTTTCTTGTGATGAGAACATTTAGCATCTCCTCTCAGAACAGTTTTCAAACACAGTCTTGCTTCTCTCTGGAGACTGGGCTGTACCTTCCTGCGCCTGGTCTTAATGATAATTTCACCTGCAGTGTGGACCTGGTGACCCCCTTCACCCGTTTTGTGTGTTTGCGTTTTGCGACTCCCTTCAACACCTTCTCCTCCTCTCTTCCATGCTCCTAGACCTGATATATTTGAAGATCAGCACTAATCTTAAGTTTGAAAAATCAAAAAAGGATACTGGAGAAAGTATATAAATTATATTCGTTGAGAATTGAAGACCAAGAGGTCTTTTGTTTAATTGTTAGTGTGTGTGTGTGTGGGGGGGGGGTGCATATCCAGTAGTGCTCATCCAGTAGGGCTCCTCCTGGCTCAGCACTTAGGGGTTACTCCTAGCAGTACTCAGGAGATGTTTGGGATTGAACTGGGGTCTCTGGCACACAAGGCAAACCTGTTGTACTATCACTGTAGCTGTAGAAAAGGTTTTTTAGAAGACTGTAAGAGAATACCTAGGGAGACAAAACGAAGGTTAAAGTGCTCACCTAGCGGACAGCTGTGGCCATGGTACCCTTGTTTAATCCAAGAATGATCCTTGAGCACAGAGCCAGATATAGCCTCTGAGCACTGTCAGCTGTGGCCCCCAAACAAGCAAAAAGAAAAATCAAAAGACAATCCCTGGAATAATTCTGCACCTGATGAATTACCCAAGAGATATCCTTTCCCTCTCCCACCCTTCCTCCCTGGTCGGGACTCTGTCCTTGGAGGGCCGAGCAAAGGGGCTCTGTGCTAAGCCGGCCTGTGTGTCCTGCCACTGCCTCTCTCCACGGATTGGGTTTTGAGCGTTGCCAGCCCGCACAGTCGGGCAGCTTGCTGGAAGAGGGTGCTGGCATGGCGAGTGTTGCCAGCTGGTCTCGTACCCACATCTTTTCAGTAAATTTCTCCCAAGCATATGTACACATACAAATATGCCTTCTGTTGAAGGCAATTGAAATCGTCTTTCCCCATGGAGGCCAGGGCAAACTTGATGAACCATAAAATGCAGGCCAAGTTTTTGGATTCTGGAGTAAAGGCAGGTGGCTACTGTCCACTGAGCAGGGCTGAGCTTAAAAATCCAGCAGGTCAGAGCGACCCTGGATGCCTGGTTCTGAGTGAGGGAACGTGGTGGTCCTGCGGGTCTTCCTCTCTCCTCTAACCCCAGCCCTGGTTGAAGACGAAGCCCAGCCAGGCCCAATTCCTTCCAATGGACTTCCAGCACAGTCCACTCTTGTGGACCTTGTTGGGTTTCCAGGTAGTCCATCTCCCCTCTATTTGGTTCACTGAGGTAGGCCACAGCCCCTGGGGGCTAGATACTACGCCTGAACCATCCTGGGCCAGACCTTGAGGAACAGAAGTCTTTGCTCTGGACAATCTGCCTCTGAGTCTGCTGTTGGCAGCCCACCCTGGCAGCCCACAAAGACATCCTGCAGGGGCGGACAAAGACTGTCTGACCTGCTGACCTCTCCCTCCTGGGAGTATGACCAGAGACACAAAGACTCAGGCAAGGTCCTTGTCAGGTTGAGCCGTGCCGATGGGCGCTACCTGAGGGGTCTGCTCAGGCTGTGGGTGAGCAGAGGAGTTAATAGTTCTCTCTGGGGGCAGTGCAGGAAGACCACCAGGGGAAGGGCCCCTGAGAGTGTCCCTCAGAAGTTAGAGCGTGAGTGCCAAAAGATCTGGGTGCAACCCCCAAGCCTGGGTCTATGAGCTCCTGGGGAGGAGTAGTCATGGGCCCTTGCCTTTCACTTGTAGTGTTCTCCTTGTTGCACAAGTCACTGATTTAGCTTCCTACCACTAATGATTCTTATTCAGGTGTGGGGGTGCCCAGAGACTGTCTCCTGTCTGCCCTCAATTCCCTGTTACCTTGTCTGGATTCAGACCTTCCTCCTGGCCAGGACTTATACCGCAGCCCTAGCCTGAGCCAATTTCATGGTTAAGTTTTCTGGACTTCATCCAAGGCTTTATCTAGATCCCCACTTTGCATGGCCCCCATACTTGCCTTTTTTTACCTGAAGGTGATGCAATGGGGATAGTTGCCATCACCCAGGCCAGCTGCCACCATGGTCTTTCTGCCTTTCCCTCTCCTGTGGATGTCCCATTTTTATTGTTTCTACACAGCCAAAACTGTAATGAGGCCAAGGGACAGGGAGGCGGGGCAGATGGAAGAAGTCAACGTTCCAGTCGCATCCTCTGATCAGAACTCCAGCGGTCTTCTCCTGCTGCATAGCGGAAGTCACCCACTTTGGTCTCACCTTCCCTCTTTCCTCTGTTTCTTTCAGGGCCCTGGGTTGTATGAGCTCATGTCTTAGAAATGCTTTGAAGATGAGAAGCACTGAGCATTTCCCCAACAGCCCTCAATTTACTTTTTCAGCATTCTCGCTGGGTTGTCAAGCTTTTGTAGTTATTTTTATAAATAGCATTCGCTAGCTGCTTCCATTTTTACCCAGAAAACTCCACCTCCAGCTGGATCTGGCTACTGTCCTACAGCCGAGCAGCCATAAGGCTGGATTTGCCCCTGTTTCTCCAGAGCATCTCCCTTTTCCCAACTCCCTTTTGTTACTGCAGACAGATCCCACCATCACTGTCTTGCATGCTTCCAGTCCGTGATCTATCCCAGTTACACTCTTCTTTATACAAAGCCCAAGCTCTCCAATATGGCACCCTGCATCTTCCAGGATCTACTTCTACTTACCTGGTTAGCCACATCCTTCCACTGGTCCCCACCATACCCTGGGCCAGACATCCACAAGCTCCCTTTTCTTACCTAAAGCCCTTCCCTAAGTTAATTTACTCCTCCAGGCAAAGAGAAGATGGAGATTGAATTTTGGGGCAAGTCACCCCCATAATGGCAGGACATCAGAGTCCTAGACTAACCAATGGTGTAATTTTTGGACAAAGAGCTTTAATTCCACAAAAAATGTACAGGGAATAACATAATAAGCTTCATACTTTACAAAATGAATCATTCCCTTTTTGCTTATGAGTCTCTTTTTCTTCTTCCTATCAATTCTCCCGAATTGAAAAAAAGAAAGACTACCTTAAATGTGGTGCCAGTATATTAAAGAAAGTTTTTTATGTTAGCTTACTATATATATCGCTTTGAGCTTCAATTGCTGATATTTTAGTCACATTATTCATCAAACTAACCCTTGCTCACTTGCTGATCCCAGTATGTTTTTTTCTTAAAGCAGACTATTAATGAGATGTTAATGCATCGAGGAGGGAGGGGGCAGCTTCATCACAGGAAGAAGGTTCATCCCTGATGTGCTGGAGGGATGCTGGTGTTTGCTGGTGATACAGAACAGATATTCTTCAATGATTTCTTCACTCCTTAGGCCAGAGATGGGGTGGCTTCAACATTTTAAATCCCATTTTGTAAGAGAAGACAGTGATATTTAAAAAAAAACATTCACAATTGTACCTCAGACAATCAAGTACCTTGGAATCAGTTTAACCTAGGAGCTAAAGGATCTATGAAAAGAAAACTACAAAGAACTACTTCAAGGAATAAAAAAGAACATGAGGAAATAGAGACACATCCCCTGCTCATGGATCGGGAGAATAAACATTGCCAAAATGGCAATACTCCCCAAAGCACTATACAGATTCAAATGTGGTCCCTAAAAGGATACCCATGACACTGTTCAAAGAAATTGTTCAAATCTTTCTGGAGTTCATATGAACAATAAACCCCTACGGATAGTTAAAGACATCTGTGGGAAAAAGAAGATGGGAGGCATCACCCTCCTCAACTTAAAACTAAGTATACAAAGTATAAAAAATAGTAGTATTTAAAACAACATGGTATTAGAATAGAGATAGACCTGCAGACCAATGGGATAGAGTTGAATATCCTGACACACACCCTCAAATATATGGTCATTTAATCTTTGATAGGAGTAATAAATATGAAGTGGAGCAAGGAAACCCTGTTTAATAAGTGATGCTGGGAAAAGAGAACAGCTACATGTAAAAAAAATGAACTAATCCCTCTCTCTTAATGCCAGGCACAAAAGTCAGATCAAAATGGATTAAAGACCTCGACATCAGACCGGAATCCATAAGGTACATGGAAGAAAACATGGGCAAAATCCTCCACGACATTGAAGTTGAAGGCATCTTCTAAGGTGGAAGACTAAAAGTCTTAAGGATGAAGGTGTCTGCAGATTCATTTCTTGAAGAACTACCATCTCGTTGGCCTGCAGGCAGGCTGCTTTCTCTGTGTCCCCTCGCACTGGGGGCGAGCAGCAGGGAGGGGAAGGAGAGCACCCCTGCATATCCTCTTCCAATGGCATCTTTGGGACCTCACCTTCAGTCTGAACTAAACCAAACTGCCACTCAGATGTCCCATCACCAAAGACAAAGGTGTAAACATAGACCCTTGGGAGAAGAAGCCACAATTCAGACGGCAGAAAATGGTCTTATATGTCTTTAATTTCTCTCTGGAGGCTGCACTCCTATTGTCTGCAGCAGGGCACACCAGGGTCAGCTCTGCTTATGTCTCCACTTACCTCTCATCAGTGGTCCTGCCACATCCCTTTGCCCATGCCCAGTTCTTGGCGTCCAACCTTTTCTCTTCTTTGAATGTTCATGATATAGTGAGACACCTCTTGTCTTTCTGTGCTCAGCCCTGGCTCCTTTGTGTATGCCACACTTCTTCTGGTATCTGCCTCCAGTGGAGTCAGGCTTGAACCAGAAAACCCAATTTCTTAAATTTTTGTTTGTTTTGTTTTGTTTGGGCCACACCTGGCTGTGCTCTGGATTTACTCCTGGCTCTGCACTCAGGAATCATTCCTGGTGGGCTCTGGGAGATCATATGGGTGCCAGGGGTTGAACCAGATCAGCTGCATACAAATCAAGCACACTACTCACTGTACTATTTCTCTGGCCCCAGAACCCAACTTCTGGTGGAATGCCCAGACTCTGCTTCTAAGAGGCATATGTGCTTAGAGCCGGACAAACCTGATTCCCCAGTCCAGCTCAACTGCTTATTAGCAGATGACTTCTCTGAGCCTGATTCCCCACCTGTGAAGTGGGAGCAAGTCAGAGCCCTCTTGTAACATAGTGGTGAGAATTTGATTCAATGAGATGCAATGTTCTTCAGTTCTCCAAACTGGGAGGCAGGCAGTGAGAAGGGGAAAGGTGTGATAGAAGACACTGAAACACTTATTTGTAACTAATTTGGGTCCCAGTAACATGAGAATTAAAAAATTTCAGATATGAACCAATGGAAGGATTTCCTTTGCAAATCTGAAGTAAAATTTGCAGGACATGTCAAGAGACTAAAGGGGGAATTAGCTCCTGCCAGAATTAAAGCCACATAGAGAGCAGAGACAAATGTTTGACAGTATTGAACTTGATTTTTGGCTGATTATTTACTTGTGTAGCATGGAAGTAAGACAGTGGGTTCTCTGGAACTCACATATGACCTTGCTCAGGGGCTATTCCTGGCTCTGTGCTCAGAAACCACCCCTGGTGGTGCCTAGCGACCATTTGTGATGCCAGTGATTCAAACAAGGATTGGCTGCATGCAAGGCAAGCACCTTATCTCTTGTCCATTCTCTCGACTGACAATGGATTCTTTTTAAAAAGTATTTTATAGGAGCCAGAACAATAGTACATCGGGTAGAGCATTTGCCTTGCATGTGGGCGACATGGGTTCAATCCCCAGCATCCCATATGGTCCCCCAACCAAGCACCACCAGGAGTAATTCCTGAGTGCAGAGCCAGGAGTCACCCCTGCACATCACAGGTTGGGTGTGACCCCAAAAGAAAGAAGTAAAGAAAAGTATTTTAGAGGGGCTGGAGAGATAGTATAGAGGGTAGGCCTCTTGCCTTGCACACAGTTGACCTGGGTTTGATCCCTGGTATCCCATATGGTCCCCCAAGCCCAACCAGGAGTGATCTCTGAGCACAGTCAGAAGTCAGCCTTGAGCATTAGCAGGTGTGACCCCAAAACCAACCAACCAACCAACAAACAAAAAATGTATTTTATAATCCAGATTCCTCACTGTAGCCATTGTCATCAGTCAACATCCATTCTGTGGCCACTGTTCAAAGGATGTCTCTGGGTCATCTCGTGTGGCAGATTTGGTGAAGCGTGATAGCTGGACTAGGAGAAAGTGGTCAGTGCCTTCCCCTTTTGTAGTTAGAGCATTTAATTCTCATAATAGATTCATGTGGGACTTTCTCTGTTGGTGTCTACACCTCAATGGTATGTAACAGCATTGATTTTCTGCATGTGCCTGGGCACTGAGGGTGATTTCTGGACTGTGGGGCTGACGTTCATCTGCTCAGCATCCCTCTGTGCCAGGGGCTACCCGGAGTATGTTATTTTCATGGTGAGAGGCAGGAAGACAAGAGCAAGAGCAGAAATGTGTGCTGTCTTTTAAGATCCTGGCAAGGAGATGTCACATTGTCACTTCTACTCACCTTCAATGGAATACAAGAAATCCATGACCGTAATAGTCAGCTTTGTTGCCATAACAGAGTACCACAGACGAGGTGGCTCAAACTACCCAAATTATATTTCTCACAGTTCTGGAAGCTGGAAGTCCAAGATCAAAGTATTGGCAGATTTGATGTCTCCCAAGAACTTCCTCTTTGGTTTGCAAGTGGCTGTTTTCCCGTTGTGTCCTCATATGGTCTTTCCTCTGTGTTATTTTTCAGTTAGTTAAGGAAAGTAGCCTCAGGAAAATGGAAGGAAAGAAAGGAAAGGAAAGGAAGGAAGGAAGGGAGGGAGGGAGGGAGGGAGGGAGGGAGGGAGGAAGGAAGGAAGGAAGGAAGGAAGGAAGGAAGGAAGGAAGGAAAGAAGGGAAGAAGGGAAGCAGGGAAGGATGAAGGGAAGGAAGGAGAGAAGGAGGGAAAGGGGGAACGAAGGAAGGAAAAAAGAAAAGAAAGGAAGAAAGGAAAGGGGGAGGGAGGGAAGGAGGGAAGGAAAGGGAGAAAGGCAGGGCCTATCTATATTTTGGGCCCCAAGTTATAGGCCTGACTCAGAAGTATCAGCTTCCCTAGAAATAGGTTTTGCTGTTGCACTTTCTGAAAGCTGCTACTCCATTCCACATTTTGTTGATTGCCCACATGCCAGGTGCTCTATGAATATTAATCCGCAGAACACTGCAACTGGTGCCATCTAGCAAGAAGGCATCATCCTTTTCTTACAAATGAGAAAACAGATTCAGACTAAGCAACTTCAGTTTGATAACTATGAGGCACAAATACTCCATTACATTCACCCACCCCCATCTTTTAAAGACTTACATCAAGTCTTTTTTATTTATTTATTTATTTTTTTCACAATTCTCAGTAAAATCTTGGGCAGATTCCAGGCCTTTGGGCTTGTTTCAGCTCCTGTCCCCATCCAGACCCTTGCTCCTGGTTCTTTTCTTTTCCTGTACTTGGGGACCTGAGAAAGGGTCGGGGAGAAGACAATAATCTTTGCCTCCCTGGGTTTTTTACTACAGCCTCTGCTCCCCTGGCTTTTGTGGGCTCTCTAGTGCTGTTCTCGGGATGGTGGGTATCTAAAGGCCATCTCCCAAGCAGAAAAAATCTGCGCCTTCCCCCTTCTCTCCCTTAGAGCCATGTCCCTGTGCCTGGGTTGACTGTCTGGGGGAAATGCTCAATGTCTGGAAAACAAAATTCCCACTCCCCCGAAGTCATTCAACTTGTGCACACAAGCCATGCCCCTGGAGACCTCCAGCTGGCCCCTCTCCACCTCAGGGAAATGTTACTTTTTATTATTTTATTCACAGGAGCCACTCCTGGGGGATACTCAAGCCTGGAGGAGTTGGTGGCCATGTTCAGTGTGGCTCAGGGAACCCCATGGCATTGGGGATTGAACCCAGGACACGGCACATGCAAGACAAATGTTTGGCCATGCAAGTCACAGGCATGAAAAAAGATACACTTCATGCTGTCGATAACCATTCATTCATCAACAACCCCTTCCTCCTTCCTCCCAGCTGCTGGCCAACTTCATTCTGCTTTGTTTCCATGAGTGTACACGCGGAGAGTATTTTGGCATTTTCCTTTTGGGACTGCTTTCTGTAAGACGAGTTGGCTGACTCTATCAGCTTCTCAAAGGCGTCTGGTGCTGGCTGGAACACTCGCTGACAACTCAAAGAAATTGTAATTGAGGGTGGGATTTTTCAGCCAGTAGGAACCAAGCATTTGTTTTTAATAATTGTCTCTAAAGAACTACCACTACCTCCGCTCAAGTAGTTAAAAAGCTCAGCTTCAGAGCCATAAGAGATCTATGAGATATTAACAGCTCTTCTCGGGCATTTTCTGTTTCATGCCCAGGGCCAGACATGGAGGAAAATGGTCCTGAAACCTCACAAGTGCACTCTGCTGCTAATTTGCAGTGTGTTTGCGTGTGTGTGTGTGTGTGTGTGTGTGTGTGTGTGTGTGTGTGCGCACGCGTATGTGTGGTAAGCTCTCTACCCTCTGTTCTAGCTCTCTGATTTCTGCAGTATTTAGGTGTTTTTTCCTTCCTGGGGTCTGGGATAGCTCTGCAACAGTGAGGACACAAATTTGATGCCTGCCACTACCCCGCACACATGCTATGTGGGATCCTGGTGGCACTGCCATCATGATTCTCAGAAGCACAGAAAAGGAGTGTGATCTCTGGTGCACCCACAGCGAAGTGTGTGCAAGCAGCACACACAATGTCGGTGTCTTCCGCTAATCACTCAACAATAACAATGACAACAAAAATGACAAAGGAAAGGGATAGGGAGAAAGAATTTCACCTCTCAGGGGCCCCAGTTTTCACATCTGTAGAATGGGTGATTCATGTACTATTTATGCGATCTGTAAACTATAAAACAAATAGACAAGATGATCTGTGAGATGCCTTTGTGCTTAGAGGCTTAGTTTTTGCCTAAGTGGCTGTACCCCCCCCCCCCGACTTTTTTTATTCATATTCCAAACTATGAAGCCCTGATTCTCAGTCTATAAGGTTCCAGGAAAGAGAGGGCCACTGACCCCGGGAGGGAAGGGCTGCATCTCGTACTGAGGGTGCAATTTGTGGAAGGGCTCCTGGAGAAGTGGGCACCTGCAGCAGAAGTTGCCGCTGTGCTCTGACCACGTGTGCTCATGAGTGCACGTGTACCTGCATCCATGAGTGTGCATGTGGTGTGTGTCTGTGTGCACATGACTTGGATCCGGTGTGTGTGTGGGGGGGGGGGAGGGGGCAGCACTAGGAGCCAGGCAGGAAACCTGTCCACCACATGCACAGCACGGACTTGCTCAGTCCTGATTCAAACCAACCAACTGTGAAACAGACACTTTCAAAAGAATGGGGGAGAGAATTTGAATACAGATTGGGTATTAACTGACCAGAAGGAACTTTTGTTCATTTTGTGAGATGTGTTAATGCATGCACCTAGGTGGGAACAATTCAAATGTGCTTGCTGTGTTTCCCCTCTCCCTCTCTCTCTCTCCCTCCCTCCTTCCCTCCCTTCCTTCCTTCTTTTCTTCTTTCATGAGGCCTGGATTTTTTTGTGCTCCCCCACCCTACATACACACTAAATAAAAATAGATGCAGCGTGAATGACAGAATGACCATTATTGTTAAAGCCCAGTGATGTGGTGTTCAGTGCCCTCTGAGCCGGTGCTAACCAGAAGGCAAAAAAAAAAAAAAACACTTGAAAATGTAAAGCGGGAGGACTGCAGGGGTGCTGCAGGGGTTGGCTACGGGGAGACAGGAGACTGAGGGGCCAGAGAGAAAACCCAGATGGAAGCCAGCCATGACTGGAGGAGCGTCGCCAAAAGGTGCTTGCCTGGGGCCTCTGGAGCCCCTGGCATCCTCTGGCTCTCACATTTGAGCCACCAGCCCACTTGGCTGAGGATGTCTGCGGGGCGCTGTGAGTACCACTTGGGAGGACCTCAGAAAGAAACACTGAGGTATTTGCACCTGTGCAGCCAAGTAAGGCCTACGTACATTCCCAACATTGGTGCGTGCTTTCATAAAAGGGAGGAAAAGTGATCTTTCCCTAGACAAGGTTGCGCATTGATACCTCATCCCATCCCCAGCCTCCCAGCACTGGGGCAGTGGCCCTGGGAGCAAAGGAAAGCGGCATCAGCAGCAGCTGGGGCTGCTCAAATAACATCCTTCTGGCAGGGGAACCAAGAACATCTATGTCCGTGGGACCCAGGAAAAGCTTATTCTGGTCACTGGAGAAGCTTGGGGAGACCGGGGAGCTCTCTTGGGCCGATCGTCTTGCTGTTGACCTGCCCCAAACTCATTTCCTATCTTCTTGTTCACAAAAACCTGATTTTGTTTCAGCTGCCAGTCGGCCAGCTTGAGAAGTTCCTTGCCTGGTTCTCTTAGAGTGGCTGTTTGCCGTGGGCTCAAACACTGGTCCATGGAAGGTCAGGAGAAGTCCTGGAACTTCCTTCTGGAAGAAAAAGTCATGTTCCTTTGCCTCACTGCTTCTTCTTCATGAAAACAATGCCCGGTGATGTGGCAGGAGGCTGTGACCCTAAGAACTAAAGTTAAGCACTAGACGAATCTGCCCTTAATGACGGGATCTCTGAGCAGCTGCCCCAGCCCTGAGCAGCCCTGAGCTTCTTGTTAGAGGATTAAAATAAATCCCATGCTTACTTAAACTCATTCCTTGCGCTTTGTGTGATTTGCAGTTGAACACACACCTTGATGCAAAGCAGAGAACACGCTTTTATTCCACAGAGGGAAACAAGGAATGAAGGGAGTACAAGTTGTCTGCTACAAAGCACTAACCGCATGATCTGCATGCAGTGTGAGGCACAGCACAGATGCCCAAGAAATATGTGCCAATGACCAAGTGCGTGGATGCAGACAGGTAAGTGACTACCTGAGCAGCAATGACCAAAGGTTTCCACCAGTGAAAGGTGGAAAGGTTTCCTCCCTTGTGTCTCCTTGGAGGAAGCCAGTGATAGCTGAGTAGCCAGGAGAGTTGATGTAATCACAATAATCTGGGCCTAAAGGATTATCTCCTGAATATTCAGGTGAAAATACTTATAATCTTATAGAATGAAAATCACAGGTCAGCCAATATCCTATGCTGGCTCTAGGACCAGCCTGTTATTCATCAATTTGCTCGAGCGGGCCCAGTAACGTCTCCATTGTGAGACTTGTTGTTACTGTTTTTGGCATATTGAATACGTCATGGGTAGCTTGCCAGGCTTTGCCGGGCGGGTGAAATACTCTCGGTAGCTTGCCAGGCTCTCCAAGAGGGGTGGAGGAATCAAACCCAGGTTGGCCATGTTGGTCATGTGCAAGGCAAAGGCCCTACCTGCTGTGCTATTGCTCCAGCCCTAGAATGAAAATATACAATTTTGTTGTTGCTGTTGTTAGCCAACAGTTAATAGGATTCAGGCAGACACTGTATGAGGTGGCCCAATGAATCACACCCCACATACACCTCATTTCTCTCTCTGAGTGTGGGAAGATCCTGGGGCTTTTGACCACTGGGATATAGCAGAGGAAACAGACTATCATTCCCTTGATGAAGGTGTATGTTGTGTGTGGGCTTGCACATCTGTACACATGTGGGTGCAGCTCTGAGCAGACTGCAGAGAAAGAGAAAGTGTTCAATGCTGATTTTGAAGAAGGAAGCTGCTATATGAGAGCGAGCTTCTTGGCAGGAACCGAAGGCAGGGCCAGAGCAATAGTGTACAGCGAGTAGAGTGTTTGCCCTGCACAAAACTGACCTGGGTTCAATCGCCAGCACCACCTCTTATGGTTCCCCTGAGCCTGCCAGGAGTGAGCCCTGAACACCACTGGGTGTGGCCCCAAACAAACAAACAACAACAACAACAACAAATCCTGTTGGCAACCCATGAGCTAAGAGAGACTTCTGCTAACAGCCAGCATAAGAAGAGGAACCCCAGCCCTCCATCTAAGTCAATAACTGCACTGCGTAGCTTGTACCTTGAGGTCAGCCAATGGCGTATGCTGGCTCTAGGACCAGCCCAGGTCTAGCCTGCATGGAAAGGACTTGGCCTCCCCAACTCACAGTCACTCAGGACTCAACTAGGTTTTCTCTAGAGAGTCTGAGATCATATACATGTGCAGTTTTCAGTCACTGTAACTATTTCCTACACAGCAATAAAAAGTAAAACAAAACAACGCAAAGGGACTGAGAAGTGGGTTTTTAAGCCTTTTGCATACCTGTGGACCAGCTGGCACAAACTACTGGGCAGAGAGCAGAGAGGCTTGGGGGAGGCGGGGGAGGCTGTGAAGAGCCCTCCTGGCACCCAGGCTAGCGAGGGAAGATCTGGGCAGAGCATTCATTGATGCTTTCAGCGATTTCTCAGTTACTTAGGAAAGGCCTCCTTACTTATGCATCAGCGCATCTAGATCACAACAGGAAGGTTCTGTCTCCCCGTCTATTTGTTCGTGGCCACGTGGCCAGAGCAGTAAGTTAGCCGCTCTTGACTTGGCTGAAAGGCTAAGAAGAGGCGCTGGAGAGACAGATCTATGGCTGAGTGCGTGCTCTGAAGGCAGGAGGCCTGGCTTGGACCCCAGCACCCAAGGGAGTGACCCCTGAGCACAGAGCGGGGAGTAGCCCCTGAGCAACACTGGCTGTGACCCAACACCCACTTCATCCCCCCCAAAAAAACCCTACAAAAAAAGAAAGAATGGGAAGGGGAATTTACATTTGTTAAGGTCTTTCAATGACCTGGAAACAGGACAAATACTTTCCATATATTATCTATCAATCATCTCTATAAGAATGTACTAACATCACCACTTTAGGGACTGGAGCGATTGGACATCGGGTAGGGCACTTGCCTTGCATGCAGCTGGCCTGATTTGATCCCTGGCATTCCATATGTTCCTCTGAGCACCTCTAGGAATAATTCCTGGGTGAAGATCCCGGAGTAATCCCTGAACATTGCAAGGTGTGGCCCCCAAACAAAAATACACACACACACACACACACACACACACACACACACACACACACACACAATTACCTTACATATCTAACAGGCTGAGATCAGGAGCTGGAGAGATAGTACAGTGGGTAGAGCACTTGCTTTAAATGCAACTTATCAGGGTTTGATCCTCAGAACCCCATATGTTCCTGTGAACCCCACAGAGAGAGAGATCCATGAACCCAGAGCTAGGAGTAAGCCCTGAGCATCACTGGGTGTGGCTCAAAAACAAACAAAAAATACATTTAAAAAATAAGCTGAGGCCACAGATGTAGAGCTGGGATTCTAAGAAATCGAGTCACCTCCTCCCATCCTCAGCTGGGCTAGAATTGGACTTTAGGAAAAATTCAGGTCATCTGCATTCATGTGGCCTACTTTATGAATCCTCCAGCTCCTCCTCCTTTTCTCCCTCCTCCTCTGTCTTTTCTTCTTATCAAAAGCACATTCTTAGGAGTTAAACATGCATGCTTTAAAAAAAATGCAATCTGGTCGTAACTTAAGGCCGTTTTTAAATGGAATAAAGTTGAGTGCGCCCTTTTGCCTTTTCCTTCATCAGCATATTCTTCCTCTTCCATAAAGACATTATTAGAATGTTCCTTCAAATGCTTTCTAAATTTGAATCTGGTGGTGTCAACGCTGCTCGCAGCTCCATGCCCCTGTATGGCTCCGAGGATTCAGGGAAATAACGCTCCAGATAAAGCCCTGACCTTTCTTTCAAGACAAAGCCTTGCATTCTTCTTTGCACATAACATGAGTATCAGTCAGAGTCCTGGCAGCAAGCAGCGTTCACTCGAATGATTTCAGGGCACAGCCATTGAGTGCAGGATGATTTACAGAGATGGGGGACAAGTTTGCGGGAAACAACAAAGGTTGCTGAGGCGCCCAGGAGCTGGCTTGAAGGACAAAGGGCGAGGGGAGAAAATAGTAGTGCAGAGCACAGAGTGTGCCGTGGCGCAGCGGGGGCTGCCCCACAGAAGCGAGGAGAGAATGGAGAAGACATATAGGCCTCTCTTTCCTCCCTCCCTCCTCTCTCCTCTGCTGCTTCCATTCGCTGAACGCACAGGGCACTAACTCGTTGCCAGAGGACAAATCGGGGTGAGGCTTGTCCCCTGAAGTCAACTTCCCTGGTGTGGAGCAGAGCAAAATATGGATTCTGGAAGCACAGATGGAGAAGAAGGGGCTTGCTTCTTCTAGTGCTATGTTACAAGCACTGTTCCAGTTCATCAAATGTCCCTTGAAGATTATGTTGTTAATGGAGGGGGGGGAGGGTGTGCTGTCTCCCAGGCTATGCTTAGAGGGACCGGTGCTACTTCTGGTGGTACTCAGTCATGCATGACTCAGGTCCAACTGTGCTAAGGCCAATAAGGGCCACACACTGTTGGTGCTAGGGGGAGCCATCGGGGCTAGGAATTGAACCCAGTGTTGTCTTTCCATCCCAAAGACAATGATGTTATTTATTTGTTTGGTTTGGCTGGAGCGATAGCACAGCGGGTAGGACGTTTGCCTTGCAGGCAGCCATGTTGGCGGCCGTCCCGAGTTCGATTCCTCCGCCCCTCTCGGAGAGCTCGGCAAGCTACTGAGAGTATCTCGCCCTCACGGCAGAGCCTGGCAAGCTACCCATGGCATATTCAATATGCCAAACACAGTAACAATTGTCACAATGGAGGCATCACTGGGTCTGCTCAAGCAAATCGATGAACAACGGGAGGACAGTGACATTTATTTGGTTTGAGGCCACACCCATTGGTGCTCAGGGATGGCTCCTGGTACTGTGCTCAGGAGTCATTCCTGGCAGGGCTCTGAGTACCACATATGGGTGAGAGACTTAAATGCAGTCGGTAGAATGCCAGACAAGTGTCTTAACCCCTATACTGTCTCTTTAATGTAAGTAATATTTCACCAAATGGTGGGTTTACAATTTATCATTATGATGATGATTTATTGTTATGATAATTTGCAGGAGAAACATTGCGGAAACTTAGATGGGCCTATTTAATTACTGCCATGGCATTTTTGTCCAGAGTCCTTTTTCTGCGTCTGCCATTTAGTTGATTCTATTGATAGGGGTCTCTCGATAACTATCAGGCTTGGAGAGTCCAAAAGAGAAGCCCTAGAGACTCAGCTCTGTCCCAGCAATCCTTGTATCCCTTGAAAACACCTTTGGCTGTAACAACCACCTTTGCTCTGTTGGCGTCCTAAAGACTTGGGTGAAAAGAACTGTTCTTCAGACTATACAGGGCTGGGCCCAGGGCAGAGGGAGAGTAGACAGATGCCCAGGGGTGGCTCTGACCCATAAAAGCACCCTTAATTGGCTATTAAATGCCAGAAACTTGCTCCCAATTCTGGGCTTTCATTCTGGACAACCCCCCCACCCCGCCCCCCATCTCCCAGGCTGGAGATGTGGCAAACGTGCGCCCCCTGCTGGCCAGACAGCACATCTTCAGAAAATCGTTGCCTTTTCTGGTCCATGCCTGTTCTCTGTATTGGTCATCAAGATAACATCCACCAATACGTTCGCAGACTCCAGGTGTTCCCTGAAAAATTGGCACAGAGTTTGAGAGTTCAAAGGGGCCAGTATTCACCTCCTTCAGATAGAGTGCTGTCCTGATTAGTGTTGCTTGGACACAGTGAAACTTAAACTGGTGTTCGATATTTATCCACATGACCTGTATCTATATCGAGAACCTGCATCTTTTTGATCCAGCCCCTCCTCCTCCATATTCCTAAAGTAATATTTTACACTTTGCTCCTAGAGCATTTTTTACTTGGTTTTGGCTCAGGTGAACAAGAAAAACATTATTTTGCTCTAATTTTTCACATGCCAAGGTCATGCTGGGACTGGCAGAGGAACCCAGGTGTGTGGGACCCAGGGCTGAGATCTCCAAGCCTGCACGGTTTGGGACTGGACCTGCCAGTAGCTAGACAGTTACACCCACCAACTGCCGTGTAACCCCAACAATGGCCAGGATCCAGAGATTATCACACCAAGCTCCCGGAAGCGCGTGGCCGCACTTGTGGCCGTGCAACTTTTTATTTACATTCATTTAATTTTTCAGGGTACCTTAAATATCCCACCCACAGGCAGAGCCTGGCAAGCTATCCGTGGTCTGTTTGGTATGCCAAATCCAGTTAAAAAAAAATGAATCTCATTCCCCTGACCCTGAATACGGCAGAGTCGAGAAGGATGTTGAAGGAGAGGTTGATAAAATCCCAAGGCAGAAATAGGCTGCCAAAACGAAGAAAGACAAAAATGATTGTCTGTACTTTTAATGCACGTATGCTGGCATCTGATGCATCCATCGAGGACCTGATGGTACAAGTGCGAAAGATCAAGTACGACATCATTTGTCTGACCAAAACGAGAAGACATCAATCACATCACGCTGTTTTCGACACTGGAGAAGAACTGTTCCTTGGAACATGTGACAAATGAGGCGTCGGTGGTGTCGGTATCCTTGTTAACACAAACTTAGCCATGAGCACTGATTCATTCGAATGCCTAACAACCCGAATCGGACGATTACACTTGAATAGATGTGGCTCACTGCTGGCAGTTTCTATCTTTGTTGTCTATGCACCAACATCCAATTATGGTGAAAGAGAACTTGAGAAGTTCTACATGGAGCTGGAGAAGTTCTATAAAGAAGATCACACCTTCTACAAGATCATTGTCGGTGATTTTAATGCCAAGGTAGGACCAAGAAGATCAGCCGATAAATTCCACATCGGGACCCATGGCCTAGAATGGAACAAACAGGGTGACAGACTGTCTGAGCTCATCATGTCAACCAAGAACTTCCATGGTAACTCACAGTTCCAAAAGGCTGAATCTAAACGTTGGACATGGGAGTCTCCCGGTGGATGGTTCCACAATGAAATAGACCACATCATATTCAATCGGCGGTTTTGCCTAACCGATGTTGCTGTTGTCCCAAAATTCCAAACGGGATCGGACCACCGTCTCCTTCGTGTAAAATTCTACCTCACAGAACGAGGAGAAAAGAATGCAAAGTTTAAGAAGAGAACTCCCAGAACGACCACCAATTGGGAACTCTTTGGCTCTGTTGCGGCAACATGGGAAGATGCCGTCATTGACAACATTGATGAGGAATACGATCGAATGATTCAGCACCTCCATGATTGTGCGAGGAATGCCAAGAGAGAGATAACCACAAAAAAACGCCTTTCTTCGAACACTCTTGAACCTATTCGCCAACGTGGCTTGGCACAGGCCTCAGGCAACCACAAGCGAACATCTGAGCTGGCAATGCAGAGAAGCCATCAAGGATGACCTCAAAGACAGGAGAGCAGCGGTGCTGGTAGATGCGGCAGAAGCCAGGAAAAGCATTTGTAATGCCCGCCTGTCCTTCACCAACTACAAGACCAAGATGACTGCCCTCCGACATCCTGATGGATCTATCACATCTTCCAGAAGGGCAATGGAGAAGGTTATTCATGACTTCTACTCAGATCTCTTTAATAGCCATGTCCACTTGCCCACATACCACATTCTGCATGATGGACATGTCATTCCCAATGTTCTCCCTTCTGAAATCCAACATGCCATCTCGTCGGTAAAGAAACAAAGAGCACCTGGCCCAGACAAGATCAGACCTGAACATCTGAAGAACTTAACATCAGTACTCATTGATACACTGGCTCGGCTCTTCACACGCTACCTGTCTGAATGCAAGGTTCCGTCCTAATGGAAAACCAGCAGGACTGTACTACTATACAAGAAGGGAGACATCCACGACATTGGCAACTATTGCCCAATCTGCCTATTGTCTGTCATCTACAAACTGTTTACTTGAGTCATCCTGAATAGGAGTAGCAGAACACTAGATGAAGGACAACCATGTGAACAAGCTGGATTCCGAAAAGGATTCAATACCATCGACCATATCCACACTACTAAGCTCATTGAGGTTTCTCAGGAGTTCAAGATGCCGCTCTGTCTAATGTTCATTGATTTAAAGAAGGCCTTTGATTCTGTTGAGACGGAAGCGGTCATGGAAGCCCTAGCCAATCAGGGCGTACAAACTCAATACATCAGGATCCTTCGTGAGCTCTATTACGGATTCACTACCAGGATCTCACCATTCTACAAAGAAGTAATCATCCATGTCAAGAGAGGGGTTCAGCAGGGTGATACCATTTCGCCAAAACTCTTCAGTGCCACCCTCAAGAACATCATGCGATGACTGGAATGGGAAAACATGGGAGTGAAGATAGATGGTCGGCAACTACACCACCTCCACTTTGCTGATGACATTGTTTTAATAACACCAAACATCAGCCAAGCGGCACAAATGCTGACCGACTTCGACTGTGAGTGTGGAAAGGTCGGACTACAGCTGAATCTTACGAAGACAATGTTTATGAGAAACAGCCTCGTTCCTGATGCTCCATTCGCTGTCAACGGAAACACCATCTCTGAATGCAACAGTTATATATACCTAGGTTGAGAAATCAACATGACGAATGACCTGGCACCTGAGTTGCGCAGGAGGAAGAGAGCGGCTTGGAATGCCTTCAAGAGCGTTGAAGAAATAACTAAGAGGATAAAGAACCTCCAGCTCCGAGCACATCTCTTTGATTCCACTGTTCTTCCTGCAGTAACAGATGCCTCAGAGACCTGGGCCCTACGAAAACAGTATGAGAACACTATTCGGGTCTCTCAAAGAGGAATCGAAAGAGCTATGCTTGGAATATCACGCTTCACTCAAATGAGAGATAGAATCTGGAGTTCTGATCTCCGTCAACACTCAAGAATCAAGGACACTGTCTCATTTGCCAAGACATCAAAAATCAGATGGGCTGGACACGTAATGAGGTTTACAGACAACCGCTGGACTAGAGCTATTACTGACTGGATTCCACGGGACGTCAAAAGATCGCGTGGACGCCCACCTACAAGATGGTCAGACTTCTTCGTCAAGACCCTGAATGATCGGTTTGAGGCTCTGCATGTTCCTAGAATGAACAGATGCCATTGGGCTACGCTAGCACGCAACAGGGATGAATGGAGATGTTACTGGCACCCGCTCGAGAAAAATCGATGAATAACGGGGGATCAAGTGATCAATTTTTCACATGTCCACTTTTTGTTTCTATGTTTTGTTTTTGGGGGTACAGAGCTTATTCTTGGATCTGTGCTCATAGATTACTCATGGCTATGCATGGGGGGACCATGCATGGTACGGGAGATTAAACTCCAGTTGGCTGTATGTAATGCAAGTGCCTTAACCCCTATACTATCTCACTGGCCCCAACCTAGTCATTTTTGGAGGTGTGTATGGGGGGTGGGGGGTCACACCCAGAAGTGCTGGACTTACTCCTGGCTCTATACTCAGGGATCACTTTTGACGGTGCTCAGAGACCATATACGGTGCTAGGGATCCAACTCCAACAGGTCGTGTGCAAGGCAAGTGCCCTACCCGCTGTACTATTGCTCTGGTCCCTGGCCCCTACATGTTCTCTTTTGAACTCCAATTCCACCAAGAAGTTGTAGTAATTTGATGTTGATCGTTTCAGAGTTCCTCTTCACTCTTTCCCTGGGATTCTGTCTGAGAAGGGGCCAGGGGAAGAGGCACATTCCCATAGTTTTGGCATGCACGTGCCACCAGCAGTATAATCTCACAGGTACCCCTTCTCAACAAAAGCTGAGATGGAGAATAAGCCAGGGAGTCCCTACCCCAAGATCCCTCACATTCCCGACTGTGGGTTCCTTTATGAGTTACAGCTGGATTCTTAGGGGTTCTTCTGTGGTCCCCTCTATTCACAGGGGCACCCGCTTTGCAGAAAGAACAGCCAAGAACCATATCTAGGTGCTGAAAGGAGGAAAAGTGACACATACAATACCCTAACAGTAACATTACCGTAAACCACAGTGCCTGAAAGGGGGCGGGGGCAGGGAAAAAAATTAAATGCTGCTTGCGATAAAGACAGGTAGTGGGGCACAGGGGACGCTGGTGGAGGGATGGGTGTTGGAACATAGTACGCCTGAAACTCAGTCATGAATTGCTTCATAACTCTGTTATTCACAGTGATTTAATAAAAAGAACAGAAAAAAGAACAGCCAAGAAAAAAAGGCAAAGTTCTTTCCTATCTGTCCCCTCCTGATATCTGGTCAGTCCTGGGGAAAGGAGAGAGAATCCCCTCTGCTCTTACAAGAGTGGGGGGCTCAGCTCAGGAAGCAGGCCCTGGGCCCCCTTCTACCTACTGTAGAAACCCCGGAGAGAAGAGGACCTCAGCAGGAAACCTTGCTCTCATTTCCCCACCCTTCCCTCCCAGACAGTCCAAGTGACTTTCTCTTTCCCCAGCGGTCTGGGAGTACTTTTGACAAACAAAAGCCAGGAAGCAACTGCCTTCATTCAGCTTTCAGCTCTCAAGCTGGAGAAGAAAGAATGAAGGGGGATCCCAGTATCCCTCCCACCCCCCATCCCCCCATCCCACCCTGCCTCTGTGGCAGGGCATTCCCTTTTGTTCTCTCTCTCTCTCTCTCCTTTTGGGTGTTGTGGTTTGCAAAAGAGGCATTGAGTGGCAATCCTGTTTGGTCTACAGTCTACTTTCAGCATGTTTCTCCCATCCTGGGAGGATCCTCCCAACACCCTTTATTTGGTGCTCCCTTCTCTGTCTGAGCTGCCTTTTTCCCTAGCATGTGTGATCCAAGCACAAAGTTTGTAAGTCTACAACTGTACCTCATGGTATCTCACTTAAAAAAAATTAAAAAATAAAGAATAAAGGGGGAAAGGGGGTGGGATGGGGGGTTGGAGAATCATCTAATGCTTCAATGATGCCCACCCCACGTGTCCCTGTACCCCTCTGAGCCTCTGCTCAGCTCTCACCCCTCCTATGTGTAGCGGGGTGGGTGGGAAGGGTAATAGCAGGGGGGCCCCCAGGCATGACTTGCTTCTCAGAGGCAGAGGCGTGGCTGTGAACCCCTTGGCAGCAAGCCCAGCCCTGCAGCGCCCCCCCCCCACCGCACCCACCCCCAGCTCCTAACTACTCTGCATCCCAGGCCAAAGTGTGCCAGCAGTCAAGATGTTAGGATGTCCTGACAGCCCGAGGGAGCGTGAAAGGGACAGGATAGAACAGTGAGGGGCTGAGGAGAGAAAAACAAAAGGAGAGAACTCTTTCTGTGTGTGTGTGGGGGGGGGCGGGGGTGTTAAAGAAAAGTTTTTGGGGAAATGGGCTGGGAAACCTTTGACAAAATATTTCAGGGGTACTCAGGATCAGGTCTCCCTTTGGTCTTTGCAGTTGATTCTGAAGCTCACACCCAGTGCGAGAGCCTGTGAGCAGGAACTAAAGCTTTCCCACTATCTCCTCTTCCTCCCCTGTGAAGCTAAGTGTGTCCAGGGCAGGGGTGGGGGTGGGGGGCTAAAGATGGCTCAGCGGTTTAAATGCTCGGCAGGCATATGGCTGTGAGCTCAAACCCAGACACTGGCGCATGTGCTAAGGTGCTCAAAACAACAGGCCTGCTGCAGGGAGTCCCAGCCATAAGGGCCTGGAAGATCATTCCCTGGTTTAGGAAGGACCTAGGCCGACACACAGCATATATCTAGGAGATCCCGCTCACCCGGCAGTCGGGGGTCCCTTGCCCCCGCCTGGGAAGGCAGAGAACAAATGTCCATACTGCCGTGTTGAGGTGAGGTTTAGACAGAATCGAAGTCCCAGGACCCACAGGATGGCCTGGCACCTGGACTGGACCCAAGGAGGACAGTGAGGCTTTAAGTGCTGGTGGAGCCAGGAGTCCGCAGAGGGAACAGGAGGTTGGGAGTAGCTGACCTGCTGCGTCCAGCTCCCTCCTGTCCCCTTCCATCGCTTGGTCTCCAGACCCGGCTGCTCTCACCCAGACCCAGGGAACCAACACGGTGGCGTCTTCCCCGCTGCTCCACACAGCGGCGCCCACGCAGGTGCCCGTTCAGAGGGTATGAGCAGGTGAGCTGGGAGGACAAAGACAGGAAGCAGGAGCTCTCCACGGAGGAAGTGGGGGCGCAGCAGCAGACCAGATGGCAAAGGAGCCGCTGTGGGGAATGGGCGCTTTCCTGGGGAAGCAGGGCCTGGAGGAGCCGCCGCTGCGCCGCCAGCTGAGCGTGTCTGCAGAGGTCCAGGAGAAGAGTCAGCGGCTGCCTGTCCCGGAGCCCCCCGACCGAACTTGAGCCGGTGGGGAGAGCAGAGCACCCCCTGAGCTCACAGTTGCATGCCATCTGGGTCCTTCGGAGTGGGCCCTGCCCCCTTGGGGTCTCCGGGTGGGTCCACCAAGGTGCTCAGATGGGTCAGCGCCAATCCCCCGGTGCAGCAGATGGTCAACAGAGGCCTGAAATCTTGCCCAGGGCTGCAGAGGGAGGGCTTCAGTGAAGATGAAGGTGGGACCCAAAAACGCAAAAAAGAAAAAAAACTGATGAAGGTGGAGAGATGCAGGTTTCCTTCCTTTACGGGCCCCAACTCTAGCTAGGCCCTGCTCTGGCCCTTCCCTTTGTCTCCTGCTCCATGCCCAGCCCCCGCCCCTCTGCCTCCTGCCCCAGTGCCCTGGTCCTGCCCCAGCCCCCTTCACACACACAGGGACACTCTTCGCCTGTCCTTCCACTCGGCTCAGGTCTTCACTTCCACGTACATCTCCATGCAGACTCTGCTCGCCCAACGAGTTAGAACACTCATGGCCCCCAGCCCAGTGCTCCCCTTCTCTTATTCCAGAGAAGCCTTGGAACAGAGAAGTTCCATTCTTCTTTACCATCTGTGAAGGTGGGTGCTTTCATCCATTGCCGTTTCTGGCCTGAACCAGGGTCTGGTGTCCAGTGGGCGTTCCATAAAGGAAGCATTCACCATCCTGGTGTGACAGCCCTGGGGGACACTGGAAGACACCTCTGGCCATGACCTCTGCCCCAGTCCTCCCGGGATTGACTGAGCTCTCAAGGGTGGCAGCAATAGCCACTGGCCACCACATGCTTCCTGAGCCTAATGGTCACTCAGAGAACTGACCTCCGGGCACATGTTCTGGCATGACCGAGGTCCCCCTGCGGGACACCTCTCCGGCTTGTAGACCTTTTGTGCCCTTCAACCATGCTCCGAGTGATGTACTGCAGAGAGGAGAGGGGTGCAGGCAGCTCTGGCCCTGGTGGACAGAGCAGGATGTGGACATAGCTATATCTCCTTTAGAAGATCAGATCTTGGGACCGGAGGGATAGTACAGAGGGTAGGGTGTTTGCCTTGCACCCACCTGACCAGGGTTCAATCCTTGGCATCCCATATGGTCCCCTGAGCACTGCCAGGAGTAACTCCTGAGTGCAGAGTCAGGAGGAACCCCTGAGCATCGCCGGGTGTGACCCAAAAATGAAAAAAAAAAATTCAGATTTCTGGAGCTTTTCTTTTTTTTTTTAATTTTTAAATTTTTATTAGTGAAACACCATGAGGTACAGTTGTAGACTTACAAATTTTTGTGCTTGGGTGTCCCTTGTACAATGATTGAGTACCCATCCCTCCACCAGTGTCCATTTCCCACCACCACTGATCCCAGTATCCCTCCCGCCCCCCCCCCCCCCCCCATCCCACCCTGCCTCTGTGGCAGGGCATTCCCTTTTGTTCTCTCTCTCCTTTTGGGTGCTGTGGTTTGCAAAAGAGGCATTGAGTGGCAGTCATGTTCGGTCTATAGTCTACTTTCAGCATGCATCTCCCATCCTGGGAGGACCCTCCCAACACCCTTTATTTGGTGCTCCCTTCTTTGTCTGAGCTGCCTTTCTCCCTCGCAGGTGCGGCTGCCCTTCTGGAGCTCTTCTGAGGTCAGCAGCTTGCTGGTGCAGGGTGAAGTCAAGATTCAAAAGCAATATGCTGGAGCAAGTGACTGCCCGCCAAGTTCCTAGGTTAGTTCCCCCTGCACTGCATGCTCCACTACCCGCAGGCCCCTCGGGTGTAGCCCCTCTAAAAATTAATAACAAAGCAGGCCAGCGGGACTGAAGCTATTTCTGCCTTCCCTCCCGTGAACTCTGCAAACGCTCCCCCCTCCCTTTCTTTCCCCCTAGGGGACAACAGGAGCCTCATCTTCACACCGAGGAAGTTCGCGGATACTGTTTGCAAGGCGGAAGGTGTTCGTAAAGGGAGGGGGGCACGCGGTAGCAGGTTTTCGCCCCAGAGGCCGGCCCGGAGCGTCCGGGCGCCCTCGCCGACTCACCTGGAGCGCCAGGTGCGCCGGCAGGTGGCGGACGGGGCGGCGGGCGCGCCCAGCCCGAGACTTCGCGGCCCAGTTGGGAGCGACTGACAAGGAACCAGACAAAACGCGGTGTGGAAAGTGCGCGGCGGAGCTTGCCAGGCTGCCATGGGAACAGAGGGGGGCTGGGACCCCCGGGAGGAAAGCAGCCCCTCGCCTCCGTGCGTGGCTTTCGGCCTGCAAGGGGGCGCGGGTGAGGGGCGGGGTCGGAGAGGGCGGAGAATGAAGACCCCGTTTCCCCAGTGCCAGTATGCTGGCATTCCAGGGCTGGCCCCTGCCCGCCCCCACCCCACCCCACCCCCAGCCGAGCTGCTCCTCTTGCCTCCTCTTTCAGTGGAAAACGTCGAAAACCAGAGCAGAGACACCAGGAGGCTCCGACGCGATTTATTGAGCCTCCCCGGTCCCCGTGCTCGGTTTCCTCCCGCCCCCGCCCCCCAAAGGCTTTGCAGGCCGAAACGTTTACGAAGGCGCAGGACTCAACAGTGATTCGATAAAAAGCAAAAAGGAAGATGCAGAACTGCATGGAGTGAGCAGGATTCTCACTGCTAGCAAAGCACAGGCCAGCATCTCCTTCTGGGGCAGAGTGAGCAGGGTTCGAGCCCCTGACCGAGGGGTGCTACAGCGGGGGAAGGAGCAGGCGATGGGAGCAAGTAACCCCCAGTCTGTACCTCAAAACCACAAACGTTAGTTTTTGATGATTGATTTTTAATTCGGGGAGGGGGTCTGGTTGGGTTATGACTAGAGGTGCTCAGGGATCTCTCCTGGTGGGGCCCAGGGAACCATATCGGGTACCGGGGATCAGACCTGAGTTGGCCACGTGCAAGGCAAGCACCCTACCCGCTGTGCTCTCTCTCCAGCTCCCTACAGGTAATTTTTTTTTTTTTTTTTTGGTGTGTGGCTTTGAGTCCAGTCCTTCATGCGTTGGGTGGGACCTCTGCTCCAGGCCTCCAGCATCCATGGGAAGCCCTTGCGGGAAAGGACAATGACACCTCCAGCTCTGGAAAGCTTTCCCGTGAGTGTTTCCCATCAAGCCTCTCAGAGGGAGAGAATGGGGTGTGTGTGTGTGTGTGTGTGTGTGTGTGTGTGTGTGTGTCTGTGTTCGTGGGGTATCTGGGAGGAAACAGCAGTCAGGGGGTGTGACCCCCTTCCACATGAACTCCCATCCTGCCCATCTCTGAGTGGTTCTCCCAGTTTTGTTCTTCTGGTTTAAATACCTGAGACAGGGTGTGATGGTGACATTGGCCTCTGCGGGATTCCAAATGCTGCCCAGCGTGTCTGTGTGTAGGAGCAGGTGTGGGGTGTCTCTCTGCGTGGTGTGTATTGGTGTATGTGAGGTCTGCGTAGCGTGTGCTAGGGGAGGGGATGGTGCAGGTCTGTGTGTTTGCGTGCATGCATGTGCGGGTGGACTGTGGTGGGGGAGGGGAGGGTTCAGAGTTCTGTGTGTCTGTATGCATGTAGGTGAGGCCTATGTTGGGGGCGTGTGTATGTGTGTCTGTGGGGTGCTGAGTGTCCCACCCCCCACATATCCCTGTGGACAGGTTCATTTGGCAGTTCTCAGAGAAGCTAGGAACCTGCATTCAGCAAGTCTCAGGTGGCTCAGGAACCCCCTTTCCTGAAAGCAGACCTGATTTCTCTCTTCCTACCCGCAGAGGCTGTTTTGCAAAGAGCCAGTTTTGAGGAGAGCCCTCAGCCCACAGCCCCCTTACACAGGACTTGGCTCCTGGGTGCCCCACCTGCATCATCAAGAATGCCCTGTTGGAGATGGGATTCGCTGGGACTCCCAGGGGACGTCTCTACTTCCAGAGAGGATGCTGCCGCCCCAGGTATAGGAGGCCCTAGGAGGCCTCCTTCCCAAGGGAGACTGTGTCAGAGAGAAAAAAATAAGCTCTGACTTTGCATGAGGGATCCAGGCTCCCGCTGGACCTCTTTAGCCAGCTCTGTGTGTCCAAGGGGAAGTTTCTTAACCTGTCTGAGCTACCAGTCTAGCCAGGGAGCTAATATCTGCCTTTCCTCAAGGGGGGTGTGTGTGTGTGTGTGTGTGTGTGTGTGTGTGTGTGTGTGATGATTAAATGAGAAGCAAAGTTAGAAAGCAGAGCCTGGCACTGAGCAGTTGTTCACTGTAGTGGAACTATAACACTGTCCCCTCACCCCCGGCCCCAGGTGAGTTCCCCGTGGGCTAGGGCAGGACAGGTGAGAACATTCGAGGAGAGAAGAGCATTCTGGCCCCCAACATGAGCACCATATGCCAACTCTGCTGCTCCTGCTGAGGTCTGGTCCAGCGTCAGCCCTGCTTGGGCACTCTGGGGCCCAGGCCCTGCAGGGTTCTCTCGGTAACTGGCCCCTGCTCCGCCCCTGCCTGACAGTTCTGCCTTCCTCTGATGAGCGCAGCCTCTGAATAATTCAGCAAATCTCTCTTGCTCGACTGAAGAGCTGACTGTGAGGCAAAACAAAAGCAGCTCCTGTGTGTGCACGTTTGCCCCCAGCAACTGCCACTGGCTCAGGCAACAGATGGCTCCTGCCAGTCACTTGACTGGCAGGGAGTACCCTGGGGCAGGATCTAACTTGGGTGGCACAGGGGTTAGGAAGCCTTTGGATCTGCAATTAGGGTGAGGATCAGGCCAGGAGGAGGCAAACGGAACCTGACTCCTAGGGTGGGAGGTCTCCAGGAGCCCGTGCTTCTGATTTGGTTTTGGGGCCATCACCTGGCAGTGCTCAGGGTTCCCTCCTGCCCTCTGATCAGGGACAACTCCTGCCAGTGTTCAGCAAACCATACGCAGGGTCAGGGATCAAACCGGGGTCTGCTGTGTGCAAGGCAAGAGCCTTAACCCTAGCTCTCTGGTCCAGGGACCTTTGCTGCTCTGCAGCCAGGATTCCTCTGCAAGGCAGCACCTACCCCTCAAGGCTGGGCTCATTCTCCTCCCTGGGAGCATCACAGGATGATTGGGGCTGCATGACACCCAAACCTGAGTGCAACTCCAGCAGTTTCCAGGAGGTGCTAACCCAGAGGGGACAGACCTGGGGTCTGGAGGCCCTCCCCTATGGCCCAAGAAATGAGTGCTAGCTGATAGCCACGGACCAGTGCTTCTGGGGTCTCCCTTATAACAGGGACCCTCCAAGTACTTCTCCCTAAATTGCCCAGTGCTGAATGTTGTTGACAGCACTAGAGGTACCAGGAGGAGAACTGGATCTTTCTCCGCCTCTGCGCCATCTTGCCAGGCTCTCCCAGACTGGTTTTCTCCAGCCGTGGTTAGTCCTTAGGTGTCTGGCTCCTGCTCGTGCCCTGCCTGGAAGCTGCCCCTCTGTCCCTTTGGTGGCTTTGCTGGAAGGACAATGGTGAAGCTGTTGGGCAGGAGGCTGCTTCCTTAGCTCCCCTCAGGCGGTTCTGTATTGAGTTCCACGGCGGGGGCACCCCCTGTGGATGGTGGCCCTGTTATCCCAGAGGGCGAATTTCCAGTAAGTTCTGCCAGGGTGGCATCGGAGCAGCTCCTTGGCACCAGCGATCATACTGGCACCTTCCCCAATGAAGACTGGATCTCAGCCTGGGCAGCTGTTTCTTCATGTATCTGGAGCTCTCTGGATTTCTTACAAGAGAATTCCTCGTCCCCAATTCCTATGGTGATTCCTCTCTGACACTGCATGAAGGAGGGGTAGGAGGAAGGCCCTGACACTGCAGTTCTGGGAAACCTCTGCCCAGGTCACTGGGAATCCTTGGGTCAGTCACCCCTGAAGGAATCCCGCACATGCCATGGGACTGCCTTTGGACCCGCCACTGGCTTCAGGACACCCACAGGTCTGGCCTTGGTGGAGCTGGAGTAACCACAGCTGCGGCTGTCAGTCAGCCGTGCTCCAAAAAGCAGAGTGAGCAGCACATTTCCATGAGAGTCACAGCAACCAACAGGTGGAGGTTGGCCACACCCCAAGGATACAGGCCAAGGCACTGATGCCAGAAACTGTCACCTTGATGCAGGAAGAGGAGGTCCCCAGGTCCCTCTGAGTGAGCCTTCACAAATATATTTATGCTTTACATGTGTATACACACACATACACACGCACACTCACACAATTTCACAATGAACAACGGGAGGACAGTGCTACAGTGCTACCATGTAAACCTAAGTGCTAAGTCCTAACTACTTGAACAAAGACATTCCAAATTCTACCAGCATTACATTCAATTTTGTGAATTTTCTTTCGGCTCTTACCATGTTTATATAATTGCAATCATTATCATCTGGAAGCATTTCAATTGTAAAAGATCTGATATTTATAACCAATATTTCCATGTTTCTACCATAGTCTTTAACTATACTTTTTAGCAATTGAACAAAATTCAACAAATGGATGGATCACAATTTCCCAAATCACTGCCGTATTACATTTCCATTATCCTTATAAAAACACACCAACAAAACTATATAATGGTCTTAGTTATATCCTGGGAATATAGTAATTGTTTTTTGGGGGACTACAGCTGTAGGATAAATTTCTAAATTTGAAACATTGGTTAGTATTGAATCAAAAGGTAGTTTTGTGGTTAAAGTTTTGTCAAATTGCAAAATAAAAATGGTAGCTTTGTGAAGTGATGAATATGCTAACTAAGCTAATTTTGATAACCTTTTTACAATATATATGCATAAAAGGTTCAAGTATAAATCTTAGACTTATATATCAATTATATCTCAGTAATCCTGAGAAGATATACCCAAACTTACATATTCAAATACTGCTTGTATGTACCTGGACAGGCTAAACCACTGTTTGAAACCATGCTGCTGTATTTGAAATTATGGGAAATTTCAGAAAAATATGTTAGAAAGTAAAGACAAAACTAAACCATTGTCTCAACTTTTATTCCACACTTCTCTAAATCCCAGTGGGACTGTCCACTAGATTCACTAAATTCTAGATGTTTTTTGGCATTCTCTAATGAATCAAATGATAAACAAAACCTTTTCACCACCAAAAAATAGTGTTACTATATGTGTGACAATGATCTATTCCTGCATAACAAAACTGCAACAAAACGGGTCCTGGAGAGTTAGCTCAATGGGTAGGGCATTTGCCTTGCATGCAGCTGACTCAGGTTCAATTTCTGGCAGCACGTACGGCTCCCTGAGCAACACCAGGAGTGAGCGCTAAGCACAGTCAGGTGTGGCGCCCAAATAAAACTAACAGAACAAAGCAGCTTGATGCAACTCACACTTATTGCCCACTTCTGTGTGGCTTGGGTCCAGGGACGGCCGAGCACTTTCTCTGCTTCAGGCTGTGATCAGGCGTTGCCTGAGACCACGCTCTCATCTCAGAGCTTGACAGGGGAAGGATTCTCTTCCGACCTCATATGGCTGAGGTCAGGATTCAATGTCTTTTTATTTATTTATTTTTTTGAGCCATACCCGGTGGGCTCATACAGGGCTTATTCCTGACTCTGCATTCTGAGATTACGCCGAGCAAGGCTTGAGGTACAAGATGGGGCGCAAGTCAGCCCTGTGCAAGGCGAGCGCCTACCTGCCACACTGCCTCTCTAGCCCCAGGATTCAGTTTCTTGTGAGCTGCTGAACGTTGGGCAGAAATGCAGAGTTCCTGACCACATGGGTCTCTCCAATATGGCACTTGCATCACCAAAGCACGCACCAGAGAAGACAGTAAAACCTTCTAGCAAGACAGAAGTCACCATATTTTGTAACTGAATCACAGAACTGGTGTCTCCTCTCCGTACTGTATGGTTCCAAACCCAGAGGAGCATCAGGAAAATCACTAGGAGCAGGGGTCATGGGAGCCATCTTGGCAGCAGTCTGATACAAATGTCCCCAATTTTGGTATGTGTCTGCAACCAATTATACCACAACCCCACTGGCACTGAATGTCCTAGCACTTAACAATCACGCAGGGGTAGGACAGAGGGCAGGGTGTCTGTCGTGCACACGACCAAGGTTTGACCCCTGGCATCCCATATCATTCCCTGAGCCTGCCAGGAGTGATCCCTGAGTACAAAGCCAGGAGTACACCCGAGCACAGTCATTGTGGCTCAAAACAAAACAATTACTCCTAGGGTAGGTATAAAAATCTCCCACTTGATTGTTCTGCTCTACTGCCTGGTATATCTTCACAGAGCCAGACCTGGGCCAGACTTTGCTCCCAATTGCCGCTAAGCAATTTCTCCAAAGGTCCAAAGGTGTCAACTGACAGCAACTTAAAAGAACCACCTTTCTGGGGCGCTGAAAACTCTACATGTAGACCCGACTGGGCAGTTTCCAGATTAAAGGAATTGTGCTGGGACTGGGGCAGTGAGTCCAAATACATGAATACACTACTGAAACTTAGGAATTCAATCCTTTTTGTTTGTCTGAGTTACACCCGACACTGTGCGGGCTCACTCCTGGTTCTGCTCCTGCAGCAGGATGTCTGAGAATATGCAGGGCAGTTCAAGGGGGACTTTCTGCCACCTGGTCCATCTGGGAAGCTCTACAGGTACCTTTTCAACCTTTCTGGGATCAGTTCCTAAATTTTTGCAGAGGGGTATAAAACATCACAAAACCAGGGGCTGGGATGCAAGGGCCCTCCTGCCTTTTAAATCGCTGGTGCCCAAGTCCCTAGGCCCTCTACAGGGGCAATGGGCATCCTGGTTCCTTTACAGAAGTTACCTGAGAGATCGAGACCAGACCCTGCCCTTGGAAAATCCGAAATCGGGAAGATGGAAGAGGGTCACATAAAATCCTAGGGCCTTGCCCAAACCCTGCCCTAGTAGACAGCATGTGGACAGAGCGGAGATGACAGGGCTGACTCCACAGCAACTTGATGGACTCAGTCTGCAGTGAGGCAGAGGATCTGGAACAGGGCATGAATGAAGAAGGATCCCCCTCAGTCAGATCTCTTCAGGAGCCACGAAAGAGCTGAGCCAAGCGGGGACCAGAAGAGGCATGCTGGCCGAGGACACTGGGACAGGAGACAGGTACAGCTAAGGAGCGGAAGCATGAGGCGACAATCTCCAGAGCTGAGGGAAGTGAACCCAGACAGGGTGGATGGATGTTCAGACCCTGACTCTGACGGAGAGTTTCCACCCACAGCAAGACGTCCCCACAAAGGGCTTTTGAGGGTAGAGCCAGGTGTCAGATGGCACTTTGAAGGGCTGGGCAAAGTGAGCATAACTGCCTGCATTCTCCCAGGGAGGGCACAGATAGAGCCAGCAGGCAGCAAGCAGGACCAAGGCTGGGCGCTGCCTTAGCCCTGAGAGTGGATGACGGGTGGCAGGAAAAACGAGCCCTCACCGGAAACTGCTCTTTGCTGCAAACTCAGCAGGCACTGCGGTGAGAGGTAAATGCCACCAGAGAGTAAATGAAGTGAGCAGAGCTTTGGAGGTGGGCCGGGGGGGCCCACGGGGCAGTGAGTGAGGGCAAGACCGTGACCTTAGGCAGAGGTCATACCAGCAGGAAGGCCTAAGGCCAGCTGGGATGGGAAATGGGGAGAAGAGGACAGACACCCAAATTCATAGCCCAAACGATCTTTCTCAGCCAAGAATGTGGTCCCACAGTGGCAGCAGGGGCTGAGTGACATCCTGAGGGGTCTCTGACAGTGGTTCCTCTACCAGCTCACCCACACATTTCTGCATGCACTGTGCCTACACCCGACCTGGCCTAGGGACTGGTCAGTAGGGAAGACTTGGCCCTCTGGAACTCAGTCTCCCACGTCTGACCCGGAGACACACAGCCGAGTTCAAGCCCTTGGCCTGCGGTGATACCCTCTGGTGCACAGTCCGGTATGCTCTCCACCACTGAATGGCCCCGGTATGGCTTCGCAACCTTCCCTGGGTGAGTCCTTTAGAGCCACACACTCTGGTGCAAGGCCCGACACAATCCCAATAAAGAGTACAAAGCCAGCCCTGTTGGCCGACCGGCACTGTTTGAGGGTTGAAGGTTGGGGCCTCTTTTGTTCCACGGGCTCAGGGGAAACCAGGAGGGCTGGGATACGGTCTGCCCTGGACATGGCGCCTACTGCCCAAGGCCCAGGCCTCTGCTCTTCCACCTCCTTTCTGACCAGTGGGACCTGGTTCCATGCCCGCAGGGCTGTCTGCTCAGAATGCCACCAGCGGGTTCCCCCTGCATGGCAAGTGGAGTCCCTCCAATTCCACTAGCCAGAGTCTCCCATACCACAGGTTTTCGCAGGCTCCAGGAAAACCTTTTTTGTCTGAGGCCCAGGGGCTCCCCCAGGGCCCTGCTCCCCCTTATCAGCATTCCAGCCCTGAGTGCCTGCACTGGCTACCCCACCCACCCCCTTGAAGCACCATCCCAAACCCATGTTCACTTTTCAACTTGGCGTCTGAAGGCTTCTTAGGTGGGTCACGGCAGAGGGAAAGTAGGCTCTGGGCAACGGGCAAGCTTAGGGCAGTCGGACCTTCACCAGAGGCCAGTGTCCCGTTCCAACAGGCACCTCGGGTGGGGAGACACAGCAACTCCCACGGTCTACAGCTTCTCTGGCATTCTGAGACCACGGACGCACGTCCCATTTATTGAAGGCCCTGAGGATCACGAGCTCAGAGAACCCTACAATTGTGCCAGGCCGTTGACAGGGTCCCCATTCTGCAGCTGGGGACGCCAGGCTCACATTCAGAGGGCTCTGCCCAGGGAGACTGAGATCTTAACTGGTGGGTGGGGGGTAGCATCAAGGCTGTTTAACTTCCAACGTCTCTGATTTTTCTGAGTCTGGGCTACAGGGGGGCAGAGAACCCAACCCCTTGAGAACCCACCTCTCCCTGCCACCCCGACTCCTGCCAGCCAGCAGCACCGTGGTCCTGCCCAGCTCCAAGTGTCCTTGCAACATGCTCCCGTCAGGACCGGTCTGCGCTGAGCTTCGCCCTCCACGTGTGCAGCACGACATCCCGCCGAGTGGTGTAGGGCAGGTGCTTGATACGGAACCAGCTGCGGGGACTGACGTTCCCGCTGGGGGTATAGAGCTTCTCGCCCTCCTTGCCCAGCAGACTGCGCAGGGCTAAGTTGCCCGACAGGACCTGGTCGTAGAACTCCACCCCACCCCGGGCGTAGGCTGCAGACAGCGAGGCTGTGCGGCGGTCCAGCCAGGCCTCCAGGGCGTGAGCGAGAGAGTCTGTGCAGAAGGCGTAAGCCACAAAGCCGCCTACCATTGCCAGCAAGTTGAAGGCCACCCGGAAGCGCAGGGGGCCGCCATAGAGCCCGAGGGCATGCTTGGCACTCACACTTAAGGTCCAGGTTCCTACCAGGCAAGCTGGGGCAGGGAGGGCCTGCAGGGCAGCTGTGCCACTCTCCAGATAGGCCACCTCCCTGGCCAATGCAAACTTCTTGGCGTCGTGGGACAGGATCAGAGCATTTTTGAGCCGGATGCCTGCAGGACTCTGCCAGTGTACTTTGTGCCCATGGATCACTATTGGCTGGTCCGTGTCGATCACTGGGCCTCCCAGGAAGGTGGCAGGGATGCCAACCATTGCTCCAGAAGCTAGTCTAGGGAAGCCAGCACTCATGGGCAAGAAGGTGAAGGTGGTGAAGGCCTCAAAGTTATGGTTCGGGGAGACACCCATGTCCTCTAACACCTCTAAGAACAGCGACTGAAGCTCTGGGGAGAGCGGGGCAGGCTGGCCCTGAGGCCAGTACTGGTAAAGCCATTGGATCGCAGGAACTGGGAAGAGGTGGGGAGAGATCTGGGCCCCAAACAGGCCTGCACAGGAAGTCACCAAGAAGCCTGTCTTGTGTCTCTGGACAAAAGCTATGGCCCGCCACAGGGGACCAGCCATGAGTACTGCCACCACTGTAAACCTAGACCGAGAGAAAGAGAAGTCAGTCAGCAAATGGCTCTGGGGGGCTTCCTGCAGCGCGGACACCCCGTCCTTTCTCCTGCAGCGGAGGTCACTCACCATCTTTACAATGTGGGCAAGATGCTCTCGAGCTGAAGCTCAAATCCAGCCCTACCTCTACATCCCTCCCTCTGCCAAAGGGGCAACGTGACCCACCTCTAGAAATGCAAGAACGCTTGTGAAACATTCAAAACCTGGCACAGTAGCAGATACCTCGCGAGATACCAACCGTGACCATTATTTTTATTCCATGGTTAGGCAGAGCACCAAGAACCTGACTACTGCACTTTCCTTCTCATCCTGGAGTGATCACTGATGCGGGGAACGTGCTCAATTCAGGATGCATCACATATGCGAGACACAGATCTGAGCCAGCGACATATATTATCTGACCATTAACTCCGAAAACTCCAAGACCTAGTCATTTCTATTGGCCCCATTTAAGAGACATGAAAGCCAAGGCACAAGGGAAGTAAAGGACCCAAAGACTGATCAGCAGTTGTTGTGTTTTATCAGTTTTATTCAGTGTTACCAACTGAGTGGTACAACCCAGATCCCTTTCGCAATTCCTGTACTGGAAGGCCTACACTCTCAACATGTGTCTATTTTTGAAAATTTCTAAAAACATTTTTATACAGAGGTTCTATGATTTACAATACTGTTAATGATGGTTTCCTTGGCCCATCACTGCAACATCACACCCCTTCCCAGTGAAGCCACCTCCCTTCCCCAGGACTCATCAATTTGCTCGAGCGGACTCAGTAACATCTCCAGGAACAACTGTGATGATTATTACTGTGTTTGACATATCGAATACGCCAGGGGTAGCTTGCCAGGCTTTGCCGTGCGGGGGAGATACTCTCGGTAGCTTGCCGGGCTCTCCGGGAGGGGCGGAGGAATCGAACTCGGGTCGGCCATGTTGGCTGCTTGCAAGGCAAACGCCCTACCCGCTGTGCTATTGCTCCAGGCCGGTATAAGCAATAGAAAATAAATCATCTGGTGCCTTCTATCAGGGCAGGCGTGAGGGGTGGTTGAGGAAATGGAGACAACGGTAGCGGGAAAGTGACAGTGGTGGCGGTGTTGGAATACTGAATGCCTGTAACAAATCATCATGAACAACTTTGTAAATCATGGTGTTTAAATAAAGCGTGTGTGGGGGGGGAGGGGAGGCAGGAAGGGGGACAGAATTAAGCAAAACTGTCACCAGTATGACTGGAATCCTCAAAAGATCAGAGGATGAAGACAATGACACATAAGACCCTGAGAGGATACCAGTGAGAATGCATCATTTACTGCGCACAACGGGTTGGGGGTGTTTGACTTGCTCGCACAGGGCAGGGTTCAATTCCAGAAACCACATATGGCCTCCAGAGCCCTGCAGGAGTGACCCTCGAGGGCTGAGCCCGAGTAAGCCCTGAGCACTGCCAGGCGTAGCCCCCACAAAACAAGAATGCATCACCTGCAAACTAGTGAGGCTCCAGAAGAAACCAGTTCAGCGGACACCTTGATTTTCTATTCTCTTTCCTTTTCTTTGGGGTGGGGGCTGGGGGCACAGCTGGCACTGCTACGAGTTTACTTCTGGACATTCTGCGGTACCACAGACAGAACCTGTACTGGCCAGGTGCCAGGCACGTGCCTTAACCCCTGAACTATCTTCCCTGTTCCGATTTAGGGCTTCTAGCCTCTAAAGTGTGAGCAAACGCATGTCTGTCTCTGCAGCACCCAGGCCGCCCGGTACTTAACTTGGCAATACAGACTTCATATTCGAGCTCAGGCTACAGGTGTCCCCTTCCTAACAAGTCAATTTTAAAACGCATCCCCGGCATCCTATGACCTCTTGCGTAAATGTTCCCGTAAAAACACCCAAAATCACTTCATCGGAATGAAGCGCCAGCACCTAGGCCGGGTCCGCCCCGGAGACGGCGCCTACGTCCGTCCACCTGGCGGCCGGGCGGAGGCGGCTGCAGGACCCTCACCAAGGACCGGGCTCTATCCCCGGCGGGGGCAGGCCCTGGGCCACACCTGCGGGCTCGAACCCACCGCGGGCGGGCGGCTCCCGCTCCCCGGCCCGACCCGCCCGCGTCCTCACCTCCTCCTCCTCCGCCGCCCGGGACGTCGCGACACGTGCGCGGGGCGGGGCCCGGCGCAAAGCATGCCGGGCCCGCAGGGGGCGGGGATTAGGGGCGGGACTTTGGGGTGTAGGGAGCCACTCAAAGATCGCAGCCGGGCTCGGGGGCGGGGCCATCGGGGGCGGGGCCAGACTCAAAGCTAGCCACTCAGCCTCTGGGGGCGGGGACGGGGCTGGAGGGACGTTGGTGGGCGGGACCCGGAGCTTGAAATTCCACCCGCGGCTCCAGGCTCCAGGGGTCGGGTTGTGTGATTGGCTGCGGCTCCCGCCCAGGTGGAGCAAAGCGGGACACCTCGCCCCGCCCCCTTGTCTTTTCTTCCCGGGAAGGCAGCTTGGGTTAATCCTGTTCACCCCTTAAAGAGACAGTCGCTATGTTTGATGCGACCTGCGGCTAATACTCTGCTGGAGCCCAATTCCAAGTCCAAATTATCTGAGTTAGATCTGAGTCATGCTCGCCTGTGCCCCAAATCCAGTTGCCCCCCGAATCCGTGTTGTACGAGACGTGAAAAGAGCAATTGAATGTAACATGTCTATAGTTGAGAATCTAACTCAATATTGACAAAGAAAATAGACCTTTAAGGTAAATGAATAAATCTTAGTCTGAAGTAAGTAGAACATCACCAGGCTCAGTTCCTGATTTTGTGCCATGGAGAGAAACCTGATGCTTATGGAAACCGAAAATGATGCACAGTGAAGAATTTACAAGTGCACTAGCATACTGCCTGCTACTTAATTCAGGATATTGTAGCCCAAACAGCACCACGCATACCAAAAAAATAAAGCACAAAGATAAAACAATATTGACAAATGTTGGTGGTTGTTGAAACTTCATGGCAAATCTGGGGAGCCTCATTATACCAATTATTATTACCTATTATTATTACCTATGTTTTTATATTAAAAATCATATAATAAATATTTTGTTTAAAACATGTTTTTCAAAGTAGGCTGATTAACTGCACTTAATCGAATTAAAACTTTTGTGCATCAACATTATCAGCCAAATGCTCACAGAATAGGATAAAAATTTGCAAATCATACGTATGGGAAGGGTCAAGTATCCGAAACATATAAAGAACCTTTATCAACGAGACAGTAATATAAACAACCCACTTAAACAATGGACAAACAATTCAAATAGACATTTCTTCAAAGAGGATATACAGATAGCCATCAAATACATAAAATGATGCTCAGCACCATTAGAGAATCACGAATGCAATCTACACTCCTATGCAACCTCTAGCCATGAAAGCAATCAGATTAAATGAGTGGTGTTCCTGGGAGGTGAGTGGACAAGGCCTACTAGGGTCAGAAGGAGCAGGGTCTGGGTCCCATTTCTTTCCTTATTTCCTTGTTCCCATTAAACACAACTCTCTACCCTTCACTTCCCAGCCCCTATCTATTGTCACCCTACATTCTGTCACTATATTTTTGAATATCTCATATAAGTAGAATCATACAGTATTTAGATTTTTTTAGTGACTGGCTTATTTTACTTGACATAACATCCTCAAGGTTTATTTGTGGTGCAGTGTGAGTGAGAATTTCTTTCCTCTTAAAGTCTGAATGACATTCTATTATAAAACACTGATATGTAGATAAATATGATAATCAAAATAGGGCACATTTGGCTTTTCCATTCATCTGTTCATGGACATTTGGGTTGCTTCCATGTTTCAACTGTCATTGTTAATGCTGTAATTAACATGTCACTGTCACTGTCACTGTCCTCCCGTTGTTCATCGATTTGCTCGAGCGGGCCCAGTAACATCTCCATTGGAGACTTTGTTGTTACTGTGTCTGGCATATCGAATACTCTCGGTAGCTTGCCGGGCTCTCTGAGAGGGGCGGAGGAATCGAACTCGGGTCGGCCATGTTGGCTGCGTGCAAGGCAAATGCCCAACCGCTGTGCTATTGCTCCAGCCCGTAATTAACATGAATGTGCAAATATGCCTTCAATACCCAGCTAAGTGGCAAAATTGCTGAATCAAATGAAAATTCTGTCTTTAACATTTTCTACAAAGAAACATTGTTCCACAAAGGAACTGTTATTTGTGCACAAAATGAGATCCTGATTTTCCACTGGGACACTGGACAGGTATGTGCAAGAGTCTGAAGACTGAAGTGTGTTTCACTTGTGAGGAAGTTCCTGTCCTAGAAGCAAAGGAGCCCAGTGTAAGGCACTGCGTGACTTCCAAATCAAAATTTGAGGAGATACCTGTCAGTCAAGACTCCCCAAAACTATACCTAACAGTGGCCAATAAAGCTGGATCCAGTTGGCAACCTTGCCGAGGTCAGGCTATTTATAAAAAATTTTTTTTTTAAATTGAGTCAAGTGATGTACACAGTTACAAAGCTTTTCATGATCGGGTTTCAGTCATATAATGTTCCAACACCTGTCCCTTCACCAGTGCACATTTCCCACTACCAATGGTCCCAGTTTCCCTCCCCATCCACCTGCCTCTATGGCAGACCTGCCCTTTTCTTCTCTCTCTCTCTCTCTCTCTGTCTCTCTCTCTCTCTCTCTCTCCTTGTGTCTCTCTCTGTGTGTCTCTATCTGTGTCTTTCTCTGTGTCTCTCTGTGTCTCTCTCTATCTCCGTCTCTGTCTGTCTTTCCTTTTGGGCCTTATGGTTTGCATTAAAGATCACTGTATCACTGTATCACTGTTGTCCCGTTATTCATTGATTTGCTCAAGCGGGCGCCAGTAATGTCTCCATTTGTTCCGGTCCGGTCCTGAGATTTTTAGCAGCCTCTCCTTATTTGTCCTTCTCAACACTGCCATATTGAAGGCTCTTTCAGGGTCAGGGGAATGAAGCCCATCATAGTTACTGTTCTTGGCATATCAGGTACGCCACGGGTAGTTTGCCAGGATCTGCCGTGCAGGTGGGATACTCTTGGTAGCTTGCCGGGCTCTCGGAGAGGGAAGAGGGCTAGATTATAAATCAGGAAAAACTGCATCGTTCTCTTCCAGGAGCTTTGTTTTATACTCTCTGGATCTTGGCCATTGATGAGATTACATGGTGACGGGGGCAGTTTGTGGGTGTAATTGCCAAGCTACTGGAAAACTGGGGGTCTGGGTGGAGGAGGCCCAGCCCCAATCCAAGCAGGCTTGGAGATCTCAGGCAGAGGCCCTGCATATCTGGGTTCCTCTGCTGGTTCCTTCGTGTGTGAGACCTGAGTGTGTGGAGAGTAGCCTTGAGCATGGCTATGGCTGGGTTCTGGAGGTTTTCGGCTGCTGGGGTTCTGCTTGGGGTGGGGAGGGAGACTCAAGCCACCCCCTCTGAGAGGGGCATTAAAGATAATGAAAGGTTATCAAGTATATCCCTTTACCTTCTTTCAACACTCAGTTACTGTACAAAATGACCATTTCCAACTACTACAATTCTATTGTCATGCTGGTCCCTTCTCTGTCCTAACTGCCCACACACACTTGTGGTAAGCTTCTAACCACTGGTGGTTGGGCCTTTTGACCTAAAGAAATAAGGAGTTGGACCTAAAGGACTGCTGTGTCCTCTCTCATTCTCCTGTGAGACCTATCTGTTTCCCAGAATGTGCTATAATTTATGCTTCCTTGTTCTGACCATGTTTCCTGATTTTCCAATTTATCTTGTGGCCAGGGTTCAGTGAGGAAAAAGATAAAGTATTCCTCCCTCGGAGACTGAGTATCAAAATTGTCAATAAACACCCCAAGGGTAAAGCACACACTGGAAGAGGCATCCTTGTGAGATAACCCCACTCTCACCAAGTAGAGGCCTATAGAAACAGACAAAGGGGCTTGAAACATCTTAAAGTAAATGAAAACGGTGGAATAAAATGCTGCTATAGAAAATCTAACCATTATCTCACTAAGGTTCTATGGATCGAACTATTGATGATTTATTCTTGCTGGGGACAGGGGCAAAAAATAATTTCTGGAATAATTCATCATGAGTGAATTATTCATATATGAATGTACAAATGTACAATTATTGCTATATAATTATTAATGTATCAGTCTTAATTGCTATGGAGAGCAAGGAGCTTTCTGTCCTTTAATTAATTAATGCACTTATTGTTTTAATTTCTCCTTTCCCTTTGCTGTTGTTGTTGCAGTGATTGAGGGTCTCTTACACTTTTTCAGTTGTGATGGTTCACCAGGAGGTCACAGATTCAGCTGGGGCATTTGCCAAGGATTGTACACTTGAGTTGTGGTGCTCACACATACTTGATTACAGTGTGCCAGAAATTACACATTTCTGTTTTGGTGTCAGGAATCCCAAATGGTGCTGCCATAGGGATCATACTTAGCATGTGAGGAAGTGCCAGGGATCAAACTCTTGGCCTTATGCCTGCAAAGCAGAAGATGCTTTGTCACTGAGCTCTCCCTGGGCGCTCTTACTTATTTCTGTAATAGCAATTTTTCCCCAATTTTCCCTTGCCTGCACAAAGCTGAAGAGAGTCTGCATACTACCAGGATTGCAGTGAATCTCCTAGTTAATTTCTAAAGATGAAGTTTTGATGTTCATAAAAAGTTGGTATGCACATAGTTTGGCTTCATCAGCATACTGTAAACATCATCAAAAACTTGCAAACATCTCAAAAAAAAGGTCATTCTTTTCTATTTTGCTTTGTTAGCATGCATCTGAGGTTCTGTGGAAAACTAGTCCTTTCTATTGAATGCCAAAAGTGTCACAACTTTGCTCAGCAGGAGCCCATTGAAACGGACTTCTTTATTCTTTAAAATTGCCCTGGATTGCTTTGAAAGCATGCTTTCCTTTTGGCAAAAAATGGATGCTCCAGGCCCATCTTAATTATCTCTGCTCCAAGATATAGAATGAGAAAGATTTACAAGGCTCCCTGGTTGTTTTTCAGAGCAAATTTAATTTGAGACAAAAACCTATGTGCTTTGGGCAAATTACTCTCTTTGATACTGGGAATGGTCAATGGAATAGCCCAGTAGACTATTTATTAAAAACACACATATTTTATTATAGTTTAAGTGATGGAGTTACAATACTGTTCAAGTTTCTGGCATCAGCGTACAAAGCTACAGCCCACCCCCTCCACTAAAGTGTCCATGACCCTTTCTCATCCCTATGTCACCTTCGGTGCAACACTTCTTCCCTCCCTCCCCAGCATCATTATTTGTTGATTGATAATTATGATTTTAGTTCTTATTGTTAGCGCCTTAGCACCCATGTGATCCACACCTTCCACTTCTGTTCCTGTGTTATTTCCCAGAAGCTTACTCATTTCCCTCCCCTTCACCCACTAGCTTGGCACTCTCAGGCCTGTATTCTGATATCTGAGGTTCTATATCAATTGATATTGTTCATACCCTTGCTTTGCTTCTCTATATATCACAGATAAGTGAGATCATCCTGTATTTATCCTTGTTCTGCTGGTGTATTTCTCTCAGCATGATATACTTTTAATTCCATCCAAGTTGCTGAAAACTGCATGAATTCATTTTTTTCCTTGTGGCCAAGCAGAGACTTGAGACGCCCACAGAAAAGATGCATTTTTTTTTTGCCGTTTGGGTCACACCCGGCTTTTTGGGTCATACCCAGAAGTAACAGGGGTTCTCCTGGCTCATGCACTCAGGAATTACTCCTAGCAGTGCTCGGGGGACCATATGGGATGTTGGGAATTGAACCCAGGTCAGCCTTGTGTAAGGCAAATGCCCTACCCGCTGTACTATTGCTCCAGCCCCAAAAGATGCATTCTTGACATGTATGGAATATCATCATTTTTTAAAATTTAAATTCAATGTATCCGTCCTTCACGCCCTACCGAGGTCACCAGTTGCCCCCCGCGAGCGGCTCTCCAACACGGCCACGGCCCCAGAAGCACAAGGACTTAATGCAGAGCCCGGCAGCTTGGAGCAGAAAAGTGAACGGACTATGCGTTAATTCAGGCCATCAGGTCAGTCCGGAGGGGAAAGGGTGTTGCCCCAGTCGCCTTCTCCTCTCTGGAAAGAAAGATGGCGGCCGCATGGGAGCCTTGTGGACAGCAGGTATGAGCCGGGGGAGTGGGGGCAACTAAAACCTCATGGGAAGGGGGGCGTTTCGGTCCGCCCTTCACGCCCTACTGAGGCCACCAGTTGCCCCCCAATAGCGGCTCTCCAGCACGGCCACGACTCCAGAGCACAGAAACCAATTTCTTAACTATCTGACTTTCAGTAGAAATATTTCCAGGGTCAATAAGTAAAATAGCAGAAATCCAAAACCAACATTTAATTCTTGAACCCAGCTGTAGAAAGCAAATCACTTCACAATGCTTTGTCAGCATGTCTGATTCGGGGGGGGGGGGTAAACTCTAAATAATAGTGGTGAATCTTTTATTGAAACAATGAATCTAATCAAAGCAGATAGAGTGTTAACTAGAATTCATCTGCCCCACAGGGACTGGGAGGGGTGGGGGGTGGGGTTTTATTGGGGTTCTTCATGGTAAAAAATAAGCTTTGGTAAAGGGAAATGTGTTTGATATTTGCACGACTGAGACCTAAACCTGAAAGCTTTGTAACCTTTCCCACGGTGATTCAATAAATAAATAAAATAAAATAAAATAAAAAATAAAAACTTATAAAAAAATAAATAAATTCAATTTAACCAAATGCTTAAAACTTTCTCTATTAGAAAATATCTTGTGGGGCCAAAGAGATAGTACAGGGCTAAGACAGTACAGAGCTTTCCTTGCCCTGGGCCAGCCTGGGTTTTATCCCTGGTACCACGTGTGGGTCCCTGAACACCACCGGCAGTGATCTCTGAGCACAGAGCTAGAACTAAGCCCTAAGGACTAAGACCACTGGGTGTGGGCCCCAAATGAAAACAAAACAAAAAGCAAAAAAAATTATTTTGTCTTGTCTCTTATGAGATGTCAGCTTTTAATTTTATTCCGATGGCGCCTGAGACGGAACCTCGTGCATATACATATGCAAAACAGCAAGCTCTACTGATGGGCACATCCCCAGCTACAGCCTCCTTTAACTTAGTAAGTAAACGCCATGCTGTGCATTGTAATACTCCCCCATGGAGACAAGGTAGATCCTGAACCTCTGGCCTAGACCCTTTGCACCTCCCTTTTCCCCCCTTTTTTGCTTTATGGATCACACCCGGCGATGCACAGGAGTTACTCCTGGCTCTGCACTCAGGAATCACTCCTGGCGGTGTTCGGGGGACCATATGGGATTCCGGGGATCAAACCTGCTGCTTGCAAGGCAAACGCCCTACCTGCTATACTATTGCTTCTGCTCCCTCCTTTTGCTTTTTTAATGGTTCAGTTTTCCACTACCTGCCATTCCTGAATGTCTTTATCACTGCAGAATCTGGGACTGTGGGGGTGGGATAGAGGAGGGGATAACTGCAGTATGAATAGCTGGACTGAGGAATATCAGCTGGTAAGGGGGTCAGTGAAATGACTTTATTTTGCCAGTAATTGCCACCAACATAGCTCTCCAAACCATCTGATTTCCCCCATACTAGCAGGCTCCCTTGATGCACAGTCAAAAATCTATAATTTGGTCGTCAAGATCAGTAATTAAAACAGTATCATTTTGCTTAAGACTCAGTCTCATTGTTTTTAAGCACCAATCCTGAATTTCACACAAAGGCAGCTGGGCTGTCTGTGTGTGCTCAATGGGGGGAGCTGACCCCCCCACTGCAAACCCCACCCCCAAAGGAGACTCCACACTGAGGTTCCTGCAAATGTCTCGGGGTATGGGCGTGTGATCTGCTCCCTCCCCCTTAGCTCTCTTCCTGGGGCTTACTTTTCTAGAAGGCAGTAGGAAAGAGATGTTTCCTTCCATGACTGCTTATTGGCAGACCTCCTACTTGTGGTTCTTGAAATAAACAGCTGATGTTGATGGTAACCCAGCCCCTGTCTCCTTCTGTTAGACCCTCTGCTCATCTAGCTCGAATTTTGGTGGTGCATGAGGCACTTGGAGACGAGATTACAGTAGTGGCGGAAAATACAGGAGATCTGGAATCCGGGGAAAGGTGGGTGAGCAGTGAGCTGAGGGCTGGAGCAGTTAGTTGGGAGTTACAGGACAGGGGAGCAGAGGGAGATGGAGAGCCGGATGCACTGGCCTGAAGTTGAGGGGGGGTCTTCTGAAAGGCTGGAGTCGGCACGGGGGAAGAGCAGAGGCATTGAGAGTCTGAAGGGGGTCAGCTTGGAGTGTCTGATAACAAGGACCTCAATAGTTGCCCCTCCCTGGAAGACCATCGGGGATGTAGTCTGCTGCTGGGGCCTCTAGCTGCTGAGCTCTTGAGAGCTGGACCTGGAGCTGGGTGTGCCTGTGTGGGCTTGGGGGTGGGGGAAGGGGAAGTAAGCATCGTCTGACAACGTACTTATACATTTCAAGGTCTTTTGCTGGACTTCCTCTAAAATCTTTTCACAATGGCTTTCACAAGCTTCCTGCAAACAAGACGTCTGCAAGGAAACTTTTTGGGGGGAGCATTCAGGGCTGTTGAGGAACATCTCACCAGACTCCTGTGTCCATGCTGTAGGATGACATTGGTTTGTCCTTTCTGCCTTGTCGCAGAGAGTTTAGATTTATTGGGTTACTCCCATCACAGTGCTCCCATTCCTCTGTGTTAGTTTGTAATCTCTTTCTTTGTGCTCTGCTTCCCCAACCAGTCAATCACCTTTCCTTATCAGACTCTTAGTTTGTAAGTATTGCTTTTCTCTTCTCCTTAAGTCCGTTGCATAGTTAATTCAGACCAATGTCCTTTTGTATAGACACAGGAAGAGATACAGTAATCTGTAGGGTGGCTCTCCTGGGGACATCTCGCTGGAGATCTCATTACAGTGCTCAGGCCAGACTAATCTTTCCTAACCCTAGCAGGGTCCTAATCTAGTTGTTACTTTTTGGATCACGACAGAATTTGTCCATGACCATGCTCTTAACTTATAATTATTATGGTGCTTTGGCCTGGCCCATTTCAATACCAGGGTAGCTCACAACTTGTCCTGGGTCCATCCAGTTCCTCATCAGGACCCTGCTTTTGGGATGCTAGGAAGTAAGGGCAATTGAGGATTAAGTCGAGAAAAAAGATGCCCAGGAGTGAATATTACTCGGAGTCAATTAACTCCCAAGTTACAAAGGCATGGCATTAGCTCTCTTCCTGTGTCTATACAAAAGGGACATTGCCCTGAATTAACGATGCAAAGGACATAAGGAGAAGAGAAAAGCAGTATTTACAAGTTAACAGAGTCTGATTAGGAGACAAAGGTGATTAGACCAGTTGGGGAAGAAGAGCACAAAGAAAGAAGTTACAAATAAACACAGAGGAATGGGAGCACTGTGATGGGAGCAACCCAATAAATCTAAGCTCCCTGTGGCAAGACAGAAGGGACAAACCAATGTTATCCTACACATGCTTTGGCGTGCTTCTGAGCTCTAAGGGGGCTATCTGGCATAGGCAGAGAGCCCTAAAACATCTTTAAGAAGCTAGGTGGTTGTGAAGACAGGGACAGGCACCCGGGGCTTCACACCCACCCTGTGCCTTGTCTCTCGGTGCATCCTGGTTCACCAGTTCCATCAAACCACTTCCTCACCACTTGCCAACCTCAGTTGTTCAGGGCCCACCCAGCTTCTCTACTCCCAAGTAGTCTGCTCATCTGACTTTTCTTCCCGTTGCTAATTTGCTGAGTCTTTCTGCTTCCTGGGCTCCTTGAGAGAAGGGATCCAAGGAGCTCACTTCTATTTTCACCTTGGGAGCTTGGTTCCCGGTCTGCTTTGGGGTGAGTTTCCTTGCTTGTGCTGGTGGGTTCACTGTCAGGAGGTAAGGGGTGCCAAGGGCTGGGCACCTCAGATATAAGTGGCTGCCTCTGGATTAGGGGGCCTTCTGCCTGACCCCTCCAGAGAGGTAGCCCGCCTTCCCTTCCTAGGATTCTTGACTCCAATGCCATCTAGTGGCAGAAGAGCAAAATGCCCTGGAGAAGATGACCGAGACCAACTAGTGCGTGCACCCTACCTGGAAGGAGGCGCAGGCCCATCTCCCCACTCTTTAATCGTGTGCCTAAGGACCTGTACCTCCACACCCACCCGGCTCAGAGTGCCTTGGTGTCCGTTAGTGCAATGTACCACCCCTTGTCATCTGGAAAGGTCTTTTAGGCCCACATTCCTCCTCAGCCATTGGAGACTCAGGGATAGACGTGTGGAAGGTGAGCAGAGGAATGGAGGAAGATAAGGTGGAGGGTCAGGACTTCACTCTCCCAGCAAATAAATACTGAGAGTCCAATGATGGCTTATGGACCTGCTATTTACTTACTACGCACTGTGCTTCCAATTGTATCTCACAACAATCCCACGAGGCCAATACTGTTATTCACCCTTGTTTAAAGAAAGCCATGGCAACTGCGTGAATTGGCTGAAATTGCTGAGATGACACCCGGGCTTGCCAGAATAGGGCATCATGAGGCTTTGAAGTCCTGCCAACTTTGCAGTTCTGAAACTTAAATTCATCTGTTAGCGTCAGCTCCTCTTTTTTCTATAGCAAACACTCTCCATAAACATGTATGTCCATGAATATGCAAACAGTGATTAGATTTTCTTTTGTTTTCTTTTTCCTTTCCCTTCCTCCTTTCCTCCCTCCCTCCTTCTCTTCCTCCCTCCCTCCCACCCTCCCTCTCTTCTTACCTCCTTCTTTCTTTCTTTCTTTCTTTCTTTCTTTCTTTCTTTCTTTCTTTCTTTCTTTCTTTCCTTCTTTCTTTCTTTCTTCCCAGGGCTTATAGCTGTGCTTATATAATTCTTGTTGGGGTTCAGGGGACCATATACAGTACCAGATATCAAACCAAGGTTTGTTGCATGCAAGGAAAGTGTTTTACCCCCTGGCTATTTCTCCAGCCCCATACGACCTATTTTAAAGTGCACATAATACTACAAGTAGCACACCATATTTGATGGGATGTAAGGTAGAAGACAACCAATCTTGATTAAAATATATATAATAACACATATATACATATAAACACACACACACACACACACGGGGTGTGGGTGAGAGCCCTCCCCACCCCAAGGGACCCAGCACCTGCAGCCGACCTCCACTATCCCACCACCGCCATGCTCCAGGCTGCTTTCCACAAAGTCTCCTGCCTCTGCGCCTGGCAGTCCTCACTGGGGCCCCTTGGAGGGGGCGGGTTGAGTTTCCCTCCCCGCCCTGAGCAGAGCCCCAGCAGCTGAAGAACTCCAGAAACAGCCACAACCATGCTGAGACTACTCTCCACATGTCTAGACAAGACTCATGCATGAAGAACCAGCAGAGAAACCCAGGCATACGGGTCCCGGGGCTGAGATCTCCAAGCCTGCTTGGATCGGGACTGGGCCTTCTCCACCCAGATCCCCCATCTTCTAGTAGGTAGGCGTCACACCCACCAGCTGCCGCCAGCACCAGGTGGTCCCATCAACAGCCAAGACCCAGAGACTATAAAACCCAGCTCCCAGAAGCACGCGGCCGCATTTGCAGCTGCGTGACATCTTATTATCTCATTCTTACTTTGGAGAACCCGGCAGGCCACCAAAAGTATTTTGCCCGCACAACAGAGTCTGGCAAACTTCCTTTGTCGTACTCAATATGCCAAATACCAGTAACAATGATGGGTCTCATTCTCCTAACCCTGAAAGAGCATTGAATATGGCTCTTTTAAAATCTCAGGGATAGGAAGAAAATGTTACTGGAGCCTGCTCGAGGCAATCGACGAACAACAGTATGATCATGATCATGATCGTGATATATATACACACATGGGGGGTGGGTGAGAGCCCTCCCCACCCCAAGGAACCCAGCCCCGGCAGCTGACCTCTACTACCCCACCACCGCCATGCTCCAGGCCGCTTTCCACATGCTCAGGCCGAGCCTCATGCATGAGTGAACATATTCCTGGACCGCGAAGCTGCAAAAGTGGCTGTGCAACACATCGTAAGACACTCCCTACCCATTCTCTATAATTACCACACCATATTTGGTGGGGTTCAGACAGCATGCAACAAATCATATATATATATATATATATATATATATATATATATGTATCAGAGAGCCTGGCAAGCTACTGAGAGTATCCCGCCCACACGGGAGAACCTGGCAAGTTGGTATTTGGTGTGGCATATTCGGTATGCCAAAACAGTAACAATAATGGGTCGCAGTCCCCTGGCCCTGAAAGAGCCCCCAATACCACTGGGAAGGTGTAATGGTGGTGCGATTGGTGTTGAAATATTGAATGTACTCAATTGCTGTGAACAACTCTTTGAAAGTTAAAAATGTTTTAAAAGTACACATAATTACATAAAATACAGTGTTATGTATCTTGAAGCTTATAGACCTCAAATCTTAATGTTTAAATAAAAGGTAAAGAAATAAAAATCTGAAATATTGCTGCTGATATTTCATATGGCATAGAAAAGAGTGTATTGGAAGTTAGGATACTTGGATGGTTCTGCTAACTTCTGCTGAGACCAGGCTCTTCTATTGTTTTGTTTTTTTTTCCACTTTATTTAAACACTTTGGGCTGGAGCAATAGCACAGCGGTAGGGCATTTGCCTTACAAGCGGCCAACATGGCCGACCTGAGTTCGATTCCTCCACCCCTCTCGGAGAGCCCGGCAAGCTACCGAGAGTATTCGATATGCCAGACACAGTAACAACAAAGTCTCCAATGGAGACGTTACTGGGCCCGCTCGAGCAAATCGACGATCAACGGGAGGGCCTTTACCTTTTTTTGGGCTGGAGCAATAGCACAGCGGGTAGGGCGTTTGCCTTACAAGCGGCCAACATGGCCGACCCGAGTTCGATTCCTCCACCCCTCTCGGAGAGCCCGGCAAGCTACCGAGAGTATCTCGCCCGCACAGCAGAGCCTGGCAAGCTACCGTGACGTATTTGATATGCCAAACACAGTAACGAGTCTCATGATGGAGACGTTACTGGGCCCGCTCTAGCAAATCGATGAACAACGGGAGGACCATGACCGTTAAACACTTTACAAAGATGTTCATGATGATTTGTTACAGACATTCAATATCACTAATCTTACCACCACTGTCACCTTTCCTCCATCATTGTTCCCATTTTCCCCAAACACCCCTCAAATTTGTTCCTTAGCCAGCTCAAAGTAATTTATTTTATCTTGTTTATTACCACAAATGGCTAGTGAGATTATAAAAAATATTTCAGTAAAAGAAAATTTATGAAAATTGTTATATCTCACCATAGAGACGTTAAGTCCTTGTCTGAGAGTTAGCTAAGCTGTTGCTGCTAGTGGATGGAGCCTTCTGTGTTAATGTTTTTGTTAAGTGAGCTTAGTTGGCGTCTGTGTTAAATCCCCATCCAATCTGATGTGCTCCTACTGGGTTGTTGGTATTTTAGAGTTCTGGAGCTGTTCCACGCCATGAATGTGGTTGCACACTTCAGAAACTCCAGAGTATTTGATTGGGCAGTGAGCTTACATGGCAGTGGTTGTGGGAGGGGGGTGTGGCTGCCAGGGCTTCCAGAAGTCTGATGATGGTGGTGGTGGTGGAGGGTGGTGTGTGTGTGTGTGTGTGTGTGTGTGTGTGCGCGCGCGCGTGTGCGCTGCCTAGTCCCTCTCCAAGAGAAGCTCAACAAACAACCTGGTGTACCCGAAATTTTCAGCAGTTTGGAGTCTCTGAGGAGCTCAATCATTTTATTAATTGGGTCAACCCATGAACCTCTTTGGGCCTGTTTCTCCTTGTGTAAACCATAACAACAATATCTATTCTCTGTTCCTCAGAATACTGTGTAGAGAAAGAGAGAGAGAGAGAGAGAGAGAGCGAGAGCAAGCACGAGGGTGCAATTAGGGGCCAGAAGGATAGCTCAAAGAACTGAGCCCATGCTTCATGTATGAGAGACTCAGGCTCCATCCCAGAACCACACGAATGACCCCCATTTACTGATCTAGGAGTTGCTCTTGAGTATTTCCAGGTGTGCCCTCCGCTCTAAAGAGAGAAAGCAATTAAAATTACATCTAGAATGAAGCAACTGCAATGAATCATTCTGAGGTTGTATGGTTGTATTCTTTTTTTGGGGGGGGATCACACCCGGCGATGCACAGGAGTTACTCCTGGTTCATGCACTCAGGAATTACTCCTGGCAGTACTCGGGGGACCATATGGGATGCTGGGAATCAAATCTGGGTTGGCCGCATGCAAGGCAATGCACTGTGCTACTGCTACAGCCCCTGCATGGTTGTATTCTGATATTGTGCTCTGATTCAAAGTTCTCTTTGGCGGTAGAGAGGAGAATGTGATAATCTGAGTGAATGCAAGAGGAAGGAGCTTGCAATCCTTCAGAAATAGCTGCTTACCCCTGAGCTCTCAAAGTGTGCAGCCAACCCTTGATTCTATTCAGGATCCCTATGGAATCTGGCTAATTGATCCCATGGGGAAACCTCACAATTTCACATGGTCAAGAATTTCACTGAGGAATTTTGTCATGAGTTGATTACAGAAGGAAATACAAATATGGTTTTCTTGCCCTTTGCACATAAAGATAGCTGGGAAAGAAGGAGAGAAAGTTCAGATGATACTTCGTGTTTAGAACCTGCTTTGCTTCTTGGTGGGAATCCCAGGCCGGGAGGTAGAAGAGGCCTTCCTTATGGGATCCACTAGGTGGCACTCGATCTCCAACAGTTGCACAACCTTGCTCAGGGGCCACTATCACACAAAGCCTCTTAGAAAGGAGAGAGAAATAAACTAAATTATCTCTTATTGATAGGTGGGGAAATTGAGGTGGATGTAAATACAGGAAAACAGGTTCAAAGTTGATGCAACAAGTTCTGTGCAGGAAAGATCATGCCAATAACGCAAAGCTAAGGTGCCAAGGAAAAGAAGGGTGGGAAGGTGAACCAGTCAGGGGCTCAGTAACGCTGCTAGGAGGGAGTGAAGTGGACAATATGGCATGGAGTCTGAAATGATGAGGAAAGCAGGCCCCTGAATGGGCACTGACAGGGTACTTTCCTCTTCACGGGGGCAGGATCGGGTGTCCAGAGAGGAAAGACTGAGCCCCCTTGACTCCCTCAAGCCTGCATGTATAAGTTGGAAGGTGAGGAGGTGGTAGAGCTTAGGAACAGTGTGAGCCACGTTTAGTAACTACTGAGGCTAGTAAATGTGTGTGTGTGTGTGTGTGTGTGTGTGTGTGTGTGTGTGTGTGTGTGTGTGTTGGGTGGTGTGCTGGATGAAGTGGGGTTTTCAAATCTTGGGAGCTTTGAAAAATGATCAATAGTAAATCAATTGGCTAGAATGCATGATATGATTTGCATGTGGGAGGCTAGATTCTGCCCCTGGCACCAATACTGAATGATCCTCTGAGCACTGCCAGGATGGACCTCAGAGGACTGAGCTAAAAGTAGGCTCTGTCAAGGAGGATTAGTTTATGGTTGGAAGACTGTCTCGAGTGCTTGGGGACAAGGCAATTGGGATAGAGAAGGAACCACTGTGACAAAGATAGTTGAAGATGATCACTCTGGATAGGAACTGAATGCTGAAAGTAGGTGGAGGAACAAACATGATGACCTCTCAGTATGTGTGTTGCAGACCATAACCATAGTGTGAAGAAGAGGAGGAGGAGGAGGAGGAGGAGGAGGAGGAAGAAGAAGAAGAAGAAGAAGAAGAAGAAGAAGAAGAAGAAGAAGAAGAAGAAGAAGAAGAAGAAGAGGAAGAGGAAGAAGAAGAAGAAGAGGAAGAGGAAGAAGAAGAAGAAGAAGAAGAGGAGGAGGAGGAGGAGGAGGAGGAAGAAGAAGAAAGAAGAAGAGGAAGGAGAAGAAGAAGAGGAAGAAGAAGAAGAAGAGGAAGAAAAAGAAGAAGAAGAAGAGGAAGAAGAAGAAGAAGAAGAAGAGGAGGAGAAGGAGGAGCAGGAGGAGGAGGAGGAGGAAATGGAGGAGGAGGAAGTGGAGAAGGTGGAGGTGGAGGAGGAGGGAGAGAGAGAGGGAGGGAGAGAGAGGGAGAGAAGGAAAGTGCCTGCCATAAAGCCATAAAGGCAGGCTGGGGGAGGGGTGTGCTGGAAGGAAAGCTGGGGTCATTGGTAGTGGGAAATGGACTCTGGTGGCAGGATGGGTGTTGGATCACTGTTTGACTGAAACCTGATCATGAACAGCTTTGTAACTGTGTATCTCATGGTGAATCAATTTAAAATATTTTTTTAAAAAGTACACCCTGGGGACTGTTGTGTATGGTCCCCAAACCCCTCCCACAGTATCAATGAGAGGGATCAATTAGAAGTTAAAGAGATCGGTTATCTTCGGGGAGTCTGTACCCTTAATGTATCCCAAATATAAAATTGTGAGAAGCTATAAGGATGAAAGAGGAACTCAGGATACACTGTAGTGCTTAACTAACAAACCTATGTCTAATAAATAATATGTCCTATCATATTTGTTCATTATTCATGATTATTCCTATTCACGATATAGGAATATTATTATTAAGATTGAAGAAAAATAATTTAAAATTAAATAGTTTCGGGAAACATTTCTACTTTTGTTTGTTTTCTGGGCCACATCTCGAAGTGTTTAAGCCCTACTCCTGAGATGATACTCAGGGGTTGCCCCTGGCAGTGCTGGGGGATCATGTCTAGGTCTGCTGTATGCAAGCATGTGCTCTAGCCCTTTGACCTATCTTTCCAGTCAGGAAAACTGTATTTTAGCTGGATCCTTCCTATAATGCTAAAGACAGGAAGAACGCAGATGCTAAAATCTAGATAGTCCATGTATTTCTCCCACTAGGGATATAAGCTAGTGATTCTGTTATAGACCTCAAGTTATTTGTCACAGCATGCCATAAAAAATGACTAGTGACTGAGGATGTTTCCAAAGGTTTTTGGTGGCTTATGCTTCAAGTACAAGGGAGAACTCTTGGAAAGCTAGTATCTTCTAGCTTGCTTCCTGGAAGGAACCTGATCAGAGGTTTTAAACTCTGCCATCCTGGAGTTGAGAACATCTGTCTCATCAGATAACCCCCATATTGATTGACAAAAGATGCTGCACTCAGCTCCAGGAACTGTGTGCAACCCATTGGTCTGCACATGACCGATTGGGGTTTGCTGCAAATGGTTCCAAAAACTGGTGCACACCACTGGACACAATCCATGCTGAGTGGCGATCAATGGGACACAGCCCTGGGAAGGAGGTTGCTTCATTCCTATCGACCCAGGAAGGTAAAAGAACAGGCAAGCTGATTAATATTGCACAAACGCCAGGACTAGAAATTTTCCTCTACCTTACTGGTAGGAAATAATAGTCAAAGGCCTGCTTAGCTTGCCATGAAGAATTTGTGGGCTGGGCAGTATGTGACCAATGGGGCCATAGGTTAGGCAAACTGTTTAGTTGGCTCTGAGAAATTATAGGTTGGGCTTCTTGAGTGGGGCTGAGAAGCCAGATCCAGTCCATATTCTATGTCAATTCTGACATTAATTTATGGATAGCCTGAGATAGAATAAATAACCAAACAAGTTGTTGATAATGAGAATGAGGTTAGTCATCATAGGAGAAAGATATTTGTAAGTGAGGCCAGGTTCTCCTGGAACGAATCGCATGGTGCTAGATTGGGATCAGAAGTATCAGTAGTGGTTTTTGGACATATGATTAGAGATATGGATGTGGATATGGATGTGCATATATGTGTGAGTTTAGCATAACTACAGATATTTCCTCATTCTGTTTCCTGAAAGAGCCTAGGAAAAATGGGGCCATGGGAACAATGAACCCCCAGGTCTTGGTTTCTAAGCCTAACTTTCTAATAAAAGGAGCCAGGTTTCCTTCGAAAATTAGTTCACTCCAGGACTCCGGCAAAGAAGTTGTAAGATACACCAGGATTATCTTGTAATTCTAGAAAACAAGGGATGATCTTCTAAAAGGGCAGGGATGGGCACTGGTCCTTTCAGAGGGTTGGGGACTCGAGCACTGTATGACTGAAATACAAGCAAGAAAGTTTGTAAGTCTGTGACTGTACCTCACGATGATTCACTAATAAAAATATTTTTAAAAATAAATAAAATCTAAAACAAATAAATAAATAAATAAAACAAAAGGACAGGGACATGTTGAAAGAACATAGGAGTCAGCCCAAAGGAACTTCCAGCTGTCAAAGGTGGAGCAATTTGAACAACAAAATAAATGTCAGGGCTGCGTTTTCATGGAGAAATGAGGGGCTCTGGAGGGTGAAAGTAGTAAACAGAGTTGTGCCCACTTTAATCTCTTGATTTTGGTTATTGTACCAAATTAGATGTTGCAATAGGGAAGCTTGGGTAAGCTATACATGGGGACTCTCTGTATCAGTTTTGGAACTTTTTCTTGGCATTATTAACTATTTCAAAAGAATAAAAACAATTTCTGATGCCTAAGTATACACTGTAAATAAACACTGATCTATGGTGACATAAATAAGAAACCAATGAATGAGGAAAGGACTTGGCAGTTTATGAAAATCATCAACAAGCAAGCACCATGGCAATTGTTGTAGATAAGAGCCAGTGGTGGGTGCCAAAATGAGTGGGAGCAAAGCTGAGGAGAAATAGGTGCTTGTATAATCTCATGATCTCCATTAAGATATTTCTTACTTGTCAAGGGGAAAATATTTGTTTTCTGTGAGGAAATTCAGCTTTTGTGCCATCAAGATAAACATCACCAGGTATAGATACACCCACATCAGGAACCCCTGGAGCAGATGCACGGAGGATGACCCATCACACCTGTGAAATTCTCGCCAAAGTGTCTCATCTCCTTTTATTCAACAAAGAACATTAGACAAACCAACCCCACAGTGAAGGAGAATCTGCAGAACCCAGTGCTGCCAAGACCAACGGAGACAGAGGGAGGGTCACAGAAAAGAGTCTGAGGAGCCTGAGTGGTGGAATGACGGTCCTGAAAGGGTGAAAGTCCAGTAGTGAATAGTGTTGTGCCAACTTTAATGTCTCAATTTTCATTATTGTTTCAAGATAGATGTTGCACCCAAAAGGAGAGAGAGAACAAAAGGGAATGCCCTGCCACAGAGGCAGGGTGGGATGGGGTGGGAGGGATCCGTGGTAGTGGGAAATGGGCACTGGTGGAAGGATGGGTATTTGATCATTGTATAATTGAAACCCAAGCACAAAATTTGTAAGTCTACAGCTGTAGCTCATGGTGTCTCACTAATAAAAACTAAAAATTTTTTAAAAAAAGATAGATGTTGCAACAGGGGAGTCTGGGTAAAGTATACATGGGAACTCTCTGTACCAGTTTTGCAACTTTTTCTTGGCATTATTAATTATTCCAAAAGAATAGAAACAATTTGTTGTTTTTTATTCTGTGAGTTAAGGGCAACATTTGGAGCTATTGTGAATGCCAGCTGTGCTCTTCATAGTCCCTAATTTAATCCTCCCGGCTCCAGGTGAGGGGAACAGAGAAGCCTGTTATGGGCACAGGAAATGGGAACTCATACAAGTTCAGACAGCCACAGGATAAGAGAAGAATTGGGTCCAAATGCAACCTCTTAACCCCCAGTGGTAGGCTCTCCCTCCACAGAACATGGAGAAGTGAGGCCTGGTATCCAGGGTAAGGCATGTGATGTGACCTTACCTTGAAGGCAAGTGGTTCTCCACTGTGACATGGAGAAGCTTTTTTAAATTTTTTTTTGGCCACACCTGGTGGTGTCAGGACTTACTACTGGCTCTGCACTCATAGATCACTCTTGGCAGGACTGAGGAGATTGTATGGGGAACAAACTTGGGTTGGCCTCATGCAAGACAAGTGCTCTCTCTAATGTCCTATGGCTCTGGTCTCCATGGAGGAGCTAGACATGATTGTTTTCTAGATCCTACAACAGAGAGTAAGGTTCACTGATTTGAACTAGAATTGAATATTATATTTTATTTCTATTTGGAGGGGAAAAAGGGGTAGGATTTAGGCTTTGGGACTTACTCCTCCTGGCTCTGTACTCAGGGATCACTCCTGGTGGTGCTTGGGGAACCATATAATGATATCAGGGATTGAACCAAGTTGACAGTGTGCTGGGCAAGCGTTCTATCTATTTTACTGTCTCTGTGACCCTGGGTGTTAAATGTTAATGGGACTCTGCAAGAGATTTGGGGTATAGCCAGATGGAGGTATATGTTTGCCTTTTTTTTAAAAAGGACGTTTGTCAATTCAAGTAAAAATTAAAACCTTCTATTTGGGCCACAGGCAGAAGTACTCAGGGCTTATACTTGTACTCAGAGAACACTCCTAATGGTGCTTGGGGGACCATTTAATGCTGGGGATTGAACCAGGATTGGCCATGTGCAAGACAAATGTCTTACCCCCCCCTTTTTTTTATTGAATCACTGTAAGATACATTTTATTTTTTTATTGACTCACCGTGAGATACAGCTAAAAAAATTTCATGTTTGAGTTTCAACCATACAATGATCAAACACCCACCCCTCCATCAGTGCACATTCTCTACCACCAAATGTCCCCAGTATTACCACCCCCCTTCCCAAACCTTTCCCTGCCTCTATGGCAGACAATTTCCCCCATAAGCTCTCTCTACTTTTGGGCATTATGGTTTGCAGTATAAATATTGAGAGGCTATGCTTTATTTACTTTCAGCACACATCTCCCATCCTGAATGATCCCTCCAACCATCATTGGCTTAGTGATCCCCTCTCTATTCCAGCTAAATGTCTTACCCTTATGTACTATCTCTCCAGCTCCTGAAGGATAAGATAACTATTTAATTTGCATTTTGATGGCAGGAATTGTAGCTGTTGTGATTATTGGAGGTTTCAGACTCTTGATTGTGGTGGTCATCAGATACTTTGTGGTGGGGCTGGCTGGAGATCGCCAATGGTAGCTACTGGGATAGTGCTGAGCACATGGGGCAGTGCCCAGCAAGACTCAAACGCAAGTTCCCATGCTTACAAGGCAAGCATTTTGCCACTGAGCTCTCCTTGGCCTTCTAAGAAGAGCAGGGGACTCGCTTCCCAGAAGCGAACCTGACCTCTGAGTCGTGGTGTCCTTACTCGGCAGGGCCTGGCTGAGCACAGCAGCCAGTCTACTTTTCTCCAGCCAAACCCCAGCAGCTCCTGCTCAGAGTTCCCACGTTTGTTTTTCTTTGTTGGTATAACAAGGGGCTGGAGCCATAGCACAGCGGGTAGGGAGTTTGCCTTGCATGCCGCTGACGTGGGTTTGATTCCTCCGCTCCTCTCAGAGAGCCCGGCAAGCTACCAAGAGTATCTCGCCTGGCAAACTACCTGTGACGTATTCGATATGCCAAAAACAGTAACAACAAGTCTCACAATTTGTTGTGAGACATTACTGATGCCTGCTTGAGCCAATTGATGAACAACAGGAAGACAGGACAGGACAGGACAGGACAGGACAGCTGTAACAAGACGTTTAACCCTGAGATGAGACTGACCAGCCTGCCTGTCCTCGGAAAAAGCCCTGATGCCAGACAGTAAGAAATCAGACTGGAACATTCTGGCACCGGGTTCCAAGAATGGTCTGAACTGGCCTCTTCCTATGAGCCCTGCACCCTATGGTCATTGCTCCACAGAGGCGGTCAGCGGCTATCTGAAAGAGAAATAGCTCCTGTCACCGCCTGCCCTAGGGTCTCCAAGAGCTCCTCGTCTTCCTCATAATAAAATTCCAAATGAGAGATCTGGGAGATTCGGCTCCCAACACCTCTGCACACCACTTCAGAGCCAGGGTTTGGGCTCCCTGACACAGCACCCCTGGCCAGCCCGGAAAGGCATGTCCCCACGGGCCATGTGCTGGCTTGCTCCATCCTGCCCATGGGCGTCTTTCAGTCACACCCCTCTGAGAAGTTTTTATTGGACACCCACCCTTCTTGCTTGTCACTTCTCAGTGCATTGGGGTAGAACTTGGCAATCACCTGCTGCTGAACTCAAAAGGCAGAATCAGGGCCTGGACAGATGGTGGTGACTACCCTTAGGAATGGTGCTGGCTCTGGTACCTGCCTTCTTGTTGCAGCTCAGCAACCTTTCTGAAATGTGAGTGTGCCTCTGAATTCGGTGTGCACGCCCCTGAATACTCTGTGCGCACCTCTAGAATCCTGTGGACACCTTTGAATTCTGAATTGTGTGTGTGTACTTCTGAATTCTGTGTGTACTCTCCAGAATTCTGTGTGCACGCCTCTGAATTCTGTGTGTGCACTTTTGAAATCTGTCTGCACTTCCGGATTCTGTGCGCATCTCTGAATTGTGTGTGCACTTCTGAATTCTTGCCATGCATCCATGTTACCTGTGCCTTTCCTATAAAAGGGTGACCTCTGAACCCGCTTCAGGTACCAGCCTATGGACGTGGTCCCAGGGAAGCAGATCCAGTCCCCTGGATTCCTCAGGGGTATCAGGACCAGCTTTTGGAAACAAGTTAGATGTTGGACTGTTTAAGCTGCCTCTTGGGAAGAAAAAGGAACTCCTAGATCTGAAGCATCATCGTTTGGCTTAGAGGTGATGGGAGATCTAAGTTGTGAACTTGGTGACTTGTTTTATCCACGAAGATATTGAGGTTTGTGAATTAAAAAGAGGAGGAGGAGGAGGTGGAGAGGTTGATGAGGAGTTGGCAGCAGCCAGATAAAATCCATGTGTTTCATGGGTGTTTCTGGAATGGAAACTCTGGTGTCCCCAGGAATGAGGAGCCATCCCCCCACTGGCCCATGGGAGCACGTGTAGCTTGGGGTGGCTGGTCTTTCTGAATCTGCACCAGTTTGGGGAAGTGTTTCCGCTTCTGAAACCACTAAATCCTTGCAGAGGGTGAGGGGGTGGGACAAACACATCTCATTGTGTACTGACAGAGGGGGCTTGCAGAGGAAACACCCCCTCTGCTTCTGATTGGTCAGAGACTGTCTTCCTCCTCTCAAAACCCCTGTCGCTCCTATTCGTCATTCAAGTGCTCCTTCACATGTTCTCTCTCCAAAGGCTGCTGGGGATTGATTGGGTTGTCTAATTCAATGAACACAAACCCAAGATGCCCCTGTTAAATATGAATTTCAGATCAACATTGAAGTTAAAACATTATTTTTTCCCTTTTAGTGGAATATGTCCCAAGTAGTAAATACACTCTTGGACTCATTTCTCTAAAACATTATTAACCATAATATCTGAAATTCAGAGAATTTTAAAATTGTTTTTCTGAGTCACACCAAAACCAAACTTGAGTGCTTAGGGAAACTCCTGAGTTGGTGATCAGGGTTTGCTCCCTACATACTGGGGGACCATGTGGTGCTACAGTTGGAACCCACGCAGTGCACATGCACCAGGCCCTCCTGGATATATTCCGTCCCCCCCTCCCCGGCTCCTCAAATTCAGTGTTAATACATCACTGGGGCCCTTGCTTTTGAGTAGTGGCCACTGGACTCTACTGTCTTCTGTCAAAGTCCATCCCTCACCCCCAGGGAATTCCCCACTGGGATTTGGTGCAGAATTGGGTGATTGAAAAATAAACTTCAACAACCGGTTTGCACATGGCGTGGGATAAGCTGCAAGAACCCCCAAGAAGTGGGCTGAGACCCAAACTCACTTGTCTACCTACTATATTGAGAGAGAGCAGAGAAGGGTTATTCAAGGCTTTTCGTATCTAAGGTCTGTGAAGCACCGCCTCAAAGAAACCGTTGCTATTGTAAACAGTGCTGCAATGAACAAACAAGGTGAAGGGATGGGTACTCGATTACTGTATAACTGAAACCCAAGCACAAAAATTTGTAAGTCTACAACAGTACCTCATGGTGTTTCACTAATAAAAATTTAAAAAAAGAAAAAGAAAAAAGAAACCGTAAAGAATTTTGGTTTCACTGTGGGAGAAAACAAACACACTGTCCTCCCGTTGTTCATCGATTTGCTCGAGCAGGCCCAGTAACGTCTCCATTTTTTGAGACTTGTTGTTACTGTGTTTGGCATACTGAATACGTCACGGGTAGCTTGCCAGGCTTTGCCGTGTGGCCAATACACTCTTGGTAGCTTGCCAGGCTCTCCGAGAGGGATGGAAGAATCAAACCCGGTTCAGCCGGGCTGGCTGTGTGCAAGGCAAACGCCCTACCTCTGTGCTATCGCTCCAGCCTGGAAGAAAAGAATCCTAGGAAAATGTCAGGATCAATAAATTAACCAAGAGCCCTTTCCAAATTGTACAGCCTGTCTGATGTCAGCTATCTACATGCCTATAGAGATAAAAAGAATGGAGGGGATGCATGACACAGTTTTGGATTTCTGGGTGCTGTTTCACTATAACCCAAGTGTCCTCAGCTTCGCCGGCTCTGCAAAGGCATGGGCCCATGTTAGCAAACACAAGTGAAAGGGCTGCCTTTCATGGAGGTGTCCAAAGGAGTCCTGGTCCCTACTCAGAGACGCCCTGCCCCAGGTGCTTCTGAGGACTCCCAGCTTTCCAATTGCTCTCACACCAGCCCACAAGCTCTGGCCACTCCACATTGTTCCCTCCCATCCCGGTCCCCACCCTGCAGCGTCTGCCACTGAAATTACCTGGGGAGGCTGCGTTCCAGATCAGCTGTCAAAGCCAGTGATACTCAGAGATGGAGGGGCATATGCGCAGAAGCGGGGGCGCTGACCCTCTCCAAAGCCTGCTCTGAGCCCCTAGGGTCCCAGCGCCCAAAGGCTCCAGCACAGCCCTAGGCGCCTGCACACCTCCCACCCTGCCCTGAGGCGGAGGTGCAAACACTGGATCCTGCACCATGAGGCTTCAACACCACCATCGGACTAATGACTTTTATTTGTTTCTTACAAATTCTGATCAGTTAAAAATATACCCATCCATTCAGGTAGGAAAGGAAGAAATCAAGCTCTCACTATTCGCAGATAATATGATACTCTACTTAGAGAACCCAATAACTTCCACCAAAAAACTCCTAGAAACAATAGACTCGTATAGTAAATTTGCAGGTTATAAAATCAATACCCAAAAGTCCATGGCTTTCCTATACGCAAACAGTGAGAGAGAAGAAAATGACATGAAAAAAACAATCCTGTTCACAATTGTTCCCCAGAAAATCAAGTACCTAGGAATCAGCTTAACTAAGGAAGTAAAGGACCTATACAAAGAAAACTACAAAACACTACTTCAGGAAATAAAAGAGGACATGAGGAAATGGAAAGATATTCCCTGCTCATGGGTCGGGAGACTTAACATTGTCAAAATGGCAATACTTCCCAAAGCATTGTACAAATTCAATGCAATCCCTATAAGGATACCCATGACATTCTTCAAAGAAATGGAGCAAACACTCCTGAAATTCATATGGAACAATAAGCCCCCACGAATAGCTAAAGCAATTCTTGGGAAAAAGAAATTGGGAGGAATCAACCTCCCTAACTTCAAACTCTACTACAAAGCAGTAATAATTAAAACAGCATGGTACTGGAACAAAGGCAGAGTTTCAGACCAATGGAACAGGGTTGAATACACTGACATCTCCCCTCAATCATATGCTCATCTAATCTTTGATAAAGGTGCAAGTAATGTGAAGTGGAGTAAGGAAAGCCTCTTTAATAAATTGTGTTGGCATCACTGGACGGCTACATGCAAAAAAATAGGCTCAGAACTCTGCCTAACACCATGTACAAAAGTAAGATCAAAATGGATTAAAGACCTCAACATCAGACCAGAAACCATAAGGTACATTGAAGATAAAGTTGGCAAAACCCTCCATGACATTGAAGCTAATGGTATCTTCAAAGATGTCACACCACTGGCCGAGCAAGTGAAAACAGAGATAGAAAAATGGGACTATCTTAAACTAAGAAGCTTCTGCACCTCCAAAGTAACAGTGACCAAAATACAAAGACAGTATACAGCATGGGAAAGGATATTCGCCGAATACACGTCTGACAAGGGGTTGATATCAAGGATATATAAAGTACTGGCTGAACTTCACAAGAAGAAAACATCCAACACCATAAAAAAATGGGAAAATGAAATGAACAGAAACTTTCTCAAAGAAGAAATCCGAATGGCAAAAAAGCACATGAGAAAATGCTCTACATCATTAATTATCAGGGAGATACAGATCAAAACCACAATGAGATACCATCTCACACCTCAGAGACTGGTCCACATTCAAAAGAACAAAAGCAACCAGTGCTGGCATGAATGTGGCAAGAAAGGGACACTCCTTCACTGTTGGTGGGAATGCTGACTAGTTCAGCCCTTTTGGAAAACAGTATGGACCATTCTCAAGAAATTAGAAATTGAGCTCCCATTTGACCCAGCAATACCACTCCTGGGAATATATCCCAGAGAGGCAAAAATGTGTAGCCGAAGTGACATCTGCACTTGTTTGTCCATTGCAGCACTCTTTACAATAGCCAGAATCTGGAAAAAACCTGAGTGCCCGAGAACAGATGACTGGTTAAAGAAACTTTGGTACATCTACACAATGGAGTACTCTGTAGCTGTTAGAAAAGATGAAGTCATGGATTTTACATACAAGTGGTACCACATTGAAAGTATCATGCTAAGTGAAATGAGTCAGAAAGAGAGGAATAGACATAAAAAGATTGCTTCATCTGGGGCACATAAAGTAACAAAATAGGAGATTAATACCCAAGAATAGCCACAATCAGTACCAGGGGGATTACTCCATGGCTTAGAGGCCAGCTGGGCACTCTGGGGGGGAAAGGGCAGCTTCAGATAGAGAAGGGAGCACCAAGTAAAGGATGTTGGGAGGATCCTCCCAGGATGGGAGATGCAAGCTGAAAGTAGACTATAGACCAAACATGATTGCCACCCATTGCCTCTTTTGCAAACCACAACACCCAATAAGAGAGAGAGAACAAAAGGGAATGCCCTGCCACAGAGGTAGGGTGGGATGGGAGATGGGGGGTAGGAGGGATACTGGGATCTGTGGTGGTGGAAAATGGGCACTGGTGGAGGGATGGGTACTTGATCATTGCATAATCGAAACCCAAGCACAAAATTTGTAAATCTACAAGTGTACCTCATGGTGTTCCACTAATAAAAATAAAAATAAAAAATATATATATACCCGTCATTCACATTTAATTTTTCCCTAGAAACTTGAATTACAAAAAATGACTGGAACATAAATGGGTACCAAGGACCAGAGTAGCCAGGAGCAGCAAATGAGAGGACCGGCCCCTCCGGTGTCTCTATTCTAGAACCAAGTGTGAGTTGATGGCTTTGCTCCGCAGATTCTTCATCTCTTCTTGCACCTTTTCTCCCACTTCGAGGGGCGGCGCCTGGTCTTTCACCTCCCTGAAGAGCAGAAGAAACCCAAGGACGCCTCAGGAGGTCAGTCAATCACTGCCGTCTCCCACCAGCGCCCTTTGCTGGACTCAGGATTTGTCCGCGAGCGCTCAGACAAGGTGGGGCTACTTAAACATCCACATGTTTATATGTGAAATTATATGTGTGGATAGAACACGGCACCCTAAAGTGCTAGAAGGCAAGATGAGATATCGGTATATGCATGAAAGACTATTCCTGAGATAGGAAGCATTCTTTCAACTTAGAACGAGGCAAACGCTTCCTATAAAAGAGACGGAACAGCCTCTCAGATAGGAGAAATAGTCGACAAGCCAGACAAGTCTCAGTATCACTCTTACACCAAGAAGGTGAAATCAAAACTAGATGTTCGCTTTGAATATCTGTATTGGTGAAGAATTAACAGGACGATGTTTGGTGGTGCTCAGGATTTTGATAGGGCAGGTCCTGTCCTCCCTAAGAGGGATGCTGGTTACCCTCTGCAGTGCAATGAAGTACTCAACATTATGTACTTCAGACGCACTTTGGTTCAGCACTTACTTCCTAGAAATTTATCCCAAAGAAATCATTGGATAAATTTCCAAGAAATTATGACTCAGGGATGTCTGTTGGAGCATGGCGGTTTAGAGCCAAACATTGAAAAGATTTACAAGATCATTGCTGGAGGGTTGGTTTAAAGATTAGATCTGTCGATCCATGAAATATAATGATGCATGCATGTATTTATAAGTATGCTTATGAGATATTTCTAAATAAGCATGTAAGAGAAAAACAATATTATTAGATGATTGAACTTTGTTTATACATATATGTATTTTTCCATTTCTTTGGACGACTATAAGTAAATATTTGGAAGACAATACATCAATACAAGTTATTACCTCTGAATGTCTGATTATTGTTTTGATTCTATTCCTGATATTCTTTATATTTTCTGATTTTAATAATAAGAAAACATTCTTTAAAAATGTATACCAGGAACTGGAGCAATAGCACAGCGGGTAGGGCGTATGCCTTGCATGAGGTCAACCCGGGTTCGATTCCCAGCATCCCATATGGTCCCCCAAGCGCTGCCAGGAGTAATTCCTGAGTGCAGAGCCAGGAGTAACCTCTGTGCATCGCCAGGTGTGACCCAAAAAAGCAAAAATAAATAAATAAATAAAAATGTATACCTTGGGGGGTTAGAGAGATAATATAGCATGTAAGGCTCTTGTCTTGCAGGTCCAATCCCCAGCATCCCACACATTCCCCTGAGCACTGCCAGGAGTGATTCCTGAGTGCAGAACCAGGAATAATCCCTGAGCATTGCTGCGGGTGGGCCCAAACCATAAATAAATTAGATAATTAAATAAAAGTTTACCTTGAATTACAAATTTATAAGCCATGTGAAATATTATCTGAAGAGCTATTATTCAATTTTTTTCAGACTTGTGTGGATGTTTGCCTAGCTAATGAGCCCCTGAAGGGGAGGCAGAAAGAAGAAGGAACATTTGCTAAATGTTCACTTCACATCAAACAATCAATTACATGCCTTCAGACTGGCACCTCATTCAATCCCCAAAATTGCCTGTGAGAGAGATTTTATTTTCTGCCTGTTACAAATGAAGAAACTGTGACCTAGCTACAGATGATCAGTAACTGCTGAAGAATGCCCTGATGCTACATGATGGAGTGGAATTCAGACTCAGGTTCACATATCTGCAGAGTCTGAATCCTTACACTGAACGGAAATCTTCTATCTATCACTCAGAAATAATAAAGCTCTGAAATGAAATGCAACAAATGGAAAAATTGAATTCTTTCTTTCTCTCCCTCTCGTTTTCTTTCTCCTTCCTTCCTTCCTTCCTTCCTTCCTTCCTTCCTTCCTTCCTTCCTTCCTTCCTTCCTACTTTCTCTCTCTTTCTAATTGATTTTTGGGTCATGCCCAGCAGTGCTCAGGGGTTACTTCTGGCTCTGCACTCAGGAGTTACTCATGATGGTGCTCAGGGGAACCATGAAGGGTACTGGGAATCAAATCAGGGTCGACCATGTGCAAGGCAAGCACCCTATCTGCTTTACTATTGCTCCAGCCTCTGAATTTTGTTTTTAAAGGTATACTTGCCAACACATCAGAAGGAAGGAACATGATAGCACAGAAAATTAAATACACATCTAAATAAACCTGTCTTTTTTTTGGAAAACTGAAAATATCCACTTACTTCTCCTTTTTGGAGTCCTTGTCATCCAGCATAAGAAATTCCAATTCTATCATTCCTGGTGTTAATGTAACTTCCATATTCTGTTCACAGAGGTCTCTAAAAAGGAATAAAAATGGTTCATGGGATATTTTTTGCTCCCCAAATAGAATTTTGATCATTTATGAATTATGCAGTTCTTACGGCTTTTAGCATTAGTTCCACCTCCTTTTGTCTAGTTCTATGTTAAGGGAAGCACAAGGCTGATCAATTGCCCACCACTCGTAAATAATTGGAGAGATAGTGAAGAAGCAGTTTTTTAACCAGGATTACAGAATTCATATCCTGCTCAAGGCTGGAAAGATAGTACAGCATGTAGGACATTTGCCTTGTAAGCAGCCGACCTGGGTTAAATCCCTGGCAACCCCATATGGTCCCCCAAGCATTGCCAGGAGTAATTCCTGAGCACAGAACCTAGAGTAACTCCTGAGCACTGCTGGGTGTGATCCCCAAACCAAAAAAAAAATTAAATAAAACCTCATATTTTTTCCAAGCATACATAGAACATTCACTTCATTGACCATATCTTGTGAAATAAAGAGCCCTGAATGATTCTAAAAGATTAAAATCATTCAAGACTATATTCTGCAAACCATTAGCAAAGAAAAATAAAACTGTAACAGTTTTAAAATTGTAAGCATATTTCTCAAAAATCTGGGGGAAGAAGAATGGAAAGGACCTAGTGCTATCCTGTTCCTCAGAGTGGAATGCAGCAGGCTTTTTCTGGAAAGGACATTGCATAGCCTAGGGCCTCTTAGAATGACTCACAGCCCAAGAGGAATCAAAAGACACAGGAGTGACTGGGCATGGCTGTATTATAATAAAACTTTATTGACAGAAATATGTGGCAGGCCGGAGCTGATCATTGGTCACAGTTTTGTTATTTGATGGCAAAAAAAATGGGTTACTGCATGTAAAGGTGCCAGTTAGAGTGAAGCTATGAGAGTGCATGGTGATTAACACTTGCTGTGCTAAGGGCTCCGCTTTAGACGTGGAGGATCTCAGAGCTACTCATATTCCTTTGGTAAACGCCTGGTCAAGTCCATGTCTGAGCTGCAAGAGAGCATGGGAAGCCTCGAGTTTCAATAGCAAACTAAGTGGTAACAGCTCAGCAAAGGTCTCAAAGTTTAAAACTGCCAACAGGAACGTGGCTCTGCTGAGAGAAACAAATGCAGGTACAGCAATAACCCGTTCAGGAAAACACCGTTGGAATCTGCCAAAGTTGTTCCAGCCTCTACCTCTGAAGCTAATTTTAACCAGGCAGCTGCTATGTGAATGGCCACTCTGGTATTTTTCAAACAATTTTCTCATCTCTAAGGTGGAGATAATAACAAGACCTTATGGTGGACCCTAAATGAGATGGCTAGAGAAGTCCGGTGCCTGCAACACCTTTACTGCGCAGTTATTATGCTAGTGATTATCGCTCTCATCCTCCTCCTTGGCATCATTAGTATCTCCTTTCAGTATGACAATTCTCCTGAAATTAGGTGCTAATTTATTTGTTTCTTTGCTTTGGGTTCATACCAAGAGGTGCCAGGGATTGGGCTGAGACTCCTGCTTGCAGTGTGTGTACTCAGACCTGGGAGGTAACTCTCCAACCCGAAAGTAGGTACTATTATTCATTCTATTTGAAGATGAGGTCATAATAAAAATGATCACTCTAGACAAGAACTGAGTGTTGAAATTAGGTAAAGAGAGATACACGATAACCCTTTGATAACCCCCTTTTTTTGGGTAAACCATAATGCCCAAAAGGAGAGGGGGTAAGGAGGGAAACTGGGGCCATTGGTGGTAGGAAACGTACACTAGTGAAGGGATGTGTGTTGAAACATTATGACTGAAACCCAATCATGAACAGCTTTGTAAAACTGAATACATCAATAAATCAAGATGAGGTCACAACGAGGAAGGGTATGTAGCCCAGTGGTAGATTTGATGCATTAGGCTATGGGTTTGATTCCCAGCTCCCCAGTACCTTTCCCCCAGCCCTCACTTTGTGATAGAATGCATGCCTCAAAGAAGAGGAAACTGTGTTCCCACGGGCCACATATCAGGGCCAACTGGAGAAGAGTTAACTACATTGTGATCTGTTAAGTATCTTCTTAGCAGGAATGATCAGACAGAATTCGCTCTTCTGAACCTCAAGGAAATGTGAATCAACTGGCAAGGGGTGGAGCACTTTGAGGAACTACCCTCAGGCAGTGAAAATTTGAGCAGAAGACACTTGAACCTTTCTATTCAGACTGGATCCTGATCGCTGGGCATGTAGGTATTGTCTAGTGTCACTGTGGAGCCACGTCTTAGAAGTGCTGGATGTGCATCTTGGATAGGACTGGTTACATGTAAAAGAATACATTTTTAATTAAAAAAATGGGATTTTGGACCACATCTGGTGGTGTTCAGTTTTATTCCTGACTCTGTGCTCAGAGATCACTCCCAGAGGTACTTAAGGGACCATGTGTGGTTCATCCAGGGACTGAACCCAGGCTGGACGCATGTAAGGCAAGAACTCTACAGCTCAACATGTAAAAGTGTTTAAAAGGGGCTGGAGGGGCTGGAGCAATAGCACAGCGAGTAGGGCGTTTGCCTTGCATGCGGCTGACCCGGGTTCAATTCCCAGCATCCTATTTGGTCCCCTGAGCACCGCCAGGGGTGGTTCCTGAGCGCAGAGCCAGGAGTAACCCCTGTGCATTGCCAGGTGTGATCCAAAAAGCAAAAAAAAGGGGGGGGGGAGGGGAATGGAAACATGAGATTCAAGGATATCTTATGTATGCTCTTATATCATATGCAGGCTCTCCAGTAAAATCAAATTCAACTACCTTGGTTTGGGACTTATATTTCTTTTTTTTTTTTTTATAATTTATTTATTTATTGAATCACTGTGGGAAAAGTTACAGAGCTTTCGGGTTTAGGTCTCAGTCATGTAAATATCAAACACATTTCCCTTTACCAATACTTATTTTTAACCCCGAACCCCAATAGACCCCCACCTCCCACCCCTCCCAATTCTTGTGAGGCAGATGAGTTCTAGTTAATACTCTATCTACTTTGACTAGATAGATTGTTTCGATAGAAGATGCACAATTATTGTTTAGAGTTTACGACCCACCCCCCACAATCAGATATGCTGAAACAGTGTTGTGAAATGATTTGCTTTCTACAACTTGGTTTAAGAATAAAATGATGTCACGCGGCCGCAATAGCGGCCGCGCGGTTTTGAATTTCTGCTATTTTACTTATTGACCCTGGAAGAATTTCTATTAAAAGTTAGATAGTTAAGAGATTGGTTTCTGTGCCCTGGAGTCGTGGCCGTGCCGGAGAGCCGCTCGTGGGGGGCAGCTGGCGACCTCGGTGGGGCGTGGGGGACGGCCCACAAAGCCCCCCTTCCCATGAGGTCCCCGTCGCTCCCGCCGAGCCCGGCTCAAACCTCCTGTCCACAGGGCTCCCGTGCGGCCGCCATCTTTCTTTCCAGAGAGGAGCGGGCGGGCCGGTCAACACCCTTTCCCCTCCGGGCAGGCTTGGTGGCGCTGTTTAACACATAGTCCATTTGCTTTTCTGCTCCAAGCGGCTGGTTCTCTGTGCTAAGTCCTTGTGCCTCCGGGGCTATGGCCGTGCCGGAGAGCCGCTCGTGGGGGGCAGCTGGCGACCTTGGTGGGGCGTGGGGGACGGCCCACAAAGCCCCCCTTCCCATGAGGTCCCTGCCGCTCCCGCCGAGCCCGGCTCAAACCTGCTGTCCACAGGGCTCCCGTGCGGCCGCCATCTTTCTTGGGACTTATATTTCTTTATGTCTCTAAACCTACCCAACTTTCAATGACTAACCCAAATTTACATGACCACCCAAACCTTCCGATTCATTTAGCTCTGCCTCTGCTCTCTCATTCTTTGGACTCCTGAAGAACCTACAAATTTAAGTCTGTACAATTTCTCTCCATTGTATGTTTTCAGTATCATACTTTCTAGGAGACCAGGACAGTCAGCTCTCCTCCCAGAGCTGGACTAATGGCAATGATCAAATAATAATAGTAATAATAATAATTTATTTTCTATATCATACATCTAGTTAGCAGAGTACAATACATCTAAATTTCTTCTTTTATCTTGTTTCAGGCACCTATAGCTGCCATTTTAATTATAGCATGTCTTGGTTGTCTCATCTTTGGGTTTATTTGAAATTCTGAGCTTCTTGGATCTATGAATATAGTTTAATCCTCAGATTAGCAAAGTGCTGTTGTTGTTATTGCTGCTGTTACTGCTTTTTGTTGTTCTGGGGCTACACCTGGGAGTGCTCAGTCCTTACTCCTGGTTCTGTACTATCAGTTCAGCCCTCAGATCGGTAAAGTTCTCAGCTATAATTTCTTTAACTCATGATTCTTACCTTTCTTCCTTATAATTTGGATTTTTGTTTTTCTCTTGAAATTGTCTCAATGATCTCTGGTTTCTTTTTAATTTTTCTTAATTCCTATCTACTTCTGTTCTTTTTGATAGTCTCATGAATCTTATCCTCAAGAGCACTGATTCATACTATGGATTCTATTACTCCACTGCTGAGTTCCTCTATTGTGTTTTATTAGTTCACCGATGGAATTTTTCAGTTCAGTGACTTCTGATTACAATATTCCCACATCATCTTACTTTCTCTTGTCTTTTGATGGATGTCTCTTCTATTGCTTTCCTCAATTCAGTGGACATTCTTGCCATTGTAAACGTCTTTGAAGTGTTTATCCAAGAGGTATAGAGAGCTCTTGTGTCCTTTGAGACCAAGTTGGGACCTTTCCAACTTTTGTTGGGAGACCAAGTGGTGCCAGGAATTGAGCCTGACCTCCTGCAGAGAAGGCACTCAGCCCTTTGAGACAGCGTCCGGTCCTTAAGTGTATGTGGGCTCCTCTGCTTTTTCATTATCTCGTGTACTGTGAGAGCTGAGGGTGTGTCTGTGTGGCAATTCAGGGTTCACATTGGTTAACTGCACACGGAGCCTGTGGGGCTGAGTTTGTATTGCTTCCAACCACTGCTGAGACTGTGCACTGCTGACCAGAGTTGCCCCCCAGGATTCAGAGTTTTTGGTACCTTACCTTGGCTTTGTTGCTATAGTTTTTAAGTCTGGGCAGCCCCACACAACAGAAACGATTTCCCTAGGTCTTTGGAGCAAACACTATCCCTCTCTGAGGGAAAGCCTGCACTTACAAGAAGTGGATGAGGCCGGTGGCTTCTCTCTTTACCTGGGTGGGCAACTGTTTGCTCATCATTTCAGCTTCAAATGTCAGTGGTTTGCTTCTTTTCCTGGGAAAGATGTGCATCCACGGCACCTGCCAGCCTGAGACCTGTCCAGGCCCAGCCCTGGCCTCCTGCTCAGTGAGGAGGGAGATCCATGAGGCTGGGCTGCAGATTTCTGGCTCTCTGCTTCTTTCCTGTTTACCGTCCCCATTATTCCTCTTCCCCTGGGTACATTCTGTGTCTCCATGCCTCCCTCCTTCCTCTTGAGGTTTTACTGCTCAAACTGCCTTTCCAAAACTCCTCAGGGGAGGGAGCTATTTCCAGGTCACTTTCATGCATTGAAAGGCTTCAAGGCTGGCTTCTGTGATCGCTCTGCATTTCCTGGCAGTTTTTGTCTTGGGAATCTTACAGGGCATCCTTGGCACCTCCTCCCTATCACATTTTGAACCTTTTAGCTAGTGAGTGTCTGGTTGGATATTAACCTTTAGGTATTTGATATATACCTAACATATAGGCATATATTAATACATTCTTAATTTTCAAACTCAGGCATTGTGCTCTTAAACCCTCAGAGCACTTGAGCTTGGTTATTGAGACCCAAAGTAGAAAGAAAGAAAGAAAGAAAGAAAGAAAGAAAGAAAGAAAGAAGAAAGAAAGGAAAGAAGGAAGAAAGGAAGGAGATAGAGAAAGAGAGAAGGAAAGAACAAAAGAAATAAAGAAGGAAGGAAAGAAAGAAAAAGAGAAAGAACAAAAGAAAGAAAGAAGGAAGGAAGGAAGGAAAGAGAAAGAAAGAGAAAGAAAGAAAGAAAGAAAGGAAGGAAGGAAGGAAGAAAGAAAGGAAAAGAGAGAGTACCGTTCTAAGGTTTCCAGTCTGTCTTCTTCTGGCAAGGAGTTCAGAATGGCAGGGACGTCTTCAGGAAGCATAGCTAAACTGAAGGAATCACAGCTTTGGGGAAAAGCACACAAACATCCAGAGATCAATGATGACATCTGCACAGTCGTGGGGTCTAAAGTACATTTTTCTAAAGCACATTTATTCTACCTCCAGGGAGGCTTCAACCTCTTCAACCTTCTGTTCTGCATCTTTCCTGAGACCCTGAGCATGGCTCCCTGGAGGAAAAGGCAGGGATCTGAGAGGCACCAGTCAATCTGGAGAATATTATCAAATAAGATTCTTTCCAAAGCTTGGAAACAGAATTTTTAAACTGGTAGTGCCTAAAATGATATTATTTCCTGGGGCTGTTAGGGGATAATTAGATAGTTCATCTTTTTTGTTCTCAATGTTTTCTCCCCACATTCATACTCTTCCTTAAACATTCTATTCACTGTCAAGCCTTAAAAAAAAGCTGACAGTCAAGTTTCAAGATGATGGAATAATCATACATTTCTCTCCTCTCTCTCTCTCTCTCTCTCTCTCTCTCTCTCATCTCAACTCCATATTTCAAACGATTTTAAAGGAATAAAACCGGAACATAAAATAGTAAATACAAAAGGTTTGCGTGTATTCCGTATATATAAAATACACATGTAAATCAGAAGACAGGAGTGGGAAAAGCAGGGGATTAACAGGCACCTTGTGTGTGCCTATGTTACTCTTGGGTATGTTTCTTTCCCTTGTTTTGTCATTCTGTTGACTTGGTAAGTATGAAGATTGGTTAAGATTATACTCATGTTTGACAACTAGGAAGATGGTGAGAAAGTCAACTCTGAAGGAGTGATTTCAGGTGAAAATAAATGATGAAAACAAAATGCAGGCTTTTCCTCTCCAAGCCTGTGTTCTCTCTTCTCGCACTTCTCTAAGGCAATTTCATTAAGTAAAAACTATTTTGTTATGAGATTTAAAAAAAAATAATAAGAGAACAGCAAATGGTCAAAGTCATCAGAACTGAAGATTTTATCTATAGAACTGAGCTTACATAGGGTGGGGGAAGAGGAATGGGAGGGGTCCTTGGGATATCAGTGAAGGGAAGAAGATTCCCTGGTAGTGGTTGTGGTATTGGAAGGGTGCATTCATAGAAAGCATAATTAAAAATATTGCAAATCCCCGTATCAAGAAAAATGGTGTGAAAATAGCTATTTTGCTTTACTACAAAGAAAATGTAGAAACTTATCTAATAGGTTATTTTATATACTTATACCTTGTATCGGCCCGGCATAGCCAGATTTGATTCCTCTGCCTCTCTTGGAGAGTCTGGCAAGCCACCGAGAGTATCTTGCCCGCACGGCAAAGCCTGGCAAGCTTCCCGTGATGTATTTGATATGCCAAACACAGTAACAACAAGTCTCACGATGGAGACATGGAGACGTTACTGGGCCTGCTAGAGCAAATCGATGAACAATGGGAGGACAGTCCTACAGTGCTATACTTTGTTTAAGAAAGAAAAAAAAACCTGCTTAGCATTACTAAGAGAAATTTAGGGAAGATGTTAGAAGCCCAAATTGGTGGTTAATTACCAGCAGCATTAAGACTTCTCTGAGTGACCTGCCCTCTAGGAATCCTGGTGGCCGCGAACTTCCAGAACCCAATGAGAAGCCCAGGTATGTGGGATCACTGACAGCAAATATCAGGCCTCAAGGGATACAGGATGGGCTTGTCCTTCTCATTTCCTGTCCGCATGGGACTCTGGAGGTCACACCCACAAACTGCCTCCATCTGCTATTTAAGCTCCTTAATGGCCATGATCCAGATACACACAAAAGAACTGAGCTGCTCATTGCAGAGATTTCTCCAGACCCTAATTATCTAAAATTTTAGAATTCCAGGAGTGTGCAGCTGCTCTTGTGGCCACACGACATCTTATGCTATTCATAACAAACAATACAAAATAAATTATTGAGCATCTACCTTTTTGGCAGGTTTGAGTGGTGGCGGGAAAATTCAAAATAATGGGGGTGGGAAGGTGTATAGGTGGTGGAACTGGTGTCAAAATATTGAATGTAATGCATTACTGTGAACGACCGTATGAAAATTAAAAAAAAAAGACTTCTCTGAGTATACCTCTGAGTTTGGAAAGCCTGTTAGTATTCTACATATTTAAAAAATGAAATCAATAAAAAAGTGAAGGAAAAACCCCACACAGATACAATAATAATAATAATAAATATGTATTACATAATCACACTGGAGGGGAAGAGAGACTGAAGGAGGAGGAAGATAGAAAGCATAGATATCTTTAACTAAGTAAACATAGTAGGTGTCAAAGTTCTCGCAAAAAAAGGGGAAAAGGGACCCACAAATGTGAAATAGGAAGAACATATAATAACTTCCTAGAAGTGGGCTGGAATTACAAGCATTGGTATGAGTTAGTGATTCCTGAAATATGTAGACATAGGGCTGGAGAAACTCTACAGGGAACCTGTTTTACATTCTCGCAATCCTAGTTCAAACCCCTAGCACTGAATTGTGTACCTGAAGCATTATTAGACATAGACCTAGAAATATTCCCTGAGCACAGCTGGGTGTACCCTCCCACGTATAGGAATACATACCTGTGCTTATGTGCTGATGTATACATGTGGATATAAGTGTGTGTTTATGTATTTTGTGTGCATGCAGGTTTTCCATATGCACATATGCGTATTGTGGCCTGTGTGAGGAAGCCGAGAAATAGAAGCATCCTGGTAGCAATGCATACACCTCTAATCTGGGGTTTGGTCTGTAAAATCCATTCCTCATGACAAGGAATGGAGATCCACCAACCAGAGATTACTGCTGCTTCCTGACTTTATGACAAATAATGCAGGTTCTAATGGAAGATCCCCTGAAACTATAAGCCGGTGCTCAGGCAGGTGCTCCGTCCAGATGGGGAATGAGATGCTGAAAGCCTGAACCAGCTGTTCTCCAGATAGCAGGCTGGTCTGAGAAGAGGCAATAGCAGCAAGCAAGACTTTTTCATGAAACAAAACTTTTAAAACTATCCAATTTAAAAACACCGAGTCCATGTCCTTTTTAATGTGTCTACGCATTGTGAAACCGCAGTGGTTGTGACAGCGGATATTGGTCGAGTATTTTGTTTAGCATTACTTTGGTCTTAAAGTCTTAGGAAGCAAAGTCAAACTTTGATACTTCTGAGTTGGTTCACAAAATTCTTTGTGGGCATTTTGCTCATATACAGAAGATGGAAGTTTGAGAACTATTGGATCACATCGTATCTTCAGTTTCTGCTGATACGTAGATTTATGGAACTTCTAAAGACTCAATAAAGCCTCTCTTGAATGTATTGTGGAGCAGACCAAGTGAGCAGTTCTGATAATCATAAGCACAAAAGATAACTGAATATGTAACAGTGTGAATGGATTTAGAGGATATTGTGCTAGTGAAATAAGCCCTAGAAAGACAAACAAGACATGATTTCACTGACATGTGGTGCAGAAAGAAACAAAAGAAGAAAAGAATGGGACAAAACAAAATCAAACCGAAAAACCCTTTTAGACTCTAAAATCAATTTTAGAGGTTACCAGAAGGGAAGGAGGAAGCGGGTGTAGGTAAACTGGGAGGGCCATCTGGTGGTGGCATCTGTCAACTCACTGGTCGCCAGAGTTGATCCGGCAGATCTGGCTAGCCAGGCCAGTGCCCTTTTCCTTCCTCATGGCTCCATTCACCTGCATCACTCCCTCCAGAAGCTGCATGCTCTGCTTCAGAGGATACCCTCCCTGAATGTAACAGTGACAGACAGTTCTTCTGTGGGATACCTGTGTAGCTGCTGTTCATTGCTAGAACCTCTTACTGGCACAAAGGGAATAACAGTCTTGTGAAAGAGGGAGAAAGACTGCAGTACTTAAGTGAACGCAGTATAGATGGATAGTGATTTAGAATGATATGCACCTGAAATTCATATTGATTGAGTTATGAATACATAATGTATTCAAAGAGAAAGTAAAACCTAATATTAACTACCCCACCCCACCCCAAAAAAGACTGAATAAACATTTAATGACTGTATTGCATGGTTTGAGGACAATGGATATACTTCACAGGGGGCAAAAGAAACAGGCGAAACACCTCAGCAGTAATAGGCTACATAAGTCATTCAAGCAAATGACTGCAAGGGATCATTAATGAGTTTACAGGGAATTTAAAAAAGATCACCATTAGTATACACTGTAATTGCTTTTAGAAATGAAAACATAATCCAAGTCACAACTCATGGAAACCCATAATAAAGAAAAATGGAATAGTCTTTCAATTTGATGATCCACATACAATTAGAGCTTATTTGGAAACCAATTGGCCCAACAGAGCACTCAGGCACAGAAGCTGAAAGTAACAAGTCGTGGTGAGAGTTTTCTTTAATTCATGTAGCATTCATGTTTAATTCATAGTTGACTCAAGCCCAAGGTAACTAACTGCCTTCTGACTGCTCTTGAAAGCAAGGCCTCAGGAGGTTTTTCCAAGGACACAGAGTTGGAGCAGAAAAAAAAAAACTGGTGGTGTGTGTGTGTTGGAGGTGGAGGGTGCTATTTTTCTTTTTCTTAATTCTAGTCTAATCACTGTTGGACACAGGCAATCTCCACTTCTCACCTTTCTCATTTGGTTTTATGTGTCTCCACACTGTCCCCCACACCCAGCGTGGTTGACTGATTGCACAGAATCTTTAAAATGTCTTTACCCCATGGCAAAGTGGTATCTCAAGGTGGTGGTTGACCATTTCCATCTGCTGTAAACTGAGTGACTGCCAGGTATGGGGCCGGTGGAGAGGGGGCAGAGGCCTTGGAAAAGCCATCAAAGAAGGTGCTAAATGTTTCTCATCAGTTCTTGTTAATCCTCACCACAGCCTGAGGAGGATTTCAGCACCTCTCCTCAGGGTGCACAGGCCAGGAAATGATCGCTCAGAGCATCTGAGTAATGAGTAACTCACCCAAGGACATAGAGTGACACAGCTGACAAGGGCTGGAGCAGGCCTCTTGGTGGCCCGGTGGCCCAGCTCTCTGAGGGCTCCTATTTTTTTTTTTATGTAGGAGTACTGCTATTTGTTCAGCCACTGATTAGGCTGATTGAATTGTGCATGAATTCCGCCTTACTTTTTTTTTCATTTTTTGTAATTTTATTTATTGAATCACCTGAGAGCAGTTACAAAGCTTTCGGGTTTAAGTCTCGGTCATACAATGAAACACCCATACCTTCACCAGTGCCCACTATCCACCACCAAAATCCCCAGTATACCCCCATCCCACACCCTCCCCCTACCTGTGGGGCAGATGATTTCCACATTACTCTCTCTCTACTTTGATCACATTCAATATTTTGGCACCAGACCCACCATTATTATTTGGGATTTTACCCCAACATTCAGATCTGCTGAAAAGGCAACAGTAGACAATTTGTTTTCTATTGCTGGTTATGAATAACATATGATGTCATGTGGCTGCAGTAGTGGCCGCGTGATTTTGAAATTCCGAAATTTTAACACTTAAATCTGGAGGGATTTCTTCCCAAACCTGCTGGGTTCCGAGATTTACTCCTGAGTCTCTGGGATCATGGCCGTTAAGCAGCTTGATCAGGAGCCAGAAAGGCCATTCGTGGGTGACGACTTGGGGTCTTGTTGCGGTGGGGAGAACAAGACTGGCTCCACCCCCATCCCGTGAGGCCCAAAATGTCTCGTCACTGTGGACCCAAACCTGACTGTCCAATGGCCTCTGGAGGATGACGGCCACCAAGCCGCCAGGGGGAAGCAGGTGGAGGGACAACACCCTTTCCCTCCTGGGGTGGTCCAGAGACAGTAACCTACTGCGTGGTCCAGACGCATTTCTGCCAAAAGTTGCTGGGTTTTGAGATTTGTTTCTGAGTCTCTGGGATCATGGCCATTAAGCAGCTTGATCAGGAGCCAGAGAGGCCATTCGTGGGTGACGACTTGGGGTCTTGTTGCGGTGGGGAGAACAAGACTGGCTCCACCCCCATCCCGTGAGGCCCAAAATGTCTCGTCACTGTGGACCCAAACCTGACTGTCCAATGGCCTCTGGAGGATGACGGCCACCAAGCCGCCAGGGGAAGCAGGTGGAGGGACAACACCCTTTCCCTCCTGGGGTGGTCCAGAGACAGTAACCTACTGCGTGGTCCAGACGTATTTCTGCCAAAAGTTGCTGGGTTTTGAGATTTATTTCTGAGTCTCTGGGATCATGGCCGTTAAGCAGCTTGATCAGGAGCCAGAGAGGCCATTCGTGGGTGACGACTTGGGGTCTTGTTGCGGTGGGGAGAACAAGACTGGCTCCACCCCCATCCCGTGAGGCCCAAAATGTCTCGTCACTGTGGACCCAAACCTGACTGTCCAATGGCCTCTGGAGGATGACGGCCACCAAGCTGCCAGGGGGAAGCAGGCAGAAGCACAGCACCCTTTCCCCCCTGTGGTGGCCCGGTGACAGTAACCTACTGCGAGGTCCAGACACATTTCTTCCAAAAGCTACTGGGTTTTGAGATTTGTTTCTGAGTCTCTGGCCATTAAGCAGCTTGATCAGAAGCCAGAGAGGCTGTTCGTGGGCGATGACTTGGGGTCTCGTTGGGGTGGGGAGGACAGTACTAGTTCCACTCCCATCCCATGAGGCCCTGTGTGTCTCATCACTGCGAGCCCAAACCTGACTGTCCAGTGGCCTCTGAAAGATGGTGGCCACCGGGCCGCCAGGGGGAAGAGGCCAAGGCACAAAACCTATTTCCAGCTGGAGTGGCCCAGCCCCAGTAACCCACTGCAGGGACCGGATCCATTTCTGCCAAAACCCGCTGGATTTCGAGATTTGTCTCTGAGTCTCTGGGATCATGGCCATTAAGCAGTTCAATCAGGAACCAGAGAGGCCTCGCCTCCAATTATATAGGTGAGCCGGAGGTGGTTTGTGGGTGTGTTTCCCACATACCTAACTTTTGGCCATTTACTTTCTTGGTAAACTTTGCCCCAAGTTTTTGTGGTCTGGCTAAAGGCACAGCAGCAATTTTGGGGTATCTGGAAGTCTGAAGGCGCCATGAGACTGCTGATGTACTTGCCTCACAGGTACAGATTGACCTGCTGGCAGCATCATACCCCCGTGGAGGGATTTCTTGCCAAAACCTGCTAGGTTTCGAGATTTGTTCCTGAGTCTCTGGGATCATGGACATTAAGCAGCTTGGTCAGGAGTCAGAGAGGCAGTTTGTGGGTGGTGACTCGGGGTCTCATTGGGATGGGGAGGAAAGGACTGGCTCTACCCCCATCCCATGAGGGAGGGCCCCTATTTTCGCGTCATTCTGGGGAGCTCAGATTTTTAGAAAGACTTCCAAAGGAAGAAAAATACAGACTCTGAGATGGAAATGGGTGGATGGGATGGAGAGGGGTTCATAGAAAAGGAACGAATATCTTTAAGCACATCCCTAATCCCATGGTGGGGGGGGGGTGCTTTTACTTGTTTCACATTAATCATTCCTCTGAGAATGGTAGTGAAGTATTAAGCAAAGAGTTTCAGAGATGGCCCCTGGAAAGGCTCTGGAATAAGGCTTGCTTTCACTTAGTCCAGAAAGAACTTTGGCTCAGAAAAATGAAGGAGGAAGTGAAACAGAATATTCCAGAATCACAAACTGGTCTTCAGCTTTTTTTCTTTCCGGTTCATACCCAACAATGCTCAGAGGTCACTCCTGGCTCGGTACTCAGGAATTACTCCTAGCGGTGCTCGGGGGACCATATGGGATGCTGGGAATCGAACCTGGGTCGGCCGCTTGCAAGGCAAAATCCCTACCCACTGTGCTATTGCTCCAACCCCTCAGCTATCTCTTTCATTTCTGGGGTCAGCTGTGGGCTGCAGGATCTTGTCACCACATAGGAGGGTGACTTTCCTGCTTCTTGTCAATTGTCAGTGACCGTGCAGAGAAGGGGCTTCGGAACACGTTTGTTCTCCTTCTTATGGATAAGAAGGCTTGGTTCAGAGAGGGGGTATAGGTCACACAGCTCCGGGGTGCCGCACGGATGGGGATGGGAATCTCTGGGTGGGGGAAGCTGAGTTTGTAATGGAGGGCCTGGGACATGCTGGTGGGCTGGGATCAGGGGCTCTGGGAAAATCCCTGGCTGATCTTGGCTGGTGGCAGAGATCAGGGTTCCTGGTTATTCCTGGGACCGTGTTGGGGCTTTGCTACCTTGGGCTGGGCATTATTCTGGATCAAAGGAATCAAGAAAAAAAAAAAGGTGACTGCCGATGGTAATCATTTTGGGATTTTAGTCACTTTCACTCACCAAGAATTCATTTTTAATTGTAGATATAAGGGCAGTGGACCGAACAAGAAAAATCACAAGCCGAGGAGTATGTCAGAGGCAGAATCCTAAGGAAACGACATCAAGCAGAAGGCTGCTTGCTTTATATGTAAATATATAAAATGTGTGTGTGCTTGGGCCACCTGGAGCTCAGGGGATCACGTGGCAGAACCCAGAGCTCCCACAAGCAAAACATAATCTCCAGCCTTTGAGCTACCACCTTGGCCCAACTTCTTTGACATTAGGGTTTTATAGGCGTGTACAATAAGCAGATAAGAGAGAATGTGGTTACTCTATTTTTTGGCGGGTGGGTGGGTGGGTGGCAGGGTTCTACAATATTATCACCTTCTGGTTTTGTGTCTGGAGCTGAGTTCCAGGCCGCACCTAGTGCTGAGCTATGTGTGATGAGAATATGCCCAGCTGTGGGCACATTGGCTTCAGTTGGATATGGAGGCTCTAGGAGACAGATCGCTACAAGGTTAAGTGTTAAAAACTGACTAGGCTGTTTCATTCGGGGCAACCCAGAGAGGGGCGGGTAAAGTCCCTCCTCGCCCCAACGGAGCCAGCCCCAGCAGCCTATAATCTCCAGAACTCCACCGCCCCCATGCTCACAGCTGATCTCCACACGCTCAGATGAGCCTCACCCATGACTGAATCTGTTCCTGGACCAAACAGCCGCCTTTGCAGCCTTGCAACATCTCATACTTCAAACCACCAGTACACCAAGAGTAGCACACCACGTTTGACTGGGAAGGCAACCAATCTTAGGGGGTAATATGTTTATGCAGATATAGATATAAGCACACATGGCTCAACCTTTAACAACATGTTACTAACCTCTTGTAGGAGGGCTTAATGGTTCCTGGGTGAAACACAACAATCTTCACACACTTTAAGAAATCTTTTTTGTCTCATTTAGTGGATAAATTATTTTGGTTCTGCTTTGGGGGCAGAGTTTGGGGTTTGGGATGGAAATACGGTGGCGGGACTGGTGTTCAAATATTAAATATAATCAAATATTGTGAAAAATTTTATAAAAATAAAAAAAATTGACCATGAATATGTAAGCTGGATTCTATGAGCTGGTTGCCTACTATAAAGACTTTTTTTTTGTCTCCTCCTGTTTGTTGCTGCTTTTATTGTTGCTTTGATGACCAGGCTCTCACACACTTGGTTTTGGTGCACAGAAGATGCACACTTTGTGGGGAAGCCCAGCGTACACCAGCAGCACTGCGGGAATTTCACTTGGCTTGTGGGGTGGTGACAGGGATCAAGCCCTCAGCCATATGCCTGAAAAGTAGATTCTCTACCACCCATTGCTGGGCCCTGGTTGTCTACTTTGAAAATTAAAATAGTAGTGGGGCTGGAGAGATAGGAGAATTAGTAGGGCACTTGCCTACAATGCAAGTTGGATCCCTGGCATCCTATGTGGTCCCCTGAGCACTGTCAGAGTAATTCCTGAGTGCAGAGCCAGGAGCAACCCTTGAACATTGTTGAGGGTGGCCCCAAAACAAAAACAAACCACATTAAAAGCTGGAAAACAAACAAAAGATCCTGGGTCTTCTGGATGCAAAGCATATGCTCAACCCTGAGGGCATCTCCCTGGCCTCCTCCTTTGAAAAGAGTAAAAATAATAAAAGAAACTATCAAAGTAATACTGCTTTATTATATTACATACATTTCAGGAGCACCACATTATAAATCTAGTCTGTACAGGTTATCTTTTGTTTGTCACCCAAAATGTTGCTTCTATGCTTTACTATCTACTTTTATTCAAATCTAGACAACTGAACACCTAAGCTTTGTTTGTGTGCATCTCAATGAAGACACGTGCAATTGTGAAAACTGACTCCGCCATGTTTCTACAAGTACCAAACTTCCCTTATAATTTGCTACATTATTGACTTCTAACTTTGGGGGAAATCACAGACACTATAATCCACAAAACAAGAATATTTCTTGGAGAGAAAAAAGATGGGCTGTGACTTACCTGTGCGTTGTCTCCACCTTCCAGTTGTCAAAAAAGGGGGAGAGAACCAAGGGCTGGAACTTTTTCCAGTTCATCACTCCAGGAATGATGTCCTGAAATGAGAGTTGCAGGGGTGCTACTTGTCGCCTGGTGAGGAAAACGTTCAGGAAGGATTTCCCCATTTCACTCAACTGACTTTTTTTTTTTTCAGATAAAAATGCAGTTCTCAAATATGTTGATTCCTTCAGGGTGAGAGAATTTTCTGAATCTAAAAAGACAGCTTTTCCAATACAGACATATAGAACAACCCAATAGGAAATTAAAATAAGGACAAGGGAGAATACTTGCCCAGTCCCATCCATCAGACACATAAGCAACGCACCCTGGTGATGGAGGGAGGATTGGGTGTGACAGTATGTTCTGGTGGCTGTGAATGTGATGCAAGTGCAACATGCAAGAAGGCCATCAATGAATGGCTCTCCACGCAGGCGGGAGCACCTAAAAGACACAGGAGCAGTGTGGTGGGAGCTGGCAGGAGGCCACAGGCTCAGTCACAGGCAGAACAGAGGATAGGGTTGGTGGGAGATTAGGGGGAGAGGCAGGTGGCTAGTCCTGAAGGGCCTCGAGGGTCAAGTGAACAGCTGGGACCATGAGGAACTTTCAAACTGGACAGCGAAAGGCTGAGACTTCAGGGGAAGGAAGGTTCGTGGGGATGAGTAAGGGGAAGGGGCGCAGTGGAGGGCCATGAGGTGGAGGAGAGAGTCTCAAGCAGGCTGGTGGGGCCCAGTGATGCCTAGAAGAAAAAAGAAAGGAGAGGAAGGCACGAGGCTTGCAGGGCCCATGGCACAGGTCATAGGAGCAAGAGGCGAGCAGGAAACACAGGAAGAGAAGGCTGTCTCAAGTGCCGGAGGCAGAAGGAGGACAGAGATTATAATCTGAATTATGGATCTGCTGAGTTGGCTTTGCTTTGCCGTTTTGGAGTGGGCAGAGGTTGGAGGTCTCAACAGTGGTGCTCGGGACTTACTCCTGGCTCTGCTCAGGGTCCCCTGGCAGTGCTCAGGGGACCATAAGCATTGCAGGAGATGGGACCAGGGTTGGCAGTCTTTGAGATTAGCAATTTACCCCCTGGAATTATCTTCCTGCCCTGGGTTTATTGAGTCTGGAAGACTTAAAGCCAACTTCCAAGAGATGTCCCCGGCTGTTCTGCTCAGGCGAGTTCTCTTGGGGGAGAAAAGAAAGATGCCTGGAGCCTTGTCCTAACTGGACATTTGCCACATCGCTGCCATGTCCATTCTGCAGTTTGTATACTTCTTGGGGTCTAAAACAGAGGAGGCCAGACTGGGGATTGTCCTCACCACATCAGAGTTTTTCCCTCCACGGTGGAAACAGGAATAAAACAGAGATCAGGGATAGTCTTCCCCGGGAAAGGGGAGATAATGCTGGGGAAAGGGCAGCATGCAGCCTGTGGTGAGGGGGTGGGGGGATTAAGGTGAGGGGAGGGGAGAGTTGCGTTTCCCCAGTACCACTGAAGACTGGGGGAGGCTGGGGTGCCCCAGACACTCTGGGACTGCTTTCAAACACTTCCGTGGTGGCTGCAAACCTTCTCAAATCCAGCTAAGACCCTCTGCCCCCGCCCCCCCCCCCCCTTCCCTGCGGTCCAGCCCCAGCTCTGCCTTGAGGTGAGCCTGGGATGGCATTACCGTGTGATGGAGAAACTGCTTCTGTGTGAACGGAATGCTGGAGTTGGGGTGGCACTCTTTGGTGAACTTGTACTTGGGGTGAGGACACAGATGATAATCTATGGAGGTTTCTACATAGGTCAGTGGGATCTTTGCAGCAAATACTCCGGGAGCGGGATTCTGCAGGGGGGAGAGAGAGAGAGAGACAGAGAGGAGAAACCAGCCCAGATTTGGGATTATTTGCCAGTTTCCCCAGGTGACACCCAGGGTCTTCCGGGGCACGCTCAGTTACCTATCAACTTGTCTGCAAAAGGAGAGCAGAGGTGTTTGCAAGCTGACAGCATTTTAAATGTCACCGTTATTCATAAATGTCGCCTTTCTAATTCAGAAGCTTCATTACATACCATGTGGATTCACAAAAACTCACAAGGAAGGAAATTTAATGGAAATGCCAGCTTAGGATAGCTTAAAGTATTTGTTTTCAAATTTGATGAATTGAGGGGAATTATTAAATAAGCAAACTGGTTTTTGAAAGCAAATGACTTCTGGTCTTGAAAACAAAAATAGCTTCTTTAAAATTACTTTAAAGAGAAGACAAAGAAGAGCGTGACATTTGCTATGCCAGGAAATGCCAACATTTAACATTGTTTAGATAATGTTTTTAGTTCAGGAGGGCTCCATTTGGACGTAATATCTGGTTTTAAGAGAGATCCTGTTGTGTTGTTTTTTAAACCAATTTTCCAGCAGCACCAATGGAGGCATAGAACAAGCAGTTATTCCAAAAATAAGAAAATAGTCTTTTTTTCCTATTCCTTCTAGGGCTTGCCCAACACAAATCTCAGTCTTGGCCCATTCAACAAAGCGTTTAACCACTCATTAATTTCAGATGTTTAAGAACTAAGTTGAGATTTTATTCTTTTTTGTTTGCAAGATTTCCAAAAGCAATTTTAAAAAAATAACAAAACTCCACGGGGCTATTGGAAACCCAATATCACCGCCAAGAAATAAAATGTGTTCCCCATCTCCCCACAAGAAAAAGAAGTGTGACAGCTCCCAGAGGCAGAGAGGAAAAGGCGAGTGGTGGCCAGTGTATGAATGACTTGGTGAGTGAGGAATGCTGGGTAGACGAAGTGAGAGGCTGACTTGGAGGTAAGGTCAGGGAGAGAGATGCGGGGAGGGCCCTTGGCCAAACTCAGGGATGAAAAGGAAGGAGGACAGGGAGGCCATGATGCCCTGTGCCAGACAGTGTAGAAACACTATAATGTAGAAATAGGCAACCCCTTCAATGAGCATCAACAGTTTTGAGTGTGTGTATGTGTGCACATGACGTATGTTTATAAATATACATATAGTTATAACACAACATCAGCTCTCTCTCTCTCTCTCTCTCTCTCTCTCTCTCTCTCTCTCTGCCCTCCCCTTCCTGTCCCAACCCATCCCTCCACTCCTTTTCCTTCTCTTCCTTTTTTGGCAAGGGGTGTGTTGGGGGCGGGTACACCCAGTGGTTCTCAGGGATTACTTCTGATTGCTCAAGGATCACTCCTGGTGGGGCTCAGGTAACCAAAACCAGGGTCTGTTGCGTGCCCGGCAAGCGCCCTACCTGTTATACTATCTCTCCAGCTCCAGATTCCCTTCTATCCCTAGAGCCAAATAGGATGGGGAACAAGAGACACAGAAGCATCTAGACACTGGGTTCTGTCCCTGGAGCTCAGGGTTAGCTCCCTTATTCAGGGACCAAGGTGAAGAGCAAGGGGTGAGACAGAGCAGGGAGGTCTGCGTATAGATGAAGGTGAAGGAAGAAAACACATAGCAAGAAAGCTGGTGGCTGGGGATAGGAGAGGGATGTTTCCTGTGCCCCTGCATGTCCCCCTAATAAGCCAGACAGCTAGAGCGCCCTGGAAGAAGAACCAGAGGGCCAAGGAGAGTATGAGCGCCCCCATCTGGGCTCAGCTGCTCCTCTCACATCAGTTTTCATTTTAGGGTAAAGGTAAAGGTAAAGGCCCTCCCGTTGATCGTCGATTTGCTCGAGCGGGCCCAGTAACGTCTCCATTGGAGACTTTGTTGTTACTGTGTCTGGCATATCGAATACTCTCGGTAGCTTGCCGGGCTCTCCGAGAGGGGCGGAGGAATCGAACTCGGGTCGGCCATGTTGGCCGCTTGTAAGGCGAACGCCCTACCCGCTGTGCTTGGGAATCTTGCATGATACCAACTTTGATTAAACACCCTCCAGTTTGGTCCTGGAGCGATAGCACAGCGGTAGGGCTTTTGCCTTGTGCGCAGCCAGCCTGGCTGAACCGGGCTCGATTCCTCCGCCCCTCTCGGAGAGCCCAGGAAGCTACAGAGAGTATCTCGCCCACATGGCAAAACCTGGCAAGCTACCCGGGACGTATTCGATATGCCAAACACAGTAACAACAAGTCTCAAAATGGAGACGTTACTGAGCCTGCTGGAGCGAAATCGATGAACAACGGGAGGACAATGCTACAGTGCTAATCTAATCTAATTGAATAGAACTTTATTCCTGCATCTTCTCGGATATGTCTTTCTCATATTTGTCCCTTTCTTTTTTCTCCTGGTGAATTTTGGCTCTGCCTTCAAGGATCCCTTTGCTGTTCTGGCCCCAGTATTAGTCTAGTGATCGCCGTCAGAAAGCAGTGGGGCCGTTCACCTTCTCCTGCTGGACTCGGTCAGTGCTGGTGTCATGCTTCCTCCTAGGACACTTCACCAGTTCACTGACTTTGTAGTGGCCTTGCCCAACCTGCACCTCAGTGTCCTTTTGGCTGGCCATGGATCTTTACTTAGGGTTTCTGAATCCTTTAATTTAAAGTTACATTGGTGTCACTGTCCTGTCACTGTCCTCCCATTGTTCATCGATTTGCTTGAGCAGGCCCAGTAACGTCTCCATTGGAGACTTTGTTGTTACTGTGTTTGGCATATCGAATACATCACGGGTAGCTTGCCAGGCTCTGCCGTGCGGGCGAGAACTCTCAGTAGCTTTCCGGGCTCTCCGAGAGGGGCGGAGGAATCGAACTCGGGTGGGCCATGTTGGCTGTGTGCAAGGCAAACGCCCTACCGCTGTGCTATCGCTCCAGCCCACATTGGTGTACTACTAATGTATAACAAACTGCACAGGTTAAGAGTATACTAGTTGATGTTTTGACATAAGTTTTATCTATAAAAACATCACCACCATAAAGATCTCCATTACCCATCCCAGCAAGGTTTTCTTCTTGCCTCTAAAGAACTTTATATTTCTCTTACCTCACCCTCCAAATCCATTCATCCACCCACTCATCCCTACCCCATCACTAATTTGCCTTCTGCCTTTATAGATTACTTCAAATGATGTTCTAGCCTTCCATATACATGAGATACTATAGTTTCCTCTCTTTTTTTGGTCTGATTTATTTTACACACAACAATTATTCTGAGATTCATTTATGTTGTTACATGAATCATAAGATCACTCCTTTTTATTTCCTGAGTGTTAGAATTACATAGTAATATCAACTAATCTGTTGACTTCCTCCCTCCCTCCCTTCCTCCCTCCTTCCTTCCTTCCTTCCTTCCTTTCTTTATTCTTTCTTTCTTGGAAATATAAAGCTACTCTGTGTAGTTTAGCAAAAGTCTTTATTATCATGGGTAAATATCTAGGAACAGAATGGCTAGATCATTTGGTAGGTGTGTATTTACTATTAATTTTTAACTGAACTTCATTAAGAAGTTTCCCACCTGTTTTTCCAAAGTACTTGTACCATTTTACATTCTCACAGCAATCATTAATTTTAGATATACTAACAGATGTGTTTTATTGTGTTTCAGATTTGCATTTAACAGATGATGCATTATTTTGAGCATTTTTTCCATGTGCATTTTTGTTGTCAAACTTCTTTGGGGAAGTTTCTGTTCAAATTTCTCAGCTATTTTTAAATTGGTTCTTTGTTTTTTTTATTCACTTTTAATAGTTTTCCATTCTCTTACCAGATATGTAATATCTAAATATTTTCTTTAAAGTCTACGATTTATCTTCTCATTTACTTCAATTACCTTTTTAGAAGAGCAGGAATTTTGAATTTGCACAAAGACCAAATGAATTCATTCTTAAAAAAATTATGGATTGTGAATTTAGTGTTGTATAAAAGAAATATTTGTATAATCCAAGGTTGCAAAGCTGTGTGATTTAGAGATTTTTATATTTATATTTACATCTATGATTTATTTTGTGTTAATGTTTGTAAATGACATGTGGTACAGGCTGAAGTTCTTTGACTTTTTATTTTTAGCAAACAGATATCCAAATATTCTAGCACTATTTATTGAAAAGACTTTTTTAAATAATTTTCTTTAAACTCTGTCAAAAAATTATATAACTTTTGTCAAAAAATCATCAGAGGGACTGGAGCGCTAGCACAGTGGGTAGGGCGTTTGCCTTGCATGCGGCCAACCTGGGTTCGATTCCCTGCATCCCACATGGTCCCCCGAGCACCGCCAGGAGTAATTCCTGAGTGCAGAGCCAGGAGTAACCCCTGTGCATTGCCAGGCGTGACCCAAAAAGCAAAAAAAAAATCATCAGAATTGGTCATATGCATGCAAATATTTCTGAATTCTCTATTTTTATGATAATACTATGTGTCTTGATCACTGTAGTTTTAGACTAAGCCTTGAGTTCAGTAGTATAACTCCTCAAAGTCCTTCAACTTTTTTCTCTTTTTTAACAAGTGAACTAAAATAGTTTTACTTAAAGAAGTTTATTTATAGAGATATGAGTGAGAAAGAGAAAAAGAGAAAGATAGATGCATGTTCAAGAGAGAATATAGGCGTCTGCAGAGTAGAATAAATCTCCAATTTGTTTTTCACAGGTGTTTTGGATCCTTGAGATACAGTTAGTAGAACTGAGATATAAAGGTGCTGGTCTGGGAGTGGGGAGAGCCTCTGGTTAGAGATGGAGGGACTCAGGCACTCTGAAGGTGGACATTGCATGTGTAATACAGTAATATTGATTCTAGTATTCAAAATAAATAAATCATTAGAAAAGAAAAATATCATAACTGACTAAAAATAACAAAAATAAACCCTGACCCAAAGTTGTTCGATATATTTGCATTCCATACAAATTTTAGAATATGTCTGTCATTTTCTACCCCACAAATCCCCAAATCACATTAATTTTTTAAAAATTTTTATTAGTGAAACATCATGAGGTACAGTTGTAGACTTACAAATTTGTGTGCTTGGGTTTCAGTTATACAATGATCGCGTACCCATCCCTCCACCAGTGCCCATTCTCCACCACCACTGATCCCAGTATCCCTCCCACCCCCCCATCCCCCCCATCCCCCCATCCCCCCATCCCACCCTCCCTCTGTGGCAGGGCATCCCCTTTTGTTCTCTCTCTCCATTTGGGTTTTAAAATCACATTAATTTTTACATACTAATTTTATTGGAATTTTACTCATCTCTTTTTAGTTTGGAAAGAAGAGACATTTTAATAATACTAATCTCCACTAACATTGGTATATTTTTACTTTTATTTATTTTTTAATTTACCTCAGTAGTATGATTTTTCAGGACAGTGTGTATCAATCTCAAATTCTGTTGTTGGGTCTATCCCAATGTATCATATTTTAATATTTTTAAGTAGGCAATTTCTTTTAAAAGTTAAACTTTGAATTATTTGTTGTTAGTCTATGGAAATAGAAGTGACTTTTTGCTTGATGATCTTGTATCCTATAATCTTGATAAATTCATTCCATTTTGGCAAATCTGGGGGGAAATTCCATTGGAGTATCTATATAAACAATAATAAGTTTGTCTGAAATATGAAATACAAATGACCAAAACGCATATGAAAAAATACTCTATATCACTAATCTACCAAATGTAACCTGCCCACACGGCGGAGTCTACCAAATACCAGTAACAATGATGGGTCTCATTCTCCTAAAGAGCCTTGAATATAGCACTAATCTCAGGGCTAGGATGAAGGAGACGTTACTGGGGCCTGCTCGAGGCAATCAACGAATAACAGGATGGTCCTGATTCGTGATATCACTAATCATCAGGGAAATGCAAATCAAAACAACAATGAGATATCACCTCACACCAGAGAGACTGGCACTGGAATACATAACAAAGAACAACAAAGTTTTGGTGAGGATGTGGGGAAAAAAAGGGACTCTCATTCACTGCCTGTGGGAATAGCAACTGGTGCAGCCTGTTTGGAAGACAATACGGTCATTCCTCAAAAAAAGCTTGAAATTGAACTTCCATAGGATCAGCAATCCTACTCCTTGGAATATACCCCAGTGGCCCCAAAACACAATGCAGAAAAGATGTTTGCACTCCCATGTTCATTGCAGCACTAGTCACAATAGCCAGAGTCTAGAAACAACCTAAGACCCCTAGAACAGATTAGTGGATAAAGCCATGGTACAAATACACGAGGGAATTCTACTTGGCCGTAAGAAAAGCTGTAATTGGGGCCAGATAAATAGTTTGCCTTGCACACAATCAAGCCAGGTTTAATCCCTGGCATTCTATACTGTCCTTCAAGCACTGCCAGGAGTAAGTCCTGGGCATAAAGCCAGGAGTAACCCCTGAGCATATGTCAAATATTTTTTCTATTAAAAAAAAGAAAAAAGAAAGAAAGAAAGAAAATAAAGAAAAGAAAATAGGTAGTCATGTAATTTGCTACTACATGGAGAGTATCATGTTGAGTGAAGTTAGAGAGAGAGGGACAGACATAGAATGATCTCTCTCCTGTGTGGGAGGTAAACTTCATAGGGGGAATATTAAATACCCAAACCCAAAACACTGGCTGGACATTTCAAAGAGGATTGACCATTTGATGGCGGTGGTGGCAAAGATGGATAGGTATTCGCAGGAGAATGCTTCTGTTATGGTGCAGAGTTACTGAGAAAATAAAGGGGCCAAGAGCACAAGTACCACTTACAAAAATATAAAGTGGGTCGTAGTCCAGAGAATTGGCTAAGGTCTCCGGCGGCTTCATATTTAGGATGGAAAGTCTGCTGGGGAGCTGGGGGGTGCTGTCCTGCTTTGGCAGAGTAATGACAGTGGCGGCTTCATCCTGGAGCATGACCGGGAGCAGATATGTTGAGGGACATCAGGACAAAAGGGGACGGGACAGGGAGGGGTTTCTGGCAGACACGCTTTGTTACCTCAGCTCCCTGCTTCAGGGCTCGAGCAAGCTTCTGAGGTGTGTAACTGATGGAAGACCCTTCTATGTAGAATGGCTGGTAGCCCTTGAGTTTGTACAGTTGAGGAACCTGAGGTGAAAAGAAACCAACGGTAAATGTCCTTCAAAGCCCGATGTGGTGGGCAGAGATGGACTTCGCAAGCACAGCACAGGGCTGCCTGATGGAACAAGGAGAAAAAAGAGCCATGTTCTGAGCATCAAGTGTAACACCCCTCAGTGGTGGGGGGGACATCACCTGCCAGGATCCAGCTCTATCCTGGGTACCAACACAATATGAACATTCACAGACCAAGGGTCTTCACTGGACAAAAACACCAAACACTGGTTTGTCAATTTCAGATGTTTATCCTTTTAAAAAACAGAAGGGTCACAGACCTTAAAAGAAACAAGTCTAGCTAACTTTTATTCATGTTAACTTGTATTTCCCCCCTCCCTTTAGTTTCTAAAAGCTGTCAAATAAGATAGCTTCATAAATACAAAATATATGCATATCCAGAGTAAAGATGAAAGTTCCCATAAGCTACCTCGGGAAGGAATCTGTTATACACCCCACAAACCACAAAAGCAGAACAATAACCTTCAATGTTATTGGGAAGAAATCCAGTGAACTTATATATGGCAGATCTGACCTGAAGCTTGAAGAAGGAATAATTTTGCTTGATTTGAACTTCTGAAGCTTTAATCGGGACTGGTCCAAGGCCATCAGGAGCCTAAAATGCGAACATTCAAATTATGGACATATAATCAGCACTGAGCCACAGTGATGATGCATTTTTCTCTCAAAATTGCAAGCATAAACAAAAAGTTCTATTCTCAATATAACTGTGACCACAGTTGCTACTTGATGTGTGGGGAAAAGAAAAAATGGTGGCTATTGCCCTTGTTCCTTATCTCTTAGTGTTAAGAATCTTCATCTCTTTTATGCATTTGTGGAAACCGTGGTGCCACTCAGTACCCACTTGAGGAGAGAAGGATTTTATTTCTAGCTGCTAGGAAGTCGGCAGATAAAAACAGCCCTCAGGGCTCAGCTCCTTACAGGAGCTGCTGCCTCTAAAGGGAGCCTGTTTCAGTGTAGGTTACATGCTCTTCAAGGCAGCCCACTCCCAAGGACAGGCTGGACAGAGGTGTGTGAGCTGAGGCCTGTCTCTCTGCTGCAATTCCAGAGCTGTCATGAGTTCAGCTGAGGCCTTTGCCCTGAAGGGTTCTAGTCCTACAACTCTGTGTCCATTTCTGGCCTCCTTCCTGCAGGTCCCAATGTCAACAGCACTCCCTGATAAATTCTTTGTTGTCAACATGGTGCAGACACCCAGAATACCTACAGCAGTCCCTGCTATATTATTGCTCAATAGACACTGTATTTCATCTGAGATATCATCATGAAACAAATATGAAGCAACCATAATATGTCATCTGTTCCCAAACATTTTCCAATGTCATAGATGCTAAATAAAAATGTGATTTTAGGGTTGACTGGATACAATACCTATGATATGAACTTAAAATTTCTTTATAACTAGGAATGCTGAACGTTTTGTTTTTCATTAATCCTGAGCAGCAGAGAAATGAATGAAATAAACAAGCTTTGAGTAATTCAGAAATTATTAGTTAGAGTCTACCCTATCATCCTTTCCACCTGTCAATTATTGAGTGCCATATCCCTGAAATTTACAGAGGTCCAGAGGCTAGTTTTGAAAATATTTTTCAGACTGAGCTGGAAAATTCAATGCTGAGGCCCGATGACGCACTGTTACTTGGGCCCAGAAGTGTTTGGGGTCCTCCAGGGCCACACCCCATAGTGTAGGGTGTGTGTGGGCGGGGTCATGTAGTGCCAGGGATTGAACTTGGGTTACCTTCCCAGTCTAACATGTGAGATGCTGAAAGTCAGCTCAGCAATTCTTGAGTAGATTGACCTGAAATGCTTAAATGTTATAAGATATGAACAGCAAGTTTATTTTTTGGAACTAAAATATTGCTTTGGATATAGATTCCCAATATCAACAAACCATGTGAGCTTGGGCAGTATTCTATTACTATGAATTTTGTGTCTCAGTTTCTTCCTCATCTCTAAGATGATAAACATTTCATACATATTTGTTGGTGAGAAAGCAAAAGTCATTCAACTGAAGTGTTTGGCACAACTTCATTCATGGTAAATACAAAATAATAGCCATTATTTTTACTATAATGCATGATATGTCTTACAAGGCAAGAGGAAAAGTTATACAGTAAAGAGATAGAGGAAGATGAAGAGGAGAGGTGGAGAGGTGGAAGAAAAGTTGGAGGAGAAGGAAAGAGGGACAGGAGGAGGTGATAAAGTAGGAGAAGCATAGAAGAAAAGGAAGGAGAGATGGAAGAGGAGAAGAGGAAACGAGAAGTAGAAGAAAGGGAAAGGGGGAAGAGAAAGAGGTGAAGAAAGAGTTGGAGAAGGAAAGGAGGAAGGGGGGAAGTTCCAAGTTTGGTGGGATTAGAGACTAGATTTAGGGGCCACATGCCCTCATTACCAGGTCAGCTTGTAGGAACCTCATCTGGCCTCTCCATTTGCTCACATAGCAAGAGGGCTCACTTGAGAAAGATCCACTTCTGTGTTTTTTCATCTAACTTTCTGCTCTTAGCCCCAGTTTCTGGGAGTTTCAGGGTTTCTACTGGGTTCCAGGTGCTTGCATCGGATGCCAGGGACATGGCTTTAGATGATGCCTGCTTTACCACTGGGCACGAGTTCCTGGGCATGGAGCTCCCTTAAGAGCTTCTTGGGAAGAGAAAAGGGGATGAAACCCTGGGCTGGTCTTAGTGTCTTCCTAACAACCATCTGATTGTGCCTAGCCCCGAGCTCCCAACCTGTTGATACTCACCAATTCTTTGGAGTCCTGAGGAGGACTATAAGTTGGGAAGGAGAAAGGTAGGATGTTGTTGGAAGAAAGAGAAGAACGACGAGGATGATCATCATTACTCATCCACATATGAAGAATTTTGGACAAATCCATCTCTGTGGGGGAAAAACAAAGCACCATGTGAACACAGTTAAAAAAAAAGTTTAGCCATTTTTACTGAAGTACCAGGGTTTACAATACTATAAATTTTACTTCTCATTCATGCCACATCCCAACAGCACATTTATCACAGTGTGCCCACTTCCCTCCACCAGTGTCCAAAGCCCCACCCCCCCCCACCCTAACCACCCTTTCTCCCATGTGAGTCAAATCTATAGACAAAATCTCCAGTTCCAAGAGGGATCCTCATTCACTGATGGTGGGGTTTGTCGACTGGTCCAGACTTTTTGTAAGACAATATAGGCTTTCCTCAAAAAATAACATAGAGATTGAGTTTCCATATGACCCAGCAATTCCACTCCTTCGAATATACCCCAAGGGTCCAAGCACAATGCAGAAAAGATGTCTGCACTCCTATGTTCATTGTAACACTATTCACAGTAGCCAAAATCTGCACAACCCAAGTGCCCAAGAACAGATGACTGCATGACGTTGCCTTGATAGATCTACAGAGTGGAGTACTATGCAGCCTTTAGCAAAGATGAAGTCATGAAATTTGCTGTTACACGGATGGATCTGGAGAGTATCATACTTGATGCGATAAATCAAAGTGAGAGGGAGAGAAACAGAATGATCTTGCTCCTTTGGGGCATATAATAAAACATAATAGGGGCATAATTGAAGCCCAGACATAAAAGAAGCAAAGGGTAGGAGGATGGTTCCTTAGTAGGAAGTTTGCTACTGTTGTGGGAGGGAAGGTAGATCAGGGAAGGGACCACTAAGACAGTGGCAGAGGAACGTGGTCACTCTGAATGAAGACCGGTGCTAAAAGTAGGTAAAGTGACATGAATACACCCTATCAATAATGGTACTGTAAACCAGTGTCTAAAGGAGTGAGTAAGTAAGTAAAGGCCCTCCCGTTGATCATCGATTTGCTCGGGCGGGCCCAGTAACGTCTCCATTGGAGACTTTGTTGCTACTGTGTCTGGCATATCGAATACTCGGTCTAAAGGAAAGAAAGGAAAAAGTGCCTCCACCAGCCTCACACGGTAGGGGGAAAGGCAGCTCAGATAGAGAAGGGAAGACCAAATAAAGGATGTTGGGAGGATCCTCCAGGATGGGAGAGTAGACTCTAGACTGAACATGATGGCCACTCAATGCTTCTTTTGCAAACCACAACACCCAAAAGGACAGAGAGAACAAAGGGGAATGCCCTGCCACAGAGGCAGGGTGGGATGGGGGGGATGGGGGGTGTGAGGGATACTGGGATCAGTGGTACTGGAGAATGGGGACTGGTGGAGGGATGGGTACTTGATCATTGTATAACTGAAACCCAAGCACACAAATTTGTAAGTCTACAACTGTACCTCATGGTGCTTCACTAATAAAAATTAAAAAAAAAAGTGCATCCAATGAGATAGGCTGGGGGCAGAAGAGAAATTGGGGACATTGGTGGAGGGAAGGTAACACTGGTGAATGGATTGGTGCTCAAACATTGAATCCCTGGAACTCAATCATGAATAATTTTGAATCTTTGTAATTCATGTAACCATGTAAGTCAATAAATTATAATTTTTTAAAAAAAATCTCCAGTTTCAATTATTCTAGCTAATTGTTGTTTCCTTACTAAATCTCTTTATAACCTACACATGAGAAAGATCTTTTTTTTAAAAATGTAGGAGTACTGCTATTTATTCAGCCACTGATTGGCTGATAGAATTGGGCATGAACTCCACCTTACTTTTTTCCATAGTTTTATTTATTTATTTTTCTTCTTATATTTATTTATTGAATCACTGTGGGACAAGTTACTAAGCTTTCAGATTTAAGTCTCGGTCATACAATGATCAAACACTTCTCCCTTCACCAGTACTCATTTTTCACCACCAAGAACCCCAATATACCCCCCTACCACCCCTCCCAATGACTGTGAGGCAGATGATTTCCACTTAACTCTTCTCTACATTGATTACATTCATTATTTCGACAAAAGATACACCATTATTGTTTAGAATTTCCCCCCAACAATCAGAATTGCTGAAAAGGCGTTGTGAAATACTTTGTTTTCTATAGCTAGTTATGAGAATCATATAAAGTCACTCGGCCATGACAGCGGCCGCACAATTTTGGATTTCTGCGAAGAGCCATATAATTACGAGATTGGTTTCTGTGCATCTGGTGTTATGGCTGTGCCAGAGAGCCGCTTGTGACCTCGTGGAGAGCAACTCATGACCTCGGTAGAGAGCGAAGGACTAGCGGGTACTGCTCCCCTTCCCATGAGACTGCAGTTGCCCCGTCACTGCCGGCTCATACCTGGCTTTCCAATAAGCTCTGAGGCGGCAGCCACCTTGCTGTCGGGGGAGGGGGGGGAGGTGGAAGGGAGCAACACCCTTTCCCTCTGGGGGAGGCATAGTGCCATAGTTTAATGCATGGTCCATTCACTTTTCTGCTGCAAGCTGCCGGGCTCTGGATTAAGTCCTTTTGCCTCTGGAACCATGGTCCAGATGCATTTCTGCCAAAAGCTGCTAGGTTTCGAGATTTGTTTCTGAGTCTCTGGGATCATGGCCATTAATCAGCTTGATCAGGAGCCAGAGAGGCCATTTGTAGGTGGCGATTTGGGGTCTCTCTGGGATGGGGAGGAAAGGGCCTGTTCCACCCCCATCTGGTGAGGCCCGCGTGTCTCGTCACTGCAGGCCCAAACCTGTCTGTCCAGTGGCCTCTGGAGGATGACGGTCACTGGGCCACCAAGGGGAACAGGCCAAGGCACGGAACCTATTCCCACCTGGAGTGACCCAGCCCCAGTAACCTACTGCAGGAACAGGATGCATTTCTTTTTTTTTTTTCCACTTGACAAATATATCATTTTATTTAGCTTCTAATAAAATATTTTCATGGATATATAGCACAACTGAAAACATTACTTTATTACTTTAAAATATGTTTAAAATTCTGTTACATGTATTTCTATGACAATTTTAAGTGACCTTTAAAAGTTATGAAATTTTGTTTTTTTTATTTTTTAATTTTTATTAGTGAAACACCATGAGATACAGTTGTAGACTTACAAATTTTTGTGCTTGGGTTTCAGTTATACAATGATCAAGTACCCATCCCTCCACCAGTGCTCATTTTCCACCACCACGGGTCCCAGTATTCCTCCCACCCCCTATTCCCCCATCCCATCCTGCCTCTGTGGCAGGGCATTCCCTTTTGTTCTCTCTCTCCTTTGGGTGTTGTGGTTTGCAAAAGAGGCATTGAGTGGCTATAGTCTACTTTCAGCATGCTTCTCCCATCCTGGGAGGATCCTCCCAACACCCCAGGATGCATTTCTGCCAAAAGTCTTTTTTTTTTTTTTAAATTTTTTTTTATCATTTTTTTTTATTAGTGAAACACCATGAAGTACACTTATAGACTTATAAATTTTTGTGCTTGGGTTTCAGTTATACAATGATCAAGTACCCATCCCTCCACCAGTGCCCATCCTCCCCCGCCACGGGTCCTAGCATCCCTCCCACCCCCCATCCCTCCCCCCCCGTCCCACCCTGCCGCTGTGGCAGGGCATTCCCCCTTGTTCTCTCTCTCTTCTTTTGGGTACTGTGTTTTGCCAGAGAGGCATTGAGTGGCAATCATGTTTGGTCTATAGACTACTTTTAGCATGTCTCTCCCACCCTGGGAGGGTCTTCACAACACCCTTTATTTGGTGCTCTCTTCTCTATCTGAGCTTCCTTCCACCTAGAATGTGTGGCTGGTCTTCAAGTCATGGAGCAAAATTCCTGGTACTAATCTGAGCCATTCCTGGGTGTTAGTCTCCCGTTTTGTTGCTTTATGTTCCCCAGATGAATGCAATCTTTCTGTGTCTATCCCGCTCTTTCTGACTCATTTCGCTTAACATGATACTTTCCATGTAGTACCACTTGTATGTAAATTTCATAACTTCATCTTTTCTAACAGCTACATAGTACTCCATTGTGTAAATGTACCAAAGTTTCTTTAACCAGTCATCTGTTCTCGGGCACTCAGGTTTTTTCCAGATTCTGGCTATTGTAAAGAGTGCTGCAATGAACAAACAATTGCAGATGTCACTTCGACTATACATTTTTGCCTCTCTGGGATATATTCCCAGGAGTGCTATAGCTGGGTCAAATGGGAGATTAAATTCTAATTTTTTGAGAATCGTCCATACTGTTTTCCAAAAGGGTTGGACCAGCCTGCATTCCCACCAGCAGTGAAGGAGGGTCCCTTTCTCGCCACATCCGCGCCAGCACCTGTTGCTTTTGTTCTTGTGGATGTGGGCCAGTCTCTGTGGTGTGAAATGATATCTCATTGTTGTTTTGATCTGCATCTCTCTGATGATTAGTGATGTAGAGCATTTTCTCATGTGCCTTTTTGCCATTCGGATTTCTTCTTTGTGAAAGTTTCTGTTCATTTCCTCACCCCATTTTTTGATGGGGTTGGGTGATTTCTTCTTGTGTAGTTTAACCAGTACCTTGTATATCCTTGATATCAACCCCTTGTCAGATGTGTATTTGGTGAATATTCTTTCCCATTCTGTAGGCTGTCTTTGTATTTTGGTCACTGTTTCTTTTGAGGTGCAGAAGCTTCTTAGTTTAAGATAGTACCATTTGTCTATCTCTGTTTTCACTTGCTCGGCCAGTGGCGTGACATCTTTGAAGATACCACTAACTTCAATATCGTGGAGAGTTTTGCCAACTTTGTCTTCAATAAACATTATGGATTCCGGTCTGATGTTGAGGTCATAAATCCATTTCGATCTTACTTTTGTGCATGGCATTAGGCAGAGATCTGAGCCCACTTTTTTGCATGTAGCCGTCCAGTTTTGCCAGCACAATTTATTAAAGAGGCTTTCCCTGCTCCATTTCACTTTTCTTGCCCCCTTATCGAAGATTAGATGATTATATGTTTGGGAGGAGATGTCAGTATATTCAACTCTGTTCCATTGGTCTGCAACTCTGCCTTTGTTCCAGTACCATGCTGTTTTGATTATTACTGCTTTGTAGTAGAGCTTGAAATTAGGTAGGTTGATTCCTCCCATTTTCTTTTTCCCAAGAATTGCTTTAGCTATTCGTGGGGGGTTCTCTGAGGTTTGTTTCTGAGTCTCTGGGATCATGGCCATTAAGCAGTTTGATCAGGAACCAGAGAGACTATGCCTCCAATTATATAGCTGAGCCGGAGGTGGTTTGTGGATGTGTCTCCCACATACCTAACTTTTGGCCGTTTACTTTCTTGGTAAACTTTGACCCAAGTTTTTGGGGTCTGGCCAAAGGCACAGCAGCAATTTTGGGGTATTTGAAAGTCTGACGGTGCCATCAGGCTGCACTCACCTCACAGGTACAGATTGACCTGCTGGCGGCACCATACCCCCACACATGAGAAAGATCTTTTTAAAGACTTATTGTGAAGGTGGTGACACCTACCCATACATAGATAATTAAAGAAAGATTTCTGAAATTCCACAAATTGTACATCAATGATGAGCTGAAAATTTTTTTTCCAAAAACTTTATAGAGTGAACAATTTTATGGTAAAACATTTAAAAATTAATGTAATATTTGTAACTCCTACAAATACATACTTTAGTGAGAACGGGGATAGGAGAATTAAGAAAATTTTAAGGGAAAATCTGAATAGACTAATAAAAATGTTTTTTCCTAAAAAGGGAGTATAGGCTTTATAATAGAAAGAACTATAGATAATGCTTGAGGAAAGAAGTAAAGATTACTTAAGTAAGAAGTAAAAGATTACTCGCGGATACCGCTGCCGCAAGCATGGTGAACGTACCAAAAACCTACCAGACTTTTTGTAAGAAATGTGGCAAACATAAGCCCCACAAAGTCACACAGTACAAGAAGGGTAAAGATTCTCTGTATGCCCAAGGAAAGCATTGTTATGACAGGAAGCAGAGTGGTGACGGAGGTCGGACTAAGCCTACTTTCCGAAAAAGACCAAAACTACAAAGAAGATTGTGTTGAGACTTGAATGTGTCGAGCTCAACTGCAGATTAAGAGAATGCTGGTCATTAAGAGATGCAAGGATTTTGAACTGGGAGGCGATAAAAAAGAGAAAGGGACAAGTGAGTGATCCAGTTCTAAGCTTCATCTTTCATTATGAAGACAGAAATCTTGGGCTGTGTTAGACTGATGAAACAATCCGTGTTTTAGGAGGGAAATTAAGTAGTGTCATGAATGAACTTTCCGAGAGGAAATTTGCTTGATAAAAAAAAGAAGTAAGGGGCTGGAGAGATAGCACAGTGGGTAGGATGTTTGCCTTGCACGCGGCCGACCTGAGTTCGATTCCCAGCATCCCATATGGCCCCCTGAACACTGCCAGGAGTAACTCCTGAGTGCAGAGCCAGGAGTAACCCCTGAGCATCGCCGGGTGTGACCCAAAAAAAGCAAAAAAAAAAAAAAAAGTAAAAGATTATAATAAAAATATCCATAGATGCACACAAATAATCTGAATAGACAGAGAACATTCAAAGTAATTGAAACATAATTTAGTATTGAAAAAATTTAAAATCCCTTAGCAACTTGGGCAATAAGCAGACCTTTCTTAATCTTCTAGAGAGCAACCATAGGCTCCACAATTGAATGGCATTCTCAATGGCAAAATACTAAGAAGTTTCTCTTGTTTATTTATTTATGTATTCATTTATTTATTGAATCACCATGAGCTACAGTTACAAAACTTTCATGTTTGAGTGTCAGCCATACAATGATGGAATACCCATCTCTCCACAAGTGTCAATGATGGTTGGGGGGATCTCTTGTTTTTTAAAGAAGCTCCTTTAGTGCTTCTTGCAGAATTGGTTTCATGGCTGTAAATGCTCTAACCCTGTCTATGGAGCTCTGTATTATTCCTTGAAATCAGAATGATAATCTAGCTGGATAGAGTATTCTTGGTCATGTGTTCATTTCATTCAGTTTTTTTTCCTTTTTTTTTTTTTACTATATCCCACCACTCTTCTGGCTCATAGAGTCTCATTTGATAGATCTGCTGTGAATGTATGAACTTTCCTTTGTAAGTTCCTTTTTTGATCTTGCTGCTTTTAATATTCTGCATCTATAGATGATTTTCGTCGTTATGATTATAATGAGTCTCAGAGATTTTCTGCCTGGGTCTATTTGTGCTGAGACTCTCTCCTAGTGGAGATTAGCTGACTGCCTCAAGATCTAAATGCTGTGAGGACGGGACCACCTGCCAAGGAATGCAGCAGATCTCCAAAAGTGGGAAAGGCCAGAACATCTTCTTTCTTAGAACCTGCCTGAAGAGTCAGCCTTGATTATAGACTTCTGACCTCCAGAAGAACAATGAGATGAGATTTATTTTTGAGGGGAGGAGGGGTCACATTCGGCAGTGCTCAGGTGTGTAGCTCTGTTCTCTGCATTCAGGGACCACTTCTGAGCAAACTTGGGTAACCGCATGAGGTTCCAGGTGTCCAACCAAGGTTAGCCGTGAACAGTGCAAATACCTTTCTTGTGCTATCTTTCTGGCCAAGATGGTAAGTTTGCTTTTCTGGCTACATGTAAGTTTACAGTGGTTTGTTACGGTAGCCACAGAAACAAATAAATGTGATTTGTGAGGAATGTTTGTGTCTGCATAGTTGAGTTCAATGTATAAAAACGTTAGAGGGTTCGATAACGGAGGAGACCCCCAACCCTCATAGAGGCCCTTTACCTTGCTCCATCGATCTTTTTCCATGGCTCAACTTTCTCTTCACTTCCTCCCTATCTATCTCGCGCACAGCTTTCAGTGTTTTGAGTAACCGTCGATGAACCATGACCTGGAATTCAAAAGAACGACAGCTTCGAGTTATGATTGTGCACAGGTTCATTTGGGGATTCAATTTAATTCTTTTTATTCAACCACAATGAAGGGCGGAGGCCCTCACACTCAGTCAGAATTCACAGGGTAAGTGCTCACTGCTACTGACAAGGACATGAAAACTTCAAGGACTGAACAATGTTAACACGAGAATGCAAAAGCAAGCATAGAGAAACAACCAGCTTGTCACCCGACCTTGTCATACTGAATTTATGTGCCCCCATTTTCTTGTATTCCTAGAGTGCAAAACTTGGACAGCTAGTTCTACCTTTTCCTCTGCTTTTCACCGTATCTGAAAAGTGATCTTCTTGCTGAGATATTTTCAGAGTGAGTTAGTGTAATTTCAACTAAGGGTTCCATAGATGCAGGACTATAATGGGCTAACCACACACTCCGGGTGCTCCTGAGGGGAGTGTTACCTGTGCATAGAATGACTTCTAGAGCTGTCACTGGTTCCCTGTACAGTGGGCCTTCCCACCAGCAGAGGACTCTGACTGAACAGATAGTAGCAAGTGCCTGTTCTGTGGCCAGGTACAGGAAATATAGATGGTAACAAACAGATGTCCTGCATGCATAGGGCTGACACTATATATATATCACTGCCACTGTCACTGTCCTCCCTTTGTTCATCGATTTTCTCGAGCGGGCCCAGTAACGTCTCCGTTGTGAGACTTTGTTGTTACTGTGTCTGGCATATCGAATACGCCATGGGGAGCTTGCCAAGCTTTGCCATGCGGGCGAGATACTCTCGGAAGCTTGCCAGGCTCTCCGAGAGGGGTGGAGGAAGCGAACTCGGGTTGGCGATGTTGGCTGTGTGCAAGGCAAAATATATATATTTTATTTTCAAAAAGTTGCTCAGAATCACGGATTACATTCAATATTTCGACACAAGACCTGCCACCATCACATCTTCCCACCACCGTTATTTTGAATTTCCCGCCACCACCAAACCTGAACAGGCAGATGCTAGATAATTTATTTGTATTGTCCACTATGAATAATGTAGGATGTCACGCAGCCGTGCTCCTAGAAATCTGAAATTTTAGATAATTAGAGTCTGGAGAAATCTTTGCAGCAAGCATCTCAGTTCTGAGATTCTTTTGTGTGTCTCTGGATCATGGCCAGTAGTCGCCAAAGGCAGCTTGTGGGCATGATATCCAGGGTCCTATGGGGGCAGGGAGATGGGAAGGGCCATTCGTCCCTTATCTTATGAGGCCTGGAGTTTGCCATCACTAATCCTGAGTACCTGGCTTTTCACTGGGTTCTGGAAGATGGCAGTCACCGGGATTCCTAGGAGGTAGGTGGAGAGTCAACTCCTGCTCCCGTTTGAGGCATCCAGGTGAAATCGACCTGGTGCAAATTCCGGAAGTATCTTTGCAGCGAGCTGCTCGGTTCCGAGATTCTTTTGTGTATCCGGGATGATACTTTCTGTGTGTGTGTGTGTGTGTGTGTGTGTGTGTGTGTGTGTGCATGTGGGGTGGTATAATAATGAACATGCAAACATAGGCTAAATGCCATTGGGTAGATGGGAACTTAGACATGCACAAGAGTGTGGCTGAAGGGTCTGGGACGGGAAATATTCTGGCCACATAAGCAAGGATCATGGAAGGAACAGAGGTTTCATTCTGACACTCGGATGATGTAGAGACCCAACAAATGGAGAGCAGAAAACACATAACTCCAATTCAGAACAAAGGAGATGTGTTTAAGGATCATGGAGAATTCTGATCTGACCTTGGAGCCTGATAAAACTTGCGCTGCTAATTCTTGTCCTCATGGGAAGTCTTTGGAATGTTACCAGGGAGAGGTATTATTAACTTAAAGCTTTACTGGGTGGGGAAAGAGGGGAGTTGGGCTACACCCAGTGGTGCTCAGAGACAACTCTGAGCTCAGGGATCACTCTTGGTGGTGCTCAGTATGCTACATGGTGCGGAGGATTTGAACCAGAGTTGGCCAATACAAGGCAAGTGCCTTTACCTCTACTATCTCTCTGGTCCTAATTTAAAGCTTTGGAGACAGCACTTTAGCCAGAACTGGGGGACCAGAAGCAGTGGGAGCAGAGAGCCCACAAGAGATGAGGAACAGAAAGTGATCTGGGGATACTGCAGGCGTCAGGCTGGGGAAACAGTCACACAGGAGGGTGCAAGGTAGGGAATCCAGAGCCTTCACTCAGAGAAGGCACATGCTACTCCCTCTCCACCCTAGAGGGTGCACTGCAGAAGGGCCTCAGTGGTCCCAGTTGTGCCAGGCCTATCCGCCCAGATCTCTGATGTTGTATCTCCTCATGGTCAGCATCTGTGCTCCCTCCCCACTCTGCAGCATATCTGGCCCTGACTCTTTCAACCACCCAGTTCCCGCTGAGAGCCCCCCTCAGATCTGCACTATACAGAGCATGCCCAGACACAGGCACACCAATGACAGCAGCTTTGTCTGGCCTTGGAGGTGGGCGAGAAGGCACTTGAATTGCTGCGGTGTGCTTGGTCTCTCTAGCAAAGTGTCACCAGCCCAGGAACCCACTGCTTGGGTGCGATAACTAGTGGGAACCTCTGATTCCTATTCCTTCATCTATTTTCTCAACCACCTCATTGGCAGCCTCAGTTTCCTGTGTGGAAATGATGGCACAGAAATTGCAGAACTTATCTGAGACCAGAAAGCACCCAGGAAATAACACCGAGACATGAATGCAGGCAAGCTGGCTCCAGCATCTGAGGCTTGGCCACTGCTCTCCCCAACCTCAGGGCTCTGCCCTGGGGACAGTCATGCCCTGGTGGCAGAGTCAAGAGTTTCAAGGACAGCCAAAGAACCACAGAGATTGCCAAGTCTTTAAGCTTCAAGGGACAGTTCCTTGAAGGGATGCAGAGCCGAACTGGCCCAAGGGACAGGGGTGGACAGAAGGAGCGAAGATGGAATGGTATCTCGGTTGGAGTGTGGACATTTATAGCTACAACGGGAAAGGAGCATGTGTGTATGGGAGAAGGGACTGGATAACACAGAGGGGAGGAAGCAGCTGCAGAGTTCTCACCAGGGGCTCCCTGACACGCTACATCGGCATGAGGCTCTAAGAAGTCTTCATTTAAGCAGCTGGAATAGAGAAGGGACCACCATGAGAGAGATAGTTGGGAATCGTCACTCTGGCTAAGAACTGTGTGTTGAAACAGGTAAAGGAACAAACAGGATAATCTCTCAGTACCTGAGAGAGAGAGAGAGAGAGAGAGAGAGAGAGAGAGAGAGAGAGAGAGAGAGAGAGAGAGAGAGAGAGAGAAGGAAAATGCCTGCCATAAAGATAGGCTGGCGGGAGGGGAAACTGGGAACATTGGTGGTGGGAAATGTACCCTGGTGGAGGGATGGGTGTGGGATCACTGTGTGACTGAAACCCGATCATGATCAGCTTTGTAATTCTGTATCTCACAACGACTAAAAATTTTTTTTAATTAAAAAAAAAAGAAGTCTTCATTTGATGCATTCACAGCAGGCCTTTGCAGGATACAAATGTGCTGGGTGGGAGGCTGGGGGAATATGAAGAGGCTCTGATGGGGAGAAGACGCCACTTGAAGGGGAAGATGCAAGCCTGGTTGACAAGAGACAAGATCCCTGGGAAATTCTCAGGCGCTCGCCCTCACACAGATTCGCTCTAGGACCCAGCAGTTCGAATCCTGAGGACAGATGCCCGAGAATGGAAAGCATGTCCATGGACTTGTACAGAAGGTTCCTTGAGCCAACTAAGCCCCAGAAGGGCAAGACACACGTTTCAGCTGATGAAGAGATGCATATGTTGTCTTGTCCGTGCAAGAGAGCTGTGCTTATCCATAAGAAGGAATGAAGTTCTGACTTGTACAACCATAGGACATCCCACGAAAGATGTCAGTGACACCAGGGAGGTGTCTGGGTCTGATCCCATTGCTAGGAAATGTAAATTTCCAGAAGGGGCAAATCCACAGAGACAGAAAGCAGCTGAGTGGCCATGGAGAAGGACTGCTAATGGAAAGGGCTTCATTTTGTGGTGATAAAAATGTTCTAAAATTAGGCTGCGGTGATGGCTGTATTATAGCAAACGTGACTGAAAAACGAGCAGTGCACTTTACAAGGGTGAGTTTTATGGGATGTGAAAGTACATCTCAATAAATGGTTGTAAAAAAAAAAAGGAGGGACCAAAAAACCCTTCTTGTTCGATTCCCTTGTGCTATGATGAAGCAAATTCCAATTTTGCCCTGGTATGGGGAGACTTACCTTGCGTGCTGCTTGTTGAAAACGTCTTTGTGCCCTGAATCGGGTGACCCAAGTATTATTAAGGAGAGGATCAAAACTGGGATGAAATTCTTGCGTTTTCTGTGAACATAAAAGCACAGACACGTCTTCGATGATGCTAAGTTTCACTCTGGGCATAAGCACAAAATGAAACTTTTTTAGATTTGGTCTTAAATGACTCATTCGATCATTAAGGAGTATGAATTAGTATACAGAGGGAGATAAGGATTACTTCTTGGACTGGGGTGGAACGAGGAAAAAGATAAGATCTGGGTTTTAAGGCATTTGTTGTCTGATAAGAGAAACCCACCGTGTGTGTGTTGTGTTGTGTTGTGTGTGTGTATGTGTGTGTGTTTGGGGGTGCCTCTGAAGTGGAGGGGAGCTGCTGTGACTCACAGCAGAGGGAGACTGCTTTGTTCCACCAGCCCCTGCACCATCACTGGGCCTGCTTGGGGTGGGCACGGGTGCACACCACAGATCTCTAAAGGAAGAGGCAGCTAGAAACCCGTGCTCGGAGCTTCTTGGGACAGGGAAGCAATACAGAGGACGTGACCGATGTCAGAAGGGAACTGGATCAAATTACCTCCTGCTGGAGGTGGGAGGCAGGGGGAGGACAGGAAGAGGTAGGGTTATGGGAGGGGGTCGGCAGGCATCTGCAGAGAGGAAGGAGGGTCTGATCTATGAGTCAGTTTATTAGCGGATCCATTGAGGGCAGACGTGAAGGGTTGGATTCCTGTGTTCACGGTGGAAGGAGAGCTCGGGGCAAGGCTGGGCACCCAGACTAAATGGGGCGGGGGGGGGGGGGGGAGAAAAGCATAAATAGCTGAGAAGCAGCAAGCCTGGAAAAGCAGGGCAGTGACAAAGGTGGGGAAACTGGGAGAAATTTTTTCATTTCAAAAACTGTCCTTTCTCCGCCACCCACCTGCTTGCCATGTGACTCAGAGGTCTGCAGTCTAACTAACATCACCTCATATGACCCAGTAGTCCCCAAAACCACAAGGGTGGAACACCCTCTCACCTCCACCCCCACCAGGCTCCAGCACAGCAGTGATGACAGCAACGAAAGGAAAGGAAGGGAGATATGAAAAATCGGGGCCCTCCCTTCCTGAAATGATCCCAGGACAGAGGAAATGGGGGGAGAGGAGCTATACCAAGGAGCCAAGGCAGAGAGGGCATCTCCCCAAGCCCAGGTCCCTGCAGAGCCACCAAATGCCACCCTGGTTTTGCCTTCTTCCCACGGAGGGGAGGGAGCTGGCAGCAGGGTCCCTGAGAGCAGAGCCCCTGCAGAAAGGTCCTGGGAGAGCAGAGGGAAGCCAAAAAGAAGACCAAGGCAAGGAGAGAAGAAACCCAGGCCGGGCAGCACTTCATGACATGGAAACATCAGCTATAAGACTTAATGTTTTTTTTTTACTTGAGGAAGATGTGGTTAAAAACACTGGAGGGGCTGGAGCAATTGCACAGCAGGATTCAATTGCCAGCATCCCATATGGTCCCCTGAGCACTGCCAGGAGTAATTCCTGAGTGAAGAGCCAGGAATAACCCCTGTGCATCGCCGGGTGTGACCCAAAAAGCAATAAATAAATAAATAAATGTGAAAACACTGGAAATGCTAGGCAGATAGAACATTTCGCAGTGAAAGGGTTTCTATAAAGTGGCTTGACCATTCAAAATAGAAAGACCCAGGTCCCAGCTCTGCCCACTCCAGATGAAACATCAATGACCACGAGCTTCCAGAAGCAAAACCCAGGGACATGGGCACATGGGTTCAAGAACAAAGAAACTAAGAGTCCAGGTCACATGGCGGCAGCAGAGATGGGCTGGCCCTTCCTGTCTCCCTGCCCTGGCTTGGGGTCTTGGCTGTCATGTCCACAATCTGCCTCCGGGCACCATCTAAGTGCATCAACGGCCTTGATCCAGAGACTCCCGAATGAATCTCAAAATGGATAAGCTCCCTACAGAGATGTCTGTGGACCCTAACCATTTACAATTTTAGAATTCCAGAAGTGTGTGACTGCAAAAGCGGCCGCGGGACCTCTCATGATATTCATAATAAGCAACAGAAAATAAATTATCCCGACTGGATTCCACGGGATGTCAAAAGACCGCGTGGCCGCCCACCTACCAGATGGTCAGACTTCTTCGTCAAGATCATGAACGATCGGTTTGAGGCCCTTCATATTCCCGGAGCGAACAGATGCCATTGGGCTACACTAGCACGTGACAGGGACAAATGGAGATGTTACTGGCGCCCGCTCGAGCAAATCGATGACTAACGGGAAGTTAAGTGATTAAGTGATTAAGCATCTGCCCCTGGCAGGCAGGTTTGAGTGGTGGTGGAAAAATTCAAAATAATCGCAGTGGGAAGGTGTAATGGTGGTGAAATCGGTGTTGAAATATTGAATGTCATCAATGAATGTGAACAACCTTATTAAAAACAAACAAACAAACAGAAAGACCCACAAAGAACTGCCAATGGTTAGATTCCAAATACTGGCAACTTACCCACCTGTCCGATATCATGAACCACCCGATGCTTGTTAATCTCTGTCTTGGTGCGCTGAAACTCCTCCTTCCAAACAGGATCTCCTCGATCCAGCTGGGGATTTCACACAACTCACAATGAAATGCAAACGCATGTGGCTTTACTTGTCTCTTAAAGTTCCCCTAAGCAATCGGTCAAACCCCTGCACAGAGCTGGCCCTGGGGCGAAGGCAACAGAGACAGCCTCAAGCACAGTCCCGGCAGCCACACGGCAAAGGGTGTGACCTCAGGAGCTCCAAGGATGAGTGTATAACCTCCAGTGGGCATGTTGTGAGCAGCCCCACAAAAGAGGGTGACCCCAGGGAACAACAAGGATGAGTGTGTGGGTACCATTCAACTCCTGAGCACTGCAGCAAACATGACAAAGGGAAAGGAAGGAGAACAATGAAACCAAATCTGACATAAAAGTTACCTTTTCTAAATGCTAATATTGGGCAATATGATGGCTTTACATTCTTTTGTTTGTCTCATTTAGAGAGAGAGGGACAGAGAGAGACAGAGATAGAGACAGAGACAGAGAGACAGAGAGAGACAGAAAGAGACAGAGAGACAGAGACAGAGACAGATAAGTTCATTCAATTACCTGATATAAACTTCAAAGTGAGGAAGAAAAATGTATTCCTGGGCCAGAGAGCTTGTACAGTGAGTAAGACACGTGGATGACCTGGGCTAGATCCCTAGTACTCCATGCGGTCCCCTGAGCCCACCAGGAGTGATCCCTGAGTGCAGAGCTAGGAATAAGTTCTGAGCACAGCCAGGTGTGGTGAAAGTAAAAACAATAATAAAAAGAAAAAAAATATTCCATATGAGAAGTCTATTCCTATCTGACACAATCTCTCTCCCCAACCCTGCCCTGACCCCTCCATTCCCTTCCAGAAGCTGTTGCCAGTAGCAACAAGTGTAGGAAACAGCTCACAGTCCAGGGTTGATTTTTGTTTTTTTCTCTTTTGGTGTTTGGACCATACAAACAACCAGGGTGCTCAGGTTACTCCTGGTTCTGTGTTAAGGGATCACTCCTGGCAGGTTTCAGGGAGCCAGAAGGGATCAAACAGGGTGAACCACATGCAAGGCAAGCACCTTAAATAGCCTCTGTACTATGCCTCTGGCTCATCTCACATCCCAAGTTGATTCTTTTTTTCTTGCTTGCTTGCTTGCTTTGTTTTGTTATTTTTTTTTCTGTCTGGGGGCCACACCCAGAGGTGCCCTGGGGCTGCTCCTGGCTTGTGCTGTAAAGGTCACTCCTAGTGGTGTTCAGGAGACCAGGTGGTGCCAGGATGGGACCCAGCCTCCTGCATACGAAGTCTGACCATAGTGATGCTCTCTCTCTCCAGGGTGACATAGTCCCAAGGCTGAAGCAATCCCTGTCCGAGCTGAGTCCCTCCAAACTTTATCCCCCGTGTCTCAGAAAGTGATTGCCACGGCCTCTAGAAAACAGGTCTCCTGTGGACGCCTGCTCCTCTGTGGTGATTGCTTTGACAACCCTAACAAACTGCTATGATAGTTCTGGAAACTCTGCTGCTGATGCCCAGTTCCCTCGGCACAGAGCCCCTGCCAGCATGTCACATGGTCTCTCGCACCACAGCAGAGCCTGGGGGGGGGGGGTGGTCTCTACAGTCTCACAGCCCCTAGTCTGACTCTCCCCTCCTAGAACCGAAGGTGCTGCAGGCAGAGACCTCCCTGTAGCCCCTCTGCCCCGCCACTCCCCACGTTCTGCACTGCTCGTGTGAGCCTCTGACATGGAGCTTTCATCCAGATCCATCTCTGGCGTGGCTCCTCGTTACTGTCTTAAATTTTGATTCCCCTCATGCTCTGCAGATCACGGGACCAGGACACCTTATGCCCAGAATTCCAGCCCCAATTTGAGTCATTCCTTCCTTCCCTTTGACCTCTTCGTTGCCAGGGTCTCTAACTTTCTCTCTGGCTTCTCAGTCCCCAGGACACCCAGTACGGGTCGCTTAGGACCAGCCAGACTTGACTTAGGGTCTTCAGCCTCTTGTCCTTCCAACATTTTACAAGTGTTCTCTCTTCTCCCAGAGCATCTTGCACATGACATGGATCTGAAAATATTCAGTGAAACAAATGATCTGAGATTAGGTAATTCTGACCTTGTATTTGTGGCTTGCTTTCTGCCATTCATCAGTAAGTTCCTTACGTGATTTCAGAGACATAAAGTCTCTACCAATGTGCACTTGCCTAAGAAGGAAAAAACAGAACACAAGGAAACAAAAAATACAACTTGTAGAATAGGAATATCATAGTAATTTTAAGATAGAATGTCTTCACAACTGAAAAATAAGACAACCTGCTATTGGAGAAGATGTGATAAGAGAGAGAATTTATAGAGAGTTGTGGATGATTAATGAGTTCTATAAGATACAGTACGTCTTTTAGTGATACATGTGAAAGCATTTGTGAGTTAAAAAATATATATTGGAGACAAAGAGAGCTCAGTGGACTGAGTATGTGCTCTGTACGTTGGAGGCCGAGGGCCACCCAAGCGTCATTGCATCAGGGAGTTGGTGTGTTGACGTGTGAGTGTATGTGTGTGTATGTGTGTATGTGTGTGTATGGATGTTTAACATTATTAGAGAAACTGGGTTCGACAGCATCATGTGATACCACTTCATATTACACCATGATGGTCATGATGAGGACAATGGCAACTACAACTACAGAGGAGAGGGACAGCTACTGTGATGGATTTGGTGAGACTGGGACACTCACACATTGTTGATGGGACCATGAAATGGTATAGCCATAATAAAAAACAGTTTGGTAGCTCTTCAAGCAGGTCAACAGAATGATCACAGAACCAACAAATTCCACTTTTATGTAGCACTGTAGCACTGTTCTCTCGTTGTTCATCGATTTGCTTGAGCAGGCCCAGTGAGACTTGTTGTTACTGTGTTTGGCATATCAAATACGTCAATGGGTAGCTTGCCAGGCTTTGCTGTATGGGTGAGATACTCTTAGTAGCTTGCCGGGCTCTCCAAGAGGGGCAGAGGAATCAAACCGGGTCGGCCGCATGCAAGGCAAATGCCCTACCCACTGTGCTATCACTCCAGCCCGAAAATGTAGAAAAATATACAAAATATTTACAAAAGATATAAAATTATATTACAAAAATATAATGTTCGCACAGAAAACATTCGTAGTAGCATTATTTACAATGTAAAAGTAGAAACTACCCAAAATGTCTACTAACTGATTCATGAATAAACAAAATAAAATATACAGTGGACTATTACTTGGCCCTAAAGAGGAGTGAAGGGAACCAAGAGAGATAGTGCACTAGGTAGAGCACTTGCCTTGCATACAGCCAACCCAGGTTTGATCGTCAGCACTCCTAAAAGGTCTCCTGAGACTGGCAGGAGTGATCCTTGAGCACCACTGGTTGTGGTCACCCCAAAACCAAACAAAAACAAAATGAAAAGGAGTGAGGGACTAAGTGATGCTAAAAAGTGAATTAAAAATGTAAAGCATATTAAATGAAAGCAGCTTCCAAAAGTCTTATAATGTATGCCTCTATTTATATTCAAGAGTATATAATATGCAACCCTGGAGTTACAAAGTACCTTGGCAGGCTGGAGGGAGGGAAAAGGAGACTGCATAGTGAACATGGGGATTCTTTGAATTTTCTTACTTTGGGCCACTCCTGGCGCTATGGTCAGGGGCCACAGCTGGTGATGCTTGGGTGTCACACCTGCAACTAGGGTCTCCTTTGCAGGGCCAGGATCCCTGCATGTGAGAGACCATACTCAGTGTTAAAGCCAACACACAACGCAAGAGTACTTTGTACTATCTCTCTGGGGTTTCTTTTTGAAGTGAGGCAAAAGTTCTGGAGCTAAGTAGTGGTGATGGCTGCACAATATTGTAAATATTCTAGTATAAAACCTCTGCGGTGTATGTTGTAATATGTTTAAATTCACACGATACTTTCATTATGTGAATGTTTTTGCAGTTTAAGTGCCTACCTATCACGGAGCCTGGCACCTGTTCAGAATAAATGAGTTATGATTTCGAGGGGGAGGATCCTCTGGGGAAGGCCTTTAGATGAAAGGAGACTAAAGAGACCCAAAACTAGAGAAAAATATGATTTATATGGTAGCACGGATTCCTCCTCTTCAAACACAGATATCAGATACTATTGGGAAAACTGAATAAATCTGCATATAGAAAGATGATGATTTAATATTTTCTGTGTTAGATCTCCTGGAGGGGCCTACGGAGCTGTTGAAGAACGTCCTTGTTCTCTGGAATTACATGCTCTAGTCGTTAGGTGTGAAGCTTCATGACATCAGCAACTTCCTTTCAATGGGAGCATGTGTGTTTCCAGTATGCACAGGTGCCCGTGTGTGTGTGTGTGTGTGTGTGTGTGTGTGTGTGTGTGTGTGTGTGTATTTGCAGGGAGGAAGAACGGGTCTAAGTGGCATGATGTCAACAACAGGCTAATAGGCTAATAGCAAGTGTAGAGGGATGAAACTAGCAGGTTTGAACCATGTGTGTGTGAATACAGTGACTTTTATTTTTCCTTTTTTTTTTACTACAGATTTACCACTTGGCAACTCTTGTAACAACCACAGCAGCAGCAGAATCCCAAAGAATAAAGAACAAGCTCAGTAGGTTGTCCCAGTTTATATACAGTTCCAGTTTATTTATATTCAGTTCTGTCAATTTGACTTTCACAAGCTTGTAATTACTGCAACCACAGTCCACTGAATGTGCTTGCAGCCTAGGCATGCCAATTTGAACAGTTCAACAATAGCCCTTTTATTTTTAAAACTTAAATTTAAAAAAATTTAACGTAGACCAAAGCCACAAATGCAATTCTAGAGTTGAAACTGATTAGATAACAAAACTCCAATATTAAAGTCACTAGTATAAAAAAATCAATTTTTTACGATGTGGGAACACTGCTATTTATTCAACCATTGATTAAGCTGATTGAATTGGGCACGAATTCCACATAAAAAATCAATTTTTAAGTGAAAATTATTATAGCTGATCACCAGGTTAAGTCCTTGTCTAAGAATTTATCAAACTGTTTTTTGTGAGCTGAACCCTCTGTGTTATTGTTTCTGTTTGCTCACTTAGTTGGCTTCTATGTTGCTTTCCCCTCTAATCTGGTGTGCTCCCTCTGGATTTTCAGTCTTGATGAGTTAGGAGGTGTTGCACAGCCGAGTACACAGCCATGTGGTTTAGAGACTTCAGGATCTATGGTTTGGACATGATGAATGCTGCAGGAGGTGAGAGTGACCGCCAGGGCTTCCAGAAGTACGGGGGTGGAGGGAGGCTGCCCACCCCAACTCCGAGAAGACCCCAGAATTTTAGCCTGGACATTGGGTCCCTGAAATTATTTGTAATTTGGTGTCTCTGCAGAGAACATTTGTGAAACGGTGGAGTTGAGTTCTTTGGCATGGGCTGCATTGGTTATTAAAAAAGTCTTTTTAATAGGATTAAAACTATGCCAGGAAGATGACTTCCTCAACTCCATCCATATCTGTAGATGTGGATGATAGGAACAGGTTTAAACAATTTATCTTTAAAAAAATGAGGCAGTGCCAGGAGTGACCCAAAGTTGCTACTGAGAGAGTGACTGCTTGGCTAGAGAGAAAGTCGCCTCCGCCCTCTGTGACTCTGATCCTCAGCAGTAGGTTTGAACTCTCAACCAAAGCGGGGAAAAATAGGGGCAGAATATATTAAGTGAACAAATACACTGGTCCAGATGACACTGAGGATACGATTTTGATGATGTTAAAGGAGGCACAGAAGGAGGAACTACACCTGCCTTAATGGTGGTGATTGCTTTAAAGCCATTTCCCTCCCACCGTTTTCTACGCTTGGGGGAAAAAATATGCTTCAGGGTTTCTACAATGACAATAAATCCATTTTATATAACAAGGAAAGAGTAAAAAAAAAAAGATCTGGAGCCACAGCGATAGCACAGCAGGTGGGGTGTTTGCCTTGCACGCGGCCGACCCAGGTTCAATCCCCGGCATCCCATATGGTCTCCCGGGGAACCGCCAGGAGTAATTCCTGAGTGCAAAGCCAGGAGTAACCCCTGAGCATTGCTGGGTGTGATCCAAAAAGAAAAAAAAAAGATCTCTCAGGGGCCAGAGAATATGGTGGGTAAGACGTTTGCTTGCCTTGAGTGCAACCAACCCAGAGTTCAATCCCTGGGTTCCATAGAGTCCCCCAAGCAATGCCAGGAGTAATTCCTGAGAGCAGAGTCAGGAGTAACCCCCGAATACTGCTGAGTGTGGCCTAAGCAAACAAAAACCCCACAAAAATGACTTTACCAGGACAAGAGAAGATCATAGAGGGACTAAGGCATTCACTTGGCATAAGTTTGATCCCAGCACCACCAGGGCAGCCCTGCTGGCCCCTGAGCAGTGTTGAGTCAGCACTGTATCCTTCGCTCCTCCCACTAATGCCCATGGGAGGAGAGGAGCGAGGGCCCCTGGGTTCTGCTTAGGAGATGCCCAACACCCTTCCACCACAATTCAGTTACTTGGCACAACTTCCTTGTTCAACTGAGGCCAGAGTGCCTGGAGAGACCCCAAAGAAAGCCAAAATGATATCTGCAAGACGCAGACGACATTACTTCCCATGTCGGCAGTGCAAAGGGTTGAGGCCACCTGGGAAATCCCTGGAACTGGAACCTCTCCTGTCCCCATTTGGACAAGGCAACTTCTCCCCCACCTTCCCAGAAGTTCCTCTGTTAGTCCACTCAAGAGTTAACTGAAGGAGTGAAGTCTGACAAAACCCAGGAAATGCAGAACTTTGTGACCCTGGACTCTGGGCTCAACAGGACCAGGAGCGGAGATCTTCTGCCAATTTCCCCCCAGTCTCTGGTGACCCAGGGGTCACGCCCATAAGCCACCTCCTGCCAGCGCCATGCCAGCGCCAGATAATCTCCTCATCGGCCACCGCCCAGATCACACGGCTTTTTCTGCCCGAAGGGAGCAACAAGATGCCTGCCATAGCCATGTCACCAGATTCCGTGCCAGGCTGTTTCACTCGAGGTGCCCCAGAGGGGGACAGGTGAGAGCCCTCCCCGCCCCAAGGCTAGCAAGCAAGCTACCCCTGGCGTATTCGATATGCCAAAAACAGTAATAACAAGTCTCACAATGGAGACATTATTGGTGCCCGCTCGAGCAAACCAATGAACAACCAGAGGACAGTGACAGTGACAGTGCTTTGGGGCAGGGATTGGGTCTTGGGATGGAAACATCCCAAATTGGGTGGTGGGAAGGTGTAATGGTGGTGGGATTGGTGTTTGAATATTAACTGGAATCAAATATTGTGAACCCCTTATAAAATAAAAAATTTTAAAACATTAAATAAAATAACTTTTTTTTTTTTTGCTTTTTGGGTCACACCTGGCGATGCACAGGGATTACTCCTGGCTCTGCACTCAGGAGTCACCCCTGGCGGCGGTGCTCAGGGGACCATATGGGATGCTGGGAATCGAACCCGGGTCGGCCGTGTGCAAGGCAAACGCCCTACCCACTGTGCTATCTCTCCAGTCCCAGAATAAATCTTTTAAAAAAGAGTTAATTGAAGGAGCACAAGTCAGAAGTCTTACACCTGAGCTTTTATAGTCTTCATCAGGAGACACCCCTCTCTGGCCTGCTCCTGAGCTCTCCAGAAGGCACAGGGGACTCGTGGAGGGCCGAGATTTGAGGCACCTGGGACAAGGTAGGTGATGGTAGCCAGCAGGGAACCGTGTTTGTGCACAGATCTTGCTGGTCACGTTTAGAAAAGAGGGTGTAGCTTGGCCACATGGTTGTGTTCCTATCAGAAACACCACCGGGGGGGAAAAAAAACCAGAAGGTCCAGTGGAAGGGAATCGACCAAATTTTCCAAAGAGAGCACACAGTTAATTCTTTCTTTCTTTCTTTCTTTCTTTCTTTCTTTCTTTCTTTCTTTCTTTCTTTCTTTCTTTTTCCTACCTGTATCTTTAATTCTGTCTCCAGCACAACCAACCCTGAGCTAAAAACACGGGGCTGTCACTAGGTGTCACTGCCCAACACTTACCACTTGACTTGATTTTCCTGCTGCTCTTTAATGTACTGTCTGACCTTCTGCTCAAAGAGTGCTTCCTTCATCTGTCTTGTCTTTGAAATATCATCACCTAGGTCCATCACTGAGGGCAAGCACAAACAAAGATTGTCTGGGAAATCACGTCAAAACACACCATTTCAAATAGCAAAGTACAGTCATCGACCTGGGCTTTGTCGTGGTTCATAAATAGCAAATGTAATCATAACTTTTTATCCTATTCTCCCAGGGTCTGATTTATGATGAATCGAGTTGCTTACCTTCTCTTAAGACTTTAACCTTCAGTTTTCCTGGCTCTTGGTTCAAAACGGTTGCCACAGCAAATGGATTTGATAAATCTACAGGAAATCTCAAGTCCTTATACTCAATTTCCTGAGACCAAACAAGGAGAGAGAATTATTTTGCTTTCTTGCTGTTACTTACAATGTGTTTACCATAATGCCACTTTACCTTAAGCTTGGCAGGCTTTATTGCAGGTAGAGGTTGGGGAAAATGTACACGTGGCATTGTCTTTTCTGGAGGAATATCAATTTTCCTAGAAAGAGCATTTAATCTTTCAAATTCTTCTGGCCTGCTATGTAAAAGAGATACGAAATTAGTCTGTTATTGGGCAAGTCAAGGTTTCAATTTTTTAGGTTCCATGATAATATTCCATGATTAAACTTTTAAATCTAAACTAACAATCAGTCTGTGTGCTAAAACTTTGACCTACTAAAATAGTACAATGTCAGCATACTGTTATATCAGCAAGCTGAAGTACACACACACACACACACACACATATACACATTATATGTACACATATAAATATATTTAGTCAGTATATTACTGAGGGCCGTTTCTTCTTACAGTCTCAAAAGACATACCAAGTGGTAAAACTTGGCATGCTAGGGAAAACTCTCAGGGTCTGGTCACATGCGCTGCTAGGTTATTGATTTTCAATAGCCCAATTTTCTACATAAAATAAAATAAAAATACTTTCACTGACTTATTTTCCTAGAAACTGAATGATTGTACCCACTATTTAGAGAAAGATCTTTTAAAAAGTAACTCATTGCTTCCACAATCCAAAATCACCGCCTTGCCCCTGACTGAACTCCACTGTCTCCAGATGAACCTCACCAAGATAGAGATCTGCTGTAAATTTGTATATGTAGTTTTTGTGACTGACATCTCCAGGCTCTCTCAGGGTCAGGATGGGCTACTTCCTCTCACCTCTTTGTACCCCTGGAAGCAGCAGTCACGTACACAACCCAAAGTTGCCACCCACTATCACTATCACTATCCTCCTGTTGTTCATAGATTTGGTCGAGCGGGCCCAGTAACATTGTGAAACTTGTTACTGTGTTTGACATATCAAATTCGTCACGGGTAGCTTGCCAGGCTTTGCCGTGCGGGCAAAATACTCTCGGTAGCTTGCTGGGCTCTCCGAGAGGGGCGAAGGAATCGAACTCGGTTGGCCGTGTTGGCCACGTGCAAGGCAAACACTCTACCAGCTGTGCTATCGCTCCAGCCCAAGTTGCCACCCATAATGTACAAAAGGAGAGAGACAGAGAGAGAGAGAGAGAGAGAGACAGAGAGAGAGAGAGAGAGACTGCAAGAAGAAAGGTGCCGGCCACAGACGCAGATGGAGGTGGAGGTGGAAGTGGAGGGTGAGGTGGGCGGTTGGGCGGTGGGAGGGAAACTAGGGACATTGGTGGTGGGAAATGTATACTGGTGGAGGGATGGGTATTGGAACATTGTATGACTGAAGCCCAATCATGAATAGCTTTGTGATGGTAACTTTGGCTCTCACGGTGATTCAATTAAAAAAAACAACAACAACAGTATTTTATTAATCTATGAAATGCTAGTACCCATCATATCTCACACAGAGTAGAAATGTATTTAAAAAAAAAAGTAACTCAGGCTAGGGCTGGAGAGATAGTAGAGGGTAGGGTATTTCTGTTGCACTGGGCCAGCCAGGGTTTTTCTCCTCACCACATATGGTGCCTGGAGCCTTTCCAGGAGTGATTCCTGAGCACAAAGGCCAGGAGTAAACCCTAAAACTGCTATATGTGTCCATAAAACAAAAACAAAAAAGAAAGAGAGAAAGAGAGAGAGAGCAAGAAAGAGAAAGGAGGGTGAGTGGGAAGGAGGAAGGGAGGGAGGGAGAGAGGAAGGTGGGCAGGCAGGCAGGCAGGCAGGGAGGCTGGCAGGAAGGAAGGAAGGAAGGAAGGAAGGAAGGAAGGAAGGAAGGAAGGAAGGAAGGAAGGAAGAAGTAATAGTCTAATTGTGAGATCTACCCATCCTAGTGGTGCACGCATGCACACAAGCACACACATTCTCACAGAGGAAAATAACTAAGAACAACTCCCATGTGGCATTTTTCCATTTCTGCCTTATGTCAAAGTGACTTACTGACCGTGACATTTCTGCCCCTTTGTTGTCTCCCCAGGGTTTGGGCCATTTCCCCATGGGACTCTGCAATAGTCACTGCATCCAGGACTATTGAAACCTAGAGAAAAACTTAAACATTTTAATAGAGTTTTATACGTCTATGTAAATTCATAAAGACCGGTGGAAAAAATCTATCCCTCACAAACTTCTTTCAGTCATCTCCCATGTTGGCAGAAGCATCTATTGCTACGACATGGAGGCATTCTGTGCACTACTGTTCTATTTTAGAGTGCATTTTATGAGGCTTACAATTTCACTTTTTATGGCATTCTATTTATGACAAGAAAGAAAAGCAGACTGGAAGAAAGATAGACCCTGGCGTTTGGGAAGGTTTTAAGAACAGAAAATAATAAAAAAAAAAAAAAACCCATTCCAAAGCAGTCATACGGTAGCGCCATGTTGGGATAGCAGGTTCCAGTGAAGACACATTCGTATGGTTGAGAGTTGAACTGCGAAATCCAGAGCTGCATTTTCATCTGTGCCGTTCCGTACTGAAAGGGTTTAAATGTAACAGTCACCTTGATCTTCCCGTTAGCTGGAATGATTCCTGAGAAGGAAGAAATGAGAAGACACAACACTTTCACTTCTTGCTAATCCCATCAAAGACATGTACTCACTCCCGAGCACAAGCACACGTGTGCACTCTCTCTCTCTCTCTCTCTCTCTCTCTCTCTCTCTCTCACACACACACACACACACACACGTGCATGCATGCACATTCACATGCTACAATACATTCTTTCTATAATAACACAGTATTTTTATTATCTTTATAGTCTTTTCACTAAATACATATGAAGCCGTTTCTGAGTTTTTACAAGAATCTTAGTTACCGTCACTACATTAATGCTTTATAATAATTATTTGATTGTGTCAGTTAGGCAAGTATACACATATCAGTAAGCATTAGTGAATCAGAGATGGATTCCCAGAACTGTAAACTTTAAGTTGATTTCCAGATGTCAATATTAATGTTCTAAGCAGGTAAGAAATGCTAGGAATACAGATAAAAGTTTGCATCCAAGAGCTGGAGAGACAATAAAGTGAGTGAGGCCTTGCACGTGGCCAACATGAGTTCAATCTGCGACGCTCCATACAGTCCCACCAAGCTCACCAGGAGCAATCCCTCAGTGCAGAGCCAGGGGTAAGATTTGAGCACTGCCAGATGTGACCCGAAAGCTAAAAAGGAAATTTAAAAATTTGCATCATCCAAAAATTTTTTGGCTGTATTATTATCTTCCACCCAGATCCTCCAAATTCCAGTAGGCGGGGGTCACACCCACCACCTGGCCCCCTGGCGCCGTGTAATCCCATCAGCGGCCAAGACTCAGAGACTATAAAATCCAGATCCCGGATGAGAGCAGTGCAGTCTCTGCCCCCGCGCCTCGGTGTTCCTTCCCGGAGTCCCTTGGAGGGGAGCGGGTTGAGCTTTCCTCCCCGCCCCGGCCAGGGCTACGGCAGCCGGAGACCTCCAGAACCAGCCACCACCATGCTGAGACCACTCTCCGCACCCATGAAGGTACTGGCAGAGGGACGCAGCCACGCGGGTTCCGGGGCCGAGACCTCCACGCCTACTCGAATTGGAGTCGAGCATCTTCCACCCAGATCCTCCAAATTCCAGTAGGCGGGGGTCACACCCACCACCTGGCCCCCTGGCGCCGTGTAATCCCATCAGCGGCCAAGACTCAGAGACTATAAAATCCAGATCCCGGATGAGAGCAGTGCAGTCTCTGCCCCCGCGCCTCGGTGTTCCTTCCCGGAGTCCCTTGGAGGGGAGCGGGTTGAGCTTTCCTCCCCGCCCCGGCCAGGGCTACGGCAGCCGGAGACCTCCAGGACCAGCCACCACCATGCTGAGACCACTCTCCGCACCCATGAAGGTACTGGCAGAGGGACACAGCCACGCGGGTTCCGGGGCCGAGACCTCCACGCCTACTCGAATTGGAGTCGAGCATCTTCCACCCAGATCCTCCAAATTCCAGTAGGCGGGGGTCACACCCACCACCTGGCCCCCTGGCGCCGTGTAATCCCATCAGCGGCCAAGACTCAGAGACTATAAAATCCAGATCCCGGAACCGCGCGGCCGCAAGTGCGGCCGCGCGACATCTTATTATCTCATTCCTACTTTGGACAAACTTGCAGGCTGTCGAATGTAGCCTGCCCACAGGGCAGAGTCTGGCAAACTCCCCGTGGCCTACCAAATATGCCAAATACCAGTAACAATGATGGGTCTCATTCTCCTAAAGAGCCCTGAATATAATCTCAGGGCTAGGATGAAAGAGACGTTACTGGGGCCTGCTCGAGGCAATCGACGATTAACAGGGTGATGAAATGAAAAAAAAATGAAAATTATCAAAATAATATAGTTCACTATTTTTTTTGGTACAATTTGGCTTTCTCCTTGCAAATCTTTAGGACAGACTATTGTTCTCTTGGTAATCTGTCTCTTACATTGAGAGGGAGAGAGGATCAATGTACCAGATAGGAGAACTAGTTCTCATTTCTCTGTCTCTCTGTCTCTCTCTCTCTCTCATTTCCATTGAGAGACCTTGGATTTGCTATCTAGAGGATTCTTCCCATCCCTGTGCCTCTAGCCTGGCCACTGGCCTCGCAAAAGCCTGTTTGTACCCTTGTCAAGACTTAACCTAGCATCTATACCCTCTTTTGAATCAAGGGCTACTTGCCTTGTTCTCTGCACTCAAGCCCATGGACTGTGACTTAGCCTTCCAAGTATTTACTGAGCACTTATTTAGTGGTGCATACATTTTTTAAATTTGTAGTGTCATTTATTTTTGCTTGCACTCTTTGCCAATGGAGTTAAAACACTAAAGAATTGTGGTATCTTTCAGGTGTCAAAAGTTCTAGGTCTGGGCCTGAGATAAAGTGGGCGGGATGCTTGCCTTGCATGTTGCCAATCAGGTTCGATTCCCAGCAATCGTATCATCCCTCCAGCCTTCCAGGAATGATGCCTGAGTTCAGAGCACAGAGTAACCCCTAAGCACCAATGGGTGTGGTTAAAAACAAAGAAACAAAGTTTAGTGTCTTCTAATTTTAACAGGTGTGTTTAATTTTTGAGGACTTTTGGGGCAGTACCAAATAAATTTCACTAGTATTTTTGTTTTATTTCTTTAAGAATGCTATCGACAGGGGTTTTAACAACGGTCATTAGGATACTGGACTCATTCTTGTGTGTGCGATGTCCTTGCGTAGTTTTACAATCAAGGTAATGGTGACTTAATAAAATTTGTTTGGAAAAATTGTATTTTATTGAAGAGTTTGAAAAGAATAAGTATTCCTTTTTTTTTTCTTTTTAAACTTTACTATAGAAGCCACCTGGCCTAGGCTTTGTTTTTGGAGTTTTTTTTTTTATTTAAAGACTTTTTTAAAAAAATTTTTTACTGTACTGTACTCGATTTCATGGAGACACCATGAGGTACAGTTGTAGACTTACAAATTTTGTGCTTGGGTTTCAATTATAATATGATCAAATACCCATCACTCCACTAGTGCCCGTTTCCCACCACCACGGATCCCAGTATCCCTCCCACCCCCCACCCCCCCCATTCCACCCTGTCTCTGTGGCAGGGCTTTCCCCTTTGTTCTCTCTCTCCTTTTGGGTGTTGTGGCTTGCAAAAGAGGCAATGGGTGACAATCATTCTGGTCTATAGTCTACTTTCAGCATACTTCTCCCATCCTGGGAGGATCCTCCCAACACCATTTATTTGGTGCTCCCCTCTCTATCTGAGCTGCCTTTTCCCCTAGCATGTGTGGCTGGCCTCCAAGCCATGGAGCAAAATTCCTGGTACTAATCTCGGCCATTCTTGGGTGTTAGTCTCCTATTTTGTTACTTTATGTTCCCCAGATGAATGCAATCTTTCTATGTCTATCCTTCTCTTTCTAACTCATTTCTCTTAACATGATACTTTCCATGTAGTACCACTTGTATGTAAATTTCATGACTTCATCTATTCTAACAGCTACATAGTACTCCATTGTGTAAATGTACCAAAGTTTCTTTAACCAGTCATATGTTCTCAGGCACTCAGGTTTTTTCCAGATTCTGGCTATTGTAAAGAGTGCTGCAATGAACAAACAAGTGCAGATGTCACTTCGACTATACTTTTTTGCCTCTCCGGGATATATTCCCAGGAGTGGTACTGCTGCGTCAAATGGGAGCTCAATTTCTAATTTTTTAAGAATCATCCATACTGTTTTCCAAAAGGGCTGAACCAGTCGGCATTCCCACCAGCAGTGAAGGAGGGTCCCTTTCTCACCACATCCGCACCAGCACCGGTTGCTTTAGTTCTTGTGGATGTGGGCCAGTCTCTGTGGTGTGAAATGATATCTCATCGTGGTTTTCATCTGCATCTCCCTGATGATTAATGATGTGGAGCATTTTCTCATGTGCCTTTGAGCCATTAGGATTTCTTCTTTGAGAAAGTTTTCTGTTAATTTCATCGCCCCATTTTTTATGGGGTTGAATGTTTTCTACTTGTGGAGTTCAACCAATACTTTGTATATCCTCGATATCAACCCCTTGTCGGAAGGGTATTGGGCGAATATCCTTTCCCAATCTGGAGACTGTCTTTTTATTTTGGTCACTGTTTCTTTTGAGGTGCAGAAGCTTCTTAGTTTAAGATAGTCCCATTTGTCTATCTCCGTTTTCACTTGCTTGGCCAGTGGTGTGACATCTTTGAAGACACCATTAGCTTCAATGTCATGGAGGGTTTTGCCAACTTTGTCTTCAATGTACCTTATGGATTCCAATTTCATTACCTCTATGGGTCTCTTTCATTGTTCTTCTTTTTCCTTGATTAAGTTTTGTAATTTTGCATATTTCTATGAATTTGTCCCCTTTTTCTAGATTGTCTGATTTGTGGCTACATTTCTGTGGTATTCTCTGTCTTCTCTCTCATTTCGACTTTATGTATTTTCTTTCTCCCCCTCTTTTCAAAGAATCTGTACTCGATTTCATTGATCTTTTTGATTGTCTATTTGACAACAGCATTTTGTATTTGTCTGATTAATTTCTGCTTTCCTTTATAATTTCCTTCCATCTACTGACTTTTGGCTTTGTAATTTCTTCTTGTTCTAGTTCCTTAAAGGGTAATCCTAGGTTTTTATCCATATATCCCAATTAAGCTTAATAAAAGCAGGGGCCTGGTCACTAGTGTGTTCCCAGCTCAATAAAGATAGGCTGAACAAGTGAATGAACACAGACTTCAAAGCCTCCATCAACCTCCAAGACACATAAAATACTCATCTACTCCTTCACCCTCCTAAACTGCTGTCAGCCCTTCACACTCAGGGACTATCCGAATTGCTCCATTCCAAGTTTCTAAGTCTCCCAACTAGTCATGATGGAAGATGCTAAGCCTCAAAGCTCTTTTATCATCATAACATAGTGCTTCAGAAACAAGCTTTTGTCCATTTCCTGAGATCCACTAAGTGATCTTAGAACAGAGAAGAGTAAGTTAGCAGGAGGGCTCAGTTCTATTTCCATCAACTGAACGCCAATGGAATAGGAACTTTGTGATGTGCTGGAGCTGAATACCTTGACCACCCACTTGGCAAAAAAAAATAGACCTGTTTGACCTGCCGTTCATTGAGGGGGCTTTAGACTAAGAATATTCAATTGCTTTTGTTTCAGCTCATTAACTTAAAATAATCAGAACAAGTTCTGGAGCAAGGATTAATGTTTGCCTTGACCTGGATGATTTATTTTAAGTGTGCCTAGTCCAGACCTAATAAATAAAACACACTGGAAGTGTAGCCAAGGCAACCAAGTGCACTGCTTTTTCCATTAACAGGGATACCAGTTAACACAGCTTGCACACAGAACTTGATGGAGGCTGATTGTAAATGTTAACAGCTATAAAAGGTGTGCTGAGCACTCACAGCCTACTGCTTGGCCGAAACTGATGGTAGAAGGAAGGAGAATACATATAATGTTTTAAAAAGCAAGCAGGGTACCATTCAAATTCCTACTTCATTAAAAAAATCATAAGTTTGTGATATGACTTCAGTTCTACTTCATCTGGGGCCAACTTTAGATCATGATCTTAAAACTTAGGGTAGTGTTAAAAATCGCAGTGAGGGAAGGTGGTGAAGCAGAGAGAGAATTAAACTTAAAAATAAACTAAAGGAAAAAAACACCCAAACCAGTCCTCCCCTGATCCAAAAATGAGTATCAATAAGAGAACGTAACATTGGAAACAATTTCAAGGATGAATGACAGGATTCATCTTTTATTTTTATAGCTGAGCAGTATGCCATAGGACACACCACCATACCTTAATGCTTTTGGTGGTCGGGGGCACTGAAGTTGATTCTAACTGCTGGCTTAGAAAGGTCTGATTTAAAATACAACCTGCTGTGTAGAAGTACCATCGTTTCTTTAATCAGTCGTCAGAAGGAGAGTGACAGACGTAGAATGACTACACTTATTTGCAGAATATAAAATAACACTCCAAAACAGTAGAAATAAGGACCAGGAGAGTTGGTCCAGTTGGAAGCTGCCTCAAGTGCTGGGTGGGGGAGGGTAGTTGGGTTGGAGAAGGGACCACTATGACAATGACAGTGGGACGGATTACTCTGGAGGGGAGATGTGTGCTGAAAGTGGATAAAGGACCAAACACGATGGCCTCTCAGTATCTGTATTGCAAACCATAGTGCCCCAAAGTAGAGAGAAAGAGGGAAAATGCCTGCCATAGAGGCAGGCAGGGGGTGGATGGGGGTGAGGGTGGGTTTTGGGATGGGGGAGGTGGGAGGGAAACTGGGGACATTGGTGATGGGAAATGTGCACTGGTGAAGGGATGGGTGTTGGAACATTGTGGGACTGAAACACTTTCATGAACAACTTTGTAACTGTGTATCTCACAGTGATTTAATTATGAAATAAAGTTGTCATTAGGGGGGCTGTAGCAATAGCACAGCGGGTAGGGCGTTTGCCTTGCATGCAGCCTAACCAAGTTCCATTCCCAGCATTCCATATGGTCCCCTGAGCACTAGCAGGAGTAATTCCTGAGTGCAGAGCCAGGAGTAACCCCTAAGCAACACCAGGTGTGACCCAAAGAGCAAAATAAACAAATAAATAAATAAAATTTGTTATAGAAATTAAAAAACAAAAGATTAAAAATTTTTAAAAAGTTAAAATTAAAAAAAAATAAAAGGGGTTAGATCAGTGGTTTATGGGAACTTATCTCCTGTAAAGCCAGCACAATGGGGAAAAGCCCCTTTGGTGGGGGTCCTGTAATGGCTCTTATCTGCTACCTCTCCCAGAGAAGATTTTTTTGTGATAAACTCACTTTAGAGATCCCCCCCTCAGTTATGTAGCCCTTCTGCCCAGTGAGTCACATAATTTCTGTTGATTTGTATTATCTTAGCCTGGTTAGGTTAGCACAGATAAGCGGATGTTTGTAAATGATTACCCTTGCTCTTCCTACAACTATTGGTTGGAGGCATTAAATAAAGTGTTGGAGAACTGGGGTTTTCAGTAGATGAGCCTGTGAGCCCCTCACCCCATGTTTTTCTCTCTTATTTTCTTTCTTTTTTCTTTTCTGTTCTTTTCTTTTCTCTTCTTTTCTTTTATATTTTATTGAATCACCATGAGATACAGTTAAAAAACTTTCATGTTTGAGTTTCAGTCATACAAAGATCGAACATCCATCTCTCCAGCAGTGCAATTTTCCACCACTAATGTCCCCAGTATCCCCCACCCTCCATCCCAACCCTTACCCTCCCTCTATCACAGACAGTTTCTCCCACACTCTCTCTCTAATTTGGGGCATTATGGTCTGCAATATGGGTACTGAGGGGCTATCACGTTTGGTCCTTTATCTACTTTCAGTACGTATCTTCCATTCTGAACCATTCCTCCAGCCATCATTGACTTAGTGATCCCTTTTCTATTTCATCTGCCTTCTCCCCAGCTCATAAAGCAGGATTCCAATTATGGAGCAATCTTTCTGGCCCTTGTGTCTATTGTCCTTGGGTATCAGTTTCATATTATGATAGTTTATATTCCACAAACAAGTGCAGTCACTCTGTGTCTGTCCTTGTCTTTCTCACTCATTTCACTCAGCATGATACTCTCTATGACCATCCACTTATAAGTAAATTTCATGACTTCATCTTTCCTAAGATGTACCAAAGTTTCCTTAACCAGTGTCTGTTCTTGGACACTGAGGTTGTTTCCAGATTCTGGCTATTGTGAACCGTGCTGCAATGAACATACAGGTGCAGATGTCATTTTCACCGTGGGTTTTTTTTTTTTTTGAACCTTGGGATGTATTCTCAGAAGTGGTATTGCTGGGTCATAAGGAAGCTCAATTTTAAGTTTTTAAGGAATGCCCATATAATTTTTCAAAAGGCTGAACCAGTTGGCATTCTCACTAACAATGAAAGAGAGTCCCTTTCTCCCCACATCCGCACCAGCACTGGCTGTTCTTATTCTTTTTTATGTGGGCCAGGCTCTGTGGTACGAGATGATATCTCATTGTTGTCTTGATTTGTATCTCCCTGATAATAAGCAATGTACAGCATTTCTCATGTGCCTTTTGGCCATTTGTATTTATTTTTTGAGGAAGTTTCTGTTTGTTTCTTCTCCCCTTCTTTCGATGGGGTTGGAGGTTTTTTCTTGCACAATTCTACTAGTGTCTTGTACATCCTGGATATTAATCCCTTATCCGATGGGTCTTGGGTAAATATTCTTTCCTATTCTGTGGCTCTCTCTGTATTTTGGTCACTGTTTCTTTTGAAGTGCAGAAGATTCTTAGTTTGATTGTAGTCCCATTTGTTTATGTTTGCTTCCACTTGCATGGTCAGTGGTGTTTCATCTTTAAAGATGCTTTTAGCTTCAATGTCATGGAGGGTTCTGCCTACATTTTCCTCCATGTACCTTATGGCTGGAACGATAGCACAGAGGGTAGGGCGTCTGCCTTGCATGTGGCCGACCCGGGTTTGATTCTTCCATCCCTCCTGGAGAGCCCAGCAAGCTATTGAGAGTATCCTGCCCATACGGCAGAGCCTGGCAAGCTCCCTGTGGCATATTTGATATGCTAACAAGTCTCACAATGGAAATGTTACTGGTGCCCGCTCGAGCAAATCCATGAACAATGGGAGGAGAGTGCTACAGTGCTATCTTATGGATTCAGATCTGATATCGAGGTCTTTAATCCACTTTGATTTGACTTTAGTGACTGGCATTAGACGGAGGTCAGAGTTCATTTTTTTGCAGGTAGCTGTCCACTTTTTCCAGAACCACTTGTTGAAGAGGCTTTCCTTGCTCCACTTCACATTTCTTGCTCCTTGATCAAAGGTTAAGTGATCATTATATTTAAGAGCCTGTTAAGTCTGTCTTATTTTCTTAATCCTCATGGCGCCCCTGATTCAAACCCATTCACCGGGACCGGCCCCCAGCACACCTGTCTCCCTTCTCCTGATTTCTTCAGCATGCTGGTCTGCTCTGCCCATGGTATGTTTCCTTCTCCTGCAGTTTCTGACTTTTCAGTTACCTGAGACAACCATGGTCTTCAAATACTCTGTCCGAAATTATTTTTTTGACACAGCAGGCATTTTTACATAAGTTTTATCATAGTATATTGTTTAATCATTCCATTTTATTATTATTTGTAGCTGTTAATCTCTTAATGTGCCTATTTCATAAATTAAACGTTGTCATGGGTATGTGTGTACACAAAAAATCATAATATTATAACATAAGGCTTTACCCCATCCTTTATTTCAGGTTTGGGTTGGGGGTCTTCTGGCTCATCTTGCTGCAGGTAAGGTGAGCAGGGGAGGAGCAATGAGGCAAACTGATCTATTCTTGTTCCTGTCTGCAAGGAATAGTTTTGTTTAGTTTTGGTGTTTTGACCACACCCAGCAGTGCTCCGGGAACCAGATGTGGTGACAGGGATTGAACTGGGGCTATCTGCATACAAGGTAAGCACCTTGATCCCTGTGCTACCAGTGGCCCTGAAAGAAATAGCTTTGTCCATGGATGCCAAAGGCGTCTAGATCCCACAGGTGAGGCTTATTACGGGATAAACAACCTCAATCTTGTTGGTGGGGGAGAGGAGAAGAGGCATAAAATGGTTAAGGATGTGACTAAAGATGCTGCTTTATAAACTGTGGGCCATGGATATCTCCCCAATCACAGTTCTTTTGGCATTCAGGTACCAAATATGTGCCTAAAACACTCATCACCTTTTCACACCTGAATGGATAGGTGATAGGGTGGGGATAGTGCAGGTACAGCCAGACTGTGAAGGTTCAATCTGAAGCACAAATCAAACGGGCCACGCCCCAAGACTCCCGGGACTCAGGGGACAGGTGGAGTGTGTTTTTGGTTCCAGTGCTTATCTAGGAGAAAGGGACTCTTTCCTGCCAGGATGTGCTGCTTGATAGGTGGGTGACCCTGGCCAACCAAACGGTTGTCTGTATCCTCAGCAAGGGGAGACATCTGAGATTCCCCCAAATAAATCCAAAGCAGTAAGGAATTTGTCTTTTGGAGGAAAATGTGAAATACGAAATTATTTGTAAATGGCTGATATATCTCATAACTTAGAAAAAGGCTACTAAAACTTTGAACATAAACTGGGTGATAGCCCTCAGGAACAACTGCTTAATTAGCCACTTTCTGCTGCAGTTCACCATTTGTATGAAGTAGATGCATTCTTCTGCCTTGTACGAGACACCATGCCAATATCCAGAATCTCAAAGTGGCCCAAAGCAAAAAAGTTCAAGTATTTGCGGGTGGCATTTGACTGGTTTCCAATACTAGTTAGATTTTATCTAAAGTTGTGCATTGCCGACTTTCCCAAAATTATTAACAGAGAGTCCTTGATGTTTTAATTGCTTCTGATTTCCTGTCAGCTATGCAAGGAAGGTCACAAACTCTTTTCTTCTCTTTTTCCAATTTTAGGAAACTCTGGGCATTACCCACACACCCCACATCCATCAACTCCCATGCATTTTCACTCGCACCTTAAAAGATTCCCTGGGGGTAAATGGCAGTTGAGTGAATGTTGACAGGACCATGTCAGATTCAGAGCCTGTACATGGAAGTCACTCTATTTAAATCTTTTCACTGACAAGCCTGAGCACACAGTGCTTGGAAGGCATGGATAAATGATGTAGATGATCCATTTCCTAGAGATTGCTTTATAGCATTTTAGACTATGGATGTCGCCACAGGTTTTTAAACAGAGATCTGTTTGCAGAGATGTGTCAGAAACAGGATCTACAAAACTACAGGCTAAGTACATTAAAATTAGCCCAGTATTATCAGCTTATTTGGATCCAAACTAGAAAATGAAGGTAATGAAAACGTACTGGCTGCCCAAATATCCCTGACGGTCCAACCATCATCAAAGCCTGACAAGCTACCCATGGCGTATTCAATATGCCAAAAACAGTACCAATGGAGACATTACTGGTGCCTGCTTGAGCAAAATCAATGAACAACAGGACGACAGTGCTACAGTGCTACAATCTAATCATAAAGTCTAGGAGTCAGACCCCACAGGTGGGGGAGGTTTATTTGAGCTTCTAGACACCTGGTAAGTCAAGGAAACCCATGAACAAGTGGCCTGTGTTACCCATTTGTGGGCCATGCAGACAATGTGCTTTATTGCAGGTGATTGAGTCATTGCTCCGGGTTGGAGTGATGGTACAGTGGGTAGGGCTTTTGCCTTGCATGTGACTGACCAGAGTTTGATCCCTGGCAGCTTCTATGGTTCCCTGAGTATCACCAGTTGTAATTCCTGAGTGCGGAGCCAGGAGTAACTCCTGAGCATCACCAGGTGTGACCCAAAAAGTCAAAAAAAGTCATTGCTCAACTCAATAGCTTTGAAGATACAAGAGACAAAGACACATTGATCAACAGTGGGAAACCAAAGCCAGAGCATGCCTGTGAGACCAGCGAACTTGGGCTCACACCCAGTCTCACAAAATATTTGCAGAGGACTGGAGACAGATCAATGGGTTCAGCACATAAATTCAATAAAGCACTAGTATCCAAATCATACAAAAATCTCAAACAAATCAATAACAAAAAATAATAAATATCCCAATTAAAAAACAACAACAGACCAAAGACCAAAGAAAATGTGGGAGAGGCCAATAGCTATTGGGAGAGAAAAGGGCTCAGTATCATGAATAGCAGAGATATATAAAAAGACATATAAATAACAATCACAGTGAGATATAAAGTGAGATAAATCTTAAACATAAACCTGAAAACATAAACATAAAAGTCCTAGAGAACTAGAGTAAAACGAGCCTGTGTTCCTTTTGGTACTATAATCTGGTAAAGTCATTAAGGAACACAGTATGAAGTTTCCTCCAAAGACTTAAAACAGAATTGCCATAGATACAGGGAGTTGGAGAGATAAGACATTAGATAGGGCACTTGCCTTGCACTCAGCCAATCTGGGTTTTATCTCTAGCACCTCATATGGTCCCCTGGCCCCAACAGGAGTGACCCCTGAGTGTAAGCCCTGAGCACCAATAGGTGTGGCCCAAAACAAACAAAAAAATTTAAATTAAAAAATTACAATAGATCCAGAAATTTCATTTTGGGGAATGTTCCTAGAGGAAACTCAAGTCGTTATCTTGAAGAGACGCCTATGCCCTCTTGTCTACTGCAGCACTACACAAAACAACCAAGGTTTAAAAGCAATCTGGGGGGCTGGAGCAATAGCACAGCGGGTAGGGCGTTTGCTTTGCACGCAGCCAACATGCCCAACACGGGTTCGATTCCCAGCATCCCATATGGTCCCCCGAGCACCGCCAGGACCAATTCCTGAGTGCATGAGCCAGGAGTAACCCCTGAGCATCGCCGGGTGTGACCCAAAAAGCAAAAAAAAAAAATTAAAAAAAAAATAAAAGCAATCTGGGTCCATCAATAGATTAAGGGTTTTTTTTTTAAAGTAGGATATTTTATAGGTGTCACCTAACAATGGAATGTGTTACGAGAAATGCAACATTAAGTGATTTTAATCTGCGTGAACATCATAAGGCTTAACTACACAAACCTAGATGGTATGACTGACCTCACAACTAGATTATATGGCGTAGCCAATTGAAACCAGTGTTGTATACACAGTCACGAACATTGCTAAACAACATGTTACTGTACATGATGCAATACTACCCAGACTCGAAGAAGACTGAAATCCTGCCACTCGCAACAAGCACAAGCCTGGAGGTCATTATTTTTAGTGTAATAAGCCAGACAGAGAAACAGACATATTGCACGGTATCGCATCCCCTCTTCCAGGTGCATCCCTGAAGACCCCCCAGCACTGTAGAGTGGCCTGGGTCTCACCGGCACTGTAGGCTGAGTAGCATTGCATTCTCAGGCCCTTCCACTGTAGACAAGAATTACTGCAGGGGGACCCAGTATCTCCTCAGCACCTTTGGGAGCCTGTCCCACTGAAAAAGGGAGAGGTCTCTACTAGAGTGGGTTACACTCTATTTCATAGTCGAAATTTGTTTACGAACATTCTCAACACAACAAGGTAGCAGTGAGAGGTGACTAATATGTAATTTGACAGGGACATTCTTTTGCAATGTGAGTAGATGCCTAATCCTTGTGTTTGTATTTTGTCTATTTATTTTGGGGTTTGGGACAACACCCAGTGGTGTTCAGGGCTTACTCCTGGCTCTGCGTTCAGGGATCACTTCTGGCAGTGCTTGCGGGACATTGTGGGTTGCTGGGGACTGAACCCAGGTCAGACTCACTGTGCCCACACACTACCTCTCTGGCCCTGTGTTTGGATTTGACTGTCTTAGACTGATGACTTTTAAACACTGGTCTATGGACTAGCATCAGTCAACAGGGGTAAAAAGTTTGATAAAACTTAGTCCTAGAGTTTTATTTGTCAAGTATATCTCAGTAGAGCTTAAAAAAAAACAAAACTATTTCAGCAATCAAAGCAGATCATCATGTATAGATATTTATATCCCAAAATTAAACATCAAGAGGGACACTGGGAAGCAGAGGTCACCTTAGGTGGACGTTCCACTTTCTATCCAGTGGCACTGGAATGTGTTCCCTTTGGGTGAAGCAAAGACAGACTGTCCACATCATCTTATTTAAAATTGAATTAAAAACTTGAAAATAATACCAAACATTACAAAGAGCCAAAAATGAAAATGAGATCAAATCAACTTTTGATTTTAAGTATTGACTTTTCAAGGAAATATACCTGAACACTATTATAAATTTTCTGCAGGCTACAAATTATCCCCAAAGTATCCTCATTCCCAGGTGTATATTTCCAATTTATATCACTTCTGATATGCATAAAGTGTTATAGCTACACATTTATAAATGACATATTAAAATGTGGCTTGTTCCCTTTTGTAGTATGAGATTTACTCTTTAATGCTTCTTTGACCTAAGAACTCTAAGGACATTGGAAATGGTCAATACTGACTTGCCTTACCTGATATGGGCTCAACAGTAAAGGCTTGATGAGCTTTCATCAGAGTAATATGAAACTCAAAATCTACAGGGCAGCTGCATTGCAAAGGAATAACATACTTTTTGCTGCAAAAACAAACAAAACATAATTTTTTCTTTGTAGCTAAATCTTCTAGCAATCAGAAAATAGAGATGCAAATTATGTGGTAGACAGTGGTTACAGCAATCCTGGCTGATAGAATAATTCCCAGGTACCAGCTATCCTTCCCATTTCCTAGATATGAACTAATTCTAATTCTATGAGGTCCTGCTATGAAGATTATTTCTCCTTAGAAAAGAGAAAACAGAGGGACAAGAAAGGATAAGTGTCCTGTCCAGGCAACTTAGTGATAGAACCTGGAGTGAATGCAGGTTGACTGGCCAGAACTGGGCTTACATGAGTGAGGGTAGACACAAGACAAGAGGAGTCTCTGGGACTTTAATGGAAAGAAGTGGGCATTCCAGTGGGTGTGGAGTTGGGTCATTGTATGCATGAAACTCTACCACTAATAGTATTGCAAATCGTGGTGCCTCAATAAAACTGGGGGGTGGGGTTAATTTGTTACATTAAAAAATACAGAGAGAATAGTAAAATAAATATCCCTTTATTCACTACTAACAAATCTTTACCCCAAACTAGCGATTTACCCAAAGCTCTAGCAAAAATCAAAACAAAACCAAACAACAATGTTTTTGTTGTTGCAAAATAATTGTCATCCTACCAATTCATAATCCCACTAACAGAATATGGGACCTTTGACTTTTCAAGGGGTCCGAGCGATAGCACAGCGGGCAGGGTGTTTGCCTTGGAAGCAGCCAACACGACCGACCCAAGTTTGATTCCTCCACCCCTCTCGGAGAGTCCGGCAAGCTACCGAGAGTATCTCACGTATTTGATATGCCAAACACAGTAACAACAAAGTCTCACAATGGAGACATTACTAGGCCCACTCGAGCAAATCGATGAACAATGGAAAGACAGTGACAGTGACTTTTCAAGCATTTTAATTTCTTCTAATCCAATGAGGGCGAGATGGTATCTTATAGCCATTTCTTTGAGGTTGAGCTTTTATACATATGCACTAACTTGGGTTTCCTCTTCTGAGATTGCCTGTGTAAATCCTGTACCCATTTTTCTACTGGTTGTCCGTTCTCTACCTAATCTACAAATTCTTGATACTAATTTTTGTCCGCTCTATCCACTGATGTCAATGCTGGGTTGGGGTCACCATACATGGAAACCTCTTCAGGCATCAAATGAGATGAATAGTTCATTGTTTCAATCAAATTTATCGATCCTGTCCATAAACAGGATCCACTAGAAGTAACCAGCCCATCTGAACTCTGTGCTGCTTCCTAACCCTGAAACACAGTGCTCATTGCACTTTCCAGGCCATTCAACCTCACAGACCCTCCGGCCCCACCGAGCATCAGCTATTTCATGGCCCTGACTGGAGAGACCAAACGCACGTTACAAGTGGCACATGCCCCTCAAGATGGAGGGAGCCATGGCTCAGGGTCACAGTGAAGCATGACATTGGCACAGACACAGGGTCTGAAGATTAGATCCCGACTCTTCCTCAGTGTCCGAGGCCTCAGCAGAGCAGCCTAAGTTACGGGCAATCTTCTACGAGAATTGAATGTTTGCATTTTTCTGAACTGGAAGAGAAAAACAAGCAAACCCTGCCGGTGCTTTTCATCCTTTGCCCAGTTCTTTAACTAACTTCAGACTTCTGATAATTCTCATAGAAAAGGTGTCAGGATATTTACTTAGTGATGATTACATGAAGCCAAGTGCCTAATGCATGAACTAGTCTGGAAAACCAAACAGGTGCTTAAGGGCACACAATTCCAAGTACCTTGATTCAGAAGGTATGAGGGGTACAAAATGGAGAGGAATCATTAAGCCCCACTCTCATTACTGCTTTTCCTATTATGGGTGTCAAATTTATGTGGGTGCCCACCTGAATACATAGCAGGGGCACTTCAGACATATTTGGGTCCACAGGGATTTTAACAAATATAAGGATTAGTTTATTTAGAACACATTTGAAAAAGCAGAATCCTGTCAGATTCTGGGGGCGAGGGGGAATTAAAAATTCGAAAACTAAGTTCCCATTGCTAAAAAAAAAAAAACCTGATCTACAAAATGGAGAAATAGAATCATATACATCTTATGCCTATTGTTCCTTAAAAGAAGATTGAAACCTGAGCTATAGTTTCTCTATGACTTCAAAAATATTAGCCCTTCAAAAAGGCAGCTCAGATAGAGAAGAGAGCATCAAATAAAGGGTGTTGGGAGGTTCCTCTCAGGATGGGAGATGTGTGATGAGAGTAGACTATAGACTGAACATGATTGCCACTCAATGTCTCTTTTGCAAACCACAGCACTCAAAGGGAGAGAGATAACAAAAGGGAATGCCCTGCCACAGAGGTAGTGTGGGATGGGGGAGTGGGGGTGGGAGGGATACTGGGCCTGGTGGTGGTGGAGAATGGGCACTGGTGGAGGGATGGGTATTCGATCATCGTATAACTGAAACCCAAGCACAAAAATTTGTAAGTCTACAGCTGTACCTCATGGTGTTTCACTAATAAAAATTTAAGGAAAAAATATTAGCCTTTCAGATATTAGAGCAGATAGAAGTAATTTTTTGGAAGATAAGGACAAATTATATCCCCATTACTTTGATTTTTTCATCCCTGTTACTCTTTTTCATACCGTTGTTTAAACATTTCATCAATTATGCAAAAGGCTATGTATCACAGTAGGTCAAATATTTTATTTACTATTTTTCAGTAGTGTCAGGAATTAAACCCAGGGCCTGACAAATGCAAGGCAACTGCTTTACTGCTGAGTCACATTCCTGACCCAGGTAAAGTACTTTAGAAGAATTATTCTCTGTTTTAAATAAAGTCCAACCGAAGCCCAAACCAAGCTTTATATTATAATCACCTATAAATTTTGTGCCTACTACAGGAGAGAACAAATTTGTCTTACAGAAAGTAAATATTATAAAATAATAATATAAATTTAGGTTTCCTTTTTGTCACTTCTCTAAGTAAATGCCAGTAGAAGGCCAGATATCATATTAATTTCCAGTTAATTATATAACACATATTTTGGCCTTATTCTGATCTTATTCTTAGACCACTGGCTCTAAATTTCAATGCAACATTTCTTAAGGGAGTACTCACTAATTTTTCAGAGAATGAGTGATCGTATAAGCTTATTGTAGATAGCAAAATAAAAAATATCTTCAAAAATGGAAAGATCTTAGTGTTTGGAGAGTAGAGCAAAGGGGTCATTTTAAATAAAGAAGATTTGGGGGCTTGAGAAATAATACAGTTTGTAAGGCATTTTTCTTGCATGTGGCTGACCTAGATTCAATCCCTAGCACTGCATAGGGTCCCTCAAGCCCCTCTAAGAGTGATTCTAAACCAGGAATAAGCTCGTCCAGATGTACTTCCTTTCCCACCCAGAAATATTTGGTTCTTTATTGGACAATGAATGGTTAGTGACAATGTGCATAATAAATGCTAACGTGTTCTAATATGCTACATTCAGAAGGCATGACAAATTGGCCATGAGTTGTTGTGCCCACATATAATTTAAGCAAAAGAGCATCGGAATAAGGAGAACTTCCCAAGAAATGAATGGACAATTGTCAAACATCACACAGCCATAAGAGATGAAACAGAGATTAAAGTTTGAACTTGTGCTTTTAACCACAGTACTCTGACAGTTCTTCAGGTCTCTAATATTAAGGATTAGCTAAGGAATTGTCTTATGTAAACTGTAGTTCTCTACTGTTTGATATTCTTTGAAAACAGTCCCTCTATGCTTTATTTGCTGAACTTTGGTGGTGGCAGGAGTCGGGGGGGTGTCTCCAAATGATGTTTAGGAAGCCTGGGGCCCCTCCATTCAATGCAGGAGTACAGGGATCATGTGGTGCTGGGAATTGAACTGGAGTAGGCTGGATGTAAGGCATGTACCTGAACCCCTAGACTATCTTCCCAGCCCTACCTGATGGATTTTTAAGAAGGCATTTCCTTTAATGGGCTAATAATCAGGACAGGGCTCTTCAATCCCCAAACCTCTTGCCCCACGTTCCATAGCCTGCTCCGCTCCAAGAACTGGTGTGCATCTGGACAAGAAGGGAGTGATCTGGAGATGGGTCCATTATTTTCACTGAAACTTTGGATGTCAATTGTTGCATTTAGAATTAGTTCAAGAGCAACCGAAATCAGATAGAATGGCTGGTTGTTGTCTAGCCAGTCCCTCACCCCCTTGTTACCCAAATAAGCCCAAGTGAAAAGGTATGAGGAGTTAGGATAAATTCTAGCTCAAAGTCAAACAAAGGCCCTTTTAGCCAAGATAATGCATGTTCTTATGAACTCTCGTCCATCGCAATCTTATTTCCAAAGACATGATTCATCTCAGTGGGATGGGGGCTTCTGAGCAGAACGAGAGTGGAAGCATGATGCCTCATGCCACAGTCAAACAAAGAAAAATACCAAAAATAATTTGAGTCAGGGGGATGCTCAAGGAGTAGGAATTTATCTTTTGCACCAAAATAATTAAGCACCACCCTACTCATGGCTAAGCTTAGTCCAGTTTTAGAGGCATCCAATAGAGATGCTCAGAGCCCTAGAGCTCTAGCTGATGGGTCTTCTTGGGTCTTCTTTCAGTGCTGGGAATTGAACTGGAGTAGACTGGATGCAAGGCATGGGCCTTAACCTCCATACTACCTTCCCAGCCCTGCCTGCAAGCCCCTATCTTGCCATTAGTTCAAGGGATTCCCAACCTTACCAGGCCTTCCTCATGGTAAAACACCCCCATGATCTATCCTTGGCCACAATTCCCTAACACGGGGAAAGGCAGACTTCTGGTGAAAGCTCTAGGGAACAGGCAGAATTAGACAAGGTCATGGCTGCCTATTTGGCTAAAGATCAGTGGAACTGCAGAAGTCGGAGGTGACAGATGCCCTCTCTCACCTGCAGAAATGGTAATACAACCCCCCAATGCACATTTTGTGGAAAAAAAACCTTTTAAAAAATTGTGGAAATTTTTTGAATTTGGAGAGAAAATACAGGAGTTAAAATGTTTGCCTTGCATCTGGCCAATCTGGTTCAATCCCCAGAACATCTGGTCCCTCAAACCCTCTAGGAAAGGCCTCTGAGCACCAGTGGGAGTGACCCCATACTGACCTTCCCACCAAAAAAAAAAGTTGGTGGGAAAAGTATTTTTCATAAGTAAAAAAACTGGGTATTGTTAAATGACAGTGATTGTTTTATCTGAATATCAATTTGAAGCAATTTTTGAATATAAGCTCATCATTCTTTCATACACCAAGTCTGGGACTGAAGCAGAGTACCAGAGTATTGATATATTCAAGTCACACTGGACAGAATGTTCCCATCAAATCAGCTTTGAGATTGGGACACAGAACATACATGAGTTGCTAGGATGAAGGAAGAATGTCTCTCCCTCAACAAGTTGAGAAATGACAATGTATTTTCTTGGCAGGGAGAGTTTCCAAAAATTCTGATGCCATCACTGCTGCTTCCACAATAACGTTCTTTACTGGCCCCATTTGAGACAAGTTGCCATGGACGCTGGGCCAGTTTTCCCTCTCTGTGCCAGCTGGAGGACCCTCACTCTCTGTGGCGACGTGTTCAATGCCGGAAGAAGGGTTTGCATTGGGACATCCTGTTCTAACCTGGCTTGTTCCTGCATTTTCTGAAACAAACCATGTAGTCCACTGCCTAAGGAAAAGCATCCTTTGGTAAATTCTGCAAATCTTCCAACATGAGCATTCCAAAGCCTGAAATATCTTGGCTTTGCAGTGATGTCGCCAGAGACCTTTACCACCTGCATTGTGACGGTGGGCCCGGGAGCTGCAGAGCATCCGTCGCCTTGAGAGAAACATGCAGTTCCACAGGCTCTGATAGCAAGAGGACTTGCCCAGAGGACCAATTCCTGGTTGGGGCGGGGGGAGGGTTAGAATAGGGTAGGGCAGAGAAGTCAGGAGGCTTTCGTGGCCCCATGCCCAGAGCCCACTGGCCAAGTGGTCACAAAGTCAGCCTGGTGCCACATGCGTGGAGAGAGCCACCGGCCAACTACCTGGACAGGTTCCAGGCTTCAGTCAGCTGGTGCTGAGCGTACACTTCTAAAGAAACTGCCGCGCATGATGAATTCACGACTCATTTTAGAACCATGGGAATGGAATGATAGAACATTTCATTACCCCGTCTAAGCATGGCTCTCCCTTACTTGGATATGTAGAAGGGGTTAGGTGTATTTAATCTACGATCCTCGGCATGATATGAGGTAATGACGAGATGTAACCCACCTAGCCATAAACAACAGTTCCCACCTACAGGAGAGAAGACAGCAGAGCCACCCCCAGGTTTGATTTAGAGACTCGGAAAGAAGCTGGGAGGCAACTTTCTGTTATTTAGAGAAGCTGTCAAAGCTTGTTTTACCAGGCCACTGCGGTTGTTTACAGGTGGCTGGCAAAGGTCCACCTGGAGTTCTGCCTCAGGAAGGAAAATTCACACCCATCGGGCCAGCCAATGAAAATGATGCAGCTGATGGCAACGGACGCCCCGACCTCGTGGAAACTCACTGAGGGGCTTAGAGAGGTTCCCCTGCAGCTGCTTCTCCACAGAGGGTACTCCAAAATGAGACTGTTAAGAAAGTGGCGTGGAAAGTCACGCCCGACCACATCTCTGCCTATTTGGCAGGGGCGGAGGTGGATGGGTAGGGGGGTGTCTCAAGCCCTCTGTAGGCTCTATGCCTGGCTTACCATTCAAAAGTCAATTTGAGCCTCACAGGCAGTTTCAGGTAGAATGGGGACAGGCCGAGTGAGGATCCTACAGGTCTCTCTGCCCACCCCCAAACTGATAGGTAATAAAAACCTATTTACAGAAGCCATTGGATGGTTCAGAAGAGATCAGAAGTGCCAGGCAGCTGGCAGGGAGGAAAGGAGACTTAGAACCTTATATATTTCCCAAAAAGGATAGTATTTCAGCATTTTAACAACTGACTTGACCATTACACATCAACATCTAACAGCTGCTCAAAAGTTACTTTTTAAAAATATATATCCCTACAGATGAAAAGCAACACCATGTATGGTAGCGAGTCTTTAAGAACTATTTATTTGGGTGGGGAAAAGGAATAGGCACAGTTTAAAATACATTTGGAATCACAGTTTTCCCAACAAGGACGGTGTGGGCAGAATCTGAAACTTGATTTCTCTTTTGACTCTCTTGTGTTTGCCTTCCCTGCACTCATGCCCCCCCCCCCCCCATCTTAAATAAACAGATATTGGGATCTGGGGAGATACTACAGGGATTTAGTTTCTTGCCTTGCACACTGCCAACTCCAATTACCACCACCCCCACTACCTATGTCCTCTGAGTGCTGTCAGGAGAGATCTTGAGCATTGCTGGGTTGACCCCAAATCTTACAATAGAGATTGGTTAGTGGATGGGTGAGCTCCAAGCTAGTCCAATAAGACTCAGCCTTGTTTGTTCATCCTCCCTGTTTTGTTTCTTGCTGTTTTTGCATGCCAGGGATCAGACCCAGGTGCTTATCCATCTCATGTATGAGCTTTACCATGTAGTGACACCCCTGATCGATCCCGAGATTTTTGCTTAGATGTATCTAATGCTTCCAAGCCCTTCTAACCGCCTCTGTAGTATTTGGAGCACCTGACAGCTCTCTTGGCTGCTTCAAGGGAGCCTGTTGGGAAGAGAAGCTGCAAAGAGCAGCAAAACTAAGATGGGGAGAGTCAAGTTCCTCTAGCCTGGTTTGACTTGCCTAGACCCAGCGTGCCTGAAGACCTTTCAGTCACAGACCCAATAAATTCCCTTTCTTGCCTATGTTTTTTCACTTAGGACTTATTTTGGTTTTGCCTTTGCAGCTACAAGTTCAGCTTACTGCAACAGAAAGAGTAACTTCCCACTTGGAAAAAAAAAGTATGAATCGAGGTTCCTGTTTATGTGAGTATCTCTACTCATTATATCCTATGGCACTTGGGGCGGTTCAGTTTGGTCACTCACCTTTCACCAAGCAGAACGTTTGATAGATTTATAAATGAGGGGAAATCCAATGTGTTCATGATGGGATAGGCATGGATAGGAATGAGCAAAGTGTCATCCCCCTAAAAATTAATGGGATAAAAAGTTAAGGTTACAACAGAGAAAACTATAAACTCCAAAAGTGAACCTGCAGCTGCTTTGGGTTTCTATCATTTAAAGAAAGTTAAGGACTTTCCTTTGAAATGAGAATTGCTATTATCCACGAAAGCTGATCAAGAAAATGAAGCAGTCTGGCAGCTATGAACACAGTATGTGTCTGCTCCTATTTCAGAAATTCATAAGGAAATGCAAACCTGAGAGAAAGAAACTAGTACAGAGCCCAGCTGCTGCAGAAAGTGATGAGTCTCAAGCAGTGAACAGGCAAGAGGACCCATAGTTCGTGACCTTATGCAACACCCTTGACCTTTCTAGGTCTCCTTTCTTCATTTGCAAACTGGTGACAGTTCTTTGTTTCCGTAAAGTGATTAAAATGATGTTTTTTAAAAAATAAAATGTACTGTATAATTGACAGGAATAATGAGCATTATTGCCAAAGCGTTCGTTGGTACTTTACACAATGCCTGATCTAAGACATTTTCTCCTTGGCACAAAATGTTCCTTCTGAGAACAATATTATGATTTTGTTTTTCAGTGTGGGTTTTATCCCCCTCCCGCCCCCCTCAAATTAAAACTTGGACCAGGAACATGGCTTGGGGTGGAACCACTAGGTTGTATGTATGAGGCCCTGGGTTCCATCCTCAGCACCACAAAAAATAAATAAATATGTGACCCAGGAAAACTGAGAGTCATTTGTTACTAAAAATACTAAATTACTGTTGTGTGAAAAGCTAAATTTGATTCGGTGAAAGCTTCTCAACTTGTCAACAGTGGAGAATGGAGCAAAGGGAAGTGAGGAGGGGAGAGCTGGTTCGAAGGGGGCTGACTGCACAGAAGCCTGACCCAGCTGGCACCAAAGGCTGGGCTGGGCAACCTAGAAAAAGCCCATTCGCACTCCTAGAGCACTGGCATCTGAAGCGTGGCCTCTCAGGCTCCCAGCTCCCTGCAGGCCCACCCATACTACCTCTGAGGACATTCCCATAGGAGATACCATCCAGTCTCTGGTGTTTGTACTCACAGCTCGCGCTATTGTCAGCTTTTAAATCTGGCACTTAAGGGGAGTGTTTAGGTTATCTGAAGAAGCCTGTCAGCACACAGCACCACATGAGGGGTGAGGCTGTGAGCCTGGGCAGGTGAGAAGCCTGCAGTGAACAGCATCTTCGGGTGTTCTCTTCATCTTGGTAGCCTCTCGCTCACCTTGCCGGGACCCGGGTCACCAGACAAGGACTCACAGACAGGCCATACAGGGAGGCTGAGCGTCAGGCAGAGAAACATCCTACTTGTTACTCGTCTCGTCCTCCCTTGGGCATCTGAGTTTCATTTTTGGTTTGGGGGCCACACCCAGGGGTGCTCAGGGCTTACTCCTGGCTCTGCACTCAGGAATCATTTCTGACAGTGCTTAGGGGATCTGGAAGTACTTGGTCTGCGGGGGTAAGATATGTATGTGGGTGGCATCGTTGGTGCTGGGGTCAGGTGTGTATGAGAAGCAAACTGGCATCAGGTGGGTATGAAGCAAGTGCCTTACCCTCTATATTATCCCTCTGGCCCCTATACCACCGCTAATTCTTTATCCAGTCATTATGACAGATGCTTCCTGTTTTCATACTTTGACTACTGAAAATTATGCTGCTATGAAAATAGGTGTGTGTACATCTTTCTGAATTAGTTCGCCTTACAAGCGGCCAACATGGCCGACCCGAGTTCGATTCCTCCGCCCCTCTCGGAGAGCCCGGCAAGCTACCGAGAGTATCTCGCCTGCACAGTAGAGCCTGGCAAGCTCCCCGTGATGTATTCGATATGCCAGACACAGTAACAACAAAGTCTCCAATGGAGACATTACTGGGCCCGCTCGAGCAAATCGATGATCAACGGGAGGGCCTTTACCTTTCATTCAGATAAATACCTTAGCATGGTATTGTTGGGTCATATGGTACTTATTTTTACCTTTTAAATGGAATTTAATGGGTTGTGTGTGTGTGTGTGTGTGTTTGTGCGTGTGTGTGTGTGTTGGGGGTAAACCAGTTGTGCTGAGGTTTATTCTTGGCTTGTGCTCAGGGACCACTCCTGGAGGGACTCTGGACACTACATAGGCAAGCAGGGATTCAAACTAGGATTGGCCCCGTGTGCAAGAGAGCAAGTTCTCTACCCACTCTACTATCTCTCCAGCCCAAGAATGAGTTTTGCCACCGCTTTCTTCCTCCCCAAGGGTTAAGAAACTTACCTTGCAGTGAACGCGGATGCAATCATAATAGTACCTCCACTCATCCGGAGAAAATGTGACGGTGATGCTAAGGGACAAGCCAGGGACCAGGCGGTTCTCCTAGAAGATAAGTAGGCGCTTATGGGGACAGAGAACAGAGAGCACAGCTGAGTGACCACATACAGTATGTCTATCCATACAGAAAGCCACGGCCCAGATAAAAGCACCGTGGGACAGGAGGTAACCCCCAAGGAAGCTTACCTTTTTCACGTACTTGATCTGGAAGTACTTGGTCTGCGGGGGTAAGATATGTATGTGGGTGGCATCGTTGGAAATATTGACCAGGCTCTGGGAGAGAAGAAAAAGCATTAGGCGTGAGCATGTTGCTTTCTATCTACTTGCTTACTGTCAACTTTAACTCAAAATAGTCAGTTATTTCACCAGTGGAAATAACACCATATGCAGGAAAGAGGGAACTGCAATTTAGTGGAGGGTTCTTTGGGAGTGGGGTGGGTTTGGGTTTTTAGGCCATAGCCTGGTGGTGTTTGAGCAACAACATGTGAGTGCTGGGAGCCAACTGGGACCAGCAGTGTCCCAGTTCCTTAACCTTTGTACAATTTTTTGGGCCCCGGAGAGGAACAGCTATGGCTGAGCATCAGCAAAACCCAAAGAACAATGGAGAGTGGCTTGTTTATAGAGCTGGAAATGGGTGAGTGGGCCCTTATGGGACAGAGAACAGAGAGCACAGCTGTAGTGACCACACACGGAATGCCTGACTATGCATATAGCCACAGCCCTGAAATGGAGCCAGGTAGACAGTCCCTTCAGATTGTCCTTCACATGGTCCTTGACTCCTGGGCTGTCCAAATTGTGTGGGCTCAGACTGGTTTGCAGGAGCCACATCCTAAGCTGCCGGAAACAAGAGCCAGGACTCCAGACTGGATATCAATTCAGCGCCTGTGCGTGAGCGCCTGGGCCAGAATGTGATTCTAAGAACTAAAGAAAACCATGTGCTTCCTCCAACGTGCCTGTAGCACAGTTGACCCAGATATGGGCTGCTCCCCATCTGCACATGAAGACTACATCCATGGCACCCCAATATCGCATACTCTGCTGATTTCAGTTCCCACACTGCAATGCCCATCTTTCTATTTACCTGTTGTCAGCAGGTCAGTTCCATTTCTATCTCTGTGTATGTATGTTAGTTTGTGTGTGTGACTTTTTGTCTGTCTTGAGGTCATACCTGGTGGTGCTCAGAGGATATTCCTGGTCATGTTTGGGGACCATGTGGTGCCAGGGATCAAACCAGGGTGTCCCTCCCACATGTGAAGCATGTTATCAGCCCATTAGGCTACCTCTCTGGTCTACCTTACATTTCTTCTAAGTATTTTTTCTTAGGGCTGGAGCGATAGCACAGTGGGTAGGACATTTGCCTTGCAAGCAGCCAACATGGCCAACCCGAGTTCGATTCCTCCGCCCCTCTCAGAGAGTATCTCTGCACTGGCAGAGCCTGGCAAGCTACCCGTGGTATTTGATATGCCAAACACAGTAACAGTTGTAACAGTGGAGATGTTACTGGGCCCACTCTAGCAAATCGATGAACAATGGGAAGACAGTGACATCATTTTTTCTTAAAATGTTGACTACGCATATTCCTTCTACAATGTGCCAAAATGTGCCTGCAAAACTGACTCTCCAGAAAATTGTACTTTCTTTGTACTGTGGTTCTACCTCTCCCAATCCTCACACACTAAAGACAGTTTTGAGAAGCAAGACCCTCAAATGATCTCTAATGCTTCAGAAGAGAACTGAAAACAAATAGTATTATTTCAGGAAATCTAGGGGACTATTAACTTTTGTAAAATAGGGCTATAGAGCAATGCTTTGGGCTGGAAACAGCAGCATTGATTGCCTGTGGGAAAGCTGACCAATTATTTACTTTCACAGGCTGGAGCGATAGCACAGCGGGTAGGGCGTTTGCCTTGCACGCAGCCAACATGGCCGACCCGAGTTCCATTCCTCCGCCCCTCTCGGAGAGCCCGGCAAGCTACCGAGAGTATTCGATATGCCAGACACAGTAACAACAAAGTCTCCAATGGAGACGTTACTGGGCCCGCTCGAGCAAATCGACGATCAACGGGAGGGCCTTTACCTTACCTTACCTTAGTCTCTTTCACCACCACCTCCCCATCCCCCTCCTCCAGACAAAATCTTTCCACAGAAGGAAAGAAAATTTAAGATGTTTTGCTCTTGAGAAAATTGGAAATAATTGTTTTGAATTTAAAAGTAAATTAAAATGTTAATTTAATTATGAATCCAAGTAAACTGCCTTAGAGCCTTTAGATAGATCTAGATCAATCTCAGATATTAATGAGCAATTTCTTGTGGTTTTAAACACATGTATAGTCATTCCATTCTTGTGTCATTTGCATAGTTTCCTGTAGTAAACTCAAGATAAAAGCAAAGTTGGATTTTGCCCCTTGCCTGGCAGGAATCCCAAGGTAATCCTATTAAGCATCCACCTGACTCTTGAGGGGGACAGGAGGCTGACTCTCCCAGAATGCTAATAAGAAATCATTTTCTACCATTATTGATTTGTTTGTTGTAATGTCTGATATGAGCAGTGTGGCTATCTAAGCTTTATACTGCATTTACCTGGTCTCAGTGAATCTCTGCCACACCTTTTTTGCCCAAAAAGTGAGTTCATTATGTGCATGTCAATTGAGAGCCTTCAATGGCTTAGGCACAATGTGATGCAAATGACAGAGACGTCCTTCCCTCTTTCTCAGAAAGAGGTTTTTCCTTCTCTCCCCAAATCCTACAATCTGGATTGACTGGTTTGCACATTGCACAAAAGTGCTTCTAAATCTTGCAAAGTCTCTTCTACGCCTGGAAAGTTTTTTCCCTGCTCTCACTTTGCTTCTCCTCTGAAAGACTTTTTGTTCATTTACTGACCAGTGAACCATGAAAAACTGCTCAGAGGAAGCCCAGAGAAAAACTGAATTCCAACTATAATGAGTTGAATGGTGGCCTCAAAAAAAAGTATCTCTGAGGGTGCAAAAGAAGCACAGTAGAAATGACTTCGGCACCTGTATGTTCATTGAAGCACTTTTCACAATAGCCAAAATCGCGAAACAACTCAAGTGCCTGAGAACAGGCAACTGGTTAAAGAAACTTTGGTACATCTACAACAGTGGAAATCTATACAGCCGTTAGGAAAGATGAAATCATGAAATTTGCTTGTACATGGATGGTCATGGAGAGTATTATGCTAAGTGAAATGAGTCAGAAAGACAGAGACAGACATAGAATGACTGCACTCATTTGTGGAATATAAAATAACAGAATATGAAACTGACAACAAGGACAGTAGACACAAGGTCCAGGAATATTGCTCCATAGTTGGAAGCAATGCCTCATGAACTGGGGGAGAAGCAACTGAACTAGAGAAGGGATCACTAAGTCAATGATGGTTGGAGGAATTGGGTTGGGATGGGAGATGTGTGCAGAAAGTAGATAAAGGACCAAACGTGATAGCCTCTCAGTATCGGTACTGCAAACCATAACATTCAAAAAAAAGAAAAGAGAGAGTGTGGGGGGGGAATTGTCTGCCATAGAGGCAGGGGGACGGTTGGGATGGCGGGGGGGGATACTGAATACATTGGTGGTGGAAAATGTACACTAGTGGAGGGATGGGTTCAATCATTGTAGGACTGAAATCAAACACGAAAGCTTTGTAACTGTATCTCATGGTGATTCAATAAAAAAAATAAGAAATGTCTGTACCCCAATACCTGGAACCATGACTGTTATCTGGGGGAAAGCTGTGCAGGCTCAACCCTGGGGATGCAGAGCTTCTTGGGTCTAGCACTACTGGGAGCACCACGGCCACACACATTTGTGCTCAAGAGATGCTATGTAGTGCCAGGGATAGAACTCAGGACGTGGAACATGTGAGGAATGAGATCTAGTCCCTGGAGCTCTCTCACAGTTTGACAAATATTCCTTTAGAAGATGGAAGAGGAGTCCTGGAGTCAAGAGGAAAGGTCATGCGAAGATGCTGGCAGAGACAAGAGTGATACAGTCACAAGTCAGACACACACAGCGCCACCAGAAGATGGAAGAAGGCAGAAAAGTTTCCCCACGTGAGTTTTGAGAGTAAGGCTCTGTAAATACTCTCATTTTAGACTCAAGTCTCCAGAATAAATTTCTGGGTTTCTTAGGGCCCTAAATTTGTGGTAATTTGTTGGTCACAGAAAACTCATGTACTATATAGCCCAATAATTCTACATAATGATATGTAGATATCCAAGAGAATTGTCTGTACAAAAACACGCATGTGAGCAGAAGCAATAGTACAGTGGGAAGCGCGTTTGCTTTGTATGCGGCCGACCTAGGTTCAATCCCTGGAATCCCATAAGGTCCCCCAAGCACCACCAGGCGTGATTCCTGAGTGCAGAGCCAGGAGTAGCCCCTAAGCATTGCCAGGTGTGAACACCCCCCCCCCGAAAAAAAAAAGAAAAAAAGAATCACTCAGAAAAATAAGAAAAACAAAAATCTTATCAAAAACACACATGTGATGTTTATAACATTAAGCATAATAGTCCTAAGCCAGGTACCCAAAGGTTCACCAAGTAATAAATTGGTAAAATACAGATATGAATAAAGAGGATCAAATCAAATCCACACAGTGGAAAATTACTCACCTTAAAAAAAAAGAAAGAAGATGGAAGGAAAGATAGTTTAATAGGTTGAGAACAAGCTTCACATCAAAAGACTTGGGTTTGATTTCTAGCACACATGAACCCCTAAGCACTGCTAGGAGTAATCTCAGAGAATAGAACTAGGAGGAGGATCTGAACACCACTGGGAAAGAAAAGAAAAGAAAGAAAAGAAAAGAAAAGAAAAGGAAAAAAAAGAAAAGGGAATGGGAGGGGAGAAGAGGGGAGAGGTGAAGAGAGGAGGGGAGGGGAGGGGAGGGGAAAAGAAGGGGAGGGGAAGGGGAGGGGGAGATAGGGTAGTGGGGGGGGGAAGGGGAGTGGAAGGGAAGGGAAGGGAAGGGAAGGGAAGGGAAGAAGGAGGAAAGAAGGAAAGTAGGGAAGAAAAGAAAGAAAGAAAGAAAGAAAGAAAGAAAGAAAGAAAGAAAGAAAGAAAGAAAGGAAGGGAGGGAGGGAGGGAGGGAGGGAGGGAGGATACATGTTGCAAGCTGAATAAACCTGAAAAACATTAAATGAAAGAAGCTATCACAACAGATCACATCTGATAATATTTATTTATATAAAAGTTTCAGAATAGGCAAATTTATACCATCACAGAGTATGCTAGTGGCTGGGCAGGGTGGAGGTAGGGTAGATGAGGGAATGAAGGAAGTAGCTGAGGAGTGGGAATGGAATGGTTTATTATAAACAATAAATCATTCAGAATAATACATTTTTGGATCTATTTTAGTCCTAGTCTACCATAATCAAGACAGTGAACCTAATACCATACTAGGAAAAGTAAGTACCAAAATGAATAACTAACCTTAACCTTGGTCTTTGATGTTGTATTCTCAGCAATGTGTCCTTGCAGATTGATAGGGGAAGTTTTTAATTACAATTTAAAATCCTCACCCTTTAAGTGAAAGGAAATACTTGGCACCCACAGGCCCTTCTCCTGATCCTTTGCCTCAACACTACTGAGCATGGAAGGAGGAAAAGATATTCTCTTCTCTTGTTTGGGATGGCCTGAGGAAAACCCAAAATGGTTTCCTGACAGCCTTACAAGTGGTCAGCATCCTTCAGTGATTTTCTTCTGAGCATGAAAGTTAGGAGAATTTTTTTAAAAAAAGATAACAATTGACAACATTAATGCCAAGTAGAGAAGATAATGACGTATTTCTAAAAGATCACTCTAAGTCTAGATAACATACATAGTTTCCACCAGGCATAGTTATAAAACATTTTCCTCTGATGAAAATATTTAAGCGCTATTCCCTTAGTAACTTTCAAATATACAGCACAGTATTATTAATTATAGTTCCCTTGGTGCACATTTTCCTTTTTTGTTTTGTTTTTGTTTGGGGGTCACACCCGGTGACACTTAGGGGTTACTCCTGGACCTGAACTCAGAAATTGCTCCTGGTGGTGCTCAGGGGACCATATGGGATTCCAGGATTTACCCCAAGTTGGCCATGTGCAAGGCTAGTGCCCTAATCCCTGTACAATTTCTCCAGCTCAAGATTTATTTGTTCTCTTATTGTGAGTATGTGCTTTTTAATACTCTGCTCCAATTTCTCCCACCCTTCACCTCTTGCCTCTGGCAATCATTTTTCGACTCTCTATGTCTAAACTTGCTCATTTATTTGATTCGTTAGATTCCGCAAATAAATGAGGTCATTCAAAATTTGTCTTTATCTGTAATTCTTTCTTAAAATGATCTGCTTGGGGTCAGAGAGATTGTATAGGCATAAAGATGCTGCCCTGTGAGCGGGGAACCCCTGTTCTATCCCCAGCACCAGATATGGTTCCCCCAACTACTCCTACAAGTGAATCTTGACCCCAGAGTCAGGAATATGTATTGAGAACAGGCTGCTGTGGCCCTCAAACAAAAACAAAACAACAACGAAAATCATAATAACGGCACTGGAGCAACAGTGCAGTGGGTAGGGTGTTTGCCTTGCAAGTGGCTGATGCAGGTTCGATCCCTGGCATTCCATGTGGTCCCTGGAGCCTGCCAGGAGTAATTCCTGAGTTCAGAGCCAGGAGTAACCCCTGAGCATTGCCAAGTGTGACCCCAAAATAAAACCAGTAAAATAAATTAAAATAATAATAATAATATCTGCTTAAGTAATTTAAGACATGACTTCTAAGAATGGAATACACCTAAAATCATGTTTTTTTTTTAAAAAAAGGGGTGAGTAGATGGATACAGGATAGACAGTGGGCATCACAAACAAATCCAGGGTCTCGGGGCCTATGTGCAGAAAGCCCACCTCAGCCCTGTCCTACTCATAGACTCATTTCACTTGGATCTGGAGTTCCATTGAAATGATTCTCAGATATCCTACTCAACATATCTTAAGGGATCGGGGTGAGGCCACTACAGATGCAGAGCTGACCTAAATGTTCAGGTCCCTGAAACCACAAATACACCAAGGAAACCAGAGCTGGTATTCTACTAGATTTTAATCTTCCAGTGTCTTTACAGTTCAACACCAACTGCAAGAGAAGTGAAATAAATATAACCAAAATACACCAATGGGAGAGCCTGGCAAGTTACCGAGAGTATCTCACCCGCACAGCAAAGCCTGGCAAGCTACCCATGACGTATTCAATATGCCAAACACAGTAACAATTGTCACAATGGAGACGTTACTGGGCCTGCTTGAGCAAATCGATGAACAATGGGAGGACAGTGACAGTGACAGTGACACCAAAGGGACTACATTACAGCTAAAAACTTCTGCACAGTGAAAGAAATCATCACCCAAATGAAAAGTGTCTCTATGAATGGGGAAAAGACCTTAGTAAATCAAACATCTGACAAGGATTTATCACAATATACAACAAAAATCTATAGATAACTTCCATGACAACAAAAACAAAGAAATGGATTTTTAAAAGGGCAGCAGAGGCCCAGAAAGTTCACTCAAGGGATGAGAGCACATGCTTTTCATGTGAGTTCTCGGTTCAAGTCCTAACTCCACATTGATCCCGTGAGCACCACTAGAAGTGACACTCCCCACCATGCACTGTCAGGAATAGCCTCCAAGCATCAATGTATGTTACCCCCGAACAACAATAACAAAATAAAATAGAACAGAAACAGGCAGAAGATTTATATAAACAAGATCTCCTCAATGATATACAGAAAACTAATGAACACATGGAAAAAATGTACATCACATTATTATTAGGGAAAGGCAAATCAAAACCACAGGAGAGTATCGCTTTATCCCTATAAGAATAGCTGTTATTAAACTAGGGCCGGGAGGACTGGTCCATGATAGAAAGCTTGCCACAAAAAGTCTCGGAAAGTGCATTTAGGACAGAGAAGGTATGGCAATAACAGTCGGAAATGATCATTCTGTGAAAAAACTGAGTGGGAAAAGGAGGTTAAATTATATGCACGACACCCTTTTAATAAGAATATTGAAAACATAGTGCCTAAAAGAAAAATAAGAGGGAGAAGAAAAGTGTCTTCCACAGAGGCAGGCTGTGGGGGTGACCAGGGGGAGGCAGGTGGGAAGGAAACTAGGAAAACTGGTTGTGGGAAAAGTGCACTGGTGAAGCGATGGGTGTTGGATCAACGTATGACTGAAACTCAATCATAAACAACTTCGTAACTGTTTGTCTCATCATGATTACCAAAAAAGGGGGCTATTATCCAAAAGACAAGAAAAAACAAATATTGGTAGGGATGTAGACAAAAGGAAACTCTTGAACTCTATTGCAAGTGTAAAATTGTGCAACCACTGTGGAAAGTACATAGATATTTCTCAAAAATTAAAAAAATTGAAATTCCATATGAGCTGGGGGTCTAATTTAGCAGTGGACCACATGTGTGAGGTGGTTCTGGGTTTTATCCCCAGCACACACACACACACACACACACACACACACACACACACACACACGGATATTTGCATCTTCATATTCACTGTAGCATTATTTATGAGAACCAAGATATAGAAACAACCTAAATGTCCAATAACGAACGAATTGATAAGGATGTGTTGTGTATATATATATATGGATCCAGAAACACACAATGGGATTCTATTCAGCTGCTTAGAAAAAGACAACATACTGCCATTTGGAACAACACAGACGAACCTAGAGACTATTATGCCAAATGAAGTAAGTCAAAATAAAGGAGCAAAGCAAAGGGCCAAAGGAAATAAAATAAAAACAAGCTCAGATATAGACAACAGGCTGGTGTTTATGAGGGAGAGAGAAGATGGGCAAAGCAGAATCAAAGGGGGTCAAGTGCATGGTGGTGGAAAGAAGTGAGACTTTTTGTGATGAGCGGGACGCAGTGTTTGTTAATGTAAAACTATAATGTAATGTACCTGAAACTTTCATAATGTCATACCCCAATGTTACTGCAATAAAAAATATGTCCCTCAATCATTCCATAAATAAATTATTTTTAGAAATATTCTAACTATGTAACTTGAAAATATTTTACACCTATTAACTATATGTCTTTTTTTAATGTTAGGTCCCCTTTAGCATGGAATTTTGGGCTGCTGGGGTCACCTTCAGCATACCCCAATCAGAACATTCAGACCATTAAAGAACACCAGGGCAAGTCTTGGATCTCAGTGTGGCTCTGCGGAGGGCTGTGGTCACTAGGAGGGTTTCAGTCCAATCTCTCATCTCTCGTTCGGAGCCTGTTTAGTGATGCTAAACCTCTGCTACCCCAGTTCTACCAGAAAATTTCTGGCCAGAATGATTGATTTGGGCATGGACCTCTGGCCCCAGGAAAAAAAAAACTGGATCCTTACTGGCAACTCCTTAGAAAGACACCCTTTTGCCTCGTGGTGTCTACAAGAAGCAGGAATCCCTGTTGCAGAGGAAGGCAGGGTAAGGGCCAGTCTGTCTCCATCACTTGGTTCTGTGGTCCTGGGCTAACTCTTGAAGCATGTATAATATCAGTTTAATCATCTACATAATGGAAGTAATATTACAACTGCCACAGAGCTGGTGGAAGGATTAAATGGAATTATGTAAGGCATGAGAGCAGTTTCTAGCCTGTTCCTAAGTCACTTGACAGAGATTTCTGTTTAAAAGAATGCAATGGACTTTGGCAGGCAGACACTGATACCGCTTCCAAAGTCCTCATCCTAGAAGAACCTTTTTTGGGGAGGCCCAGTTCCCACCTGCACGTCTTCTTCAGATGAATGAGGAACACAAATGAAGAATCTTCATGTCATCTCGTTCTTATGATTAATTATCCCAGTTCAGAAAACACCTACCAGAATCTGCTGGTGTTGTTCATCTACTTGATAGCCTCCAAAATGCAATATGCCGGGTTTTGCCTGTATGACCTCATTATACTGAAGTTTTGAATAAATCTCTAGAAAAACAATGAAGATGAGTAGTACATCGTGAGATGAGACATACAAGAAAAGGTAAAATAAAAGAAGAGGCCGCCACCGTGGGCTCTCTTTTAATCGAGGACATTTGAAGCAAATGAACATTTCACATGGGGAAAGAAGTTGTCAACAAGATGAATGCTGTGCTCCAAATGAACCTGACTGCTCTCCCTTCTCTCTACATGGCATTTAGCGATATTATCATGGTGCACAATCACACGCATTGTCTATTATCTATTGCGTTTTCTTTCTGCATTTTGTACAAGACTTTGTGATGAAACAACAAACAAAAGCAAGTGTCCTATCTTTGCATTGATTAACTGCCATTATTTATAGTGCAATGAAAATCCATTCCAAAAGCTCCAAACACTAAGAGTCTAATTTTATTACTGCAAATTTAACTCTGATCCTTTGCTTTCCTCTGAATGTAATCACAGTTTGTGAAAGAGTAATCTTAATGTTCAGAATAGTTACTACTCTAGACTAGTAAAGTCTTTGACTTGCTACTGTCATCATAGGAATATCCATTTTTGATAGCACAGCGGGTAGGGCGTTTGCCTTGCACGCAGCCAACATGGCCGACCCGAGTTCGATTCCTCCGCCCCTCTCGGAGAGCCCGGCAAGCTACCGAGAGTATCTCGCCCACATGGCAGAGCCTGGCAAGCTCCCCGTGACGTATTTGATATGCCAAACACAGTAACAACAAAGTCTCCAATGGAGACGTTACTGGGCCCGCTCGAGCAAATCGATGATCAACGGGAGGGCCTTTACTTTAATTTACTTTTACTTGTTTTTTTTAATTTTTAGAACAAATGGAACCTATGAAAGTGTCCAGTTTTACAAGGCTTTCCCGTAGCTTTGGCAGGAGCTATGGCTTCTGGAGAAGGCATGGAGAATCTGCCACAATACGATTTTTGTGGAGCGATAGCACAGCGGGTAGGGTGTTTGCTTTGCACACGGCTGACCTGGGTTTGATTCCTCTTTCTCTCTCTGAGAGCCCAGCATGCTACTGAGAGTATCCCACCCGCACAGCAGAGCCTGGCAAGCTCCCTGTGGCGTATTCGATATGCCAAAAACAATAGCAACAAGTCTCACAATGGAGACGTTACTGGTGCCCACCCGAGCAAATCAATGAACAATGAAGGGCAGTGCTACAGTGCTACAGTGGGCTACTGGTTTTTTTTCTTTTTGAAAAACAAATTTTGATTGCCTAGAAATATATATATATATAAAGTTTTCCAGAAGACATTATTCTCTCATTTTCCCATCTTCTTCCTCTTCTTCAATACCTCTAATATAAAGGACATTATTACTCCTTATTAAAACTTCACCCGGATGTCCAGACAATGCTCCATCTATGTATTCTTCTGTATTTGCAAGCTGCATGTTCATATAGCCATCTACAGCACCAGGTAGCCATTGTATTTCATTCCCCACTTGTTTCACCATGACTGGCTTTCCTGTTAACCCATTGAGGAAAGGTTTGGGACTGAGGGGTAAACTCATCGTGACCATGGGCAGATGCTGCTGGCGACTCACCGCGAACCCAGTTGTCATCTGTCCCTTGTGACTGGACCCGAGACTTCAGGGCCAGAACCACGAAGAGGCAAGAGAGAGGGCTACTGTTCTTATCCTTCATTCCCACCCTATGAGGTAGGTATTATTCTCAGGGTGCAGAAGATGCTGAACCACACCAAGACAACACAACCTGCCCACAGAGCAATTATCAATCAAGCTGAGCTCTATCTGAACACACTTCCTGTTTTCTGACAAATAATAACTTTTCAGCCTTGTAGCCAAGGCTACACCCCCTGTGAGCTACAAGCACCTCCAGCCCACCCCTTGGCCATGATATTAGGACACAACTCAAGTGGGTATGAGGTGTTTCCTATTTGTTCCTTCCCAGGTGCCCTGTGACTGTCATCAACCTTGGGCCAAACTGCAGGGCTAGGATGGGGTAAGGGTTGTGATGCAGAGGGACCAACAATCTCTACAGGCTCTCCAATCATGTTTAAGGTGCTAAAATGAACATTACTGGGTAAATATTGAACATGAAAGGTTTTGTTTTTTAGAGCCACAAAAATTCAGATAAAGGGGCACCTTTTCCATCGATGCCCCAAAAGAGTCAAGCCTGATCCTTTGCATGCAACAAATTCTATGGCGACAAAATAGAGAGTCATACCAGATAGATGGAGCTGGAGCACTTGAGACAGTCTTAAAGGATGAGCAGGGAGCAACTGAAAATAGGGGTAAAGACCAGGACACTGGCCATCAGCTGTCCGCTTTGTTGTATCATTTTTGGGGAGTCACTTGACCTTGGGTCTCAGCTTCTCCAGTAGCAAAATGGAAATAAAACATATCTTGTGATGTTGTGTGGATAAATAACATGGGCAAAGTGGTTCACGTTTGACATAATAACTGTAGGACTGACTTGATTTTCCAAACTAAGGGATATGCCTAGAAAAAGGCAAGGAAGTGTAAAATTCACTTAAAGTAAATGCAGGAGCCTGTCAAGGGCTGGAAGTGGGGAACAAGAGAGGAAAGTATTGGCAAGGGAGTATAGTCTGGGGTACCTGTCCAACAGCACCAGGGGACAAATGTCAAGTGAATAAATTGGGACTCAGTTTGGTATTTGAGTGTTCCAGGCGAGCATACTCAACCGGATCCTAGAAAGGAAACTGAGTGAGCTGTGAAGCTGTAAATCCATTAAGGAAAGGTTTGGGAATGAGGGGTACTATTTAGGTAGGAAGGGATGGTCAGGAAGGAGAGTGCTAACAATTGAGTAATGACTTGCTAAAGATGATGAGCAAAGTGACAGAATACACAGATAGGAAAGACATTTCAGGAGGTACCAGTTGATTATGTCTGAAAAATCTATCAGTGAAGTGGGGTAGATCTCAATAGAACCCTTGTTCTTGATAATGCAAAGTATTATAGACTATAAAACAATATTAGAATGATCAGCACCAAAAATTTCTGGACTTCAAGTTCTCCGGAAAGATAGAGACTTTAAAGTCAATCCATTTCTATAAGACTTACTTGATTCCAGCAGGTGATTAGGTACCTCTGTCCTTTTCTTGGGTTCCTCCACTAAACTTTTCAAAAGGACTGGTGATATGTTTTCATATGGTTCTTCAGCATTCTTTATTTCTCTGCTGGGGGTTTTCACTGCTGCCATGCCTCATGAAAAATGAAGTCTTCTTTTTAGAGCCAAAGGTCATTTCCTGAGAAAACAGTAGCAGTATTATCAGTCATGAGAAACCACACACATTTTTTTCCCCTCAGTCCTTGACAACTGGATCTCCCATCACTGTGTGGTTTATGGAGATTCTAGCTCTCTCGGACTCTAGTCTCTCTATTGGTCACTCCATTCCCACACACGGCCATCCCATCAATCTCCTTGTACCACATATATCACAACCAAATGGCATTCTGTTGCTCAAAACCCTTCCCTGGTCCTTAATTCAAGAACTTTTCCCAAAATACAGTCTTGACGTGATTCTCAAGCTGTTAGCATATGAAGGGACGGGGGAAAAAGGTTCTAGTAGTAGAATTAGTGTGGAAAAATTTTGAAGTCAACAGTCAGGCAGGCCTCTTCTTCCTGAGGTTTCTCCAAGTTGATTTCTAACATGTTTGTGACTACAAGACCCTTTGTCATTTGGTCACATTGATTATAGGACACTGGCCCTTATGAGCTACCTTCAAGGAATGCACTTCTAATCAGGGTCCAATAGGAGACAGGGAAGTCATAAACTTCACCATCATTGAAGTCTTCCCTCGGAACTACCTGAGGACCTTGTTCTGACTCAGCATGTCTTCCAGTACCACTCACTTCAGTCGATCTTCCTCAGAGAGTTTATACCCAAGAATACTTGTTATCATCCACTGCTTCCATTCCTTAATTGACTTAGTTATAATCATTTATACGTTTTTGGTTTTGTAATAGCACTATACAAATCCTACACCTCTTTATATCTTCCACAGCAGAGTCTCTGAATCGAGGCCCTTGTATAGGTTGGGGACTCTGTGAAGCCCTGAAGTTGGATGAAGAGCCATGCACGATCTCCATTTCATTTTGTTTTTGACTAGTAACTGTAGATTTTCCAAAGAGTCTGTAGCATCAAGGAAAAGACAGTGATGACACTGCTTTATAAGCCTTTCCTGAAAGAAAGCTCTCTGTTCCCCTCCCCTCCCATCCCTCTCACTGGCTCTGTGAAGGACGTGCCTGTCTTTAACACAACCTCTGGCTCACCTGCTTCATCCCTCTCCATCCCTTCAACACCTGCCCCCGGCTCCTCTCCAGCCCCTGATTTCCACCCACAGCCTGAACCTCAGGCCAGTGCACCAGCCAAACCCTTTTTACACCGGGTCTCTAATTCCAGTTCACCATGGGCCTCCTCATGCATCCACTTCCCTGGTGGACCTCTAACCCTGGCCACCTCCTGCTTCCCTCCTGCTGTAAGTAGGGGGCCTACCCAACTCAGACCCTGTACCAGGCTGGCTTGCAACTGGACACCCGCCCGAGGTTCCAGCTGTTTCCGCAGCTCGGCAGCGACCAAGGGGCCCAGGTGCCAGGGCCCACGTAGAGGCCGCTCCTACTGGAGATGGTTCGCAGGCAAGCAGGGCTGAGCCCGCAGCCGGTGACTTCGGGTGTTGCCATGACGACGCAGACGCTCTCCCTGGGCTGCGCTGGACGCTACCAAACTGCTCTTGGACGGGTTGTGGGGAGGTGAGAAGGGAGCCCTATGGCTTCTGCTGGAGACCTGCAGCCCCCTGTCGCCTTCTCGGGGACTAGGGACAATGGCGAGCTATGGGAGGAAAGTGAGCTCAACTTCTGAGTTGCAAGGCCAGTGGATTCCCCAGGGGAAATGAAAAAGTTAGGAGATACCATTAGTAAGAAACCTGCAAGCCAGCCCAGAAGGCAGGGGAGAGAGAGGCTGAGCAAATGGGGTGCAGCCTCCCAAGGAGCCAAAGACAGAGGGTGGGGCTTCTCAGGCATCCATTCACTCATTCACACACTCACTTGCCCATTCCTTCAAGGAATCCTGATGATTGTGGTTGGGGCTGGGTTGGGGGGCGGTTGTCAGGTCTACAACTGGAGTTGCTCAGTGGATTTGCGGGGAGCTTCTCTCTGCATCTCTCCCACCGGTGCTCACCAGGGGGACCATGCTCCACCAACTTGAGGCTCCTGCATGCAAAGCATGTGATGAAAAGCCTTACTTAAGTAGTTCGCTTCTCTTTTTCTACTATGGTATGTTTACTCCTGGCTTTGCACTCAGGGATCACTCTTGGTAGTGCTGGGGGACTGTATGGGATGCCGAGGATCGACCCCAGGATAGCAGCATGCAAGGCAAGCGCCCTACCCACAGTGCTACCCCTCTGTCCCCAGAAGTTCTTTCTCGTTTATCTTATTTTGTTATATTTTGACCCTCAGACGCTCTCAGCTGGACGAGCCCCTTTTATTTATTTATTTATTTATTTATTTATTTTTAATTTGGGACTGGAGCGATAGCACAGCAGTAGGGCGTTTGCCTTGCACGCGGTCAACCCGAGTTCTATTCTTCTGCCCCTCTCGGAGAGCCCCGCAAGCTACCGAGAGTATCTCGCCCCCACGGCAAAGCCTGGCAAGCTCCCCGTGACGTATTCGATATGCCAAACACAGCAACAAGAAGTCTCACAATGGAGACGTTACTGGGCACGCCGGAGCAAATCGATGAACAACAGCAGGACAGTGCTACTATGGTATGTCTCAGATGTACACAAAGGCAGACAAAACAATATATGATGAAATCTCAATAGTGCACCAGCAAGAATGATGAAATTATGGCCCATCTTGTTATTTCTATATCCTGCTCCTAGCATCTGTAATAGTTTGAGAAAAAATCTCGGACATCATTTCATTCAACATATTTCAGAATATTCCTCCCAAATACAAGGGCTTAAAAAAAAGGCCAGCACCTTTAAAATTTCTCAGTGTAAACTTAAAATATGGTGTTCAGACCTGTCCTACATGGTCACCAGTTGGTCACCAGTTGAAGACAAGTCACAGCCTTTCCCTTATTTAACCATGTGGTTTTATTTCTCTATGTAGGAAATAATTTTCATACCTCATTTACTGTACTTATTTTATGTTGGAAGTTTCATGTAATATGCAGACCGGAAAAGTGGGTTTTCAGTTTCATTTGGGATATTTCTTCTTTTAAAAAATATTTTAAAACTGACTTGGAACCTACTCTAAAGAATCTAAGTGAAGATAAGGACCTTCCCTTTAGAAAACAAGTATAAATCTACGAACACATATGTAAATAAAAAACGGTCTTTTTTTCCCACAGATCAAACTGTAGTTTTTGTAGTTTTTGTAATTTGTATATGTGCATATGTAATTCATATATGTGCATATTACAAACAAAAACTACAAAACTGTAGTTTTGTAGTTTTTGTTTGTAATATATATATGTGCATATGTATATATATTATAATAGGTCCAGGAAGAATAGTGCCTCACAGGGGCCCAGAGCGCCTGTCTTGCAAGCATGTGATCACAAGTTCAAATCCCGGTTTCCCACATGCACAGAGCTCCAGTCTGCCTTATAGAATTAAGATAAAATTACATTGCATTTATTATTAATTTCTCCTTAACCAAATACCCCCAAAATTCAATTCCCCCAAATTTCTATAATATAGTTGCCAAGCTAGCTCAGTCGGTAGAGCATGAGACTTTTAAAATTTCTATAATGATTTATTCTCTCTTCTGGCTTCTGTGGGGTAGAAATTCAGACAGGGTAGCGTGACTTTTTCTGCCCCAAAATAAGAGGGGTTTTCACTCAAAGGGTTCAAACACGTTCATGTATGTACTGAGTGTGATCCTCAGCACTGCACGTCTTCATGTCCAGCAACACTAGGTTTTCACACTAGAGCTGAGCATTCCCAGGAATGACCTCTGAACCCCTTGGGCACTGCTGGAGAGGTCACCACAGAAGATACTTACATGCAACCTTCTCCCTGGAAGGGCGTCTCCTCCACTGTGCTAAAGAAGATCTAATTTCCTTCCTTCCCACCTTTTATTCTTCATTTCCTGCCTCCCCTTCCCCTTTTTCTCTTTTGCTCTTTCTCTCCCCCTTCCTCCCTCTCTCCCTTCTTCCCTTCCTTCCTTTCTTCTTCCCTCCCTCCCTGCCTCCCTCCCTTTTTCCCTTCCTTTTTTCTTCCTTCCCTACCATCCTTCCTTCTTTCCTCCCTTCCTCCCGCTCTCCCTCTTCCTCCCTCCCTCCCTTCCTTCCTTCCTTCCTTCCTTCCTTCCTTCCTTCCTTCCTTCCTTCTCTCCTCCCTTCCTCCCATCCTCCCGCTCTCCCTCTTCCTCCCTTCCTTCCTACCTTCCTTCCTTCCTTCCTTCCTTCTTTCCTTCCTTCTTCCCTTCCTCCCATCCTCCCGCTCTCCCTCTTCCTCCCTTCCTCCCTCCCTCCCTCCCTTCCTTCCTTCCTTCCTTCCTTCCTTCCTTCCTTCCTTCCTTCCTTCTCTCCTCCCTTCCTCCCATCCTCCTGCTCTCCCTCTTCCTCCCTCCCTTCCTTCCTTCCTTCCTTCCTTCCTTCCTTCCTTCCTTCCTTCCTTCTCTCCTCCCTTCCTCCCATCCTCCTGCTCTCCCTCTTCCTCCCTCCCTTCCTTCCTTCCTTCCTTCCTTCCTTCCTTCCTTCCTTCCTTCCTTCTCTCCTCCCTTCCTCCCATCCTCCTGCTCTCCCTCTTCCTCCCTCCCTTCCTTCCTTCCTTCCTTCCTTCCTTCCTTCCTTCCTTCCTTCCTTCTTCCCTTCCTCCCATCCTCCCGCTCTCCCTCTTCCTCCCTTCCTCCCTCCCTCCCTCCCTCCCTTCCTTCCTTCCTTCTTTCTCTCTTTCTTTCCTTCTTTCTTTCTGCTGCTGATTGAATCCAGGTCCTCATACATGAAAGGCACAAGTTCTATTCTTCTCTGGCCCCCAAATCTTATTGTCTTGTCTTTTTCCATAGAGAAGTTAAAACTTAAACAAGCTGGGGCACACTAGCAACACTGTCACTCGAGTATGGTTTTATTTACTCTGTTTTAACACTATCCATATGTATATTCAAAGGAATGTTGACAAATGGAAGAGGGAAATAAAAAAAAATGTAAAGGGAAAAATGCTTTCCTGAGAAAACCAGCCCACATTTCCAGAGTATAAACAGTGATCCTGTATCATAAAAAAGCTCATTAAAATGTCATTGTTATGCTTTTGTTCCCCGGTACTGAATAGGAAATCATGGTTGCCCCATTATTTATGGCTCATCAATAATACATTAGCTCAGCTCTCAGTCAAGCTTATGTGCAGGACAGGAAAGTCCTCTTAGTTTGGTTATTGAGCACCTAAGGGGCAGAGCGAGTTCACTGGACTGTGTGTCTCTGCAGTGAAGGCTTTCAGCCCTGAAGCCCAAGGACATCAGCTTTTCACCCTTCCCCAGTGTTCTCCCTCCCCTACCCCAGATCATCTTCTCAAATGGCATGCCCCAAGAAGCCAGGCTTTTGGGCCTCCAAGTGACCAAAACAGATTTAAAAGTAAGAAAGAAAAGTAGGGGCAGAAGCAATAGTACACCGGGTTGGGTGCTTGCTTTGCATGTGGCTGACCCTGGCTTTATCCCCAACATCCCATATGGTCCTCTGAGCCCTGCCAGGAGTGATCCCTGAGTGCAGAAGCAGAAGTAAACCCTGAGCTTCTCTGCATGTGACCACCAAACAAAAAAAAAAAATACAAGAAAAAATGTAATGACCTATCATTGTCCACTATCTGTCATCTACCTATCATCAATTATACAGATTGTCTCTCTCACCTATTTATGCACATGATATACCAGATGATGGCAGGATTTTCTCTCTGTTTCTTGGCTTTCTTCTCTGCTTGTTGAATTCATCCTCATCAAAATATGTCTGTGCTGTGGAAGAGGCTGCCATTCTGCTACCAGCTTGAGCATACTGCCTCTACATTGACTTAGTTGGTGCTAACTGGCCCTACTGGAGACTTGTGACGATCCCAGAATCAATCACTGTGGTCAGTTGGTGGGCATGTGTGACTCTCCTGACCTACTCCAGGTTATACGTGCTTCCTTAAACTGCTGTGGTAAAAATACACCCAAGCCTCATAATCTGAGAGGAAGAGAAGGAGAAAGGAAGTTCTTTCTTTTATTCTGTTTTGATTTTGGGACCACTCCCAACTGGGCTCAGGGCTTGCTCCTGATTCTGCATTCAGGGATCACTCCTGACAGAACTCAGGGGATCATATACAGGTGATAGGGATCAAACTGGAGTTGGCTGCATGCAAGGCAAATGTCTTGCCCCTTGTACTATCCTAGGGCTGAGTTTTGGCATGAGGGTGGTAATTAGGGCCACACTCAATGTGCTCAGGTCTTACTTCTGGATTTGTGCTGAAGAATAATTCCTGGCAGGGCTTTGGGGACCATATGCCATGCCGGGCATTGAATCTGAAGCAGCTGCATTTAAGGCAAGTATCTTAATGCCCACATTATCTCTCTAGCCATCGCTCCTTGCCTCTGTATCTTTTACTATACAGCCTTCATTCCCTCTTCTAATTTTCATTTTTCATTCATTTCATTTCATCATCCTGTTATTCGTCGATTGCCTCGAGCAGGCCCCAGTAACGTCTCTTTCATCCTAGCCCTGAGATTATATTCAAGGCTCTTTAGGAGAATGAGACCCATCATTGTTACTGGTATTTGGCATATTTGGAACGCCATGAGGAGTTTGCCAGACTCTGCCCTGTGGGCAGGCTACATTCGATAGCCTGCAAGTTTGTCCAAAGTAGGAATGAGACAATAAGATGTCATAAAAAAAGTTGTGATAAGATGTCGCGCGTCCTCTTCTAATATAAGAACATTTCTCTCTTGGGTCAGAGACATTGTATCAGGGTAAAGTGTTTGCCTTGCATGTGACTGACCAGATTCCATCTCCAGCACAGCTTAAGGTCCCAGAGCAAACACTGAGCACTAAAGAGTGTGTCTCCCTTCCCACCCCCCACTTGGCAAGATCATCAGTCAAGGGTCAGAGAAATAGTACCATTAAGCACTTGCCTTGCATGTAACCAGAAAAATAAAATCAGGTGCTTATTGGATTGAACCTTACAAAATGCACTTTACCTATGAAATTGGTGAGTGCCAGATAGGTTCCAGCTTGTTCAGATTCTAGTATGTGATACTGTAGAATGAATCACGGCTTGGATTCACCATATATTATCATAAAGCATCCTCTATGTATTCTTCAATTTCTTACATCAATCAATCACAGGCTTGTTAACTGTGTAGTGAAGGCTCAACCCTTCATACTGTTCTGAGCAGGTCTCCCTCAGATTTATCACCATGGCACATGGATTCTTCCAAACTAAGGAAGTCAGACTCTGCAGGCTTATAAAGAAACATTTACCCTTAACTACATCGAAGAATAATAGTTAGAGGATCTTTATCCCAGCCTAGGATTTTACCAGGAATAACCTTCTTATTGGAGAATCTATCTCCATGACGGGGCAGGCATGTAAATACAAAGCATCTGGTCTTCTGGTGTGAGTCAGGCCCTCCTCCCAGGTGAGGCCTCCTCCACCTCCCTTCAGGCCCCCCAGTTCCTGAAAATAAGTGCCCTCATTAACCTTTTTGCTTTAGACCTCATGTCCATGTGGATTCTCTATAATCAAATTTGTTCTTTCTTCCTTGAATCTTTCCTGTGCTAATTTGATCGCTAAACCAAACTGAGAAGAAGCCAGAGGGCAGGAGGAAACATCCTCTCCACCCTACGATGCTTGAGCTGGGAAGACTTGTTGGTCAGTCTCAGTCATCTCACTGCCCTCAAAGTCTGGGTGGAGAAGTAGTCAGAGCACCCTGACCTTGTGCACAGCATAAGATTGCCGGGGTGATTTCCCCAGACCTCTGCTAGCCTAGCACCTGGAGCAAAGTAAGGCTTTATAAAATATGCATTGAATGAAGGTGCTTAATTAGTTCTCTGATAGATGTTCATCACTATTGGAGGAAAATGAAATATATATATATAATTTCTTATTGGGGAAGTAATTTAAAAATAAAATCTGCCAACCAGGTGATTTCTCTTTATAAAATGAAGAAAAGAATGACTTGCTTTAAAAGAAAAAAAAAGAATAAATTGATTTTAATAGTGAGTCAGCATTAAATTAGACTTGGTGCTTGTCATGGCCATCCACAAAAGACTAATATTAGTTTTTTTTGGGTCAGAGGAGTGGTAGCTCCTCAATGGGCTTTGTTCGTGATCTGCATGCAGGAGTTCCAAGTTTCATCCCAGCACTACTATTCCTCTGAGCACTGCCAGGATAGACACCCCCACAACAACCCTCAGACCTACACAAAGCTGGTAGTATCCTCTAAGCACCACTGGGTGTGGCGACACCAAAAAGTGTATATATATATATATGTATATATATACATATATATAAAATACTTTACTTAAACACTGTATTTGTCTTTTATATATCTGTCGGCTCAATCCATTACATCCACTGATCATCTTTCTCAAAAAAAAAATGAAACTTTTTATTTAAATTTCTAAAGCAGGAAATTATAACTTGGAACCAAGCAAGTTTATTCAATTTCCACAGTGACAGGAGCTAGAAGACACTCTTCCCTGATCTTCAAAGATATCAGAAAAGATGTTTCTAGGATATAAACCTGGCTGGAGGCATTTCTCCCCTCTCTTTCCTTTTGCTATTGTTGGAATGATGAGGGGTTAAGTACTCATTTGTTTGTTTGGTTGTGCATTGGACCTTGGTGCTCAGTGGCTGGTAGGAAACATCCTTTCTGTGGTGGTGCTCACACACATTCTGCTTGTAGTGCTCCCTGGGGATTGCTGTGATGCTCACACACATGCCTGCAGATGTGTTCATGTGGTGTTTTGGTTGTAAGACTTGTTGGGGGTCAGATGAAGTTGTGAAATATGCTTGTAAGTGATGGACATGGAGAGTATCATGTAAGTGAAATGAGTCAGAGAGGGCCGACATAGAATGACTGAACTCATTTGTGGAATATAAAATAGCATAGGATGATACTAACGCCCAAGGATGATAGAGACAAGACCTAGGAAGATTGCTCCATGGTTGAAAGCCTGCCTCCTGTGCTGGGGGTGAAGGCAGCTGGGAACGAGAAGGGACCACTAAGTCAACGATAATTGGAGGGATCGCTTGGGGTGGGAGATGTGTGCTGAAAGTAGATAAAGGACCAAACATGATGGCCTTTCATTATTTGTATTGCAAACCATAATGCCCCAAAGTAGAGAGAGAGTAAGAAGGACATTGTCTGCCATAGAGGCAGGGGGTGGGGGGTGGGGGGCGGGGGGGATACTGGGGACATTGATGGTGGGAAATGTACACTGGTGGAGGGATGGGTACGCAATCATTGTATGACTGAAACTCAAACATGAAAGCTTGGTAACTGTATCTCATGGTGATTCAATTAAAAAATAAAAAATAAAAGGAAAGAAGAAGAAATAAAGACTTTATTTATTGCCTGAGCACTCACAAGTACCTGCACTCACTTGGCTGTGAGGGGCCAGGGATTTCCCTTTGCGGTAGTGCCAGGCTCCCCGAGAACAGGGCCGTGGGTGTCCCGACAAGGGAAAGCAGTCGAAGTGTCACTGCGGCATTTCAGTGGACTGCACATTACATCTCGTCTGCATGGGTTTTTCTTTTCTGGGAATGCTCCTGTTTGGGATTGCAAGGTAGGGAAAATTTCTCCCTGTTCCTTCTTGGTCCTTTTCACAAAGCTTATAATGAAGTGAATCCATGACAGATTTAAAGGAGAAAAGGAGCAACTGAATTTCAAAATTACGGGGTGCCTTATGACTATACTTGTGCCAGTTTTTATTCTAGATGCCTCGGCCATGTAAAGTTCACCGTGTGTGTGTGTGTGTGTGTGAGAGAGAGAGAGAGAGAGAGAGAGTCTGTATCTGTGTCTGTGTCTGTATAGTGTGTGTACTATGTGTAGGGGAAGGGGTTAATGAGAGATAAAGAGAAGTCAGGGTTGTTCTAATGGCTGCTCTCCACAAAGAAGAAAACATCGCAAGAAAATCTGTGTAACAGTGAACAGATTTCCCTGGCTCTATTCACCGAACATATTTCATTGAGTGCAAGTTTCTGTAGCCGAAGGTCCTTAAAGTGTGTAAGCGTCTAGGTTACTCAGTAAATAGACACAGATCATGAGCTGTGAGTCTGACTGCAGAAAGCACGTCCTTCCCGGTTTCTGCTGTGGTTGCCCAACTTCACCTTGTCAACAGCTATTTCAGGCTGGAAAGGAAGCTGAGGGGAGAAGCATTTCCCCCAAGATTGGTAACAGAGTCGGGGTCATCCATGCCAGGGTAGATCCAGGCTTCCCCACATCACCCCTCCGTCCTGCAAGCCCTGCCCACTCATTGCCCTCGTCCTCTCTTCCACCCTCAACGCCCTCCTCTCTGTCAGCTATCACCATGGGGTCGGGGGAGTTGAGATTCCATGAGCTGATGGAGTGATCAAGTGATCACTCAGCTGATAAAGTGCCTGGGAGAAAGCTTAAGACAGAAAAGGGAGAGACAGAGGAAAAGAAAGGGAGCAGAAATAGCTTAACTGGCCAGGCTGACAGAGCTTACGGTTCCAAGCAAAGGGCCGGGGATTAGCTCCTAGGTGAGAGAGAAAGGAAGAAGGGAAGGAAGGAAGAAAAGCAGGAAAGGAGGTAGGGAGGGATGAAGGGAGAGAGGAAGGAAGGCAGGCAAGTCCGGAATCTGGTGGAAGGAGGAAGGCACTGGTGGTGGGATTGGTGCTGGACCATGGTACGTCTAAGACCCAACTACGAATGACTTTATAAGTCATTGTGCTTTAATAAAATAGGAAAGGAAAGAAGCCAGGAAGGCAGGCAGGCAGGAAGGAGTGGATACCAGTGTAGATAAATGAGAAACTGCTTCTGCAAGGGTCGACTGCGGGGGGCCAGTGCTGAGAGTCCGACTCTTGCACGAACTACTGAGCTTATCCACCTGTACTGAACCGGCCCCGGGCAGGGCAACGACGGAGCCTCCGGCCGTTCACCTTCAGCCCATCCCTCAGTGCCCGGGTGTGTCAGACGCGCCCCCAAGGGTCATCAAAGGCCCCCTCGGGGGTCCCTTGGCGGGACGTCGTTCGGGCAGAGGCGAGGCTGACTGGCGCGGGTCAGCACTGCTTCCACGAGGAAACCCAACGAAGGGGCAGGACAGCTGCCCCGCGGGGTGGGAGGCGACTGCATTTCCCGAGGAGCGCGCACCGCTGCTGCGCTCCTGCTGCCGCGCTGCCCTCCCTCCCCTGCGCGGTTGGGGACGGGGCCCCTCTGCCCGCGAACTGCATGCAGCCAGGCCCAAGCTGCAAGGGTGCGGCAGAACCTGGGGGTGGGGGTGGCGGAGGGTGGGGGTGGGGGCGTCGAGAGCGGAGCCAGCGGGCCCGCTCCCGGCCCCCTCCGCCCCGGGGGCCGAGCCTGCGCGAGCCGGTCCGCGCCCTCCCGCCGCCTCTTCTTCGGCTGGCCAGTCGGGGCTGGGCGGAGGCGCGTCCTTGTCGCTGGGCCCGGGGGCTTGGTGCAGCCGCCGCCTCGCCCGGGGGTAGAGCAGCCGTCCCGGGGGTGGGGGGACGCCCCCCAGCCGTGCCTCCTGCGGCGGCCGCCCGTGCTCCCGGACCCGGAGGCGCGCGCTGAGCTCCGCGGCGGACCGTGCGCGCCGGCGGCCGTCGGGGCCCCCGCGGGACGCGCGCACCATGCGGTGGCCGCCCCTGCTGCTGCTGCCGCTGCTCGCCTGCGTCTCGCCCCGCGTGAGTACCGCGCCCCTCGGGGTGGGTGTGCAAAGGGGGACTCCCCAAGATCTTGCCCTGCGCGGCGAGGACCGTGATCCTCACACACCCCAGTCCCCCGCAACAGCCCTAACCTCTGTGCACGCCTTGGCGCCCGAGGAACCCCTGCGTGCGCGCCCGGGAGTGAGGCTTGCAGGCACAGGCTCCCGCCCGGCACCCCACCTCTGCCTCCGGGCGGTGCCTCGACGGGAATCCGGGGCGCCCCAGGTAGTGGCTGGTGTGCGCCGGGCACTTTGTCCCTGGTACTTCCCAGAAACCTTGGCATCGCCTTTGCAGGCTGATCTAATCACCCTCACTTTATGGGCAAAAGCATCTGAGGCTGAACATCCTGACCCCGGGGAAAATTATTGGAACCCACCTCCCCCCAAATCTCTCTCTCTCTCTCTCTCTCTCTCTCTCTCTCTCTCTCTCTCTCTCTCTCTCTCTCTCTCTCACACACACACACACACACACACACACACACACACACACACACACACACACGGGACCCACATGGGAAACCTTCAGAAAGCCGCAACAGCTTCCGGGTCTGGGATGGGACATTTGGCCACGTCCTGCGTCCTTGTTCCAGTGGGATTTGGTTCCCTACTGTTTGCATGTCTGGGGACCCCTGGGAACCCCCATGCTGGGAGGAGTTTGGAGAGAAAAAGAGAAGGCGGCGGGCGATGGGGCGCGTGGCTCGTTTTACTTTCCCACACCAATTCCTGGGAATCCCCAGCCTCTCCCTCCTGTTCTGTGAATGAGAGAAGGAAGAGGGATTGCGCCCAGCCTGGTTGCACGGCAAGAATGACTCCCCACTCCGCACCACCCCAGCAGCCCCTAGCCAGGTAGGGGTGGGGGTGGGGAGCTCTCTATAGAGGGCAGGGCAGGACCTACAAAGCGCTGCAGAGAAGATTCCAGAGCGTTTCCTTCCCATCAACATTTCAAACTAGCATCTCTGGCTTAGGTCCCAAGAAGCTCTGCGGGGTAAGTGCTTGAGGACCCAATTGTGAGCTCTCATCTGTGTCCTGGGCAAGTCCCTGGAGAGGCCCCTGGTCTTCTGCTCTCTTGACCTCGCCTCTTTAATTCTCAGAAAGTCTCTTGCTCCTCCTGAGAGCACTCAGGATCCTCCCTGCTGCTGGTGCCATGCCCGCAACAGTCCGGTGGCGTGAGATCTGGGGATCTTGAGCCCAGCTCCAGTAGAGCTCCGACCCCCGCTTCTCCTCAGAGGCAGTGCTCATATTGTGACAGTATCACTCGTTTTCTGAACAGGACCCATGAATTATTGATGTGTGCATGGGGACGGACGTTTAGAGCCAAATACACCTCACAGGTGTGTTGATGAGTAGTGCCCGGGATGAGAGAGGCAAAACTCCTTGGCTGTGACCCTCCTAAGCCTTCTTACGTATTTGCAGTGACCCTCAGAAAAATCAACAGATATGTGGTGCCAGAACTGAGGGCCAGTCTGCATGTTGGTGTCTCTTTGAGCTGTAGAGATAGTAGAGCATGGAGAAGAATTTTGTTAATGAAGAGGTAAGGCCTTGTGGCGACCCTGGTTCAAATCCCCGGCATCACATAACGTCCCCTAAACATTACTAGATATCACTCCTCCAATACTGAATGCTCTGTGTCTTATCAGGAGGTTTTTGTTTTATAGTCAAAGGTATTTTATTACAATATTTTATACATGCAGACCTTAAGCACTACCTATAATATATTTTTTAACATAAAGCCAGTATCCCCCTTTCTTGGGATAAAACAGATTCTTACACCTTTGTAAGCCTATTCAGTTTTCCCCTTAAATTTTACTTTTCTGGGGCTGGAGAAATAATACAGTGGATAGATTGTTTGCTTTGCACGTGACAGACCTGGTTCATTCCTGGTATCACATGAGCACTGGTCCCCTGAGCACTCTAGGAGTGATTCTTGAGTATAGAGCCAGAGTAACTCCTGATCATTGATGGGTGTGACACAATAAGCAAAAAAAAAAAATTCTCCCACCTTTTTTTGGGTGAGTGGGCATGCCTGGAAGTGTCAGGGTTATTCCTGGCTCTACACTCAGGAATCACTCCCAGCTAAATACATTTTAATGTCCAGGGGAGCCTAGGTTTTCTCAAAGTTAGTAGGGGGAATATGAGAGCCCCTACTTGGTATAGGGTGCCAAAAAAAAAAGATGTACCATTGTACTCTTGCCCCATACCTTCATCTTACAGAGGAGCAGAATGAGCCCCCCAGAGAGAAGGGACCTGTCCCCAAGTCACCAAGTCAGGGGGGCACCAAACTGGGGCTAGGACCAAGCTGTCTTGGTTCCCCGCCACCCAGGGCTCCATCTGTGCTCAGAGCTCCTGTGTCACCTGCTGTTTTCAGCTGCTGGGGCCTGGCCTGGGTTATTCCGAGAGGGCGGTCTGTGTGTGAGTCTGTATGGGTCTCCGGTTGTTTTATAGGCGTTTCAAGACCTGAGGCCTCACACTTCTTGGCAGAAAACTCCTTTATTAAATAGAAATGGAATTGACCTACTTTGGTTGGAGTATTTCCCAACCTGTGAAGCCTGGCTTTTCTATTGTCTCACTCGGAATGGCCAGGCATTTGTTTTTGAAAATGTAAGTGCTTTCAAAGAAATGTAAGTGCTTTTGTTTGCGGCTCCTTTTCGAGGGAGATCATCAGTACCCTCTTAACTGAAGCAGGTGGTTCGTGAAGGTGGTTCATAAAGTGGTTCATGAAGCTTATGCTTAGCTTGCCACAAGTGACCCCCTCGCCCCTGAGCACTGCTGGGTGTATACTCCCCTCTCTAAGAAATGATGTTTATGGGTCCAGGTTTTTGAGAATTCCACAGCAAACCTGACCATATCTTCCTTTGCTTCCCCCCTACTCCCCACCCCTACCCTGTGAAGCTCAGGATTTACACCTAGGGCAGTGTTGGAATCACTCACTGGCATATGTCTCCACCCAGAACACACACTTCAAGCTTGAGCAGTGGGGCCTCGTCGAGTTTACCCACCAATCCTAGTGCCTGTCGGAACAGCAGTGAGCTCAGTCAATGTGTATTGTTGAATGAATGAGTGAGTGACGTGATGATGATTTTCATAGGAGGGTCTCAAGTTGGGATCAGTTCCTGCAGCAAGCAAAGAGGAAAAAAGCACCTTAGACTGGAGGGTATGCTGTGCCTGTGGAGCCTGGTTTCGATCCCCACAGCACTTGTTTCCCCAAGCACCGAGCTGAGAGTAGACACAGAGCACAGCTGGGAGTGGCCCCCAGAACCACAAAACAAAAATGATGCAACTTGAGAGCAGTCACTGTTTACAGAGCTATACATGAGAGCATCAGGCAAAGGGGAAATTGTCATTTGAGGAAGAACTTGGTGTCTGGAAAACCACCAACTTGATTTTCTTCGTGGGTGAATGGGTGGTTGGGGCTGCATTTTCCTTTGATGTTGATACAACAATGCTTTATTTCCAAGTTTGGGCTTTGAACAAGGAACGGGCCAAGGAGAAAAGCAATTTCCCTCTTTTAGGAAATGATAGGGTGGGGTCTCTAGAGGCAGGGTGAGGAGAGGGAGCCAGCTAATATTTTGTTGTGGGGAATAGTCCTGTGCACTGTGTGATTGTCCAGTAGTATTATTGGCTTCTACCCACTAGATGCTTCTATCCATTAAAGCGTCCTTTCAAGTAAGGACCATAAGAAAATGTCTCCTGGGCTGGAGAGATACCACAGTAGATAAGGCTCTTGCCTTGCATGAGCTGGCCGCAGTTCAATCCCCGGCATCCCATATGGTCCCCCAGGAACCCCCAAGAGTGATTCCTGAGTGCAGAGCTAGGAATAATCCCTTAGCCCCCCTCAAAAAAAAAAACAAAATTAAGAATAAATATAATTAAATTAAAAATTTAAAAAATAATTTAGGAAGGACTGGAGAAATAGTATCGCATACAAGGCACTTATTGGCTGAGCCTTTCCAGGAGAGTGATCCCTAAGAACTGAGCCAGGAGTAAGCCCTGAGCACTGCTGGTGTGGCCAAAACTCCAAACAAAAAACAAAACAAGAACATAATTCAGGTGGTAGAGAGATAGCCCTGGCACCTCATGGTCCACCCCAGTGTGAGCTATCAGGTCCACACTGCTAGACCCAGTGTAACTGGGGGTTTTCCCAGGCCCTCCAGCACTGCTGGGAAGAACCACCTCCCCAAACCATAAAACAAATACTGCACTACACACAGCATTGTACCGAGGAGTTGAAAGATTAACTTGTGCTTTCAAAATCCTACAGAAGGTACGGTGGTTTAGAGGAGTCATTCTCTTGGCTTTGATACTGCCCTTAGATTTCTATAGAGCTCACCTCTCCCTGCCCCCTCATCCCTATCCTCCCCTATTGCTTCCTCACCAAGAGAGGTGGCAACTGTCTTCCAGAGCCCCTCTAAGGAAGCCCAGGAAGGAAGCTCTGTCAGCCCAGCAACCCTGCAGGGGGCCCCCATTTGGTCTCTGTTTCTTGGGTCTTTGCAAGCTGAGTTCTCTCCCCTCTGACCTTCACTGAGCCTGGGATAGCCTGCAGCCCCGTGAGGTCCACAGCACTCAGATCCTATCTGCTTGCTTACATTACAAACAGAGGGATCCTGGGGCTGCCCAGCCTCCACACTCTCATTCCCAGGGGCCCCTGTGTGGATTCTCTCCTGGGTCATCGTGTTTGTGAGTGAGGAGGAATAGCCCCAACCGTGGCCACCATGACTCCTGAGTTTGCTCCAGACCTCCCTACACTCAGCTCTAGACACTGATGTCCATGAGTCCTTTCAAATTTCAGACCCTATCACTTCCCCCTTCTTTGAATCCTCTTTCCCGACTGTCAGGAGGACTGGGATGAACTTCCCCTTACTAATCTCTTGCCCAGGTAGTTGTGTTTAAATTTCACCTCTTCCTTCTTCTGTCCCATCTGTCTCAGTGACCTTGTGGCATGAGAAGATACTACAGATGTGGGGGGCTCTGTCAACCAATCTTAAGTCATCTCACAATTCTGGAGAGTGGATATCTCAGATCAAGAACCATTGTGGGGAAGTTGGAGATGTGGCTCAGGTGACAGAGCCTTGCATGTGTGAGATCCTGGGTTCTCTCTCTGGAACTGCATGCCTTCCACTGCCCAGCACCACCAGCTGTGGCCCTCTGCCGCTAAGCACTGCTGGGTCTTCACACCACTGGGAGTAGCTCCAGACTTTTGAACACTGCTGGGTGTGACCCTCCCTCTACCCTTAAAGAAAACCAGACTTGTGAGAGAGCATCTCCTACTTGTGATGGTCTTGTCTTCACACATCCTTTCCTCTCAGCAAAGAGAGAGAGAGAGAAAGAGAAAGAGAGACAGAGAGAGACAGAGACACAAAGAAAGACAGAGGCAGAGAGACAGAGACAGAGAGACAGAGAGAGACACATACATACAGAGAGAGAGAGAGAGAGAGAGAGAGAGAGAGCTTATGATGTCTCCTTTCATAAGGGCACTAACTGTTGGATAAAGGACTCACACTTAGGACTTCAGTTACCTGAATTTCTCCCTTCTTGACCATGTGTTCAGATGCATCTTGCAGGGCACTGTGCAAGTATGTGGCCATGAGGGGTGTGGCTGTAGCCATCTCATCATCTCAGTGGAAGTGCCCGTTCCATGCCCCTCTGCACAGCTCTGCCTCTGTGCTGTCTTCATGATCAGATTCTTGACGGGCTCATTCCACTAGCAGAGCAGCCTGGCCTGGTCTGTGGAACCAGTGGGGCGAGGGTTGGGCATTTTCCCTCCTAACTCCCACTCTCTAGGCCTTTCTGGCCGCAGCTCTTCCTCCATGTCGTGAGCTCCAGCTTTCTGGAAGAAGCCTCTGTGATCATTGCCTCCACTTCCCCTCACTCTTGGCCTCCACCACTTGGCTGCCAGTCCACTCCCTATGTCCCCCCACTCCTTACACGGGTGGATTTAATTTTGTTACATTTACTAGACAATTCCCAGTGCTGGTCCCACCTGGGGCACACGTGGTTCTTGGAAAAGGCTCTGATGTCATGAATGATGGCACTGAGAACCCACACTTATCCCCAGAGTGTGCTTGACATAGTGGGGTATGAGGCACGGGTCCCAGGGACACTCCTGTGCATTCTCCTCCCCCCTCACCTCACCCTTAGCTTCTGCTTTTTACTGGCACCTGGTTCCCAGCCCGCCCCGCTGTCTGTTCCTCCTCGCAGCCCTGTAGGGTTCGTTCCCGGGACTCTGCCTTTGGCCCTTGCCCATCTCTCCCAGCTCACACTCACCATGTGATGATTTTCCAAGCTGTCTTGTGTTTGCAGTTCCTTTTTCTCTTTCTTCTTTCTTTCTTTCTTTCTTTCTTTCTTTCTTTCTTTCTTTCTTTCTTTCTTTCTTCCTTCCTTCCTTCCTTCCTTCCTTCCTTTCTTTCTTTCTTCCTTCCTTCCTTTCTTTGCTTTTTGGATTACACTCACCGATGCTCAAGGGTTACTCCTGCTGGCTCTGCACTCAGGAATTACTCCTGGCGGTGCTCAGGGGACCACATGGAATGCAAGGGATCGAACCCAGATTGGCCATGTGCAAGGCAAATGTCCTACCTGCTGTATTGTCACTACGGCCTATGTTTGCGGTTCTTAAAGCCATCAAAATAGGAGCTATGACTCTGACCGTTCTTAGCTTCCAAGTTCAACAAGCTTTAGGAACGAGGCTGACTTTACTCCCCAGCTATCCAGAAGAAAGCAAGTGGGCACAGCTCCTTCCCTTTAACCCAGTCAGTTCAGGGGAGAAGGGCCTTCTGGTGGGAAGTTGTGAACTAGTGGAGCAGGTAAACATGCTTACCAAGAAAATTCCCCCAAGACAGGGACAGTGAAAGCAAGACACAAAATCATGCAGTTACAGATAGGGATTACATAGTTTGGGTGACCTAGAGTGGCACTGACAAAGATTCAAAGGTGACACTCCTCATGAATAAAACCTAGATGTGTAAAGTCTCATAAAGTTTACAGCTCTTTCAAAAAAAAGTACTGTGATAACACCCTGCACTATTGTAGGGCCGAAGGATAGTACAAGGGTCGGGCACTTACTGTATCGCTGCCTGTCCAGCTTTGATCCCTGGCACCACATTTAGTTCCCTGAATCCTGCCAGGAGTAATCCCTGAGCTCTGAGCCAGGAATCAACCCTGAGCACTGCTGGATGTGGCCTCCAAACCAAACTAATAGTGATAAATGAAAAAAAATGTACCTTATAAACACATCTATATTATATAAGCCAAAACTGAATTTACAGTTTGGAATACAAAAATTGGTCTTCCTGGAGGACTCCATGGGAAAATTGATATTCGCCTCTGCCTCTGTACAGGAGAAAGAATTTGGTTCAGAGAGTCCAAGGACTCCTTGGAAATGTCCCCGGGGAACTAAGTTGGCAATATTGCACAGTGGTTGTATTCAGAACCTTGGAGGACAACTGTGATAAGTTGTTGATGAGGCCAAGGCCTGTGGATTTTGTCATCAACAAGAAAAAAAAATTAACATAAAAATGTTTAAGGGGCTGGAGTGATAGCACAGCAGGTAGTGCATTTTTGCCTTGCACACGACAGACCAGGTTTGATTCCCAGCATCCCATATGGTCTGCCAAGCACTATCAGGAGTAATTTCTGAGTGCATAGTAACCCCTGTGCATCATTGGATGTGATCCAAAAAGAAAAAAAAATTTTTTAAAGAACCAAATTTTTATCAAAAATGTTGTGGTATGTGGGGCTAGAGCGAAAGCACAGCGGGTAGGGCGTTTGCCTTGCATGTGGCCAACCTGGGTTCGATTCCCAGCATCCCATATGGTTCCCCAGGCACCGCCAGGAGTAATTCCTGAGTGCAGAGCCAGGAGTAAGCCCTGAGCATTGCCAGGTGTGACCCCAAAAGCAAACAAACAAACAAACAAACAAAATGTTGTGGTATGGAGCCAGGAATAGGCCACCTCTTCCCATCTTCCCACCCCCTGGCATCTTGGCAGTCACACCCACAAACTGCCTCCGGGTGCCATTTAAGCACATTAAAGATCCATGATCCAGAGATTCACAAATAAATGCCAGGATCCAGAAATTCACAAATAAATCTCGGAAGAGAGCAGCATACTGCAGAGATCTCTCCAGACCCCAATTACTTAAACTTTTAGAATTCCAGAAGCATGCGGCTGCATTTCTCATGCTATTCATGAATAAGCAATACAAAATAAATTATTTAGCATCTGTCTTTGGGACAGATTTGAGCAGTGGTGGGAAAATTCAAAATAATAGTGGTGTGAAGGTGTAACAGTGGTGGGATTGGTGTTGAAATAGTGAATGCAATCAATTATTGTAAGCAACTTTATTAAATAATTTTTTAAATGTTGTGGTGGATCAGAACCATAATGCAGCGGGTGGGACACTTGCCTTGTACACGGCCAAGCTTGGTTTGATCCCCAGCATCACGTATGGTCCTCTGAGCCTGCCAAGAATGATTTCTGAGCACAGAGCCAGGAGTAAGCCCTGAGCGCACCATTGGGCTGGGGAAAGAAATGAAGGAAGGAAGGGAGGGAGGGGAAAAAGGGAGGGAGGAGGGAGGATGAAGGAAGGAAGGAAGGGAAGGAAGGAAGGAAGGAAGGAAGGAAGGAAGGAAGGAAGGAAGGAGGGAGGGAGGGAGGGAGGGAGGGGGAAGGAAGGAACATGTTGTGCTTCAAATATTTAAAAAGCCAAATGCTGACATGATTTATGACTTTAGTGTGTTTATTTTGGTTTTGGGCCATGCTTTGCAGCGCTGCGTGGTCACTCCCAGCAGCGCTTGGGGTGCCATGTGGTGCTGGGGATCAAACCAGGGCCTCCTCCCCACACAGCATGCACACCAGCCCTTTGAGCTGTCCAACAATCTGTTTTCTTTTTTTTTTTTTTTTTTGCTTTTTGGGTCACACCCAGCCAATGCTCAGGGGTTCCTCCTGGCTCTGCACTCAGGAATCACTCCTGGCGGTGCTCAGGGGACCATATGGGATGCTGCGAATGGAACCCGGGTTGGCCGCGTGCAAGGCAAACGCCCTACCTGCTGTGCTATTGCTCCAGCCCCCCAACAATCTGTTTTAAATTCCCAATGTAAAGGTGGCATGGACTCAAATGCTAAATTAAGAGGACGATATATGTAATAGAGGTTTGGAGTCTGGTTAGATAAATAGTAAAATTATAAAGAAAAGCACCATTTTAAGACCCCGCAAAGTTACTAAATTTGAGAGATATGCTTTTCAAATGTGTATAGATCTGAGGTGCAATTTTCATGACCCCCCAGCACCCCATGCCGGGTACCATATTTGGCGAGCAAAGAAAGAAGTGGTTCTGTTCAAACCATTTGCTCTCTCTGCTACTGGGCTGGAGGGATAGCACAGTGGTAGGGCGGGTGCCTTGCACTTGGCCAGCCTGGACAAGCCAGGTTCGATTACCCTGCCCCTCTCGGAGAGCCTGGCAAGCTACTGAGAGTATCTCGCCCACACAGTAAAGCCTGGCGAGCTCCGTGTGACTTATTCGATATGCCAAGCACAGTAACAAGTCTCACAATGGAGACATTACTGGGCCCGCTCCAGCAAATCAATGAACAACGGGAGGACAGTGCTACGGTGCCATTGGTAAGGTTTCCCTTAACACTGACAAGCAACTCTCCAGACAACACCTGGCTCCTACAGGCCAGTCCTGTTCTGGGGGCATCCCCCACCCCCTCCATCCCACCCCAGATTCCCTGTGCTGTGGGACTCCTCTGACCTCTGAGACTCACAGCACATTTGGGCCAACTGTACTTCTGACCAGCCGGCTTTAAGCTGAGGCTTCCCACAAGCCCCACCCTGGGTTTTAGAATTTGGAAGAATGGCTTCTTTACTTCTTTTTTTAATTTTTTTATTTTTTTATTAGTGAACCACCGTGAGGTACAGTTACAAACTTATGAACTTTCGTGTTTGCATTACAGTCATATAATGATCGTTTACCCATCCCTCCACCAGTGCCCATTCTCTGCCACCAATGTTCCCAGCATCCCTCCCGCCACCCCCACCCCATCCACCACCACCCCACCCTGCCTCAGTGGCAGGGCATTCCCTTTTGTTCTCTCTCCTTTTGGGTGTTGTGGTTTGTAGTCGAGGTATTGAGCAGTCTATAGTCTACTTTCAGCACACATCTTTCAACCCAAATGGGTCCTCCCAACATCCTTTACTTGGTGTTTCCTTCTCTCGCTGAGCTGCCCTTTCCCCCAGCAGTGAGGCCGGCTTCCAAGCCGTGGAGCAAACCTCCTGGTCTTTATCTCTACTACTCTTGGGTGTTAGTCTCCCATTTTGTTATTCTATAGTCCACAGATGAGTTATTCTATGCCTGTCCCTCTCTTTCTGACTCATTTCACTTAACATGATACTTTCCATGTTAATCCACTTATATGCAAATTTTATGACTTAATCTTTTCTAACATCTGCATAGTATTCCATTGTGTAGATGTATCAAAGTTTCTTTAACCAGTCATCTGTTCTTGGGCACATGGTTTTTTTTTTTTTCCAGATTTTGGCATTGTAAACAGTGCAGCAATGAACATACAAGTGCAGATGTCATTTCTACTATACTTTTTTTTTGCCTCTCCAAAATATATTCCCAGGAGTGGTATTGCTGGGTCAAATAGGAGCTCAATTTCTAATTTTTTGAGAATATTAGATACTGTTTTTCAAAAGGGCTGAACCAGTCAGCATTCTCACCAACAGTGAAGGAGAGTCCCTTTCTCCCCACATCCATGCTAACACCGGTTGCTTTTGTTCTTTTGGGTTTGTGTCAGTCTCTGTGGTGTGAGATGATATCTCATTGTTGTTTTGATCTGTATTTCCCTGATGATTAGTGATATGGAGCATTTTCTCATGTGCCTTTTAACCATTCGGATTTCTTCTTTGAGAAAGTTTCTGTTAATTTCATCACCCCATTTTCTGATGGGGTTGGATGTTTTCTTCTCGTAGAGTTCAACCAGTGCCTTGTATATTCTTGATATCAACCCGTTATCGGATGGGTATTGGGTGAATATTCTTCGCAGCTTCTTTACTTCTTTTCAACTCTTTACTTGTTTCTCTGGTTGGTCATAAAAGATAAGGTGCTGGGCAGTCAAATGCTAGTGATGCAGAAGGCAAGGAAGGGGGGTGTGCAGAGTCCCCAGCCTCCCGACCCCCTCTCAGAGCTTCGAGGGACTCACCAGCCTGGAAGCTTTCTGAACCCCTATACAGGTGTTTAAGGGGGTTTCCCTGCCTGGGCTGCCCAGTGAGACCATCATCAGCTCTTGGGGACCAGCTCAGACTCGAGTCCCTCTCCTCTCTCCATTGGGAACTGGGGTGAAGCCAAAAGTTTCCACTCTCTGACCGCATGTGGCCTTTCTGATGCCTGGCCTTCCTCCTAAATTTATGTGGGACCCTCAGCTACCGGTCATCTCATTATACAAAGAGTCGCTCATCATCCCGGAGGTTCTAAGGCTCTTTAGGAGCTTTTGTATCAGGAACCGGAGACTTAAGATTAAATATGATCACAAAGGACGCTCCCTCTCGCCGCTCTCAGGAAATTGCAAGGGCTTTGGAATCTCTGTGCCAAGAACCAGGAACAAAGGCCAGATATACATATTCCTCATTATATCACAATATCACATTAGGGCATCCGGTTTTAACATGGCAGATTAACTACACGTGTTTATTTGTCCTGCCCTGGGACACTCCATTGAAACAACAGCAAAGGAACAGGAAGGCTGTCAATGTGCAGAATCGAGGAGAACAAAGACACGAGGCAACGAGAAAGCGGAGATGTCAGGAACTATTTGGGGAGAGGAAAACCAGCATTGGTGTGGGGGAAATAGCAGCTTCAATGCCTGCAGTGGGCATCTTGGTTACAGGGGACATGAAGAAAGACCATCCAGGAGGCTGTATGCACCCTAGAAAGACATCAAACGTGGAGGAGAGGCCCCCAAATAGAAGGCCCCTCTATTTAGAGAATTCCTCTAAAAAGAGGGGCCCCACTGGGTTTGGTTATGTTACAGTGAAGTGTGCCTGTCAGCCAACTGTTCAGGAGCACAGTGGATTCCAAGACATGTTAGTGCCTCAGGCTTAAATATAACATTGAAGAGGCCTTCAGTCTGGATACAAACTTTGATAAAACAGGGACAAAAAAATGAGAAAACCTTACATTACATGACAGTCGTTAGCACTACACTGTCCACTGTCCTCCCATTGTTCATTGATTTGCTCGAGCGGAAATGAGTAATGTCTCACAACAAATTGTGAGACTTGTTGTTACTGTTTTTGGCATATCGAATATGCCATGGGGAGCTTACCAGGCTTTGCCATGCGGGCGAGATACTCTCGATAGCTTGCCAGGCTGTCCAAGAAGGGTGGGAGAATCGAACCTGGTCGGCTGCGTACAAGGCAAACGCCCTATCTGCTGTGTTATTGCTGTAGCCCATAATAATAGTTAATGTCTTAAAATGCAACCTTATGAAGGTGTTAGGGTTGTCACCCCAGGATGTGGTTAGTAGTAGAGTGCCAACCTTCCTTTATTTTTATTTATTTATTTTTTTGCTTTTTGAGTCATACCTGGCGATGCTCAGGGGTCACTCCTGGCTCTGCACTCAGCAATCACTCCTGGCGGTGCTCAGGAGATCATATGGGATGCTGGGATTCGAACCTGGGTTGGCTGCATGCAAGGCAAACGCCCTACCCGCTGTGCTATCGCTCCAGCCCCAGCAGCCTGCCTTTTAAGCAGGAAGCCTGAGTTTGATCCCTAGCAGCACCCCACATATGCCCAGTATGATTCTGGCGGTAATATTATTTCTGATACCTGGCATCTCAACAAAGTGTGTGGTCGGTAGCACACGGCAACCAAGGCTGTGTGAGCACTGCAACTAAAGTGTGCCAGTCCTAGATCTAGCACCACAGCTTAGAGTGGGAGCACCACAGTTAACATAACTAAACATACAACCTTCAGTCATTGCAACAGCAGCATCAAAGGACAGGGAAGGGACGTGGGCAACAGTCAAAGGGAAAGATGCTGGAACCAAGAAGTGTGAAAAAGAGAAAGTGGTGGAAACGGAAGCATTGGGGAATTAGAAAGCCTTTTTGGAAATTATCTGGTGACAAAACATTTCTTAGAAAACCCACCAGATAGGGCCAGAGAGATTGTATACTGGGTGAGGCTCTTGCATTGCATATAGTCAACCTACATGTTTAATCCCTGGCACCCTATATGGCCCACCCTGAGTGCACCTGAGCACAGAGCCAGGTGTAAGCCCTGAGCACCGCCAGATGTGACTCCTCCTTCCCCCCCAAAAGAGAAATGCCTTCACAGTATAGAAGAAAAGTATCCTTAAGTAAAGTAAAGTAAAGGCCCTCCCGTTGATCGTCGATTTGCTCGAGCGGGCCCAGTAACGTCTCCATTGGAGACTTTGTTGTTACTGTGTCTGGCATATCGAATACTCTCGGTAGCTTGCCGGGCTCTCCGGGAGGGGCGGAGGAATCGAACTCGGGTCGGCCATGTTGGCCGCGTGTAAGGCAAACGCCCTACCCACTGTGCTATCGCTCCAGCCCAGAAGAAAAGTATCCTTAGCCTAGAAATTTCCACCCCAGTTACTAGTTAGACTCATGAAAGCATAGATTTGCAGTTTAATCTCATGTAAGCATGCTCAGCAAGTTACTAGAGCATGGGCGTCTCCAAACAAAGAAGCAAGACGAGGGAACAGACCCTCTAACCAGCCGAGCCAGAGCCAGCACAACCCAGACGGAGCCAAGGTTACAGCTGTGGTAAGGACGGCTCCTGAGGTCACACAAATAGGGCTGTTGATAGATGCCGAACAGAGCTGTTGGAACGCTTGGGAAAAAATGCAGCCATATGCACAAAGAAAACTAATCAAATGAAGAAAACAAAGTAATTATTGATCTCAGGAAAAACAACATGTCCAAGAAGAGACGTAATCATTTTACGCAACTAGAACAATATTTCATAGTCAGAGGAAGTCATTATAAATAGGACCATTTAACTAAAAATTAAATCAAGAGAACTGTGTAATGTTGCAGAGAGAGATGTCGAGGTAAGGGGATTTCAAGACAACTAAATATTTATTTTCTGCAATAGGGTTTTGGATAATGTCTCAAATGAAGAAATCCAGGAGTAGAGGAGGATGACTTTTGAATAGAGAGGAAAATGAACACCCAAGAGAGTGGAAAGTGGCATATATGGAGAACAGGTAGAGGTTATGGAAATGGGGCAGCTCTTTTTCATTATAATTTCTTTGGTAGTAAAAATAAAAGAAAGAATGTGCATAAAAACATTTCATTTGTTTGGGGTGCCCTGGAAGTGCTCAGGGGCCACTTCCAAACTTGGTGCTTGAAGGTTGTTCTCAGAGGTACTTGGGGAAGGTACCGGGAGATGATAGGGGTCAATCTAGGCCTCCTTCACATAAAAAAATATGTTGCAGCACTCTGAGCTATCTTTCTAACCTCAAATTCAATTTTTAAAAACCAGTTAAGCCCAGCTTTGCCCCCTTTCCCCCAGTGCTAAAAATCTAACTTATATAAGGCACATGTTCTACCACTGAGCTGCATACATCCCTGGGCTCAAAGTAGCTTTTTAAGACTCATAGTTCTTGGTTTTCCTTTCCCCTTCCCTTCCCTTCATTGTTGTGATGATCACGCTTGGCTGGGCTGCTCAGACTTTTCGTTGTGGTACTGCAGAGGTCACACACCAGACTGTGATGCCTGTATACTCAGGTGCATGAATCATTAGCAGGAGTAATAGAAAAAAGCTCACCTGCCCCATCTTCCAAGAGTCCCTAGTGCTCCTTTTAACCTCCCTACCATAAACTGTTCCAGATCTTTCCATTGCAAGCTTCTCCAGCCTATGGGATGCAGTCTCAGTCAGAAGCAGGATCAGTTAGCCGGGAATCCAGCCTGGGTTGGCTGTGTGCATGGAGAGCCCCCTACCCTCTGTATCACTCTGGACTTCACCAAACCTATTAAAAATTTAAAAAGACTTAAGGTCTTGATTAACACGAGATTCAACGTGGACAGGCGTCAGACTGTTGGGGCCGCCTAGCTCTCCCTGTCGTGTTCTCTGTTCACCCCGGAGAAGGGCTGCCTCCCCCACTCTGGACGCGGGCCTGGCTTTGCCGACCATCCCCATGTGCAATGGTCCCTGCGCCGTCCCTCCTGCTCATGGAACATCCCTGTGGAGTCATTATTAGCAATGAACAATCTGGCCTTGGCCTTGCAGGTGGGAGCCGTGTCCCGGCTGTGTGAAGTGCTGCGGGTGCTGCAGGAGGAGCAGGAGCAGTGCCTGCGGGAGCTCTTGGAGGAGAGAATGAGAGACCCTCACCCAGAACCGCCAGTGCCAGGTACGAAGACTTCCCGTGCTCACGCGGGCCCCACCGCCTCGGGGGAGGGTCATCACCGGGGCCCACTGGGGAGACAGGGCTCATTCAGACAGCCGCGGCCCGCTGGACGGTCTCCAGACCCCCCAAAGCCTGATCATCAACACACGCTCCTTTCCTCTGGGCTTTTGGAAACTGCCAGTGTCTTCCGGCATGAGCTTCTGCCTGGTGACCTTCCCGAGGTCAGCACTGGGTGAGATGAGGTACCTCATCCTTCCCCTCAACTCCCCTGTCAGATGAGCAAGGCTGTCCGAACGACGTGGTGGGGTAGGAAAACCTGGGGTCTGATGACGACTGGTCCTCACTGGCTGACCTCAGATAAATTCTTTGGCCATCTGAGCCTAAATGGGGTGGGCTTTGGGGTCATACCCGACAGTGCTCAGGCTCTAGGCTCAAGGATCATCATTTCTAGTGATGCTCAGGGGATCAAGGATCAAAACAAAATCAACTGCATACAAGGCAAGGACTAAATCATTGCACTATCTCTCTGGCCCCAGGCTTGCAGATTTTTATTTAATTTCTTTGTTTTGTTTTGTTGTTTGGAGCCATACCTGGCAGTGCTCGGGGGATCATATGCAGTATTTGGGACCAAACCCTGTTCAGTCCACGCAAGGCCAGAGTCTGACCCTTGCACTCTCTCCAGCCCCTAGACATGCATTTTTGAAAGCTCATTCTGACAGCAGACATGACAAATGCCCTTGAAGAATGGAAGCCTGCAGGTCAGAAAAGCAGATGGGAGGGAGGCTCAGTGGTCACAGGAGAAATCACAGGGCTCAAATGAGGGCCAGAGCTTTGCAAAAAGAAGAGAAGGCATTCTTAATACTGGGGTTCCAGACATCTGAGCTGTCTCCGTGCGGAGAGGCCAAAGGCATTAGAAGGATCTATATTCCTAATCTATAGAATGAAGTTATAATTGACTTCAAGATAATAGCTATGCATGAGATAAAGTAAGATAGCAAAAGTGTTCATTTTTTAAAAAAATTTGGGGGCCACATCCAGTGAAGCTCAGAGCTTACTCCTGGTTCTCTACTAAGGGAATGCTCCTGGTGATGTTTGGGGCACTATTTGGGGTACCGGGGATTGAAGTAGGGATAGCCACATGCAATGCAAGTGCCTTAAACCATGAACTAGCTCTCCAGTCCAGGTGTTTCTGAAATTGTGTTCGAATATCATGAATCAATATATTAAATATTATTATTTAATATCAAAAGTTTGTTTTCCTTACACTTCCTTAACTTCTTTTTCTTTCCTATTTTTTTGAGGGAGTCATGGGAGGTCTTGGGCTACAGTGCTTGAGGGGGTGTTCTTGACAGTTTTTAGGCCCCAGTTGGCTGCATGCAAAGCAAGTGCCTTAAGTCCTGTACTATCTCTCTCTGGCCCCATTTAACATATTTTCTTTTCTTTTCCTCACTTAAGAGAGAGAAAGAGCCATTTCATGGGGCCGGAGCAATGGCACAGTGGGTAGGTTGCTTGCCTTACCCTAGCCAACTCAGGTTCGATCCCCAGAACCCCTTATGGTCCCCTGAGCACCACCAGGAGTGATCCCTGAGCACAAATCCTGAATCCTTGAGCACAGCCAGGTGTGGCCCCCAAATAAAGCAAAACAAAGAAGGAGTCACTTCAGGGCTTCAAAGCAAAAACTTTTACATACACATTCACCACTTTAATCATAATAGCTAAAGTTATGGGAATAGCTTATCGGCTCTCTCAAATATTTTTCTCAATTTACAAATGAGTGATATGTGACCTGGAAGGTTCAGTTTCCATCAAGTGAGCCTAAGAAACCTACCTTCCAGGTCTTTGGTCTCCTGCCCTCTGGCCCTCTCTCCGTATCTTCCTAAATGTCCATTCTCCTATTCAGATCCTGGATTTTGTCCTGCAGGAATATTTCTCATTGAAAATCATGAACTTCCGTGTCCTCGCATGTCAGATCATGGAGGAATGGATAAAGAAAATGTGATTTGTGGAAGATAGCTCAAGGGCTGGAGTACATGCTCTTGGCATGGGAGCCCCAGGTTTAATCCCCATCACTGATGTCCCCCAAGCACATCCGGGAGTGACTCCCAAGCACCACACTTGGAATTGCCAACTAGCACCTCTGGGTGTGTCACCCCCTCCCCACCCACAGAAAGAAAGAAAGAAAGAAAGAAAGAAAGAAAGAAAGAAAGAAAGAAAGACCCAAAAAACAAAACAAAACAAAAAAGCATGGTTTATGTATACAGCGAATTATTATTCACTCTTTTAAAAAAAGGAATATGGTAGTGATCCATGCTATGACATGAATGAATATCAGAAATACGTTCAGGACCAGGGATGTGGCTGAGTGGCACAGCAGATGCCCCCCCATCGGTGGGGCATAGAGTCAACCCTGGTTGTAACCAGGCACCATATCCTAATCACCACTGGGGGTCAGACCTGAGCATAGAGCAAGGAATCGCCCTTGGGCACTGCCAGGTGTGGCCAAACCAAAGACCCATGCAGGTGATATTTGTAGAATATAAAGAAACAGAGCAAGGAAATAGACAATATTCAATGAAAACAAGCCCTTAGTGGTGCCAGGACTGTGGTCACCCGGAGAACTGTGGTGTCACCTGGATGGTCCTAGGAACAGTGGTAGAAGGGTATTGACACTGGTGGTGGACGCAATGTGAGAACACTGGACTTCAAAACTTATAAATATTTATATGGTCTAAACCATTGTTACCAGGCCAAAAAGATAGTACAGTGGGTAGGGCGCTTCCCTTGCACATAGCTGACCTGGGTCCAATCCCCAGCACGCTCTGTCATCCCCCAAGTACCACCAGGAGTGAGCAAGAACCAGGAGTAATCCCTGAGCACTGCTGGGTGTGGTCCCAAAACAATCAACCACTATTACCTTAATTTAAAAAGCTATCTGAGAAAGGAGCACCAAATAAAGAGTGTTGAGAGGATCCTCCCAGGATGGGAGAAGCATGCTGAAAGTAGACTATAGACCAAACATGATTGCCACTCGATGCCTCTTTTGCAAACCACAACACCCAAAAGGAGAGAGAGAACAAAAGGGAATGCCCTGCCACAGAGGCAGGGTGGGATGGGGAGATGGGGGGTGGGAGGGACACTGCGACCCGTGGTGGCGGAAAATGGGCACTGGTGGAGGGATGGGTACTTGACCATTGTATAACTGAAATCCAAGCAAAAAAATTTGTAAATCTACAACTATACTTCACGGTGTTTCACTAACAAAAATTAAAAAAGAAAATATAAATGATGGAGAATGGGCACTGGTGGAGGGATGGGTACTGGATCATTGTATAACTGAAACCCAAGCACAAAAATTTGTAAGTCTACAACTGTACCTCATGGTCTTTCACTAATAAAAATTAAAAAAAAACAATAAAAAAATAAAAAGCTATCTGGATTCAGTGGCAGAGGCCATTTACGTGATGTTATCCAAGGGTCACTAAGGCAGTATGGGTGATAGTGCTCAGTGCTATGGGACAGTACCAGGACCAAACTTACAGTCTCACATGTGCAGGGCAGGTTCTATACCACTGAGCCACACCCCCAACACCACTTTTAACCTTTAATGTGCGTGTTTGTGTGTGTGTGTTTTAACACTTTAGTTCTGTTGTTGCTAACAAAGTTTCCCCTCCAGTTTAGATGCCTTTTATTTCTGTGACTTGCATACAAGTGTGAGAGCATTGTGTTACTAATGTGAGAGCAAAAAGTAGTCTCTTTTTTTTTTACTAACAAGTATAAATGGCTGCTCTGGATCTTTCCAAACGTGGTCTTAATTATGTTCATATAATTTCCTTCAATCTAACTTAAGTGTTTTAGGGGTTTTGTTTTGTTTTGAATCATGGAAGGGTATCGAATCTTTCCAAATCCTGTTCCTATGCCAGTTGAGATGATTGTGTGGTTTTTGTCCTTTATTCTGTTAATGTAGTACATTACATTGATTTGTGAGAGGAGATAGTTGGACCACTCCCTACGGTGCTCAGTGCTTACTTCTGGCTCTGCGCTCAGGGGTCACTCCTAGAGGTGCTCAGGAGCCCATATGCTGTGTCAGGGGTCAAGTTGGGATTGGCCATGTGGTCGGCAAGCACCTTAACCCCGGTACTATTTCCCCAGCCTACAATGATTATTTGTAAAAGTTGAACCATCCTTGCATTGCAGGAATGAGTATCACTATCACTATCACCCCGTTGTTCATTGATTTGCTCGAGCGGGCACTAGTAACATCTCCATTTGTTCCTGTTATGTGCTAGTGTAGCCCGATGGCATTTTGGGGGCTCTTTCAGGGTCAGGGGAATGAGGCCATCATTGTTACTGAGCATATGGAATATACTCAGTATATATATTATATGTATATGATATATATCATATAGCAGGAATGAGTATACGGGCTGGAGCGATAGCACAGTGGTAGGGCGTTCGCCTTACAAGCGGCCAACATGGCCAACCCGAGTTCGATTCCTCTGCCCCTCTCGGAGAGCCCAGCAAGCTACCGAGAGTATTCGATATGCCAAACGCAGTAACAACAAAGTCTCCAATGGAGACGTTACTGGGCCCGCTCGAGCAAATCGATGATCAAGGGGAGGGCCGAGTATATGGCATAGAATCCACTTGATGTATTTCTTAATCCAGTTTGCTAGTATTCCATTGAGGAGCTTTGACATTATAAGTTTCTTATAATGTCTTTACACTGATGTCAGGTGAATTCTGGCTTCACAGTATGACAAGAGAAGTATGCTCAGGGGTGCTTCCTCCCAGCTCGGCTTGTGGGGGGTCAAGCCAGAGCTGGGACGAGAACCAGGGGCTCCAGCGTGCAAAGCACGTGCTGCAGTGTTTTGAGCCATTCCCCTGCCCAGTCTTGCTGTTCTTTTCTCTTTTTATCATTTTGTTTATTATTTTATATCCTCAGATTGTATACATGCGTGAAATACAGTTCTTTTTGTTGTTGTTTTTATATTTATTTATTGAATCACTGTGGGAAAAGTTACAAAGCTTTCAGGTTTACGACTCGGCCATACAATGATCAAACACCTTTCCCTTCGCCAGTACTTATTTTTCACAACCAAGAACCCCAATATACCCCCCTCCCACCCCTCCCGATGCCTGTGAGGCAGATGATTTCTATTTAACTTTCTCTCTACTTTGATTACATTCATTATTTCGACAAAAGATGCACCATTATTGTTGAGAGTTTCCACCCAACAATCAAACTGCTGAAAAGGCATTGTGAAATAATTTGTTTTCTATAGCTGGTTATGAGAACCAAATGATGTCACAGGGCCACTATTGCGGCCACGCTATTTTGGATTTCTGATATTTTGCTAATTAAGTCTGGAGGGATTTCTGCCAAGAGCCAGATAATTACGAGATTGGTTTCTGTGCCTCTGGAGCCATGGCCATGCTGGAGAGCCGCTCGTGAGGGGCAACTCTTGACCTCGGTAGGGCATGAAGCACGAGCTGGTGCTGCCCCCCTTCCCATGGAAATACAGTTCTTGTCTTGTTCCTTTTATTTCCATTTGCATGATTCTCTAGAACTTCTTCTGTTGTGCTTGAAATGGCAAAATTCCATTTGTCCTTCATAGCTGAATAGTATTGACAAGGGTGTCACATTTCTTTTATCCAGCCAGTTTATAACAGGTATCTTCTACTGCTTCCACAGTTCAGCTACTGTAAATGATGCTACAATAAATGTCTGCACACGTGTGCATGCACACAACATACACTATATATATATATTCCCTCTCAGAAAGCCCAGCAAGCTACCAAAAGTATCCTGCTTGCATGGCAGAGCCTGGCAAGCTACCCATGACGTATTTGATATGCCAAAAACAGTAACAATAACGGGTCTCATTACCCTGACCCTGAAAGAGCCTCCAATATGGCAGAGTTGGGAAGGACAAGAGGAGAGGCTGTTAAAATCTCAGCGCTGGGATGAATGGAGAAGTTACTGGCACCCGCTCGAGCTAGTCGATGAACAACGGGATGACAGTGACAAGTAGCACTATAGCACTGTCCTCCCATTGTTCATCAGTTTGCTTGAGTGGGCTCAGTAACGTCCCCATCGTGAGACTCATTGTTAACTGTTTTTGGCATGTTATATATGTCATGGGTAGCTTGCCAGGCTTTGCCGTGCACACGAGATACTCTCGGTAGCTTGTCGGGCACTCTGAGAGGGGCGGAGGAATCAAACTCAGGTCAGCCGGGTTGACTGCGTGCAAGGCAAATGCCCTACCTGCTGTGCTATCACTCCAGCCCAACAGTGACAGTGATATATATATACACACACACAATGGCTGGAGCGATAGCACAGCGGTAGGGTGTTTGCCTTACAAGCGGCTATCATGGCTGACCCGAGTTCGATTCCTCCACCCCTCTCGGAGAGCCCAGCAAGCTACCAAGAGTATCTCGCCCGCATGGCAGAGCCTGGCAAGCTACCCTTGACGTATTCGATATGCCAAACACAGTAACAACAAGTCTCATGATGGAGACGTTACTGGGCCCGCTCGAGCAAATTGATGAACAACGGGAGGACTGTGACTGTGATTATATATATAACTTTTTGTGTGATGTTTTTAAATTTCTGCTAGCAACCCCAGATTGGGATTGCTGGATCTTTAATTGGGAGGCACCATGCAGATTTTGTTTTGCTTGGGGGTCATACTCAGAGGGGTGCTCAAGTCTTACTCTTGACTCTGCTCAGGGATTATTCCTGATGGGCTCAGGGGACCATTGGTGCTACCAACTATTGGACCCGGATTGGCCACATGCAAGGCAAGTGCCCTACCCACTGTACAATTGCGCTAGCCCCACCATGCAGTTTTTCTAAAAATGCTCATACCAATCTTCATTCCCAGAGTTCTGTGCAGACTCCAGAGAAGGGGTCAGGCACAGGGGCAGCTGAAGTTGAGATCACACAGGACAGCCTGTGAGCAAAAAGCAGCAGAGCCCGAGAGTGGCCCCCAGGTCCCTGCGGTGGGGGGGGGGGGGGGGATGAGCAGGGCATGGTAGCAGGCTTTGGATGTTGCTTCAGCCAATGCCGCCAACTTCAGCATGAGGGACAGGGTGCAGTGGTTCCAGCCTGCCAGTCCCTTCTCCTGCAGTGAAAGCTGCTTGTGGGAGCCAGACTGTTTTATCTCAGTGATCAGAGAGGCACCAGAGCCAGGATTCTGGATTTCCTGAGCTGTCTTACTCTGCCAGAAATCGTGCTATGCCAAAAACACGTCAGGTGCAGGGAAAGTCTTCGGGTGCAGAAAAGTTGGTGTCTGCCCTCTGCCTGCAGGTCCCAAGGAGAAGCCTTAAATGCTAAAACGCCAGTGATGAGGTCTGGGGCTTTCACTGAACTGTGAGAGATACAGCCTGAGAGGCCAAGCCTCCAGGAAAGGCGATGGTGAGCTTCAGTTTATGCTGAGAAGCGAAGGATGATTATTTAACAAATTTACCTCTGATATGTTTAAAATGTCCCATTGCTGTCTGCTGGCTCCAGGGTAAGGTCTCCTGACTTGAGCTTTGTCCATGCCTCCATTCCAAACATTTCTACGTGGCTCAGCCAATCCCTGTTTCTGTCATGCACCTGGGCCTCGAGACATGCTGAGCCTTCTGCTGCAACACCATTCCCTGTCTTCCGCTCTGCCAATCGGGTGCCTTTTTAGACTCCTCCTGGATGAGTTCCTACATGCAATAGCCTCCAGACCCATGCAGGACTCTCTGATTCCCTCCTGATGCCTCTCCACTGCAATGTGGTGCATCCAGGGTGCTCTGGCTTTGTTTGCTGTCTAACTCCCTGGGTGCAAGAGTAAATGTGCTCTTGAGTCCATAGCTAGTATATATATATAATATAATATATATTATATATATATATATTTATAGGCTGGAGCGATAGCACAGTGGATAGGGCGTTTGCCTTGCAGGTGGCTGACCCAGGTCCGATTCCTTCATCCCTCTCGGAGTGCCTGGCAAGCTCCCCGTGTGTATTCGATATGCCAAAACCAGTAACAAGTCTCACAATGGAGACATTACTGGTGCCTGCTCGAGCAAATCAATGAACAACGGGAGGACAGAGCTACAGTGCAGTGCTACATATGTATATTCTTTAAAGATTTTTTTGGGGGGGTCACACCTAGCAATGCTCAGGGGTTACTCCTGGCTCTGCATTCAGGAATTGCTCTTGGCAGTGCTTGGGGGGGACCATATGGGATGGCAGGGATTGAACCTGGGTCGGCTGAGTGTAAGGCAAATGCCCTCCCCGCCGTACTGTTGTTCTGCTAGCAACCCCAAATTCTCTTAGTTTCTCCCACACACACTTCTCTTCCCTTTGTTGCTGTTACTGAGATAGCTGGGCATCCCACACATGCGCAGTGGCGATGCTGGCCACGGTCACCTCCTGTAGTCCAGCTCCCTGTGCTTATACTGGGTGGGTGCAGGCTCGAGTGTGCTTGCTCACCAGGGGCGCCTGTCCTGGGCTCTGTGCTGGCGTGTCTTCCGGGCAGTGTTTGCAGGCTGACACACACTCAGTTGGGGGGCTCTCACACACCTGGCTTTGTGGTGTTGCAGGAACTGGGTTGCAGCACCAGATGGCCGAACCACCAGGCTCTGACACATCAGAGCTCCCCAGATCACACCGACAGCATTTGCAGCAGGAACCGGGCATGGAGCTCTCTGCCTCAGGCTTGCAAGGCAAGAGCTATCAGCCACAGAGGCGTGGCTCCCCTCCGACCCTTTACTTGCCTATTTTTGTTTTATTAATTGGGATGCGGCAGTTTGGGCCACACCTGGCACTGCTTAGGGCTTACTCCTAGGAGGCTCTTGTGTTCAGGGCTCCTTCTTCCTGGCTGTGCTCAGGAGGAAGACCTTATGAGGTGTCAGGGATTGAACCCAGGTCAATCAAGGGCAACGTGCAATGCAAGGGCCCTACCTGCTGTTACTATCTCTCTAGTCTGACTTGCCCAGTTTTATAGGGGAATAAGAATCTTATAACCAGCGTTGAAGTGATAGTACGGTGGGTAGGGCATTTGCCTTGTACGTGGCCAACCCGGGTTCAATCCCCAGCATCCCATATGGTCCAGTATCTCATAAGGTCCCTCAAGCACCACCAGGAATAATCCCTGAGTGCAGAGCCAAGAAGTAACCCCTGAGCGTTGCTGGGTGTGACTCAAAAAGCAAAAAAGAAAAAAAGAAAAGAAAAAAAGAATCTTGTAACCCCATGATGCAGTTTTGGGGACACGTGAGGGCAGGACTCTCCTCCCATGTCCATTCTGCTGACTGGCCACCCAGCCATCATTTGTAGCCCTCTGTCCCATACGCAATCAGTCCTGCCCAAAATGTTCCCTCTAGGGCCTGCCAGCGCCACCCTCATTTACAGTGCTCAGGGAATGGTCAGCACCGCACCAAGTTCTGAGTTCACAGGCCACTGTAGGGCTCTTCCTCTTTCCTCCCTATCCACCCCAGTTCTCCTGTGCACCTGGGGCTGAGCAGTGTTCTCATGGTCCTGCATCTGCTTCTTGCTCCCTCGGACCCTCCCTCTCCTCTGGCAAAAACAGGCAGACCTGGGCTGGGGGTATTTGACCCTGTGTGTGGCATGATCCTGGAGGCTGGCAAAGAAGAGTGGGGTGGGGGGGTGCTCTTCAGGCTGCCCGCCCCCAGCTGCAGGCCCCAACAGCCCAGCCATTTTCCACCTCAGCCTCTTGTAGTTCTCGGTTAGGAAAGGCAAGTGTGGCTTTGAGTGCTGGTTTCAAGTCCCGGAGGCAGGGCCCCTCAGAGACCCCGCAACTGGAGGAGTTTTCCACAGGGATGTTGAGAAAATTGAGGCGAAGGTCCCATTGTGACTTAGAGAGGATGCAGTGGCCACAGGAAGACTCCCTCAAAGACTGAAAACAGGGGGCTGGAGCAATAGCACAGTGGGTAGGGCGTTTGCCTTGCACGCGGCCGACCCGGGTTCAATTCCCAGCATCCCATATGGTCCCCTGAGCCCTGAGCACCGCCAGGGGTAATTCCTGAGCGCAGAGCCAGGAGTAACCCCTGTGCATTGCCTGGTGTGACCCAAAAAGAAAAAAACAAAAACAAAAACAAAAACAAAGACTGAAAACAGGGTCTCGGGAGACCCCTCAAGATGTAGCACAAGCCAAGCTTGTATGAGGCCCCAAGTTTGATCCTGGGAGAAGGAGGTGCATGCCCCCGCCACCAGTACCACTGGCCGAAAGCATCAGATCATCGGACCTGTACTGCTGGGTAAGAATGACTTAGAGTAATCATCTAGTCCCCCGCACTTCCTGTCCCCCGGTACTGCCCAGCACCGCAGAGTTGGGGAAGCCTCTAAGAAAAGAAAGTAGGAGAGAAAGTATAGTGGGGAAAGAAAAATGAGAGAAGAGAAGAGAAGAGAAGAGAAGAGAAGAGAAGAGAAGAGAAGAGAAGAGAAGAGAAGAGAAGAAAAACAGAAAAGAAAAGACAAGAAAAGAACTAGAGAAAAATACAGCAAGGAAGGTACTTCTTTTTTTTTTTTCTTTTTTTGGGTCACACCTGGCAATGCACAGGTGTTACTCTTGGCTCTGCACTCAGGAATTACTCCTGGCGGTGCTCAGGGGACCATATGGGATGCTGGGAATCGAACCCGGGTTGGCCGCGTGCAAGGCAAACACCCTATCCACTGTGCTATCGTTCCAGCCCTGAGGAAGGTACTTCTATTGCATGTAGCTGACTCGGGGTCCATCTTCAGCACTTCATCAGTCCCTCTGCCAGGAGTGATCCCTGAGAGCAGAGCCAGGAGTCAACTCTGAGCACAAGAACAAAAAGAATAGAAAGGGAGAGAAGACTGAGTAGAGAAGAAAAAGAAAGGTGGGTGCCCATGTCACATCAGGACCAGGACCAGGAGCCACCTTGGAGCAGGGGGTGTGTGTGTGTGTGTGTGTGTGTGTGTGTGTGTGTGTGTGTGTGTGTGTGTGTTGAGCGCCCCAGGATGCAGGCCCCAGCCTCAAACCACACACTATAACACCTGGGCCTGGGGGCTGGGGGGAGCTTCATGGAGGGCTCATGGTTAATGGTTAAGCTGCCCAGGGCCTCCCTGGGGAGGAGGTTAATGTTTGAATCACAGGAACCACAGGAAATACCGCTCAGTGTGCTGCCAGCCGGCCGCACACCTACACAGGCCTTGGTGCAGTGAAGGTCTCACTCTCCGGGTTATGCAGCCAAGGCCATGTGGGCATTGGCGGGGAATGTGTCAGGGTCACCCCAGAGCTGTGCGGCCTGCTCGACCAGGCTATTTATTGCTCTGTTTACAGAAGCTGATACCCCCACAGAGCTGGCTTTCCTGAGGGAAGAATGTTCCAGACAGACAATGTGCTGACTGGATCAGTGTTGGCTTGGCCCTCACAGGCCTGAGCATTTTCGACACTCTGTCACTTGGGGGCTGTGTGACCTTGAGCAAGGCATCGATCCTCTCTGGGCCTCCGTGTCCTTCCTCCAAAATTGGGACACACCAGCAAGGCATCGATCCTCTCTGGGCCTCCGTGTCCTTCCTCCAAAATTGTGACACACCACCTCCCTTTACTTCTTGTGCCAGGGGTTGCCTGCTCAGAGGAGCTATGGCAAGAGGAAATGGGCAGCTTCCTTTCATGGGGGTGGGAGCGGAGAGGGAATTTATTGAGCTTAAGTTTGCATGACATGAACCTAAGCATTTTTAAAAAATTTTTTATTTCATTTTTTTGTTTGTTTTTTGGGTCAAACCTAGGGACAGCCACCCTGCTCCAAGGTGGCTCCTGGTCCTGGTCCTGATGTGACATGGGCACCCACCTTTCTTTTTCTTCTCTACTCAGTTTGCATCAGCACAGGGATTACTCCTGGCTCTGCACTCAGAAGTTACCCCTTGGCAGTGCTCAGGGGACCATATGGGGTGCCAGGGATTGAACCTGGGTCACCCACTATCCTATCGCTCCAGCCCTGATCCTTATATTTTGCTTTAGACTTTGGTTGGTTTGGGGGCCATCCCCAGTGGTGCTCAGAGATCATCCCTCGCTCTCTGTTCAAGTAGAGCTCTGGAGGTGCCCATGTGATGCAGAAATCAAACAGGGTCAGCCACGTGCCAGGCAAGCACCTTGACCCTCTCTCTTCAGCCTGAGACTTTGTTTTATAGCTTCTCAAACAACCCTTGCAATGGGGACCTTGGTTAGGTCCAAGGGTTGCCTGGATCATGCCCTGTGGTACTCAGGAGTTTCTTGGACTGAACCCAGTGATGCTCAAGCAACTGTGAGGAGGCAGGGATTGAACCGGAGTTGGTTTGATATAGAAGAAACTGAGGCCCAGAGAGCCCCTGACACACATTTCTCACTCATGCTGGAAGCATTTCTCAGTCTCTTAATTCCATGAAACTTAAAGCTTGAATTCTTTTCAGGGGTGGGGAAATCATTTGTCCCGGGCTGGTTCATCTCAGGGGACAGACACCGTGTTCAACTTGACTTCCAGAAAAACATCTCCAGAATCCTTCTTTCCCTCTGGGCAATGCACTACTAATTTTTGTTTGTTCATTTGGGGGCTGCACCTGATGGTGTTCAGAGATTACTCCTGGCTCTGTGTTCAGGGATCACTCCTGGTGGTGCTCAGGGGACCCTTTGTGGTACCAGGGATCCAACTGTAATTTGGAAGGCACCATAACTGCTGTTCTATCTCTCTGACCCAATGCATCGGTCGAAATGCCTTTGCGACCCTGGGATTTGGTTCCTCTAACACTTGTCGGGGAGTGATCCAGCCATTGCAGGAAAGGGGATCCTTTCCTCGATCTGAACCCTGCAGGTCGGGTTGGAGAAAAGCCAGGGGAAACACCAGTTGTTGGTGTGATCAGGTCATGGGGCCAAGCTGGACTGAGAAAGGCCAAGTGACAGGCTGCTGACTCAGCTAAGGGAGACCTTAGGGAGGGAGAGAGGGTGATGTGGTGAAAGGGTGACCGATACTTTCGGGAGCTAGTAGCCCCCTGCAGGAGGAAAGAGTGGGGGCAGAGAACATGTGAGTAGCAGGCAAGGCGGAGCGTGGGTGCCACGGTTAGATCTGGCAGCAGCGCAGCGAGCAGGACCCGGAGACGGAGTGGCAGGATAGGAGAAAACTGAGAGGGCGTACAGGGATGTGGCAGCTGGGAAGGGAGCCGGGGGGTGGAGGGAGTGTGCAGGGGCAAAATCCCCCTGGGCCAGGCCCACTCCAGTCTGGCTTGGTCTTGACCCCATCTTTCTGCAGCCTGACACACTGTTCCCAAAATAGCTGCAGGTTATCTTCGGGGCATCTGAGCTCATTTATAAATAAACCCAGGGCTAGAAGACAAATGAGCACAGGCAGTTAGCAGAGGCTGAGCTGTGCGCTAGGCACCCGGGCTGGGTGGGCAAACTGGGCTTGGCGATCATCCGTCCTGCCCTCTTGGGCCTTTGCCCCAGTGCCAAGCAAATCCCCTTCCTACCAGATTGGCTCTGCCCCCAGTGGGCAGACAGAGAGAGCCACTTGGGGGTCTGCTTTGAGCCAGGGCCAGAGTCAGAGCTGCGGTGGGGGTGTGGCAAGGGAGAAAGGAGTCTAATCGTTGTTCAGAGCCTCCAGTGAGCAAAAACACACATTCCTGGACTGGAGAGCTAGTACAGCAAGCAGAGTGTGTGCCTTGCACGGGGCTTACTGGGTTTGTACCCATATACTGTATATGGTCCCCCCTCTACCCCCGCGAGGCAGCCAGGAGGAAGCCCAGGGCACAGAGCCAGGAATAAGCCCTGAGCACCTCCGGTTATCACCCAGAAACACAACACACCCCTCAAACAAAGTAAACATTCTGCATAGTCTCGAACTTTATTATATCGGTTCTCTTAGAAGGGAAGAAAAGGTTGACACTTTCTCGAACCTACCATGGTTTTACAGAGCACTGAGCCGATGGGGAGCCCTTTGGGTTTTGATCCGTGGTGGCCGTCAGACCCCGACTTGGGGCTGCACAGCCCGTGCTGGGCCCTGAGGCAGCCGTGGAGAGCCCCAAGGCTGTCTGTGGTCTGTCTCGATGTGTCCCCAGCACCAGTGCTGCTCCACTGTCCCCTCCATCGAGGGCTGGCCCCTAGCAGGCTCTCACACCGCTTTTTGGAGTCTCCCCTGGGTCACTCGTCCCCCCTTCACTGTCACCTCAGTCTCGCCCCAGTCCCTGTTCCTTTTCTTTTCTTTTTTTGAAAACTTTATTTTATTATTATTTTTTTAATAGTGAATCACCGTGAGGTACAGTTACATACTTACAAACTTTCATGTTTGCGTTTCAGTCATACAATGATCGAGTACCCATCCCTCCTCCAGTGCCCATTCTCCATCACCAATGATCCCAAGAGCCCTCCCACCACCCCCACCCCACCCTGCCTCTGTGGCAGGGCATTCCCTTTTGCTCTCTCTCCTTTTGGATGTTGTCATTTGCAATAGAGGTATTGAGTGGCCATTGTGTTTGATCTATAGTCTACTTTCGGCATGCATCACCCAACCCGGGTGGGTCCTCCAAACAACCTTTGCTTTGTGTTTCCTTCTCTATCTGAGCTGCCTTTCCCCCCAGCATGTGAGGCCGCCTTCCAAGCCATGGAGCAAACCTCCTGGTACTTATCTCTACTATTCTTATGTGTTAGTCACCTATTCTGTTACTTTATATTCCACAGATGAGTGCAATCTTTCTATGTCTGTCCCTCTTTCTGACTCATTTCACTTAACATGATACTTTCCATGTTGATCCACTTATATGCAAATTTCATCACTTCATCTTTTCTAACAGCTGCATGGTATTCCATTGTGTCCCTGCTCCTTTTCTGATGTCCTCCAAGCGTGGTGGCAGCAGAAGGACCCTTTATGCCCCAGAAGCCTTTGGGTACCAATCAGGAAGATTATAAATCATCCTACCCCTCCTCAAAGCCCACACGCCAATTATGGAGGAGGAAGAACAGAGAGACAAGAGAAGAAAAAAGAATCCGGGAGCCAGAGAGAGAGTTGCAAGGGCTGGTGCAAGGCTTTGCATGCAGGAGACCTGAGTTCAATATCCAGCCCCCCTCGGGTCCCCCCATCACCACCCAAGGGCCACCCAAGTGACCTCTGAACACCAACCAGGTGTGACCCAAAACAACAACAAAGAACCAAAATTAACAGCACAAAATATCCTACTGTTCCCAGCAATCAGGTTATTCTCACAAAACACCAGAGGCTCTTCCGGCAGCATTGTATATATAGATGATGAAGAAGCAGGCTCGGGAAGCCTCGGCGATGCCTGCAGGTCCCAGGCAGATGGGGGTCCCCAGCTCGCTCATGTGCCCACACACCACCGGCCTCCACACAGTCTTCTCAGCTCTTCTCTCAGGCCCGGTGCTCAAGGTGGCAGCACTACTCCCCCGGAGGGTAGTTGTGTGTGGTTCATTGTCATCTTTCTGTTCCCCACAGAAACTCCCCTAGCCTTCCATCCCCTCTGCTCTGTCCAGACTGGCTGTGGTTGCAGTGACCCTCCCAGGCTGCAGTAGAGTGGGCTTCCCTGCTTGCAGCCCATGGTTCCTATTTGAGTCAGAGTTGACCTGAGCCCTGGGTTTTGTCCTTTCACTGCCAGAGTCCTGCAGTTGGGGCCAGGAGCCAGCATCCCCAGCTGTTCACAGGTGCATCTCGGACAGTGTCTGTCCTGGCCAGCCAGTGCAGTGATGCGGGACACACAGCTGTCTGGCTGGCTCCCTGGCACTCCACATGGTCCCCTGAGCACCGCTAGGAGTAAGCCCTGAGCACAAAGCCAAGGATTAAGCCTTGAGCACTGCCAGCTGTGGCCAGAACGCAAATGAACCAGACAAACATACCAGATCCCACCATGCACGGATCTTAATTGAACATGACCCAGCAGTGGTTCATGAGTGCGTGGTTGGAATAGCTGTGTGGGTAGATTTGTTTTTTGCCATGAAGTCACCACAAACCTTCCATGTGTGATGAATGTAGCACCCAGGCAGCACTTTTACATGAGGGTTGCCTGGACCAGCTCTCAGAGCATCCCCTGGTGCATTCCCAGCACACGAGAGTCCTGAGCCTGTTCTGGTACCTTCTCCTTCTCCTTCTCCTTCTCATTCTCCTTCTCCTTTTCCTCCTTCTCCTTCTCCTTCTTCTTTGTCTTCCTTCTCCTCCTTCTCCTTCTCCTCCTTCTCCTTCTCCTCCTTCTCCTTCTCCTTCTCCTCCTTCTCCTTCTTCTTCTTACTCTTCCTTCTCCTCCTTCTCCTCCTCCTTCTCCTTCTCCTCCTTCTCCTTCTCCTCCTTCTCCTTTTCCTTCTTCTCCTTCTCCTCCTTCTCCTTCTCCTCCTTCTCCTTCTTCTTCTTACTCTTCCTTCTCCTCCTTCTCCTCCTCCTCCTTCTCCTTCTCCTCCTTCTCCTCCTCATCTTTCTCCTCTTCCTCCTCCTCTTCTTTCTTTCCCCTTCCCTCCCCCTCTCCCTCTCCTTTTGGGCATTATCATTTGCAATACAGATACTGAGAGAGGCCATCATTTTTGGTCCTTTGCCCACTTTCAGCACACATCTCCAATCTGGAACAATCCCTTCCAACTGTTATTGTCATGATGTTCCCTTCTCTGTCCCAAATACCCTCTCCCCCAGCCCTTGAGGCAAACTTCTAACCATGGACCATTCGTCCCGATGTTCTGGTGCTTTCTGTGCAAAGCGGTGAGGTGGTGCCATACTATCATGGTGCTTCTGGTGTGGGCTGTGCCACTGGCCTGCTGCCACAGTGGGTCAGCCTGGCGGGCAGGAGACAGAGAGACTAGGGGTCCCTGCCCTCAGGCCCAGCCTGTGGAAAGCAGGAAGACAAGGGCATCCTGCCCTCAGGTGCAGCTACACTTCTGTCACATCCATACCCTTCATCCCTTGGAGCTGAATTCCCTCATCCCAGCTGTGTGTGGGTCAGGGACCCTCCCAGTCTCTCTGGGCTCCATCCACAGTGTCCCGTGGGCATCCCGCCTGGCTCGATAGCCCCTTTTCCAGCCAGGCTCTCTTTCTAAGTGACAGATATGCAGGGTGAATGCAGTGGGGTGGGGTGGGATAGGGCAGTACAGGGGACCCCATCACCCCTCCCCAGCAGCCACCCCACCCTGCTTTCTGCCAGCACCAGGCGGGCATCTCTGTGAGCCCAGCCTGGCATGACTTGGTTTGGGAAACTTGCCAGACGCCCTAGCACCCTCCCCACTTCCTGGCTGACCCAACATGGTCCATCCGGCCTCACAGTCTGGAGCCGGGGCTCTGGACAGCCCAGTTGCAGAGCCCAGATGCATTGCGCCAAGGTCCAGGAAGAGGCTGTAGCATCTCCCCACCCTTCCTTCCCGGAAGGAGAGCCCCACCAGCCTTCAGCAGTGACGGTGGTTGAGTTGGCAGGAAGACAGCAGGTGCTGTAAGCCCTCGCCTCCTCTGTTCATTTATCTCCTTTTGTGGGGGGCCACACTCCCTGGTGCTTAGGGACTACTCCCCCTGCATGGTGCTTGGAAGGCCAGGCAGTGCCAGAGATGGAATTGGGCCCTTCTGCAGGCAAAGCCTATGTTCAGTGCATCGAACTCCATCCTGGGTCCCAAACTCTCGCTTCTCAAACATAAGCAGTCACACGCCTGAATGCGGGAGAGAGAGTGGGGTTCACAACAAATCGGACACCAGTAGAAGGTCTTGAACACCCCATCATCACAAATTCCCTCACAATTTCATGTGAGCTGTGTAGTGAACCCGAGTGTTTCTGGCAGTGCTAGACCATGTTGCGTTTCTTGAGTCCCAAAAGGGGTCATCAAGAGGAAAAGGTTGTTATTTTTTTGTGAGGGGTGCTTCCAAGCAGAGCTTAGAAGGTCTGGTGATTCTCAACCAACCGGGCCTTGGGTTCAGTGCAAGGGACGAGGACATGATGCTGTTCGGGTCCCAGGGTGCTGGCAATAACCCGAACACCCAGGGTTATTGCCCATAGGCCTCCAGGCTGTGCCCAGTGAGGGCCAAGGAACCATACAAGGCCAGGAATCGAACCCAGGTTGGGCATATGTCCAACACGTACCTTCCTTGAAGGGGAAACCGTGTACAAAGTGGTGCTCCAAAGGAGGTGCCAGGACCCCAAGTTCTGCAGAGGAGAAACGAGCCGGACCATCCTCCAGACTCAGGGGAGAGGGGGCACAGCCGTGTCACGAAGCCGCTCCTTATGCCTTGTCCCATCCCCCAGGGCCCTGGGGCTCCATCAGACCCTGCTTGGTTCCCACGAGCTATGGCCACGGCAGGAATCTGGCCCACCTGCCAGCCCAGCATGGGTGGTACCCCTGCCTGGGGAGATCCAGAGAGGTTCTCTTGAGGGATTTCACACCCCTCCTCTCTGGGGTTCAAGCGGGTAGAGAATCAGGAACCTCCAAGAGATTCTTGCTTCCTACCTCCACCCCCTCCTGGGATGCAGAGTCTCAGATCAGTGTTTCCTCTCCTGCGGAAGTGAGGTGGAGGGGACACAGCCCTGTCCCCTAGCCCAGGACCACAGCCTGCCCTGCCTCTCCCGGGCGTGGCTCAAGGTCAGAGCCCCATTCTGGTGGACTCCTGGTGGGGACCCTCCCTCCAGTGCCCTGAACTTCCAGGGCGGCCTCCTGCCTGGCAAACAGGCCCCACCTGCCTTCAGCCCCCCACTCTCCTGCTCTGCTCCCCACCGAGCCCTGATTCCTCCACCTCCGCCTCTAGCCCAGCACGACTTCACCTCCTGTGCCCCCTCTCACTCCCCTGGACTGTCTGCTCCTGGCTAAGAGGGTTCCCCTGGAGACAGGACAGTCGGGCAGATCCACAGGGGCTCCTAAACTGCTGACCTGATGGTCCCCTCCATATCCTGTCTGTGTGATAGTAAGCCGCGTCTCTCTCTGTCTCTCTGTCTCTGTCTCTGTCTCTGTCTCTGTCTCTCTCTCTCTCTCTCTCTCTCTCTCACACACACACACACACACACACACACACACACGTTTCCTTTGTAAGGTGAAGCAAAGCCAGAGCCTCGGGCACTGTCGTGGATGGAGTGAGTCAGGGGTGAAGCACAAAGTGATCCCTCTTGGTGCCCAGCTAGAGCTAAAAGGCCAGGCCCAGAACATGGACCAGAGAAGTCCCAGCACTGCACTGCACTCTCCTCTCGTTGTTCATCGATTTGCTCGAGCATGCCCAGTAACATTGTGAGACTTGCTGTTACTGTGTTTGGCATATCCAATACGTCATGGGTAGCTTGCCAGGCTTTGCTGTGAGGGCGAGATATTCTCGGTAGCTTGCCCGGCTCTCTGAGGGGGGCAAGAGGAATCAAACTCAGGTCAGCCGGGTTGGCCTCATGCAAGGCAAATGCCCTACCCGCTGTACTATCGCTCCAGCTCCAGTATTTTGTGTAGAATAGCATTGCTCTCTCGGAGAGCCTGGCAAGCTACCGAGAGTATCTCACCCACATGGCAAAGCCTGGCAAGCTCCCCGTGGCGTATTCGATATGCCAAACACAGTAACAACAAGTCTCACAATGGAGACGTTACTGGGCCCACTAGAGCAAATCGATGAACAATGGGAGGACAGTGACAGTGACAGTGAACATTGCCACAGGGAGCTTAGGTTTATCGGGTTACACCCATCACAGTGCTCCCGCGTCACTCCCATTCCTCTGTTTACCTGTAAACTCTTCTCTGTGCTCTCCTCCCCAGCCAGTTAATCACCTTTTCTCCCTAATCAGATTCTGTTAGCTTGTAAGATCAGATCCTTCTAAGGACACTGAACTTGTATTGTAAGTTATGTCCTTTGCATAGTTTACCTTAAAGCAATGTCCTTTCTGTATGGATACAGGAAGACAGTTAATATTATGCTTTGTAACTTGGGAGTTGATTGACTCCCAAATAATATGCACTCCTGGGCATCTGCATTCTTGAGTCAGTTGCCCTTAGTTCCTAGCACCCCTAAAGCAGGGTCCCGACGAGGGACTGAATGGACCCAGGGCAAGCTGTGAGCTACCCTGGCATCGAAATGGGCCAGGCCAAAGCGCCACGATACTCAACTATAAGTTGATGGCATGATCATGGACAAATGCTGTCATGATCCAAAAGTAAGTAACGATAAGACTAGGACCCTGCTGGGGCTAGGAAGACGAACCTGGCTTGAGGACTGTAATAGATATAGATATAGATATAGATATAGATATAGATATAGATGATATAGATATAGATATAGATATGATATAATTTTGCAATTATTTATTTTGGTTTTGAGGACCACACCCAGCAATGTTGAGAGCTGTTCCTGGCACTGAACTTGAGGCTGTTTTCAGTGGTGCTCAGGAGACCAAACAGTGCCAGGGTCCAAAAGGGGCCTCCTGCATACTAAGAATGCTCTCCCGTCCTTTGAGATATTCCACCAGCCTGAAAAATTTCCATTTAAAGAACAGTTTGGTTAAAGGGGGTTAGAGAGATAGTACAGTGGGTGAGGCACTTGCTTTGCACATGATCAATCTGGGATTGATCCCCAGCATCTCCTATGGTCCCCTGAAGCACTTAGGAGTGACTCCTGAGGGCAGAGCCAGGCATGACCCCAGAGCATAGCCAGACATGGCCCAAAAATCAAAAAACAAACAAACACAAAATTTGGTAGGAGTCAAAGAGATAGTATAGCACTTGGTCAACCTTGGTTTAATCCCTGGCATCCCATATGGCCCCCCAAGACCTGTAATGAATAATCCCTGTGCACAGAGTAAGGAGCAAACTTTGAAGACCCCCCAATGTGGGCCAAAAACAAACAAAACTTTTATGGGCCCTAGGGCTATGGCTCAGGGATAGGGCTCCCTGCCTCACATGTGTGAAGCTCTGAGTTCATCCCCAACACAGTGGAAAGAAAACTAAAAAAGAAAATTTGCAGGATTTATTTCCACATAAAAATGGACCTTGGGAGACAGGCCGTCTCTCAGCTCCAAACAGGGAGAAATTTATGTCTTAATTTTTGTTTGTTTTTAGTTTTTTGGGCCACATCCGGCTGTGCTCAGGGCTTCTTCCTGGCTCTGCACGCAGGGCCCTGGCAGGGCTCGGGGGACTTTATGTGGTGTCAGGGATTGGACCCAGGTCAGCTACATACAAGGCCAGCACCCTCCCCACAGTTCTTTCTCTCCGGCCCAATTTATGTCTTAATCTTTAGGATGATGGATCATTTCCCAGGCATCATTCTGGGACTTGATGTTTCTCAGTTGTCTTCAACTTGACCACAGCCTGCCAGGGGCACTGCCTGGGGTGGCCTGTTCTTGGGTCCAGTAGCACCTTTCGGGGTACTCTGGCAGGAAGGGTGTCAGGGCTGGTATTTGTGGGGGGAACAAGGGCAGGGTTGTGGGTCACATGCCACACTGGTCTAATGATGTTGTTACTCCTCCTTCCAGGCTGCAAGGGGCTGTGGGACAAGATGAGCTGCTGGCCGTCAGCTGTGGCAGGACAGACGGTGGAAGTGGAGTGTCCGCGGTTCCTCCGGCTGCTCACAGACAGAAGCAGAAACGGTAAATCCCCCCTCCCCACCTGCCCAATTTGCGTCCTGGCCCAGAGGCTGTGGGTGCTCCCTGCATGGGGCCTGGGCTGGAAGCATGAGACCAGGGACAATTCTTTGGGGCCAGGTGGAGCACGGACGATGGAGGCGAGGAGGTCCTTGTAGAGGATTAGAAGGTCTGGCCTTGGGGATTGGGTCAGGCTCTGTTCTCGGTTCCCAGTGAGGATAAGTGGCAGTGAATTAGGGAAGTGATCGTAAACATGGGCTTGTTTCTTTGTTCCACACCCCTCCTTCCTCTCATGTTCTTGTCCCCTTAGCAACCAGGTCTCCTACTCCAGCCCCTGAGCCTGGGTACCACTCTGGCACCTCCTGCCTTTGAGAACCTGACTCCCTCTGTCTGCTCAGCCAGGCCCTGCAGATCCATTGCTCCCTCCCCGGAAGTCCTTGGTCTCCTGGGGGTAGGAGTGGGGTCTCCTGCCCTAGGAAAGCTCCAGTTTACAAGGAATCCCTTAATTTCAGACAAGAAAGTGAGGAGGTGGTCTTAGAAGGGGAATTAGCACTGATGTAAGCTCTATTAGATGCCCATGGTTTTATAGACACGGATACACATGGCCATCACAAAATCCCTGCAAACCACAAAACGAGGCTGGAGCCATAGTACAGAGGGTAGGGCTGTACCTTGCATGTGGCCCACCCGCGCTCAATGCCCAGCATCCCATCTGGTCCCCTGAGCCCTGCCAAGAGTGATCCCTGAGCTCAGAACCAGGCGTCACCCTGAATAGCACCAGGTGTGGTCCAGAAGCAAAATCACCAAAACAGGCTCCCCGACGGGGTTCTATAAACTCACATCAACAGTGGCCTGGGGGTGAGCCACCTGCCACCGATCACCACCCGTGGGGAAGGGCTCAGGCCTCCATCCCAGAATCCTCTGGCTTCAGAACCTGTGCTTGGTCCCCTGGGTAGTAGTCTAGGTCCATCTGTGGCCGCGTGTGGGGGTCCCTTTGGATGCAGGCAAAGGAGTTTTCTGATTATCCTTTGGCTCCTACCCTAAGCAGGCTACAGTCTGGTCCAACTGCCCCTCTTCTTCATGTATAAGCAGCTGGAAATGCTTCCTGGGGATCCTTTCACAAGAATGAACCAAAACCCAGACTATTTATCCCCGATCTCCCTCCCCACCGCCCCCTTGTAGAGCCAGTGAAGGAAAGGGAGGCCAAGACCCTGAAGTTCTCCTCTCCCAGCCCGCCCGGCAGCCTTCCTTGAGCCAGAACCTCTGCCCTTCTGCAGAGGGACTAGACAGAGCCATGCCCATGACCACGTCCCTCCCCTAACAATTTCTTCAGCCCCTGGGCACACCCCTAACTGAAAGACCAACGCCTCCTCCTGGAGCCCCACCCGCTCTCCTGGGGTTGCCCAAGACCCACTAGGGGTGACCCTGGGGCCCTGTTTCCTTTCTGCAAGTGATCCGGGCGCTGCTTCTCCCGCTGTCATTTCCTCTTGTCGCCACACGATGTCGCTGTGGAGCCGAAGGGCTGGCGCGCCTGCACTTGGGCACGGAGCTCCTCCTGCAGCGGGTCTGGGACACTGGCGCCCCCGGTGGCGAGCAGGCGCATCTCCACCGCGCCCCCCAGGCCGGGTGGGGGAGGTGGGGCCCCTTCTCATCCCCAGAGCCAGGCCCTGAACAACCTGCCCGGGAGGGAACATGGGTCAGGGCCCGTGCAGTGAGTCCTGATCTCACCAGGCGTGGTCCAGAAGCAAATCCCCGCTGCTGTCTGAGGACCGGTGAGAGCTTTAGGGTGACTCTCCCCAAACTGCTACTGCATTTCTGAAGCATCCCGCTCTCTGAGAATGCTGAGTGACCTTGAGCCCGAGTCCTGGCAGGCTCCATCTGCCCTCCTGGGGCCTGGGAGCCTGGGAGGTACCATCCCCGGGTGCAGTGGGCAGCAGTGACGCGGAGGTCCCTGGCAGGGTGGGCTGGCCAGGAGCGGACACTGGAGGGGTCTGGTTGCAAGGAGGTCCAGGAACTACGACACCTGTCAGTTATCTCCCTTTATCCCTGGCTACCCTGCAGTGAAGCGTGGGGGGTGGGATGTGGGTGAGTCCGTGAGGCCAGAGGGGCCCCGTGAAGGAGGCAATCAGTGCTGGGAGGCTGAGGGTTGGGTATTTGTGCCCGGCCCAGGGGGTCTTTCTGTTCCTGCCTCACATGTGCACACACAGACACAAATACACAGAGACATATATATACACACATATACACACATATATAAACACACACATATACAGATGTCCTCACAAATGCTCAGAAAACACATACACAGATGCACCCAACACACCCTCCAACCACACAAATACACGCACATACACATACATACACACACATGCACAGACACACAAATATAGCCAAGTACACACAGACATGCACATATGTACACATATATGGGAGCGATAGCACAGCGGTAGGGCGTTTGCCTTACAAGCGGCCAACATGGCCAACCCGAGTTCGATTCCTCCGCCCCTCTCAGAGAGCCCGGCAAGCTCCCGAGAGTATCTCGCCGCACGGCAGAGCCTGGCAAGCTCCCCGTGATGTATTCGATATGCCAAACACAGTAACAACAAGTCTCATATGATGGAGACGTTACTGGGCCCGCTCGAGCAAATCAATGAACATCGGGAGGACCGTGATCGTGATACTCACAAGAACACATACACAAAAGCGCCTAAACACATACCCCCAGACACACAAATAGACACACAGACACATGCAAACACATACGGACGTGCACGAGCATCCCATGATTGGTGTTTCTAGGCTCCTCTGTCCTCTCCACAGCCTCTCCCACCACTTTCCTTGGTTCTTTCTGTCTTCTAGAATCAGCGAGGCCAGTTGGACACTGTGTGTGGTTCGGAAAAAGGTGGGGGCAGACAGACAGGAAGTTCTAGGCTGCCCCTAAGGCATGGCTGAGGGTACCCGAGAGACCCACCACTCACCTCCAGGATGTTGGGTACCTACAGGTTCCATCTTCCGAAACTGCACTCCAGACGGCTGGTCAGAAACTTTCCCCAGGCCTGACCTGGCCTGTGGGATCAGCGTGAACAGCTCGTCCAGCAATGAGAAGCGGGTAAGCCTCGCTCCGCGTGTGGACCACAAGGCCCAGCCTGCAGAGGGTGACCGGTACCACTCTGCTGCACAGCCCGGGCATCCAAGGAGGCTTGCTCACTTCTCCATAGAAAGGAGATTGTGAGGTGGGGACGGGGAGCGGGTGATGCCTTCCAGGACTTGACAGCCAGCTGTGGAAAACACAAGCTGTTCTGCTCTGGTCTTAGGAGGGTGCTTTCAGTAAGGAATCCCAGCAAGACCCGGCCCCATGGGTACCCTTGGCCTTGAAGGGTGTGGCGGTGGGCTCCAGCCTGCAGACCCCTCTCTATCACTGACTTCCATGAAGGCAGGAGACTGGTGTGTGAAATCGCGTTTGTACAATCCATCCAGTGAAGAGGGAAGCTTTTCGGGATGCGGAGTCAGGAGAAGGATCAAAGGATGCTTTAGGAGCGTGGTGACGTCAGCTGTGGCTCTGTTGTGGAGCTCTGTGGAGGTGTTTGTTTTCCTCCTTTGCATCGCCAAAAATAAAGAGGACAGACAAATGGATAAAGAAACTATGGTACATCTACACAATGGAGTATTACACAGCTGTTAGGACAAACGAGGTCATGAAATTTGCCTATAAATAGATGGACTTGGAGAGTAGCATGCTGAGTGAAATGAGTCAGAAGGAGAGAAACAGATATAGAATGACTGCATTTATTTGTGGGATATATGGAAAAAAAACTGTATTAAGGGGCTGGAGCAATAGCACAGCGGGTAGGGCATTTGCCTTGCATGCGGCCGACCCAGGTTTGATTCCCAGCATCCCATATAGTCCCCTGAGCATCACCAGGAGTGATTCCTGAGTGCATGAACCAGGAGTAACTCTTGTGCATCGCTGGGTGTGACCCAAAAAAAGCAAAAAAAAAAAAAACTGCATGAAACTAATATCCAAGACCAAGGGAAACTAATATCCAAGGGAAAACAGGGGCCAGGAGGACTGATCAGTGCTTGGGAATTACCACAAGGGCATGGGGGATGGAGGGTAGTTGAGATAGAGGAGAGTCCGCTATAACAATACTAGTTGGAAATGATCGCTCTGGACAAGAACTGAGTGATGAAAGCAGTAAAGGGAGATGTGATCATTGTTCAGCATCTGTATTGCAAACCATAACATGAGAGAGAGAGAGAGAGAGAGAGAGAGAGAGAGAGAGAGGGAAGGGGGTGGGGAGGTGCCTGCCATAGAAGCAGGCTGGGGTAGGGGGTGGCTTGAAGGAGTGGAGAGAAACTGGGGACACTGGTGCTGGGAAATTACACTGATGGAGGGATGGATGTTGGAACACTGTGTGACTGAAACACATCTATGTCATGGTGATTCAATTTTTTTAAAAAAGAGGACACTGTAGGCTACAAGCAACAAGTATTTTCATCTGGCTTCATAAGCATGGCACACGTAATGGGGTTGTGGTGCAGAGACTATGTGTGAGGTGCACAGACAAGACACCTCCATAGACCAGATGGCAGCATTGGCCTTTGCGACGGCAGTTGTGGCCAGAAGGAGGGGTGAGCTCTCCTCCTAACACTCCCTCCTAGAATCCCACGGACATCGCTGTCCAGTGCCCCAGTAGCACTGTCCTCCCATTGTTCATTGATTTGCTTGAGCAGGCCCAGTAACATCTCCATTGTGAGACTTGTTGTTACTGTGTTTGGCATGTTGAATACGTCACGGTAGCTTGCCAGGCTTTGCCGTGCAGGCGAGATGTTCTGGGTAGCTTGCCAGGCTCTCCAAGAGGGGCGAAGGAATCGAACTCTCTCGGCCGGGTCGGCCGCGCGCAATGCAAACGCCCTACCTCTATGCTATTGCTCCAGACCCCCCAGTAAACCTGCTTTTTTGTTTATTTTTGTTTGGGGGGGCCCACATATGGTAGTGCTTAGGGCTTATACCTGGTCGGACTCGGGGGCCACGTGTGGTTCCGAGATCAAGCCTGATCATCTGTACGTGAGGCAAGTGCTCTGCCCTATATACTATCTCTCTGGCCCTTAGCAAACCTGGTTTCATCTCTCATTGGCCAAAGTGGCTGCCACCTGTCCCCACCCCTCTCCCACATGACTCCCTCGGGCCAGCAGTTCTCAAACTTTTTGACCTAAGGACCCTTTACACTGTAGAATTGTTCTGGGTCCTATAGAATTATTTTTTTTTCCTGAGTCTGGTGTGGCAGAGGTCCATGTGGCAACTGTTGGCTTAGCCTAATCGGCCAGGAATGAATGGACCCTGGACAGCAGACCGAAATCCCCACGCAAGGAGCTCAGATTCCCCAAAGAGGAAAGCAAAATTCTACACTTACTTCAGAAACTTAATGGCCAGAAAAAAATCATGGGTAGGAAACCTGCCCTGAATTCAACTCACGTTAAACAAAAACAAACAAGAAACGTTTGTTGTTTTTAATTTTAAGGATGGAAGAGTATCAGGGCCGGAGAGACAGTACAGTGAGTAAGGCACTTGCCTTGCACACAGCCAGCCCGGCTTCAATTCCAGGCATACCATATGGTCCTCCCAGCACCATCACCAGGGAGCCAAGGACAACCCATAAGCAAAAAAAAGAAGAAAAAAAAGATGGAAAGAGTCTCCAGATCATAGGTCCACAGACTACACACTTTGTCTTAAATTTTAAGATTTAAGGGCTAGGGCAATAGTACAGCAGGTAGGGCTCTTACCTGTCACTTGGCCAACTGGGGTTCAGTCCCCAGCATCCCATATGGTCCCCGAATACTGCCAGGAGTAGTCAGGAGTAATTTCTAAGTGCTGAGCCAGGAGTACCATCGGCTGTGGTCCATTGCTTCCTCCTCTTCCTTCTTCCTACTTCTCTCTCCTCCTCCCCTTTCCTCGTCCTCCTCCTTCTTCTGTCTTCTTTCTTCAGCTTCCTTCCTTAGCACACCCCTCTCCATTATTGACGAAAGCCAACAGTGGAGTCTGACCGACAGAAAAAAAAACAGGCAAAATTGCCACTTTACCACAAAGTAGAGTTTCGAACAGTTACCTAGAACAAAGCTTGACCACTTGTGGCCAACCTGATCACTTCCTTCGTTAGCAATTATCTCTTTCTTGAATCACAGCCATAGCTAGCGCCAGTGCTGGGTGCTACAAGTTATAGAAGAGACTGTGTGTGGCCCCCAGAGTCTAAAATATTTACTCTGTCCCTTTATGGGAAAAATCCGCTGACCTCTGATCTAGACGGAGAAGGTGGTGTCATCAGGAGACACAACAGAACAAGGTAGCTGAATCCAGGTAAGACAGCAATGAAGTTTCTGGAAGCCATTTCCTCTGGGACATGGGGCTCTGTTGTGGCTGGGTGGTTGGGGGGCTGGAGCATTAAGACTTCAAGCCTCTTGGCAAGAGGACTCAGTTACAGACCTAAAGACACAGGAATGGGTGCAGGCAAGACCCTGGCATACTGGCCAGGGTCCTGAGGGTTCCTGCAGCTGAGTGATAGGACAGCAAAGTGATACATGCCAGGCTGGCCCTCTGCCATCTCCCTTGCTGCCAAAGCCCCTCTACACCTGCCCCTACATGGAGGGTTGCAAGATGGGGGTTCCCAGGGGAGATGCACACCCCCAGCTCTGGACTCCACCACCTGTAGCAAGATCCTAGTTGGTGTGTGGGTCTTCCGGTTTAGATACATCCCTCAGCTTTGGGGTGTGTCCAAACCCCAGAATACTGATTGCACTCAGGTAGCTGATTGCTCTTTTATTATTATTATTATTATTATTAGGGCTGGACCGATAGCACAGCGGGTAGGGTGGTTGCCTTGCATGCGGCCGACCCGTACAAGGGTTCGATTCCTCCATCCCTCTCGGAGAGCCCAGCACGCTTCTGAGAGTATCCCGCCCGCACAGCAGAGCCTGGCAAGCTCCCCGTGGCGTATTCGATATGCCAAAAACAGTAACAACAAGTCTCACAATAGAGACGTTACTGGTGTCCGCTCAAGCAAATTGATGGACAATGGGGCTACAGTGCTTACAGCGCAGTGCTATCATCATCATCATTATTATTACTATTTTATAATTAAGACTCCAATTTGATTCTGAAGTTGTTTTTCATTTTATTTATTTATTTTTGGTTTTTGGTTCACACCCGGTGATGCACAGGGGTTACTCCTGGCTCTGCACTCAGGAATCACTCCTGGCGATGCTCAGGGGACCATATGGGATAATGGTAATCGAACCCGGGTCGGCCGCCTGCAAGGCAAATGCCCTGTCTGCTGTGCTTTGCTCCAGCCCCTCATTTTTTTAATTTATTTTTTTATTGAATCACCATGAGATATTCACACAAAGCTTTCATAATCGGTTTTAGTCACACAATGTTCTAACACCCATCCTCCCCCCAGTGTACTTTTCCCACTACCAATGTCCTCCATATTCCTCCTGCCCCCACCCGATGCAAGGAAAAATGGACTCTTCCTCATTGTTGGTGGAAATGCTTACTAGTCTAGCCCTTTTTGGAAAAACAATATGAGCATTCCTCAAAAAACCTAGAAATGGAACTTCCATATGACCCAGCAATACCACTTCTGGGAATATACCCCCAGGCTGCAAAAACACGCAGCAGAAATGACATCTGCACTTGTGTGTTCATTGCAGCACTGTTCACAATAGCCAGAACCCGGAAGCTGATTGCTCTTTTGACATTCCCCCTTTTCTTCCTCGAGAGGCAGCCTGGCTTCTGGGTTTTTCCTCATAACCGTTGGAAGCAGCTCAGCCACCTGGCACTCACCCTGGCACCAGGGTGCAGGTGACCTCCTGGCTCCAGTACATTTTGGGTCAGTGAATCAAATCCACTTTTCCCCCTCTGGCTCATACATTCGGTCCCATCCTTCTCTGTCTCAATACTTCCAATACTTTTTTCTTTTTGGCCTTTTGGACCACACCCAGCAGTGCTCAAAGCTCACTCCTGGCTCAGGAATCAGTCCTGGCAGATTAAAGGGGCCATATGAGATTCTGGGGATCAAACTTGTGTTTTCTGTGTGCAAGGCAAGCACCCTGCCTGCTGTACTATCAATCCAGCTCCATCTAAATGCAGTTTCTGCATTTAGAAATGCAGAAAATTTGGGGGGGGGGGGGGATTCATGTTTATGAGGAGCCTCCCCATCGTGCTGGGAGTCATCAGGGCTACCCTTAGCAGTGCGAGGGAGACCATGAGATGCCAGGGATCACACTTGGGGCCCTACGCATGCTACCAGGTACTCTGGTGGTTTGGATCCTTCCCCAGCCTAATGCCGATGCTTTTCTTCTTGAAACTTGCTTGTTTGCTTGTAGCCCTCTGCTTATAGAGGAACCCGCTGTTTTCTTTTTTTTTTAAATTTTATTGAATCACCATGATATAGTTACAAGTTGGGTTACAGTCACACAATGATCAAAACCCATCCCTCCACCAGTGCACATTCCCCACCACCAATATCCCTGGTATAACCCCCTTTCCCACCTTCCTCTGCCTCCAAGCAGACAATATTCTCTCTCTCTCTCTCTCTCTCTCTCTCTCTCTCTCTCTCTCTCTCTCTCTCTCTCTCTCTCTCCCTCTCTCTCTCTCTCCCCATTATGGTTTGCAATACAGACCCTGATGTTTGGTCCCTTATCATGTTTGGTCCCTTATCTACTTTCAGCACGCATCTCCCATCCCGACCGGTTCTCAGGCCATCATTTTCTTAGTGATTGCTTCTCTATTCCAGCTACCTTCTCCCCTCCACTCATGAGGCAGGCGTCCGGCTATGGAGCAATCTTCCTGTCCCGTGTATCTGCTATCCTTAGCTGTCAGCCTCATGTTATGTTGTTTTATACTCCACAAATGAGTGCAGTCCTTCTATGTCTGTCCCTCTGACTCATTTCACTTAGTATGATACTCTCCAGGTCTATCCATTTATAAGCAAATTTCATGACTTCATCTCTCCTAACCACTGCATAATATTCCATTGTGTAGATGTACCAAAGTTTCTTTAACCAGTCATCTGTTCTAGGGCATTGAGTTGTTTCCAGAATTTGGCTATTGTGTACAGTGCTGCAATGAACACATAGGTACAGATGTCATTTTTACTGTGCTTTTTTGCATCCTCAAGATATATTCCCAGAAGTAAACCCGCTGTTTTCGTGTGCTCTTCAGATGACACAATCTTGCTCCTCCGGAAATATTCCAGTTTATGAATGTGTCTCTTGAAATCACATGCCCAAACTTGGCCAAAGCACCCCACATTCCAGGGCGGCCTGCTGCTTGGGGCACTGGTTTCCTGTAACTGAGAACAGCCCTGCTTTCTTTGGCAGCTGCCTCCTCCCTGGCTTTTCATGCCACAGTCTCGGCCCACTGACCCTCGTGGGAGGGTGGGTGATGAAGGGGTGAGGAGTGAAGGTGGGGAAAGTGACCCGCATCTTTAAGCTCCAGCCCTTCCTTGTCCTTTGCGGGACATTTATTTGGGTGTTTTTCATCACAGAATTCTCTGACCAACACCTTCATGAGTAAATATGCTTTTGTATTTATGCTTATTTCTTGATATGAATTTCTAAATGAGCTGAAGAATAAGATACTTGCCTTGTACACAGTTGACCCCATATTTGATACCCTGCCCCCACTTATGGTCCCTGGAGCACCCCCTACAATCAGAGTGATCCTTAAGCACAGAGGCAGAGATCAGCCCTAAGGATTGCCAGGTGTTGCCCCTAAAATAGAAAAAAATCATAGAGGTAGAAGGAAAGACCACCACCAACAACAACAAAAAGGTGCATTTTTTAAAGATTCTTGATCCATACTACTTTCCAGAAAGATTGAATCAGTTTCATTTCCATTATAAGTTCCCTACTTTTAAAGATTTGTTCATCTGGTTGATAAAGCTAAGGTATAGCATTATGCTTGTCATTCCCTTGATTACTTTTAAATTTTATTTATTTATTTATTTTTTGGCTTTTGGGTCATGCCTGGCGATGCATAGAGGTTACTCCTGGCTTTGAACTCAGGAATTACTCCTGGCAGTGCGTGGGAAACCATATGGGATGCTGGGGATCGAACCCAGGTTGGTCGTGTGCAAGGCAAACGCCCTGCTGGCTGTACTGTCGCTCTAGCCCCCCCTTCATTATTTTTAAGAATGTTGTACAGTTTATTTCGGGAACCTAAGAACTGTAGGTCTTCGCACTTATATATCTATATCACACAGTAATGTTTTGCTAGTTATTCCAGTTCACTGAGAGTTTTTGGTGCCCTAGATGAGACTGTCTTATGAAATGATCGCTAACCAAATTCCTACCCACTCAGCCCCACAGACAGGAGTGCAATGCCTAGATTAGGGAACATGAAGGTTCAGCTCCCTGTATTCCTGCTCAGAGAAAACATCCAGAGCTTTCCAGTAAGGCTTCTGGGTATCTTACTTGGGAAGGACTTTGACCTGGGGACTGAGCAATAGTATAGTCTTGTAGGGTCCTTGCTTTGCATGTGGCTGAGCTGGGTTCAATCCCCAGTACCCCACTGTTTCCCAAGCCCCACCAGGTGTGACCTCTAAGCACTGAGCCAAGAGTAATCCTTGAGCACAGCTGGGTATGACACAAAAAAAACAAAACAAAAAAAAAAGATGCACTTTGATGAACTGGAGCATGTAAATTGCACAATATGGAGGATTAAAGTTAAGGACAAGTTAGTGCTGAGAAGACCTGTTCAGGGAGGGAGAGACAAAGACCTGTGTAAATTGACAGACTTCTCTACAATCTTTCTGAGTTCTACAAATCTAGTAATAAGTTAAAAATGACAACGGGGGTGCTGGAGCGATATACAGTGGGTCAGTCATTTGCCATGCATGAAGCTGACCCAGGATCAATCCCTGGTATGCTGTATGGTCCCTTGGGCCTGCCAGGAGTGATGCCTGAGCATAGAGCTAGGAGTAATCACTGAGGACATCTAAAAACTAAATAATTACAGTAATAACAATAGGCCTTACTGACAAATTCAATTTACGTGACCTTCGAAGCAGTAAAAAGAACCAGTCAATGGAAATTAGGAGGTAATAGATTTTTGTTACATGTGAGAAAGCAAAGATACAATATTTTGTGCTGCTGTATGTCGAATGACTTCCTGAGAGACAGTGAGCTCCTGGTTCCAGGAGAGACAAGAAAGGGGATGGATGTTTGACTTAGCATCACATGATCCTTAAGAGCTTTTCCAAGTCAAGATGCTAAGCTTGAAGCAGAAAAGAACCGAAAGAGCCCAGGGCAGGTGGGGCTGCTCCATGCCTTTCTCTCTCTCCGCAGCACAAGTACCTGCTGAAGCTGAAGGTCATGTACACTGTGGGCTACAGCTCCTCCCTGGTGATGCTCCTGATTGCTCTCAGCATCCTCTGTGCTTTCCGGTGAGAACACGCTGCCGTCCTTCCATCTCCCCTGCTGCCCAGACTCTGGGCCTCGTCACGCCGCTTGGTACACAGCAAGGAAGGTTTGAGCGTTGCCTCTCGATCTAACGCTTACTTGTGGCAAAACATGGAAGTGCCCACGACCTTGTTTGTTCTTTTAGTCTACGTTTTATGAGCATTACATAGAATCTCTTGTACCTATTGCTTGACATATGTGTTTGTTAACTTTCACACAATGGTATGAGCTATCATTACCCCCATTTTACAGATGTGTTACCCAGTCTCTTGATTGCAAGAAACAGAAATTCAACAAAGGTGAACTGCCCCGTGTAATGGATAAGTTCAGAGGCTCAAGCTTTAGGTGTAGATGGTCCTAAGGGCTCAAGGAAGCAGTTTTCTCCACTGCCTCTCACCCTCCATCTCTCCACTCTGCTTAGCCTCTTCTGAAGTCAGGCTTTTGGCAGGAGTCCAGAGACAGCCACCACTGGGACCGGCTGGGGTACAGTCCCTTGGTGCAGTGGTATCAGAGTAAGGAGAGTTTCCAATTTGTTGCAGTGAAAATCCTGGGGAAAGTTCTCATAGGGCTGGCGGGGGTCCCTTGACAACTCAGCAACTCTCTGCTTCCACGAACCGAGCATGCTGATTGGTCAGATCTGCCAAACATGTGTCATAATCCTTATTTTCGAGCTAGGAAGCCTGCTTCTGGTAGCAGAAGAAGGAAAGCAAGTAACAGACTTCAGTCTTCTATGCCAGAGACACAAACCCAACTTTGGGATGGGGAAGGGTCATCGAGCTAGTATGTGGCTGAGCGTGAGTCGAGTTTCTCCTGCCAGTCTAGAGTCCGTGTTGCTCTCCAACTCGCAATTTGGCTGCCTGCCTCCTGCCCGCTTCTAAGCAATCCCAGGCACTGGAGAAAATGGGAAGTCACGATGGAATAAAACCTTGGTCCCTGTGACCCCAACTTTTCTTTTTTAATTGCAGGGTGAGTTAAAGTAGACTGTGCATCTGGGGGCCTGGGTCTGCTGACAGAGATTCAGAGAGCTGTGTCATCGGCGAAGAGCCATTATTCTAGGGCCAAAGAGACAGTACAGTGGGCAGGGCACTTGCCCTGCATTGCAGCTCACCAGGGTTCAATTCCTGGCACCCCATATGGCCCCCTGAGCCCATCAGGAGTGACCCTGATCACAGACCCAGGAGTGAGCCCTGAGCACCATTGGTTGCACACTCCTCCTCCCCACTCCCCACCCCAAAAAAAGACAGGTTCACCCAAGGCACTGGGAGAGCAATGGGCCTGGCCACGTGCCAGCCCCTCCCTGCTTTGGCCCCTGTTCTCTCCCTTCAGGAGGCTCCATTGCACCCGCAACTACATCCACATGCACCTGTTTGTATCCTTCATCCTGCGTGCCCTGTCCAACTTCATCAAGGACGCCGTGCTGTTCTCCAATGATGACACCCGCTGCGATGTTCACAGGGTAACAGGCCAGCCTTCTTGGGGGCAGGTGGTAGCCCCATTGTCCTTCCTGCAAACCGTTACTAAGGCATGCTTAGTACCCAGGACTAAGGGGGCGCAGCTAGGGCGGAACCATGAGTGAGTATCCTGTGTCCCCACATGTGAATTGGGTCATGTATTAGAACAGTTTGTATAGAAGCTCAGGGAGGAGGGAGTGGGGCAGCTTTCCGAGTCCAGGAGCGGATCAGCTCCCCTAGGAATTAGATGCATTGCAAAGCCCCTCGTTCCCCTACTCCTGCCAAGTCTCCGCTGTAGACAGATGGCCAAATTAAGAGAGGGCTGGGGTTGGTTGTAGACAGAAAAGGGTGAGCATATGTCAGTGTGTCTGCATAAAACAATCATGTTTTGTTAACTGGAACCCACTTCCTCCTGAATGCTCAGATGAATGCTAATTCAGTGCAGAGTTACTCTGTGTATCAGTTGGGAATCTTGTTGGTCATACCTAACCAAGAAACTCTCCAGCAGTGACTTAAACAGATGGGGATGTTTCCCACATAATCCGTTCATGGATGAGCAATCCAAACAGCACATACAGTAGCCCCGTGTTGCCATGAAGGGACAGTCATTGTCCCTCTTTCTGCTCTGGCATTATGGCTACTGCAACCCTAGACTTCATGTCCTGTTCCAGAAAAGAAGGAATAAAGTCGAGATCAAGCTCACCCCCTACCCGCCACACACACAATTTGCCTTAAGATCTGGGAAAGAAACATACATCCCTCTTCAACCTCTCCTCTAGCCCCCAATTGCATCTCACTGGCTAGAATATTATCATGTGACCACGCATGAGCACAAAGGAAGCTGGGAGACTGGAGATTTACTCTCATGGGCTCCAAAGAAAAGGCTAGCAAAGAGAATGGAAAATTGAGATCAATTCAGTCAACTCCCACTTCCCACCATTTCTATCTGTCATTTTTCACAGATTGGTTAAGTTTGTATTAGCAGTGCTATTAAGTTTATGCTGTGTGTGTGTGTGTGTGTGTGTGTGTGTGTGTGCGCGCGCGCATGCGCGCACGCGTGCGTGTATGTGTCCTAATTCAGACTGCGAGTTTCATCAAGGAGGACCACATGTCCTAGAGAGATTTCCAGGATGAAAAAAAAAGAGTGTGCGATGGGAGGCTGAAGACTTAATTCAGGCCCTGACCCCGTCATGACAGGATATAACCTCCAGGGACCCCTACATAAGACAGGCCTGTATGGGGTCCTTATCAGGTGTTCAGAAATCTCCAGCCCAAAAGCGAGTGTGTCTGCAGGAGCCATTTGGAGCCAGGGACCATGTTGCCTCCCAACGCAGTTGGCAGTTTCCTTCTTCAGCTGTCTTGGGAAGCTGAGGTTGGCAAGACTCTGATTAGCCTTCTGCTCAGAATTCACTTCCCCTCTCCAGGTCTATTTCCTCTGGTGAAAACTGAGAGTGTTAGGAAATCTCTGGCATCATTTTTACAATGGGCCGCCACTTCCCGGATTTGGATGCAATTTCTAATTCTTCAGTGGCCCATTCACCATCCTGACAGCCTGCGAGTGTGTGGACTTCTGTGCTCTAGAGAGAGATTCAGGGGGACCTGAGAGAATCTTTGGGGCTAGTTCTGTACTAGTAGGGACTTGCAGGACTCGCTCCAAGATCTGGGCCCTCACCCCTTCCCACCTCCTGTCTCTGTGCCAGGCACAATCCCTCTTACTCTCTCTGTCCTTTGGGGTGTTAAGGTTTGCAATACAGTTAGCAAGCAGCCATCATGTTTGGTCCATAGTCAACTTTCAACATGCATGTATTGCCCTCACCCCATTTACACTCAGTCACTTTTTGTTGTGGGGGTTGGGGGGTTCACCCTTGCGCACCTAGGAACTCACCAGCTCTCTCTGTGCAGGTGGGCTGTAAGCTGGTGATGGTGTTCTTCCAGTACTGCATCTTGGCCAACTACGCCTGGCTGCTAGTGGAAGGCCTCTACCTCCACACACTGCTCAGCATCTCCTTCTTCTCAGAAAGGAAGTACCTGCAGGGATTCGTTGCCCTCGGCTGGGGTACGTTTCTCCACCTACAGTGACTTGTGTTTTGTGGAAAAGGCTCAGAGTCCAAAGTTGATTTGTTTTCTTGTACAAGGTCCACACGTAGTTATTTGACCTGTGTAATCTTAGACAATTTACTTGATGCTTAGTCCTCTTGCCTTGATTTCTTAATCTGTCAAGTGGGCAATGATAGATCTAACTTCTGATGTCCAGGACTTTTTTTCTATTTGATCCACTGTCGCTGTCACTGTCCTCCTGTTGTTAATCGATTTGCTCGAGCGGGCCCAGTAATGTCTCCATTGTGACACTTGTTACTGTGTTTGGCATATTGAGTACATCACGGTAGCTTGCCAGGCTTTGCCATGCGGGTGAGATATTCTCAGTATCTTGCCGGGCTCTCCGAGAGGAGCGGAGGAATTGAACCCAGGTTGGCCTGGTCAGCCGCGTGCAAGGCAAACACCCTACCTGCTGTGCTATCACTCCAGCCCTATTTGATCCAATTTTTTAAAAATTGAAAAAATAGGGACTGGAGCGATAGCACAGAGGGTAGGGCGTTTGCCTTGCACGCGGCCAACATGGCCAACCCAGGTTCGATTCCCAGCATCCCATATGGTCCCCGAGCACCGCCAGGAGTAATTCCTGAGTGCATGAGCCAGGAGTAACCCCTGAGCATCGCAGGGTGTCACCCAAAAAGCAAAAAAAAAAAAAAAAATTGAAAAAATATCCAAAAAATAGATCCGAAAATTGATCTATTTTTTTTCGACTTGATCACATGGTGTGTGGTGCTTTATCCTCTACACATTCCATCAAGTGTTCTAATACTTTATTCCATGCTTCATTAATGAGGTTGCTTTTGACTGTAGGGCTAAGAAATTCTGAATTAGAGGGTGGAGAAATAGTCCAGTGGATAGGGCTCTTGCCTTGCCTACAGCAGACCTGTTTCGATCTCTGTACCCCATATGGTCCCCTGAGCACCACCAGGAGTGATCCCTGAGCACAGAGCCAGGAATAAGCCCTGACCATCACCAGGTGCGTCAAAAAAAAAATAAATGAATAAAAAAGAAAAGAAAAACACATACTCCCCCTTAAAAAAAAAAAACATAAATGTCTTAACTGAAAAGTCTAGGTATCACCAGCTTAAGATGGGATTGAATCCAAGAGCTCAGTGCTGTTTCCCTGTCCTTTGACTTTGCCTTATCTGCTGTCAACTTTATCATTAGATCCGTGCTTGCATGGGAGCTGCCAGCATCTTCTGGACTAACGGTCACTTCCTGACCAGAGAAGGGGGAGCCTGAGAACCAGAATATATTCATTCAGAGGTTCACTCTCATTTTCCCAGCTCAAATCTCATCTTTGATCCCATCACAGTAGCCAGAGGGAATAAAATAAGTTGACTGGTTGACTGCCTAAGCTACCCAGACCTCGTGGCTTCCCAAGGGAAGTTTAGGATTCCCAAGGGAAGTTTAAGGTTCCCAAGGGAATTTTGGGTTCCGTGTCTAAGAAGTAGAAGGTGACAGCAAGACTCCAACATTGGGCTTCATCAGCTATGTTGCCCTCTCCCTTTCTGAACAATAAGGATGGGGACAACACTCACTTTTGTTTTGTGTGGGGGCCACACCTGGCAGAGGTTACTCCTGGCTCTGCACTCAGAGATCACTCCTGGCGGGACCCAGGGTACTATATGGGATGCCAGGGATTGAACCCGGGTCAGCTCATGCAAGACAAGTGTCCTACCTGTTGTACTATTGCACCAGCCCACAACTCTCACTTTTTTGAGCACTTTCTGTGTGCCATTCTTTGAGTGCAGCACATGCCTTGCATTATTTTATCATGAAAAATGCACCCCTGCCCCTCACATCCCCAGAGGCCAATCAGAAGCAGAGACAGCATGCTCACTCACACTGGAAGACATGGCCAAACCCGGGCTTAAAGCCAAGGTCTGTCCATTTCAAAGCCTCTCACCCTGTCCTCTGCCGTTGGTAAACATCCACCATCGTATATTCATCCGTCCTTCTGTTCACCCGTCTAACTGTCCATCCAATTCATCAGTTGTGTTTACTTGATAAGCATGTAAGTCACCCACTTGGTTCAACAGAAAGTCAGGCTCCAGGACCAGCCATGTATACCAGCCTTTGCTGCATTTGGGTTCTGGGGGATTGTCTTTCACTAAGAAGTGCCCATCCACAAGTGGCCTTCAAGGGCTTTTCCTGCTTGTCTAAGTGCTGACACTCCATCTCACTGCCAGGGAGATGAGTGTCACTCACACCAGAGCTGAGAGTGTCCACTGAGTCCTGTGTCTTCTCAGATTTAGGAACCTGGTTAGACCCTCGGCCAAGGGAAGCTTTCAGCTCTACAGAAATTTAAAGTTTCCTCCTATGTCGATAGTCCTAGAGCGCCTGGGACCAGGGTCTCTTTCCGTGGTGCTGTGCATGGTGCAGAGCCCGGTGCCAGGAGCCTGCACTCCTGTGCCTGCAGGAATCTCCCCAGGGACACAGGATGTGTGTCTGTGAGATCAGCATCTTAACGGACTCAACATTCTTTGAGCACTTTATGCTTATGGAGATAAATGGAACGAAGGTGGGAGAGAAGGGAAGAAGGAAGGAGGGAAGAAGAGAGGGTGGGAAGGAAACAGAAAGGGAAGGAGGGAAGGATCGAGGGAGGGAAGAGAGGGGAAGGGAGGAAAAGGGACAGTGAAGGAGGGAGTAGGAGGGGAGAGGGAGGGAAGGGAAACGGAGGGGGAGGGAGAGAGAGACTTTTGGAAGAGGGAGAAAGGGAGGGAGGAAGAGAGTGGGAGGAGGGAGAAAGGGAGATAGAGGGGAGGGAGTGGAGGAGAGAGAGCAGGGAGAGAAGGGAGAGGAGGGAGGGAGGAGTCCCATCACTCAAAATAATTTTGTAATTAGTGGGAAGACAACATTTTTCTGTGACAACATTTCAATCTTGGGTTTTGGAGATGTTTAAATGAGGGCATGGGAGCCTTCCTTTCCTCCAATGTTTCTTGAGCATCTACTGTGTGCCCCCTGAGGTAGACCAGCCCATTGAGCAGCAGTGATTCCTTCCCTCCTGGCCTCTCTGCCTGCACAGTGCCAAGGAGATGCTGAGGAGGTCTGGAAGAACTTTGGCATTTGAGTGTTTTTTTTTTTTCTCACAGTCTTTTGTTTCTCTTGAAGTTCCTCCTTTCCTGGGGTGGGGGTGGGGACTCCTCCCTTCTCTGAGAGGCCACCTCAGTTTCTGCATCTCCAAGAGGGGTGCAGCCTTTGTGTCTTTGAGCAGCTTCGGGGTGGGTGACAGGGCAACTTCTCTAGCACTTTCTTAGAGGCTGTCCGGGATCTCGCTCTGCTGCCTGCTTCATTTCGGAACCGAGCTCCTCTCCCAGTGCTCATTCTACAGCCTCTTCCCTTCTCTGGCCCCTGAACTTTCATACTGAGAATTTCTTTCTCTTGCCTCCGCAGAGCCCCCCCGTTGGGTGCTTGGCATCTTCTCGTGGGTTCGCTCCTCAGCTAGGCGGGAGCATCTCCCCCAGAGCGCCGGGCATCGCAGAACAGAAAAGACCTTTGTGCAACTTTCTCGCCTAATAATTTGTTAGGCAGAGACATTAGGTTGCAACACCCGTTTCTCCCCCCCCCCCCCCGCCCCGAATTTCGAAGGCTTCTGTGTTGGCATCTGGCATGGCAGGAAATGCCATGTGCTTCCTCCACTCCTTGGCGTCCCAGCCCCATCCTGCCTGCAGGTGCAGGGCCTGCCCTTTGTCCTGTACTGGGAAATATCACGGGCCTTTATTTGACTTGCTGCTGGACTGTTGCCAGGCATCTTGCTGGCCCCTCATCACCCTTTCTTCTGGAAACTTAGAAGTTGCTCTTACATTATCGATTGGGTAATTTCTTTCCCTCTAATTTTTGTTCTGAAATTTTCAAAAACAAATTGAGCTGGGGAGGTTTGAGGGGGAGGGCACGCCTAGCTGTATGTAGGGCTTACGCCTGGCTTTGTGCTCAGGGAGCCCTGTGCAATATCAGGAATCCAACCCCGGATCAGCTGCCATCAAGGCAAACACCTTAATCTCTATCTCTCCAGCCCCATGTTCTGAAACTTGCAGTCAGTCGGAACAACAAAATCTGCTGGAATTGACCTCTAATGTTCTCATTTCATTTATCCCACTTTTCGTTCTATTGCTTGTTCTGCTTTGGGAATGTTCCTAGTCTTTATCTCCCATCCATCTGTTGAATTTTTTTCATCATGATTAGGACGGATTCTATTTCCAATCCTTTTTTTCCTTGTTCTGGGAATGTTCCTCCTTGGGGGTCATCCTGTTTGTGTCCTAGAATCTCTCCTCCTATCTCCCTAATGATCTTCAGTGTCCTTGTTTTGTTCAAGTTCCTCCTGGATGGTCTGTTTCCTCTGAGTTCCTTTTCTCTGTTTGATCCTTCTTTTTTATGAAATCAGCTTTCCTCAGAAGCCAGTGACCTTGACTCTCTACAAGTCTCCAATAAATCAGAGCTACCTATGGGCTTATGGCAGGGGGTGTCTCTTCGGGGACCCTGAGCTGAAAAAAGTATTGGTGGGTCTCTACCATTTATGTATCTTTGGGGATTTTCAGTCCTACAGATGGTTCCAGAGAGGAATTATTTTTCTTTTTCCTTAATTTTCCATCCATTTATCATTGGTTTGTGGTATAGTGGATTTTAGGTGCCAGAGAAGAATCTCCTGCCTGGGGGTGGAGAGGAGTGGGGTGAAACAGAGGGAGAATCCTGATTGAGGGAAGGCTGAAAACAGCTTTTCCACTCAGCATAAGGACTCCTGAGTCTGTCCACTGCAAATAGAGCTGAGCTATGTGTACAATTTAGGGTTTAAGAGTAGCCACAGGAGGCGGAAGTTGCTTACCTCGCACATGGCTAGTCTGGACTTGATCCCCAGCATCCCATAGGGCCTCGTGAGCACAGTTAATATTAATTCCTGAGTGTAGAGCCAGGAGTTACCCCTCAGCATTGCCATGTGTGACCCTCAAAACAAAACAAAGAACGTAAAAAGGGTAGCCACAGTAAACCTGTAAAGAGAAGCCAGTGGAGTTCATCTTAATCATGTAGATATTGGGATCATTCCCAGTCGTGCTTGGACCTCAGGGACCATCCTGACAATACTTTGCCAGAAAGTAAGTGCTTTAATATTTGATATTTGGACCCTGTGATGAAACAATCCAGAGTTGTTTCCAATGGGGTAGAGTTGGAAGTGGTCTCCTTTAAAACCCCTTTGGCTGACCTATGTTCCTGCTGGGTCTTCTCTAGGATGATGGGTCCAGCCTTCTCTGCTCAGGCTTAATCACTTAATCACTTAACTTCCCGTTAGTCGTCGATTTGCTCGAGCGGGCGCCAGTAACGTCTCCATTTGTCCCTGTCGCGTGCTAGTGTAGCCCAATGGCATCTCTTCGCTCCGGGAACATGGAGGGCCTCAAACCGATCGTTCATGACCTTGACAAAGAAGTCTGACCATCTGGTAGGTGGGCGGCCACGCGGTCTCTTGACATCCCGTGGAATCCAATCAGTAACAGCTCTAGTCCAACGGTCGTCTTTAAATCTCATTACGTGACCAGCCCATCTGATTTTCGACACCTTGGCAAATGAGACAGCGTCCCTGATCCTTGATCGTCGACGGATGTCAGAACTCCGGATTCGTTCTCTCATTTGAGTGAAACGTGATATTCCAAGCATAGCTCTTTCTATTCTTCTTTGGGAGACCTGAATGGCGTTCTCATCTTGTTTGCGTAGGGCCCAGGTCTCTGAGGCATATGTTAATGCAGGAAGAACAGTGGAATCAAAGAGATGTGCCCGGAGCCGGAGGTTCTTCGTCCTCTTAGCTATTTCTTCGACGTTCTTGAAGGCGTTCCAAGCCGCTCTCTTCCTCCTGCGCAGCTCGGGTGCCAGGTCATTTCTCATGTTGGCCTCTCGACCTAGGTACACATAGCTGTTGCATTCGGAGATGGTCGTTCCATTGAGAGCGAATGGGGCGTCAGGAACAAGGCTGTTTCTCATAAACATTGTCTTCGTAAGATTCAGCTGTAGTCCTACCTTTCCACACTCACGGTCAAAGTCGGCCAGCATTTGTGCCGCTTGGCTGATGTTTGGTGTTATTAAAACAATGTCATCAGCAAAGCGGAGGTGGTGTAGTTGCCGACCATCTATCTTCACTCCCATAACTACAACTGGTCTCATTCACCTGCTCAGGCTAGCTGAGTGTTAATCTGATTAAAGGAGGGAATGTGCCTGGTAGAATCGTGTGGTGCCAGGGAGCAAATCCAGGATCTCATGTATGCAAGGCATGAGCTCCAGCTCTTTGAACTATCTCCCTCATCCTAGCGATATATTTTGTTTTGCCTGATGCGGCCCAAACATTATCATTTTGAAGTCAAACTTTATGACAGGTGGTGGCTTATGTGAGGCAGGGAGAAGAGAGACAGTCACTTTCTCCCAATTCGTTTCTGTCACCCTGGAATCCAAGGTTATAAGGTTCTTGTCTTGCTTTGCAGAAAAGACTTTCAGGAGTAGGAGAGTAAAACAGATTTTATTTGGAGGCTTTAAGGAAGGGGGCGGAGGGAGAGAAAATCAGAGAGTAACTCGCTCAAGAGGGAATGTGGGCTTTTCCAAAGGTGGAGAGAGCCCCTATACGCCCCCCCCCCACCCCACTTACCCAGCATTAGATATGGAAGCATGACATACACATCTCAAGAGGGAAGATGAGGAGCTAGAGTGATAGCACAGTGGGTAGTACATTTCCCTTGCTCGTGACCGACCCAGGTTCGATTCCCAGCATCCCATATGGTCTTCCGAACACTGCCAGGATTAATTCCTGAATGCAGAGCTAGGAGTAACCAGGAGTAACCCCTGTGCATTGCTGGGTGTGACACAAAAGAAAAAAAAACAGATTTTATTTGGAGGTTTTAAGGAAGGGGAAGGAGTGAGAGAAAATCAGAGAGTAACTCACTCAAGAGAGAATCCGGACTTTTCCAAAGGTGGAGAGAACCCCCACTCCCACCCCCTGCCTAGCGTTGGATATGAAATACAGATCTCAAGAGGAGAGATGAGAAGCTGGAGCGATAGCACAGCGGGTAGGGCATTTGCCTTGCATGTGGCCAAACCAGGTTCAATTTCCAGCGTCCCAGGTGGTCCCCTGAGCACTGCCAGGAGTAATTCCTGAGTGCAGAGCCAGGCATAACCCCTGAGCATCCCTGAGCATCGCCGGGTGTGACCCAAAAAGCAAAAAATAAAATAAAATAAAAAAGAGAGAAGATGAGGGTGCTACATGTGCTCGGCCACGGGGATACAAGCAGCACATGGTCGTACATGTGCACTCTCCCTTTGTTCTGGAGACTTTTATAGGGCTTCTCCAATCTGTCCCTATGGAAGGCTTTCTGCTTAGGTAAGAGTTTGTTGCTAGAGTTGTTTTTAGGGGTAGAGTTGGGATTGTCATCTTTAAAACTTATTTTCTTGACCTTTGTTCCTGCTGGATCTTCTCTAGGATGATGGGTCCGGCCTTCTCTGGTCGGGCTAGCTGAGGGTCAATGAGATTAAAGGAAGGAATTGAGGGTTCTCCGGTAATTTCCTTCAGGCCCTTTCTGCAGGAGGAGTCCAGTTTCCTCTGGGATGGCTGCTGGAGATCTTATCAGGTCTTGCTTTCTGTATCCACAAGGAAGGTCAGACTTATTTCTGGTGGCTTTATTGCTTCCCAGAAATTTCATTGCCATGATGTGGGGGGGGGGGGGGGGGGGGGGCCTTCCCTAATCTACCTGTCTACATCAATTTCAGTTCACAATTTATATAAAATTGTTGGTGACGTTTTTACGTTCTTTCATTTCTACAAAATCTGGTGTCTACCTAACCTTACAGTGACTGTCTTTTGCCGCTTCTCCCCCCACTTTTTTTTGGTGGTGGGGGGGGCATTTGTCACCCCTAGTGATTCACAGGAGTTACTCCTGGCTCTGCACTCAGAAATTATTCCTGGTGGGCCCCCAACTGCCCTTTGGAACCAGCTGCATATCAAATATTTAACAGCCACCTGTAGCAAGTGGCTACGGTCCTGGGTGGCACAGAGTTAGATGCTCGGTTTATCCCCACGTGCAATCAAGAACCCTCTTCACCTCTGCTCTGGACCAGAGTTCTCCTTGGCTCCCCTTCTCCAGAAAATAAGCCTCTGTCAGGAATGATGGACAGCTAGCCAGATGGCCAGGGGCACCTGGAGAGGATGCTTTCAACCAGACTTCCAAAACATCCCGTGTTCCGGCCCCATCCTGTCTCTTGCCCCTGGGGTCCCTGGTGCTTCCAACCCCTGAGCCCCTCAGGTACTTTCCCAGCAGCACCTGTGCCCCCTCCATCTGCGTTTCCATTTTCTCCTCTTTGGAACATCTCCTCCTCCTATCCACCTTTCGGCTTCCTACACTTTGGCATCTCTCCTTCACTTTCTCTCTCTTCCCATCTGTGTGCCTTTGGGCTCGTACCATTTCTCTCACACGCAATTCTGGGGATGGAACCCAGGCCTCATAAGTGTGAAGCATGCGCTTTACCGCTGAACTCTATCCATAGCCCTCAATTTTGTTCTTTCCTCACTTTTCCTTTGTTTAGCACTACCTGACATCAAACCCAGGGCTCCTACACGCAAGGCCTGTACTTTGCCACTGAGTCACCTCCTTGGCCCTTCTTTATGTTTTGGGGGCACACCCAACGGTGTCCAGGAGGAACTCCCTGTTAGTGTTTGTGGGTCACTTCTTGCAGTGCATAGGGGAGCATGAAGTACAGTGACGCAGACATGGACCTCCTGTGTGCAAAGCATCTGCTCCAGCCTGTTGGCTCTCTCTCCAGCACCTTTCCTCTCATTTTTATTTCTTTGTATTTTCTGGGAGAAATTGGAGGGGGGGGGGACACAAATAAGTGTATTAGTTCAGTTTGTCATGTTTAACTGGGGACAGGAAATGTTCTGGTTTTTTATCGTTATGATTTCTGTGTACTTTCCATCTACCATCTAAAATGTCTTTTTACTTAAATTCAACACGGCTATTACCTGTTGAGTGGCCAAGCTTTATACAACTCAAGAGTTGAGTGACAATTGATGCTTCTTCCGTAGCTGTCCCACCCTCCCATATTTGTCAGACATGTCTTATTAGGGGGTACCCCACTGCCCCAACAGGCTCCATGGGCCTGCCCTGGGTCCCAGGCTCTTTTCTGCCACGGTTCTCCCCCAAGTCCCAGGAGACTTCAGGCCGTAGTGATATCTGGGCCCTGTTGGATCCCATCTTGGTCTCCAGGGCCTCCCTGGCAACCCTAGGTCTGGTTCCCTTTGATGCAGGATGACAAGGGCGGCGCCATGGAAACCAAGCCCTCCTTTACCCGAGCAGGTCATTGACTGTCCTTTTCCCGTGCATGCGCTCAGAGGTCAGGGCTCTGGTCTGCGGGTGTAGCACAGGGGCTTAGGGTGCCTGCCTCACCAACACACAGTCACGTGGTCCAGGCTCCAGGGTGTGATCCTGGCCATCCTGCAGCAATTTCTGACCTCACAGCCAGCTGTGCGTAAGCACACACACACACACACACACACACACACACACACACACAAAGGGTGTGATCCCTAAGAGCACCACACTGAGAAAATGTTGGGGGTTGTGGGGGAGATAGTCCAAATGTTAACATATTGATGCCAGTGCTGCAATTTGTATTAATTAAACCATACTCAAGTGCCAACCACTGGCAGCCCACACACCTGTCAATGTGTGTGTATGTGTTTTCTTTATTTCGGGGTCACACCCGGCTATGCACAGGAGTTACTCCTGGCTCTGCACTCAGGAATTACTCCTGGTGGTGCTCGAGGGACCATGTGGGATGCTGGGGATTGAACTCGGGTCAGCCGCATGCAAGGCAAAGGCCCTATGCACTGTATTATCGCTCCAGCCCTGTCAATGCGTTTTAAGGCATTTATCTCGCACACAGCTGACCCTGATTCATCAGCACTGGACCCTCCCAGAACATTCCCCTGAGCACAGAGCCAGGAGTAAGCCTGGAGTGCCACTGGCTGTGGCCCAAGCCCTCCCCGACATGAGTGCCCCATGGCCAGGAAGTGTGGCTCTAGTGAGCACATGTTTGAACCCCAGTGAGCATCACAGCCAGGACTCAGGGCCTCACCAAAGAGCGTGAGCCCCAAGGAGGGCACATGCAAGCAGTGCAGTGGAAGGGGGTGTGTGCGACCCCCCTCCCCCCGAGTCATCTCAACAACATCAGCCACCATAGGCAGGCTGCCAGCTTGCATGCAGGAGACCTGGGTTCCAACCCTGGCACTGCAGTGACACACAACAAACAACACAAAAAAGAGAAACAGGAGTGTTGGGTAACATTGGGTTGTCCTTGCTCCTCCCGCAAAGAGCTTAGGTTTTTTGAGTTACTCCCACAACAGTGCCCCTGAGGCACACCCAATTCAAGCAAGCACTAATAATCCTATATTGCTTTCCTCTTTCCTTTATGTCACTTGCATGGTTTAGCAATGTCCTTTTTATATAGACACAGGAAGACAGTTGATGTATGCTTTGTAACATGGGAGTTAATTGACTCTAAAATAATATTTACTCCAGGCATCCATATTTACTTGACTTAAGCCTCAGGTGCCTTTAGTTCCTAGCACTCCAAAAGCAGGGTCCTGAGAAAGGGACTGGATGGACCCAGAGCAAGCTGGGAGCTACCCTGTCATCAGAAGGAGATAAGCTAAGCACCGTAAGTATAAGTTAAGAGCAGAGTCACGGACAAACTCTGTCATGACCCAAAGAGAAGTAACTGAATAAGGACCCTGCTGGGGTTAGGAAAGACCAACCTGGCCTGAGGACTGTGGTCTGGGGTATATAGCGAGATGTCCCCAGGAAGAGCCAGCCTTTAAGCTTAATATATGTCTTACTGTGTTCATACAAAATGACTAGAAATATTATAAGAAGTAAATTTACAATGATTGTTTAAATGGATTACTAGCTGAGGAAAGGAGAAAGCAACACGCCCTAATGGAATCCTGCCCTTGAGCAGATCTTCTAGTAATCTGGAGTGCCGAACCGTCAGATGAGATGTTGTCCTTGAGTTAATCTCCTAAAGGAATCTCAACCCCACCTATGTGTACCCCGACCCTTCATGATTCCTATATAGGTATGCTGTAAGGGGAAAGAGGGGAGAATGAGAACTGAGACTTGGGACTTTGGAACGAGGAGGACCAGATGACGACGATCACTGGAAGTAGAGGACGATGAGACTATGACGAGACGAGGAAGAAAATGTAACGAGGTAGAGGACTTTGAGGTCCACTAGGAGACTATGATGACTCAGACTACGACCAAAACAACTATGATCTCCCGGTAAGGGGAGAGATTGGACTATGCTGGGGAAGAGAGAGAAATAAACTATCTACTGACTAGACTGGGACCCAGTTTCCCAGTTTCTCCATTCGTCCGTCTGTCGCTGCCTTTGTCCGGCCTGGGGAGGTGGCTCTCAGCCACCGAACGCTCGAGTCCCGCACAGCCCACCATGCCTTTTCTCTTGAAACTCACAGAGGCATGGAATCCAGTAAGAAGCAAGCACCGAACTGTCTAAGCAAACCTCTAAGATCTCTCCCCTGCCCCTCCCTTTATTTTGACCCCCAGGTTCCCCGGCTGTCTTTGTTGCTTTGTGGGCCATCACCAGGAAGTTTTGGGAGGACACTGGGTAAGCTACTGGGGAGAGAATCCCTTGCCAGGGTCTCGTCCTCATTGTGGGACGGCCTGCTGGATCTGTCAGATTTGCTCAGGACAGGAGTTTGCAGCTGGGCTGGCTCCACCCTGCTGCCCCCGGGGAGCCCCCCTGCCCCCTGCCCCATGCCCTGCACTCCCACCCCAGATTTCCCTTTGCCCTGGGACCTTCCTCTTCCCCAAATGTTCCCACCCACTGGGGGTGGCGGAGCCTAGAACAGCTCTGAAGGGACCCAACCCAGCCCTACTCTTGTTCTCTAAGGACAGGAGGCTCTGTGCTGGAGCGGAGAGTTGGAACAACACGGGGAGGAGGGGTCCTGGGGGGAGATGGGTGGGGGGCCTCTCTGGAAGAAGGGGGAAGCTGCGAGGTTCTCGGCAGCTCCACGACTGCAGACGCTGTAAGGTCAGATCAAGCTCTTGTCTGTGGTCCAGACTATACCTGAAATGATTGTTTCAGCATCACTTAGAAACAACAGGTGAATTTGCTCTTTATTTTTAAATCTGGAGTTTCCAGCGTCCCTAGAAAGAATGGAAAGTTCCATCTCCATCTCCCATTTGCCCTTGTGGCAGAAAATCAACTGAGACAGCCTCTGCCCAGGCACATGCTTCCCAGCTTGCCAAGTGCCCCTCACGCCTGACATCCCTTAAGGTCACCTGTCAGTCACCCAGGGGTCCTTGATAGGGCTCTGTGGGGAGGGCGGCTCTCCCTGCTCCACAGTGAATTTGGACCTCGGGTTCACCCGGGAATCTCAACCCTCCCATCTCTTGGGTCCCAGGCATGATCATGTCGCCTGGATGTGCGTGGAGGCACAGGCACAGGCTCAGACGGCAAGAAGCACCACAGTCAGGGTATTGACCACACAGCTGCAGGAGCACAGGACTGGTTTGGGGGCAGGAAGGGGGGTCATGCCCAGGCGCTGGCCTTTCTGGGTGGCCCACTTCCCCATCCCTGATATACCTCACTCCCCTCTCTTCCTCACTGCTTAGGTGCTGGGACATCAAGTCCAATGAGGCCATCTGGTGGGTCATTCGAGGGCCCGTGACCCTCTCTGTTCTGGTGAGTGGCCATCCTTCTCCTGCGGTGGGGGATGGTGAGAGAGGGAAGGACCAGGAGATGGAGAGACAGGGATCAATCCCAGAACTCCAGAGCTTGGCTTGTGTGTGCATGTGCATGCATGTCTGTCCATCTCTCTCTCTCTCTCTCTCTCTCTCTCTCTCTCTCTCTCTCTCTCGCACTCACACACACACACACACACACACACGCATACACTTTAGGAAGCTCTAGCAAGCTACCCATGATGTATTTGATATGCCAAACACAGTAACAAGTGTCACAGTGGAGACGTTACTGGGCCCACTTGAGCAAATCAACGAACAACGGGAGGACAGTGACAGTGACAGTGACCCTCAAAGAAGAGGGTGGTGGGTGCAAAAGGAGCAAGAGCCTCCAGAATTGACTCATGGCCATGGGTAGTAGCTCAGATGGAGCGAGCAGAGCCTGCTCCCCTGACAAACTGACTCCTCGTTGGCCTGATTGAATTGGCAGATAAGTTCATGCATACACACACACACACACACACACACACACACACACACACACACACAGCCTTTCACAAGCATTTCAAGTGCTTTTATGGAGCGACAGTTTCTGGGCTGCCGCGCATCAGAAAAGGGAGGTGGACAGGACAGCTTCTGGGAGTTGGGATGTGTCTCTGCTGAGAGGCTCCGGAGTGGTGGGTCTCAGAGTGCAGCCCCCAGATCAGTTGCCTTAGCCTCTGGAAATTTGTGGAAAATGCGAATTCCTTCCCAGGTTCACTTTCATTTTTTTATTAACTTTATTTAAATGCCTTGATTTACAAAACTGTTCACAATGCAGTTGTTTCAGGTATTCAGTATTCCAATGCCAGTCCCTCCACCGGTGTGCCCTTCCCTCTCACAGTGTCCCCAGTTTCCTACCCGCCCCCCACAAGCCTGCTCCCTTAGCAGGCGCTAGTTAATTGACTAAAGTCTATTATTACAACAAGTCAGTGATTACAATTGCATATTACAACGTACATCTTGTCATGGTGTTGCTAAAATCATGGTCCGAGGACTTACTGCGATGTTAGGTGTGAGTTGGGCCTTCTGTGCTGGTTTCACTCTTTGAGCTTAGTGGGCTTCTAATCGATTGGACTATCAGTTCTGTGGGGGTTGGAGGTGTTTTGCAGCCACCCAGTTCAGGGGCTTTGGAACTGGGACAAATTAGCTGTAGGGGTGTCTCTCTGGCCTTGCTGAGATCAGTCCTGAAGCTGGGCCGATTCTCTGGCAGTGGTGTGAGCTGGACGTGATTGGGTAGAGTGCTGGGTTTGGGTTAACATGGAAACTCAGCCTCCACCCATTCTGCCAAGGGTCCAGAGATCATGGGCTGGTGGTGACCGGACCTTTCTCTATAACTCAGCTGCCACCATCCCTCTGACTCACTTTCATTTTACTCCCTGGGTGGAGACCAGCAATCTACAGCGGGAGAATCTCTGCCCTGAAACCTTGTTCCTCAAAACAGAGTCCAAGAAGCAGCTTTGGCATTTCGGGGGAGCTTGATCAAAAGGCAGAATCTCCAGCCACAGTAACAAGATACCCAGGACACTCCAGTGCAGCCTGGGTCAGGAGGCACCAGGCCAACCCTCCCCCACATGTGCCCTACTAGGAGTGAGGGGGGAGGGGGCAGTAGCCATGTGGAGCGCAGTGCCCCCTCTGTCATCAGATTCAGGAGGCAGCTGTCCCCCCCCCCACCCCCCGCCCAGAGGCAGCTGAGAAAACCAGTCCCCTCTAGCTTCCTGTCTGCCTTGTTTCTTACAGATTAATTTCATCCTTTTTATTAACATCCTGAGAATCCTGATGAGGAAACTTAGGAGCCAAGAAACAAGAGGACGCGAAGCAAGCCATTATAAGTAAGTGGAGGCAGAGACTTAAGCATGCTCTCGTGCCAGTCTCCAGGCATGTACTGAGCACCTGCTGTGTACACCACAGGGGTTGGGGACAAGGAACAGCCATGGCCTTGTCCCAGGCACGAGACTGTGCATTAGTGGGGAAGGAGTGTGGTGCATTAGACACAGAATGGGGCAGGGCGTGCGGGTCCGTCAGACCAGTGTCCTTCAACTTTCTGCCCCTGCTGACCTGCACAGTCTGTGGACAATTGTTTGAAGACCACAGCATTCAGGGGGTAGGTGAGGCACCGCAGCAGGATTCTGTACCCCTATGTGCTTGGTATTCTGCCAGTAGATTTCAGGGACCAGAATCCTGACTGATTTAATTGTATATTATCAGGGGAGAAATAAAGGGGAACGTTCATCATGTATTTGAGATGTGGGATGTAAAAATGCACCACACTCTAAGGTGGGGGGAGCTGGATTGTCTAGTGGGTCGGTAGCTTGCCTTGCATGGTTGATTGGATTGATTCCCAGCATCCCATATGGTATCTTTTTCTTTCTTTTCTATTTTTTGTTTTTTTTGTTTGTTTGTTTTGGGTCACACCTGGCGATACTCAGGGGTCACTCCTGGATCTGCACTCAGGAATTACTCATGGCAGTGCTCAGGGGACCATTTGGGATGCCCAGGGATTGAACCTGGGTTGGCCACATGCAAGGCAAATATCTTACCCACGGAACTATCACTCCGTTCCCCATATGGTATCTTGAGCCCTGCCAGGAGTGATCCCTGAGCACAAAGCTAGAAGTGATCCCTAAGCAGCTCTAGGTATGACCCAAGACCCCCAAAGTAAATGAATAAACCTTCAAGATGTTCAGGTTGGGCTGGAGTGATAGCACAGCGGGTAGGGCGTTTGCCTTGCACGCAGCCAACATGGCCGACACAGGTTCGATTCCCAGCACCCCATATAGTCCCCTGAGCACCGCCAGGAGCAGTTCCCGAGTGCATGAGCCAGGAGTAACCCCTGAGCATCGCCGGGTGTGACCCAAAAAGCAAAACAACAACAACAACAAGATGTTCAGGTTGGGGAGAGAGCTCCAAGGGCAGAGGTGTATGCCTGGCCGGCAGAGGTCCTGGGTTCCATCCCCAGTACACTCATGGGCCCTGGAGCACTGCAGAGAGTGACCATTAATAGGTAGCTAGAAATAGCCCTCAAATACTACCAGGTGTGGCTTCCCCTGCCAAAATATTATTGACTGGCAGGGGAAGCCACACCTGGTAGTATTTGAGGGCTATTTCTAGCTACCTATTAATGGTAGTATAGTGGGTAGGACATTTGTCTAGAATATGGGCTGGAGCGATAGCACAGCGGGTAGGGCATTCGCCTTGCACGCAGCTGACCTGGCTGACCCAGGTTCGATTCCTCTGCCCCTCTCGGAGAGCCCGGCAAGCTACCGAGAGTATCTTGCCCCCACGGTAAAAGCCTGGCAAGCTACCCATGATGTATTCGATATGCCAAACACAGTAACAAGTGTCACAATGGAGACGTTACTGGGCCCGCTTGAGCAAAATTGATGAACAACAGGAGGACAGTGACAGTGATGGTTGAACCATGTCAATCCCCGGCACCCGCTATGGTCCCCTGAGCCCCACCAGAAGTGATCCCTGAGCACTGAGTCAGGAGTCAGCTCTGAGTACTGCCAGGTATTACGTCCCCTCCCCCCACAAATAATGTGCTTGAGTGGCATTTATACATACACCTGGTCTAGAAATACATTTATTCTGGTGGGCCCATAATAAAATAATATTTTACTGATATCCATGACTGGTCATAGGTTGATGAGCCATGCTTTTGAGTGACGTATGTGTGGGGGCTGGAAAATTTCCTAAATAAAAAGTAGAACTGAGAAGGCGGGGACAGAGCGATAGGGGCTGGTACCGTCAGGTCCCCTTTGGGGTGCAGAGACGCAAACGGGCGGGGTGAGGGATGGAGACTGTAGCCCACCTGTGTCCCCAGGCGCCTGGCCAAGTCTACCCTCTTGCTGATCCCCCTCTTCGGAATCCACTACATCGTCTTCTCCTTCTCCCCGGCGAACGCCATGGAAGTCCAGCTGTTCTTCGAATTGGCTCTTGGCTCATTCCAGGTAAGCTTGTGGGACTGTAGGAGGAGGGAGAAGACCCCCCAACCCCCAACCTTAGAGCCACCCGTCTTCCTGCCGACGGGCTTTAGGAAGGGGCGGCTCACTGGAGGCAGACCCAAGGAAGCAGGGGTAGGTGTCTGTGTGCCGGAAGAACACACATCATCCCCTCTTCCAAGGGGGACAAAGGACAGAGACTGACCCCAGGACACAGGGCAGGAGATAGGTCTCTCCAGCTCCCGACTGTTCCTCTCAATAGCACAGACCTCCGCACAATAATGCCAGTGCTCAGGGCTAAGGCTGAGCCCCAGAAAAATGGGGCAGGAAGACAGAGATGTGGAAAGATGGACAGAGGGTGTTGAAAAAGAATAATGCAAAAGAATAATGCAGGGCTGGAGCCAGAGTGCAGCAGATGGGGCATTTGCCTTGCATGTGGACCACCTGGGCTCCATCCCTGGCATCCCTAAGCCGTGAGCACCTCCAGTTGTGGCCCAAAACCAAACCAAACCAACAACAACAAAGTAGTGGTGAGCTGGAGTGATACTACAGCGGGTAGGGCATTTGCCTTGCACACGACCGACCCGGGTTCGATCCCCGGCATCCCATATGATTCCCTGAGCACCGCCAGGAGTTATTCCTAAGTCCAGAATCAGGAATAACACTTGTGCATCACCGGGTGTGACCCAAAAAGGGGGAAAAAATATAAAAAAGAATAGCCCTGCATCAAACGGGGAAGTCCAGGAAAGTGACCCATATGGAAAAATCCAGAAGTAGCAACATCAGCATATTATTCAGTTAAGAGCATTGAGTAGCTGCCCCTGAGGAACAGGAAGCAGGGTCGGGTAACAGGAGGCTGCTGTTCTTTTTGTTTTTGTCACAAGAGAAACCATGTGCACACATAACTTACTGAAAACGAAAACAACTTAAGGGCCAGAAAGATAGTACAGTGGATAAAGAAAGTGCTTTCTTCCCATCCAGCTGACCTGGGTTTGACCCCCAGAACCACAGATGGCCCCGAGCTCTGCCAGGGGTAGCACAGAATCCTAAATAAGTCAACAAATACCAATATGATGAAAACAGGCAAAGGGAGAAACCACCCACTTACAAGGGATCGCTGTGCATTTAAAATATATATGGGGGCCAGAGTGGTAGTACAGCGGGTAGGGCATTTGCCTTGCTTGTGGCCGACCTAGGTTTGATCCCTGACGTCCCATCTGTTCTCCGAGCTCCAACCAGGAGTAGTTCCTGAGTCCAGAGTCAGGAGTAACCCCTGAGCATCACTGAGTGTGACCCCAAAGGCAATAAAACAAAACAAAAACATTAAAATATACATGCAGCAACTGCAGTCGTGTTTGGACAGAGGACTCGGGCCAGAGATCATGTGGAAGAACTCATGTCTTGCATGTCTGAGGCCTGTGGCTCCATCAGTCCCCAGCATTGCGAGAGCAGATTCCAGTTGTAGCCGCTGATGGCCTCCCTGAGTAGCACAACGCAGAGTGGTTCTGGCCACCCTCGCCGTGCTGGAAGAGCTCCAGCACTAAGAAGAGACTCAACGCAAACCCCAAACTTCACAGTATGATTTGCTTACTTATTTATAGTTTTGCTCGCCTTCCAATAAAGTACTGTAATACTGCTTTCAGGAAAAGCAACCAGAGGACAAAACTGTAAGATGAGGTATCCGTGAGGCGGGGAGGGAAGCCCAAATTGGGTCATACGCAGAGACAAATTTAGTAAAGTGTTATGAAGGAGGAAAAAGTGCTTCATACGTTTCATTTGGAGCATCTCAAAAAAAACAGCACAAAGGCAGGAGCACCGGGTGTTTCGGGGTTTTCACTAACCACAGCAAAAACAAGCTTGTTCCTAGGCAAAGCCTAGTGATTATAGACTTTGGGATCTGAGATTGCTCTCAGTGCACTTTCTTTTTCTCTTGTTTGGTTTATGGGTCACAGCCAGTGATGCTCAAGGGTGACTTCTGGCTCTGCACTCAGGATTTACTCCTGGCAGTACCTGGGGGACCCTGTGGGATGCTGGGGATCAAACCCAGGTTGGTCATGTGCAACGTTCTACCCACTTTACAGTGTCGCTATCCCTCCATAATGGGTTTTTCTAAAGATGTCAGCCTGGCCCAGAGGAACCAGTGGCTTAGAATGCCTGCCTTGTAAGCATGTGGTCACAAGTTCAGTCTCTTCACATGCGGAAAGTGAGATCCTGGCAGCTCTGTTATTCTCCATTTTCCTGGCCCAATAGGAGAGAGATTTCTGGCCATCATAGCCAGGAATGAGACCCCTTGCTATTGTTGTCACAAGAACAGCAACAATAATGAAGGGGGGGGAACAAAAAACAATTACTGCCCCCCTTTTAGCAGGGGGGTGGTGGTGGAGGAAGTTGCTTTCAAAAGGTGTTCAAAGGATTCTTTCTCAGCCAGGACAATGCTCGGGGACCATGTGGTACCCAGGAATTAAACTGGGCTTGTATATATGCTAGGCATAGGCCTTAATGCCTGTACTATATCTCTGGCCACTGACTTTTTTAAAATAAAAGATGCTTCACCATTACTGTAGGCCTGAATAGCTCTGCATTCTCAGACTCTAACACTGGCTTAGTTGGACCTGAATCACTGTGAGTGGCCCCTTGGGCCCCTGAGCACTGTTTGGGGGGTCCACTCCCCAAAAAACTAAAAAGAAAAATATAGAATTAAAAGGGAAATAGGGAGACAAGAAGTTAACAGGGAGTTCAAAGTGAGTAAAGCCAGTCTCTCTCTCTCTCTCTCTCTCTCTCTCTCTCTCTCTCTCTCTCTCTCTCTCACACACACACACACACACACACACACACTCCGATACCCACACCTCTCACAGCTTAGTGGGGTGTGGTTTTGTGTGGGGGCTATAGCAGGGCTTACTCCTGGATCTTCACTGAAGGGTCACAACTGGCAGGGCTCAGGGGACCATATGTGTTGCTGCGGATTGAACCCAGGTTGGCTGCGTGCAAGGCAAGTGCCCCGTCAGCTGTGCTGCTGGCTGTGAGACCTGCCTGTTCAGACTTGAGGACGTTGTGACTTTCTTCCAGCCAGGGCTCCTGCCCCCTCATCTGAAGTGTGAAAGGGTGTCCTGGATCCTGGAGACACAGGCATCTCTGGGTCCAGAGATGGCCACAACCAGAGGGCCCGCTTCAGTCCTGCCCAGCCCTGTAAGGCGTGGCCTCTGGGGGGCCCCGGGTCCCTAAACCCCACCATCAAACAGCCGAGCCCTCTGTCCCCAACCCCACTGGAGCCTACCTTTGCGGCCAAAAGCTTCACAATTGGGATGCTCAAGGCCACCAGCTGGGGATCTTTTGAGCTGACCCCACCTTGGGTATCAGAACTTGGGGTGGGGAGGGGGGTGCACCGGGACTGAAGTTTTCAGGTGATGCTCGGTAAGCAACAAAATGTGGAAGCTCCAGCTTTGTTTGTTTTGTGTTTTCACCCCTCACATGCAACCCCTGGTCCCCACTCTATGTAGCAGCCACTGATGCCTGGACTTGCAAAGCGAATCCTTATAACTGTGGCAGACGGTGGTGGGATTGCCAGGACCCCTGGGTGGTCAGTGGCATCCCTCAGAAAAGGCCAGCTCATCACTCTGAGGGTCTTCTCACTGTGGGAAGTAGCTAAAGATGGGAACTCTTGAAAGTAGAGGTGGGATCCCCCCACTCCAGGCCTATTGAGGCTGGCTTCCTCACTGGCCAGAGAAGCCACAGGGGAGGGAGAAGGTGGTAGGCTGGCCCTTGGCGGGGTCTGGGGATGTGCAACAGAGACCTCCCAGCCTGTGGCCTACACAGTCTCTCAGGTCACAAACTCTCACTCAGATTAGACCCCTATCCCGGCCGAGCTCAACGCCGAGACCATTGGGCAAACAGGGAGGGAGGGAGTTAGGGCGGGAGGGAGGGTCCTGTGTGGCACATACCCACCCCCATGCCAGGAATCACGGGGCATGCATCTGTGCCCCTGGGCCCTGGCATGCATTCATCCTGTACACGCCTGTCCCCAAGCATGTCATCCCCCCCCCCCAGATGCTGCCAGGCACCTCCCCAGATCACTGCCCCTTGAATCTGAAGGGCTGTCCATGCGTAAACATCTTCAGATTGCTTTGGAAAATGAGCCCAGGGGGCCAGAGCCGTAAAGGCAGGAGCATATACCCTGCCTGTGACAGTCCCCGAGTTGGATCCCCGTGCCCCAGCTATGTCTCCCTGTTCCCTGACAGCACCGTTAGGTGTGGTGCTGGTGGCCTGGAAATCATCAGGTAGGGGAGGGGGGAGTGACCTTCAGACCCACCCTGCTTCGGTGGGGCACCTGCAGCTTCTCCCTCACTAATTCAGGGGTCCTGCCTGGTCCCCTACTTTAGTGCCACTGACACCGTGTGCACAAGACACAAAGCTGCCGTGGACACTGAAAACCACAGATGAAGGGGGTCAGCCCTTGCCCCCGGAGAGCTGGCTGGTGGATGAACCAGCATGGCCTAGGGCACTGTGGGGACCCTAAAACCCCTGCTGGGGTGGGAGAAGTGTGGAAAGATTCTGGAACCTTGTGATGGGGGAGCTTGGGTGTGGGCGATGAGAGGACAGGGGGATGGAGGAGGTGGTACTCATGGGCACTCACCCCTGCTCCTCTGCTCCCCAGGGTCTGGTGGTGGCCTTCCTGTACTGCTTCCTCAACGGGGAGGTGAGTTCCAGCCCAGTGGCGAGGGAGGTGTACTGACACGAGTGGGGGGTCTGGGCTGTTTTCTGGAGTCTCGGCTCACTTCTGGAAGAACCTGGGGGCCTCGTGGGAATCTCCACACTGGGCCAGAGAGCCCGAAAGGCTGGGCCTATTCTGGGCACCCAGGCCCCACACTCCGCACTGCATGTTTCCCCAAGCAATGCCCAAGTTTCCAATTCAACCGAGTCAGCCTGGTTGGATGGCCAAGAATGTTGTCAGAGAGCACCCAGGGGACTCTAAGCCTTGGGGCCAGAGGGAAGTGTAGGTGCCCCAAGCAGAACCGGGTTCTTGACAATCCACTGCTACGAAAGGGGGAGAGGTTCGCTCTCCACCTTCTCTGAGCCTCAGTTACTCCCTGGGATCCTCCCTGAAGGGGCAGTGGACCTGGGTGTTAGGATTCCTGCATGCACAGTGCAGCCCTTCCTGAGGCCCAAGTTTCCAGAGTGGCTCCCCCAGCTGGGGCCCAAACTCCAAAGAGCAGCTCAGGGGCTCTGGAGGCTGTGTGGTCCAGCTGTCACCAGAGAGGACCTGGAAATTGGGGTGTGGAGGATGAGAGATGAGTCCTTTCTTGGGGATACACACAGGGGGACTTGGGAGTAGACAGCCGGGGTAGGGGGCCCTCGATCCCTCGCTGACATCAGGGCCAGGATTGCTGGGTCCGAGTGGCTTTCAGGAGGTGGAGGTCCCGATCAGGGTGGCAGAACGTTGGGAGCCTTCAGTATGAACAGGGTGTGGGGCGCCTTCTCCCCACGGGGCTGACGGCCAGTGTCCTGCCAGGTGCAGCTGGAGGTTCAGAAGAAGTGGCGGCAGTGGCACGTCCATGACCTCCCCTTGCGCCCCCCGGTCCTCAGCTCCTCCTTCAGCAACGGCACCAGTGACCTCACCCACAGCACCAAGGCCAGTCCCCTGGAGGCGGCCCGGGGATCCTTCCGGGCCAGCGTGATCTGAGATGGAGCAGGGGCGGACGGGCCCCCTTCTCAATACACCCACTGCTTTCCCCAGAACGAGGAGCACCCCTCCCCCAGGCCCGGGGGTCAGGGAGGTGATTCCCCAGAACTCAAGGGGAGCTTGGGACAGAATGGGGTGAGGAGGGGGCCCAAGGTGGGACTGCAGGATTCTGCTGCGAAAGTTCGACATCCCACATGTACGTGGGAGCTGGGACCAGAGGGGGGGTCTGTGGACCTCTCCGCTTACCCTGGAGATGCAGGTGAGGGAGGTACCCCTGCCCGCTTCCTACTCCTTCCTACTTTCAGAGGCAAGTGCAGAAGCCCAGGGAAACCCATGAAAGATGTGGATTTGGGGCCCTGAGCCTAAGGTGGTGCCTCTCCGCTCACTCTCTAGAACCTTCAAAATACCTGAAGGACTCCCATCAGGTCACAGTGGGGTCCCTGCAGTCACCCTAACATACCACAGGGCCCTCCTGTCCTCTGCTCCCTACCCATAGCTGTAAAGGCAGGTAGGACAGGAAATAGGGTGTGAAACTTAATCTCCCCCCCCCCATTTTTTTTGCAGCTTCCAAGCAGTGCTCAGGAGGGGTGAGCTAGGGACTCCTCTGGGTGATTTTCAGACTGAGGGAAAGAGCTCCTGCAGGGCCTCAGTATGTGGTAGTGCTGAGGGTTTCAAGAACCACCATGGCCACCTCAGTGGTGCTTGGGGGCCCCTAGGGAGACACCCAGATTCTGGGAAACAGCATGCAGTGTCAGGCATAGGACCAAGGCGCTTTGTGCCTACTAGTAGCATACGCCTACTCCCTCCAGTGCTATCTCCCGGGCCCCATGATCCTATGTGATGAAAGACAAAGTGCCCCCATCCCCTCTGCAGAGCCCAGGGGAAGCCCCCCTTGGCTCACTGTGCGCTATTCCTGGAGTGAAAACGGGCCAGTTGCCCTAAGACCCGACCTACCTGCTCAGTGAGGTCTGATCTGCAGATCTGCAGAGCTGCGACCTTTCTCCAGTCCTTTCCCATCTCCAAGGACACACAAGTCTTCAAAATTCACCTCAAGAGCGGGTCAAGTGCCTGCCTTACAAGCAGCAGACCCAGGTTCCATCCCTGGCACCACACCGGGTCAACCACACAGGGTCACCATCCCTGAACACGGCCAGGTGTGGCACCCAAAACCAGACAATAAAATCCACAGGAAGTAGCTACTGACACACGTCCCAGTCTAGTAGCAGGGCCGGCAGTAACACGGGACAAAGGCCAAAGCCTTAAGCAATCGATAAAGGTCAAAATGAACTAGCAAGGCCAGAACTCACTCCCCCGTGAGAAAGGGGATAGAGTGGAATGACAGAGACCGAGGGCAAGAGTTTCCCCTACAGGGCACAAAAGGGACTGCAGAGGCAGCAGTTAGATGTGTGACAAGGAATCTGTGAGCAAGAATGGAAATCTCCACTGGTCCCAGGTCCCCTTCACCTGCACTCATCCCGGGGGTGGTGGTTAATCATTACCCACGATCTGCCCAGTCCCCTTTCCACCCTTGGAGTCCAGCAGTTCAGATACATGCTCTTTGATATGTGTTCTAGGACCAAACCGTGCAACCCCAAGACCATTGGACCCTAACCAGGCAGCTGTACACACGCACTCACGTGCACACACCCCACTCCCAAGGCAGACTGTATTGGGTCATCCAGGAAATACGGGGTCCCCCCCTACTGCAGAGGCCAAGGCGGGTTAAATGGTTTAGAAGCCTATTGCGTGTGTGGGAAATTCTTGGGGTGTTCCCTATGACCAAAGCTGATGTATACCAAGGAAGGTCCTTGGAACTAGGAGCAGGAAGTCGGGGTGCTGAACAGACACCCCCAGGACAAAGAATGACTCACCCCTGAAGCCCCAGAAGCACCTTCCAGCCTGCCCCACACTTGTGAATAAACCAGGGGGTGAGCCCTGCTGTGGTCTGTGCGTGAGTACCCAGAGCTGCTGCCTCTAATCCCATTCTGGGAGAAGAAGGAGCCGAGAAAAGTATTAAATCGCTTTTCTTCTAAAACGAACAGGTTGGTTTAACCGGTGCTGTTATTGGCGGCACTGACATCCTCCAGGCTTCTCCCCCCACAGACAATCAGCCAAGACTCCTGGGTGCCACATTTCCAGCCTGACCACACCAGCATGGTTTCTGGCTAAGAGGCAGCAGTTTCCACACGACTCTGTCCCCCACTTGGCTCCCACCAGAGATCACGGTTTAGAAACTCCATCTCGGCCACACTTGCTGCAGAACCCCAAAGTCCTCAGAGTGATCCAGGCACGGGGAGGGAGCGCGCCCGCCCGGGAGCGGCTAAAATTTCCTTAGCTGACCCCAGGGCTGGGTGAGGCTGTTGATGTGAAGGCCACTGACGGCGTTGAGGAAGAAGAGGAAGGAGGCAGTGAACTCGCACCAGAACATCAGGGTGAAGCCCAGGAGGGTGATCTGGTTCCTGAGGAGGACCACGAAGCTGAGGAGGCCCACCGAGGAGAGGATGAAGGAGACCAGCAGGAGGGCGGAGCCCAGGGCCCACTTGTGCCGGACGTGTAGGTCCTCACACACCTGCGACACCATGAGGAAGCCCAAGCCGAAGATGGCCGCTACCACGGCCAAGGTGCCCACGCTGCGGGCCAGGACCATGCCCAGGGCCAGGCCCGGCACGTGCGCCTGGCTCAGGTCTCGGAGGCAGTGAGGCTCAGTCTGGCCGGGGAGGATGCAGAACTGCCACAGCCCAAAGAGGCGCCCCTCGGCCAGGAGCCAGTGGCCATCGCAGATGGACACGGACGACAGGACGACGGCCAGCGCGGCGCACACAATGATGAGTGTCCGGATGAGGGATTCAAAGAAGGACCAGTGGGGTCTCCTGGGCACCAGCATCCTCTGTACCTGGAAGACACGATGGACAGGGTCTGTGGGCGAGGGGCCCGCCACAAGCCTTCCCACCTCCCACCAGCCATGGTTTCTGCCCGTCTCACGGGAATCCTGGGAACCCCTGTGACTCTTGGCTTCCACCCCAGCTCCTCCTACCCTTCAGTCTAGACACCACCATTTTTTTCAGGAGGTGGGGGAGTATCCCCTTAAGCAGTGCTGGAAGGAGGCGGAGGCCACTCCTGACAATACTCAGCCAAGCGGCTCAAATGACCGGTGCTCAGGCCATCCCAGTGATGCTCGAGGGAGGACTGCAGTGCTGGGATCCAGCTAATGCTCTCCCCCGGCCCAGATCCTCCTGTTCCCCTTCCCCCGGTCTACCTGTTCCCTGTCCTCTGTTCGAGACGTGAGGAGAGTGAGAGTACAGCAGGTGAGGTGATTGCCTTGCATGCAGCTAATCAGGCTTGATCCCTGGCACCCCATCTGGTCCCTTAAGCCAGGAGCACAGATCCAGGAGTAAGCCCTGAGCACAGCTGGGGGTGGCTCCAAAACAAACCCAAACAAAACCCTAGTAGCTTTTTTTCTCTGATTTATTTTTGGTTTGGGGCCACACTCAGAGGTGCTTGGGGCTTACTCACGGCTCGACACCCCTAGCGGGCTCAGGAGACCGAATGGAATGCTGGCGATCAAAACCTTAGTGCCCGACCCAGTGCATTACCGACTTGTTCTAGTACCTGGTTCCCTTTACTTCCTTCTTCAAATTTTTAATTTATTTTGCTTTTTGGGTCACACCCAGCGATGCTCAGGGGTTGCCCCTGGCTTTGCACTCAGGAATTACTCCTGGCAGTGCTGAGGGACCATATGGGATGCCGGGGCTCAAACCCGGGTCAGCCGCGTGCAAGGCAAACGCCCCACCTGCTGGACTATTGCTCCAGCCTCTACTTCCTTTCTTTTTTCTTTTCTGACAGCACAAATTCTATTCTTGAACAAATTGTAATCTCTTCTGAACTTAGAAAACCAACAGGTCAGGCTCACGTGACCTTGAGCATGCAGCTCAGGTCAGGTCTGGGCCTGAAAACAAGCAAACAAAACCCTAAAATCTACAATTCCTCACCACCGCCCACACACCCTCCCCGGTCCGGTCCCATTACACACTCCCTGGAGCACTCTGCTCAGCCCCGGCAGCCCTCTTTCCGCTCCCAGGAAAAGCCTGGAACTTTCTTCTAGTCTTCAGAAGACCTCTCTGCCTAAAAAGGTCCTTATCCACCCCCCTCTTCTCTTATCACTCATGCTATCTCAGAGGGGTCTTTGTGTCTCCTCAACCCACACTAGGTCCCCTCCCACACTCTCAGTCCCCTATCCTGTGATTCCCTTCATCCCTTCTACCCTTCACATCACAAGCTCCGCCTCTGGCTGGGAGGTCAGGTATCACTGTCTCGTCTCTCTACAAGGAGCCTGCCCGAAGGTCCCAGCCCCTGGGATGAAACATGACCTGGGCATTCTGGGTCATGGGACAAATCTGTGACCATGCAGGCCGCCAGGTAGGCATGGAGCTCAGCGGCAGAGCATTTACAAATATGAGGCAAACCCTGGCACCACAGACAAGTGTGTAGCCATCATCAGTCTGAAGGTCCTTGCAGGTTCCTGCCCCGTCGGAAATTTCTAGTACACGAGGACACAGCCCAGGTGAGACCTGGCTTAGGAGGCAACCAGACGAGATGGGGGCCCGGGAAGGTACATGCAAGTGGACCCTTCCTGAGGCAAGTCCAGCCCTGAGTTCTCAAGGTGGGCAGGCCAGAAGGCAAAGCTGCAGGGGGGGGGGGGGGGGGGGGGATGGGCGTAAGATCCTGTCCGCTGCTGCAGGCCCATCAGAGCAGAAGCCATAGCTCCGGTGACACCCCCCTCAGCCCCCCCACCCCGGTCCCTGAGGGTCTGCAGCGATCCTGCCTGAGCAAGACCCTATTTATTCTTTCTGCTTTTTGGGTCACGCCCGACAATACTCAGGGGTTACTCTTGGCTCTGCACTCAGGAATTACTCCTGGCAGTGCTCGGGGGACCATATGGGATATGGGAGATAGAAACCAGGTCGGCCGTGTGCAAGGCAGATGATGCCCTACCCACTGTACTATCATTCCGGCCCCCTGTTTATTCTTGAAGTTCTGATGAGCCGAGTAGGAAGCCTCTGGTAGGACGTATCCAGAGACAAAGCAAGGTAGGGTGACGGGCCCAAGACCGCTGATCTATTTCATTTTGGGGTGGGGCCCCCAACCGCTGTGCTCAGGGCTTACTGCTTTGGCTCTGTGTTCAGGGATCAGTTCCTGGTGTTGCTCTGGGGACCCTATGCAGTGCTGGGGATGGAGGCAGGGCAGGCCACATGCAAGGCAGGCACACATCTCAACCTCTAGACTGTCTCTCCAGGCCCAAGATGGGTCAACGAAACAACAAGCCTTTAACCCGGGACAATTATAAAACATGCAGGTAGAGGAATGCTCGGTCACTGCCCACAGGAAGGGAGCAGGGCATGAGGGCGTGTGAGTGACGGCACTCAGTCTGGCTTATAGACACACCGCTGACCCAGGTTCATCGCCAACACAATGCACCCTGAGCACTGCCAGAAATGATCCTTGAGCATAGAGCCAGGAGTAAACCCTGAGCATCATCGTGTGTAGTCCCCAAACAAAAAAAAAAAAACAAAAAAAAATTAACCAGTCTGTTAGGAGCGAGGTCCTGGGGCCTAACCTCGGTACCACACGGTACCCTGAGCACTACCGGATGTGCCTCCTCTAACTACCGGTAGCTGGGAAGGGAAGAGCTAAGACGGCCACCCGAGGCTCAAGACTCAGCTCTATTAACAAAGGCAGCCAGGGGCAAAGCACCCATACCCGGAGGCATGAGTCAGGGCTTCGCCTCTCAGATGCTTCTAGGGAGCAGGGCAAGCCAGAGGCAGGCCCTGTGCCTTGCTTCACCTACATCTGATCCCCGTGAGTGGGATCTGCAACCGAGATGCTGTACTGGATCGCATCAGGGGAAAACCCTCCTGCCAAGAAAGAAAGAGCCAAGGAGAAAGCGTCAACTCCCCAGGTACCACGCTCCTCTTACCCAGACCCCCCAAGTAGCACTTTATCGTCAGGCCTAAGCACTGGACCCTCCCATCCGGCTTTCCCAGTATTGCCAGGAATGTCTCCCCCCCACCAAGAAACTGAGAAAAGCTGAAGGCCACGTCTATAAACCACTGACTTGTCTCCTCCCTCTGGCTCCTGGGTTTTTTTTTTTTTTTTTTTTTTGCTGAGCCCTGCAGGAAAACAGCAGCCTTGGTGGCACCAGTGAGGTCACAGCCCCAGGTTGATAAGGTCCTGGGGTGAGTATCAGTCACAGGGACACGGAATCCAGACATCACCTAGGCCGGAGAAGGTGCCCCGCCTTAGGCCGACCTGCCTGCACGCACACTGGACTTTAATCTCCTCTTCGCAGACATCTTGGGGATCAGAAAGACAGCGATGGCAGCCCTGGGCCCTCTCCCAGCCCGAAGCAGGGCTTCATCTTAATAACTCGGATACCAACAAAACCCCCAGGACTCACTAAGGCGCTTCACGGGCAGGGCTCTACACGCAAGCCTCCCCCTGCCGTCTGGGAGCCGAGCACTGCTGTCTGCTAAGGCCTGACGCGCCGTTTTGATCTGGGGATGCTCAAAACTTTCTCCACATCGGTCCGTGGTCGTGAGAGCCCCAGTCCCCAAAAGAACTGACCAAAAACACACCAAATCAGGTCCTGCTTTCAGAGGGGGGGGGGAATCCTATATATTAACAATAATAATGATGATGATGTAACTAGGGACAGAGCTCCAAGTCCTGGAACACAAGCCTGGCAGGCAGGAGATTTGATTCTCAGTACCCAAGGGGTGCCCCGGACACTGCCAGGGCGTCCATAGCAGTGCTTAGGAATGGCCCCCTGGCCCCTGGGTACCTGTGTAGGGGTGGGGCGGGGTGGGGGGAGGGCGCTGAATCAAAGCATGCTGGAGTCCTCAAGCTGACAGCACCCCCTTAACTCTGTCTGCTAGGGGGCTTGAAGTCCTCAACAGCAGCGGGATGATCAGTGGGGACTCCAGGAAGAAGAGAGGTCAGCAGGTCAGCATGGCCCTCAATGACTGGCCCCTGGCTGCGGCGTCCCAGCAAGTCACTGTGACAGCTCCGCAGGGTTGCTCTTCTGCAATAACAGTTTCCTTCTTCATCAGGGTACCAGAATGCTTTCTAGTAGCCTGCAGATCTGTTGTCGCGTGACACTCGGGGTTACAGGGTCTAATGACAAGGTCCATGGCCCCCCCTGCTCTGCTCCAGCCCCAAGACTCCTTAGGCTGCTCCCTGCCCATTCCCTGTCGCCCTGGCACTGTCCACTCACTGTCCCCTTGGCACCAGTCTCTGCTCTCATTGTCATTAGCTGGAAATTTTCCCAAAGCTTCCTTCCCACTTCCACACCCTGAAGCTCTGTGGCCCTTCCTCACTCATAGCCATAGGCTAGCCTCTCGCCGCAGTGCAAGCCACGCCCAGGCCCCAAGTTCTTTAGAGCCCCCCAGGTGTTTCAATACCCCCAGGTGGCAGGACCCCTGCGGGAGGGCACAGCCTCTGAGGTTCTGCCCTCTGCTCCCCCACCTGCTTCCCACATAAGATCTGAGCCCCCCACACCTCCATTCCAACACCACCCCCAAACCTAGTTAATCTTGCTGACGGCTTTCTAAATCCTTGTTGACTGGGTGTCCCTTGCGCAGTGAACCTTTAGCTCCTTGAAGCTGCCTAGTCAGGACTCAAGGTTATGCCTCAATGCAGAGAAGAGAGGAGGTAGAGGAGGAGGAGGAGGAGGAGGAGGAGGAGGAGGAGGAGGAGGAGGAGGAAGAGGAGGAGTGGAAGGGAAGGAGGAGGAGGAGGAGGAGGAGGAAGAGGAGGAGTGGAAGGGAAGGAGGAGGAGGAGGAGGAGGAAGAGGAGGAGTGGAAGGGAAGGAGGAGGAGGAGGAGAATGATGGGGTGGAGGGGAGGAAGAGGGGAGGAGGGGGGAGGAGGAAGGAGGAGGAAGGAGGAGGGGGAAAGAGGAGGAAGAGAAATTCACTATTACCTCAGGGGGCCACACCCCACTCCCCAGCACATTAGCTACTCCAGATTAGAAGAGGGTTGTTGGTGGGAGAGGGTGTTGGGGTGTGATTGATTTCTCCTGTTAGGGTGTGATTTAAGGCCAAGAAATCCTGGGTTTTTAAGTCTTCACCATTCAATCTCCATTCTCCTTGGTGACCGTCCAAACAGGCTTACCCGCAGCCTCAGAGATTTTATCTGTGAAATGGGCACTGTGGTCCCTAACCGGGCCGGGTACTGATGTGCTCACTTGCAGGAAAGTCCTCCGGGCTCCCTGCTGACCTGACGCAGCTGTAGGAATGCCCAAGCTCAGGAGAGAGCATGTGGCCCAGGACCGCTTTCCCTTAGGCCAGCACTCGCTGCGCTTCGGAGTAGGGAAAAATAGGTTCTCGGCCCATAAAACCGCGCTGCACCGCTGCACCACTCCAAGGAGAACCTGAATCTGCCTCTCCCCTGCCCTCCTCTGAGCCCGTTCTTTGCACCCGCACCCCAGGGAGGCCGGCCCTAGTTCCACCCGCTGCTACAAGGCAGTTTAGGGAGGAGAAACGGTTCCTCCAACCCAAGGCAGGAAAGTGGTGAGTTCCCCACCCCAGAACGCTAACTTCGGTACATAAAGCAACCGCATCTGGAAGGGGATCCCCAGGCCCTGCACCTCCTCCTAGTTATTTTAGAAAGAAGGAAAAAAGCCGGAGCAGAGGGAGTTTTATCTTTTTAAGGTGGTGGTCTTATCATGTAAAATAAAAATAAAATGAAAAGGAGAGACCCCTGTCATGAGCACACTAGTGACCCCAAAGGGGGGCAGAAAAGTTTCTGGCAGCCTCCACCGCATGCGGAGGGGGTGTGGGGTCGGGGCATCAGCAGACCAGTGCACACGAGAGCACACACACACACACTCTCTCACACATACCTCCTGGGGACCTCAAGAGAACTGGCTACTAGACTGGGACACACATACCCACACACACTCACACACACACTCACACACACCTCCTGGGGACCTGAAGACAACTGGCTACTAGACTGGGACACACACACACACACACACACACACACACACACCCCTCCTCGGGACCTCAAGAGGACACACACCCCTACACACGTGCACAAGCACCCTTACACACATACACCCACACCTCGAGATCCTGACACGCACGCGTATGCGCACACACATGCACTCGCCCCTACACGCGCACACACACTCCTACATACACACCTCCTCGGGACCCCAAGAGGAGGACTGACTGGCTACTAGACTGGGGACACACTCAAACACACCCCTCCTCGGGGCCCGGACACACACACACACTCGCGCGCGCACACACACACTCCTACACGCACACGCGCACGCACACACACACACACACACACCTCGGTACCCCGACACGCGCGCGTACACACACACACACACACACCCCTACACACACGCACACATACCCCTCCTCGGGGCCCGGACACACACACACACACCCCTCCACGCACACACACCTCGGGACCCCGACAAACACCCACGCACGCGCGCGCGCGCACCCCCACACCCCCTGCCCGGGACCCCGAGAGCCGGCCGCGGCGACCCCCGGCCCGCGCCCCCCGCGCCCCCGGCCCCTCCGGCCCTACCTGCGCCCGGCGGCCGTGGCGCTGCGTCCGGCTGGGCTGCAGATTCCGCGGCCGGCACGGGACGGCGGGGGGCGGGGCCGGCGCGGGAGTGGGCAGCTCGCGGCCAGGGACCCGGAGCCGCCGCCGTCCACCCCGCCGGCTTCACGGAAACGCCGAGTCCGCGGGGGCGCCCCGGGGGTCGTGCTGGGGGTCCCGAGGGGGGTGTGAGGACGCCGGAGCGCCCTTGAGGGCTTGGGGGTCCATTCCGCCCCCCCCCCCACCCCCGCCCAGGAGCCGCGGGGGCAGCCGAAGGCTGGGCTGCAGATTCCTCGAAGGCGCGGCGGATTGCACTCGGGTCTGCAAGCCCAGGCTCGCGTCTGGGGGGCGGGGGCAGTAGGAAGACGCCGTTACAAAATTTAAAAAAAGGGGCGCCCGGACCCTGCGGTCTCCAGCACCCGCTGTGCGACCTTGAGCTGCCCCTGCCTGATTCGCCGCCGGCGTTAATAAATGGGAATATGTGTGGGAGAGGTCAGGACTAAGGAGGCCCTTAGGTGAAGGGGAACAGAGTAGAAACTTTGCGGGCAATTCTTGAGTTATTTTTCTCCCCCCACCCCCCCCAAAAAAAGGGTGCACATACCTGCTCTGCTCCAGACATGCTTCAGGACCCATCAAAGGAGCATCTAGGACAAGCCGGAGCAGTTTTTTTTTTTCTGGGCTTTTGGAAAGAGGCTGCGAATATGACTTCAGTTCCCACAAGCAAGTTGGTATCCCCGCCCCCTCCCGCCCCACCCCCTCCCGCCTGCAACAGTAGCCAAGGGAAAGGGGCGGGTGTGTTGGAAGGGTGGGAAAATGCACGCTCCCCACCCTGCTCGGTTTTGTTTTGTTTTGTTTTGTTTTTTGCTGTGGTTTGGTTTTGGTCTTTTTATTTTCATTCTTTTGGCCTTTTGGGTCACGCCCGTGATGCTCAGAAGTTAGTCCTGACTCTGCACTCAGGCACTCGGGAACTGCGATGCTCAGGGGACCATATGGGATGCCCCGGATCAAACCAGGGTCCTTCCCGTTTGTACTGTCGCTCCACCCTGCTCAGTTGTAGGGATAGAGCAAGGCCCCTCTGATTTTGGCGAACTGAACTGCCCCCTCTCCCTCTCCCACTAGAAGGAAGAAATTAAGTAACTTGGCTTCTCGGAACAAGCGGCAGCCAACTCCCCTTGCAACCTTTCCTAAAGACCTTGCAATCAATTTCTTTTCCCTCTTCATAGGCCATGAGAATGGAGGAAAGTGATCCTGGTCTTTGCTTCTCCCAGGGAGCCTCTGTCTGATCCCAGGACAGCCAGATGGACCTGGCTGAATCAACATCCTTACAGTGGTTCTTCAGACCCAGTGCTTGGGAACCTTGCCCCTAGTATTAGCACCCAAAAGAGCCAGAACAGGATTTAACTGGTGGCCCCTATACAGGCCTGAGTTCCTTCCATCATTTTTCAAACAGAATTATCTGGCGGCAGGGGAGGGGGAGGGCTTAGGAGAGGGAGGGTCTTGTTTAAGCAGATTACTAGGCCCCAAACAAGTCTGGGCAAGGCCCATAGACCCTTGCTTTTATTTTTCTTTCTCCTTTCTTCCTTCCCTTCTTCCTTTCTTTTTTCCTTTTATTTTCTCTCTCTCTCTCTCTCTCTCTCTCTCTCTCTCTCTCTCTCTCTCTCTCTCTCTTTTGTTTTTGTTTTGGGGCCATATACTGGCAGTGCTCAGGGCTTGTTCCTGACTCTGGGTTAGGGGATACTCCTGGAAGGGCTCTGGGGCACCATATGGGATGCCAGGGATCCAGCCCAAGGCAAGTACCCTACTAGCTGTACTATTGCTCCTGACCCTGTTGTTTCTATTTCAATCAAGGCAAAACTAACATGGGTGTGAAGCATAGGCTCTGGGATCCTTAGAGCCAAGAAAAGAGGAGGTGGCAAGAATCAGTCCCTTGGGCCCTTCTTGGCCCTGCTCCTAGGCCTCCTCCAGGCCCCACGCCTTCCCCTCTGTAGTTAAGGGTTTCAGGAGCTCAATTCTCTACCCTCCACAGCCTTGAGCTCTGAGGGGGGAAAAGGGTGGGGTGGTGTCTTTACAGAGTCCGAGGATGCTCTGTGGGCAGCATTTTCTGGGTCACTAGAGCCTGGAACATTTTACCAAGCAGCAGGGAAACACCTAGAATCAAAATCATTAACGTCAGGTTGGAAACTTCTCGACTGTGCCTCTGAGATTTGATGTATAAGCAGACATGTTTTGGGCTAGGGTATCTCTACAGTTTCATCAGTAAGAACAGAAAGTTCTTGAATCATGGAATTTACAGCAACTTGTCAGCAAGATAGCTGGGAGAAGCAGAAATAGTATAGGAAAAATGAGGAAGTGACTGTCCAGGCCTCGTCATTTTATGGTCATAACAAGACCAGGACACAGGCTGGGGTCAGGAGCTGTGTGCTAAGTCCCAGACGTCAAATCTAGGAACCGGTTCCCTGCATTTTAGGGGCGAGTTTCCGAGTTCTGCCTCAGTGCGGTTTTGGGGCAGAGGAGTGTGGCTGTACCATGCCTGGCATGTGGTCCAAACACAGGGAGATGGGCATCAACTTGCCAGGAACACTCCTGTTCAGAGGACCAGGGGTTCCCTGGGCCACAGGGTCATGTCAGAGACAGAAGTAGGAAGTAGGAAGATGAAGTGGAACCCCCAAGGGTTAAGGCTAGGGAGATGCACAAAACCCAGTCTCCTCTTTTTTTTTTTTACCTCTAATTATATATCTTTTAATGTAGGAGTACTGCTATTTATTCAGCCACTGATGATTAGCTGATTGAATTGGGCATGAACTCCACCTTACTTTTTTATTTTCATTTTTTATAATTTTATTTATTGAATCACTGTGAGAGCAGTTACAGAGCTTTTAGGTTTAAGTCTCGATCATACAATGAAACACCTGTACCTTCACCAGTGCCCATTCTCTACCCCCCAAAACCCCAGTATACCCCCATTCCACACCCTCCCCCTACCTGTGGGGCAGATGATTTCCACATTACTCTCTCTCTACTTTGATTACATTCAATATTTTGACACCAGACCCACCATATTATTTGGGATTTTACCCCAACACTCAGATCTGCTGAAAAGGCAACCGTAGAGAATTTGTTTTATATTGCTGGTTATAGAATAGCATATGATGTCGCGTGGCTACAGTGAGTGGCCGCGAGATTTTGAAATTCCAAAATTTTAACAATTAAATCTGGAGGGATTTCTACCATAACCTGCTGAGTTTCGAGATTTGTTCCTGAGTCTCTGGGATCATGGCCGTTAAGCAGCTTGATCAGGAGTCAGAAAGGCCATTAGTTGGTGGTGACTCAGAGTCTCGTTGGGATGGGAAGGAAAGGGCCAGTTCCACCCCAATCCCGTAAGGTCCCGCGTGTCTCAACACTGAGGGCCCAAACCTGACTGTCCAATGGCCTCTGGAGGATGGCAGCCACAGAACCCAGCCAATTTCTGTACTTTCTTCTCTGCCTTCTCTGAAGACAGTGGGGCATCCGTTCACACACGTCCACCCCTGTCCCTGCTTACAGGCCCACCAGTCTTGAGGACAGAGGGGTGACATGCAGAATGGAGGTTACCCTGCTTGACCCCTCTGGTCACTCTTATCTGATCATTAGGACCCCCACTCTGAATTCCAGGATTGGGTTACAGGTCCTCATCAGTGGTGCCAGATCACTGTCCCCGATCAGCAGATGCTGTCTCACTTGGGGCCTGTGTGCCTGCTGCCTCCTTGGCCAGGGATGACCTTCCATAGGCTCTTCAAAGTGAAGACCATCACTTTGCCCCTTTGATGAGGAGCTGAGATTCAGCCCATCAGGGCAGCCCCTGGAGGAAGAACAACCCTACTCATCTCTCCCCCCTTGTCCAGGTCAGAAGGTGATTCAGGCTAAGGAATATGGATTGGGTCTTCCCACTTCCTGGCACTGAGCTAATTCCCTTGAGGCTGATTGCCAAGAGAACCAACCAGATGTTTGGAGGACAGGAACTTTCGGGACTTTCAGCTATCCCACTAACGCCTGCGTTTTCCCAAGGGGAACTGGTTTTGGGATAGGGGTTCCCCGTCTTAGAGGCACGTGGAGGCCGGCCCCCAGGCTTTGTGCGTTCTGGCTCGCCCGTAGCTTCGGAGCTGATGCCTAACCCTGTCTGCCCAGGGCTTGGACATCTGACCTCTCCAGCTTCCCGTCAGCCTGGTCTGCGCCGGCAGCAGCCCACAGCCTCTCCCAGGTCCACCCATGCACCCCCCTCCTCCAGCTCCCTGATTCCAGCCTGTTCCCTCCACCCCAGCTCCATTCCCTCCACTCGCCCTCCTTCCTGCCCTTTGCCTCCTCTCCTAGAGCTCCAGCCAGGCATTTGGACCTGGTCACTGGCCACTGCTACGGATTGCAACATGCAGACATTGTTTACAGCTGTCTAGAGCGCCTGGGGCCCAGGGCTCGCTCAGCCGCGCCTTCCCTCCTGGGCGCTGCAAGGCCTCTGAAGTGCTATTTACCCAGCCCTGGAGAATGCCTCTAGGCAGGGGAGGGGGGGGAAACGAATGAAGCAGGAACTAGGGAGGGGGAATGAATGAAGTAGGAATGAAGGGGAATGAAGGGGAATGAATGAAGCAGGAACTAGGGAGGGGGAATGAATGAAGTAGGAATGAAGTAGGAATGAAGGGGAATGAATGAAGCAGGAATGAAGGGGAATGAATGAAGCAGGAACTAGGGAGGGGGAATGAATGAAGTAGGAATGAAGGGGAATGAATGAAGCAGGAACTAGGTAGGTCTCCTTTCTGAACTCTATATAGCAACACCCCCCCCCCCATTTCCCTTCCCCAACACACACTTTTTCTAAATCGATAAGGGAATGAAGTAGGAGGGGTTTCCTGTGGTAGGGTCTCTGCTTTCTTTTCTTTTCCCTTTAAAAATTTTTTTTTTCCATTTTAGGGGCCACACCTGGAAGTGCTCGAGCACTTCCGATCCCTCCTGGTAGGGTCGGAAGATGGAATATGGTGCTGGGGATCAAACTTGGGTCGGCTGCGTGCAAGGCAAATCCCCTTACCCTTGTACTATCAGTCCAGACTTTCTTTGCCCTTTTTTGGATCACGTCTACCATGCGGTTGGTGTTGTCCTTGCAGCTTGGGCACTGACTTGTCCACCTCTGTCCGCGCTCCCCACCTCCATCCCTGCCACCCCCTCCACCCTCCACATGCATACTTTAACCCAAGACAGCCCACCTCTCCTTTCTCACTGAGGGGGTGGTGGTTGGCGTATGCTATCCCCAATCAGAGCATCCTGCAGAGATCAAAGCACCCAGGAAAGACCGGAGGCTCCAGCGTTAGCCTTTGAGCACACAGTGATGACAATGGTAGTCACATGGTTGGGACCTGGCTCCACCTAAGCTCTGGAAGACCCAGGAAACCTCCGATGGGCCTGTTCATTCCATTCGCAAGGTGAGAAGGCAGCTGGGCCAAAGGATTCCAGGAGTGATAAGGGAGGCAGAGATCTCCAGGGAATTGTCCCGGTGAGGGTGGGGGATTGCTGGCTGCTCCCAGCTTCAGTGCACATATTTTGTTTTGTTTGAAGAATGTTCCTGACCCAAAAAAAAAAAAAGTTTGGGACTGGAGAGATTGAACAGCAGGACAGCAGGTAGGGAGCTTGCCTTGCATGTGGCTGACCCAGCTTTGATCCTGGCATCCCATATGGTTCCCCAAGCGCTTCCAAGAATGATCCCTAAGCCAGGAGTAGCCCCTGAACATCACTGGGTGTGTCCCCCAAACAAACAAAAATAACTTTGTCAATTTCAAAATTGGGACGTTTAATGTTAAATGTTTTGATGGGATTTAAACAAGGTATTTGGGGTCTGGGGTATGGCTCAAGTGGTAGAGTACATGCCTCACGTGTTTGAGATCTGGGTACCACACGGTCCTCTGAGCACCCCTGGGCATGGCCTTCATGGCCCCTGAGCAGTGCCAGGAATTGCCCCATAACAATTAAAAATTGGGACAGAGAGATAGTGCAGGTGTTAAGCAATTAGCTTGAACTCTGTTGAACCCAGTCCCAACCCAGCACTGCATATCATCCCCCGTACATCACCAGGAATGACCCCTGAGCACAGAGCTAGAAGTAAGCACTGAGCACCACCCAGATATGCCCCCAAAACAAAAGCAATTTTTTAACATAAAAAGACATTTTGCTGGAGCGATAGCACAGCGGGTAGGGCATTTGCCTTGCACGCAGCCAACATGGCCGACCCAGGTTCGATTCCCAGCATCCCATATGGTCCCCTGGGCACCGCCAGGAGCAATTCCTGAGCGCATGAGCCAGGAGTAACCCCTGAGCATCGCCGGGTATGACCCAAAAAACAAAATAAATAAATAAATAAAAAGACATTTTTTATAACTTGAAAAACTTTTAGGGGCTGGAGTGATAATACAGTGGGTAGGACGCTTGTCTTGCAATGGCTGCCCGGGTTCAATCCTTGGCACCTCAGATGGTCCCCCAAACACTCTCAGTAGTAATTTCTGAGTGCAGAGCCAAGAATAACCCCTAAGCATCTTCAGGTTTGGTCTGAAAAAAAAAGAGAGAAAGAAAAAAAAAGAAAAGGAAAAACTTTTAGTCATGGGATGCTACGTGCAGAATGGCAGTTGTAGTTGCTTACCCTATAGTTGAAAAATGCTAAAAGATTAAACCTAAAATTTCCCGTTAGCACAGTAGCACTGTCGTCCTGTTGTTCATCGATTTGCTCGTGCGGGCACCAGTAATGTCTCCATTGGGAGACTTGTTGTTACTGTTTTTGGCATATTGAATATGCCACGGGGAGCTTGCCAGGCTCTGCCATGCGGGCGGGATATCTCAGTAGTTTGTCAGTTTCTCCGAGAGGGACAGAGAAATCGAACCCGGGTTAGCTGTGTGCAAGGCAAATGTTTGCCCTACCCGCTGTGCTGTCGCTCCAGCACCCCTCCAAAAAAATTTTTCTGAAAATTTCTCTTTATAAGGAAAAATATGTGTAATGAATGGTAACCTGGACTGGCCATGAGCATTTAATTTGTAAATAACTAGGATAAGATCAATTATTTATGTAGTACTTCCATAATTCATGTATGTCCGTTACACCTCAATAAAAATCTTAAAAATTATTCTACATGATAATTTCTTTTTGTTGTTGTTTGTGTGTGTGTGTGTGTGTGTGTGTGTGTGTGTGTGTGTCCACACCTGGTGGTGTTCAGGGGTTACTCCTGGCTCTGCACTCAGGAATTACTCCTGGTGGTGCTCAGGGAACCATATTGGATGCCAGGGATCAAACCCGGGTTAAATACCCTACCCACTGTGTTATCACTCCAGCCCCCAATAATTTCTTGATGAACAAAAATACATTATTTGCATGTGGACTTTCCATTTGCTTGTTTGGCTTTTGGGCTATATCTGTGATGCTTTTCTGGTCTCTTCCTCCCAGTCTCGTCTTCAGGGGACCACAGAGTGTTGAGGACCCAACGTGGGCCTACTGCATGCTTTGCATGTGCTCTGTCTGGTATTTACTTTATTTATGTTTTTGCTTTGTTTCATGTTTTGGGGGGTCCCCCCAGTGGTGCGCAGGGAACACTCCTGGATTGGTTTTGGGGGGTTGCCTCCGAGGGTACTCTAGGGACCCCAGGGTATCATGGATGGAACCTGAGACCCCCGCCCCCCTCCATGCAAGGCATGCTCTCCAGCCCTTGTGTCGCTCCCCATTCCTGCCTGTGGATATTCAGACTTTTTGAAAAATGCCTTCCTAGTTCTGCCTCCCATAGATCGGAAAGCCCGGCAAGCTACCGAGAGTATCTCGCCCGCACGGCAGGGCCTGGCAAGCTCCCCGTGACGTATTCGATATGCCAGACACAGTAACAACAAAGTCTCCAATGGAGACGTTACTCGTTACTGGGCCCGCTCGAGCAAATTGGAATCGCTAGCTCCCATAATTGGAATGAGGACAGGGCCCCTCTGCAGGAACATACAGGTTGGAAGCCACTGATCTAAACTATGGACTTTGATTATCAAATCGGTGTGTACAGTCTGTCTAGAGACCGACTGGTGTGTGCTCTAGGGTGGTAGGGGCACAGATATATGTGGGGGGCATGCGAGGAGATAAGTGAAGTATACCCGCTGTGCTGTCTCTCCTGTCTTGGGGGCTCACACTCTTAACTGAGGCAGGTTCTGGGTGTGGTACTCACCAGGTCCTCATGGAAATCTCTCACACATGCTTGCCTGAGGTTGCCCTTTCTGGCTAGGGTGCTGACGGAGGAGACTTTTCCTCCGTGGTGACGTTTGCTGTGGACTACACCCCTTTTTTATGGTTCTCATACACAGTTGGCTATGGTGCAACCAGAAATTGCTTGTGCTGAGCAGAGATCGCAGACGGCAGAGCTAGCAGAATCGTGTGCATGTTGGGCACCAGGGATTTGAACTGGTGACCAAACACTTCTGCATGGCAGGAGCCATAAACCCTGTACTATTCCGCTGTTTCCAACTTTTCTCTTATTTTTTTACCTTCAAACTTCCTTCTGGAAGTTTCTCGCCCTGGGTATGCAATACCTCTTCTCTTAAAAGTTGGTCATTGTTGGATTACATTGGTTTACCCTTGCTTCTCCCACAGGGAGCTTAGGTGTATTGAGTTACTCCCCCTACAGTGCTCCCAAGGCACACCCAATTCCATCAGACACTCCTAATCCTATATTGCTTTCCTCTTTCCTTTATGTCCTTTGCATGGTTTAACAATGTCCTTTTTGCATAGACACAGGAAGACAGTTGATGCTGTGCTTTTGCAACATGGGAGTTAGTTGACTCTGAATAATATTTACTCTTGGTAATATATAATATAATTATATCATAATTATATTATAAATAATATTTATAACATATTTATCATAATACAATAAAATAATAATTATATTAATAAATAAAATAATAAATATTTAATATTTACAAGTCTCACAATGGAGATGTTACTGGGCCCGCTCAAGCAAATCAATGAACAATGGGAGGACAGTGACAGTGACAGTGAATATTTATTAATAATATAATAGCAATAATAATTTAATAATAATAGTAATAATGTAATATTAAGTAATACTAATATTTAATAGAGGCTTCCCTCAAAGCCTCCATCCCTCTCAGAGAGCCCCATAAGCTACCGAGAGTATCCCGCCTGCACGGCAGAGCCTGGCAAGCTACCCATGGCGTACTCGATATGCCAAAAACAGTAACAATGATGGTCCTCATTTCCCTGATCCTGAAAGAGCCCCCAGTATGCCATCGGGCTACACTAGCACGTGACAGGGATGAATGGAGACATTACTGGCAAATCGATGAACAGCGGGGTGATAGTGACAGTGATAATGATACTGAATATTTACTCCCAGGCATCCATCAATTTACTTGACTTAAGCCTCATTTGCCCTTAGTTCCTGCCACCCCAAAATGGGGGTGCCTCGGAGGGACTTGGATGGATCCAGGGCAAGCTGTAAGCTACCCTGGCATTGGAGAGAGACAGGCTAAGAACCATAAAAGTACAATAAGTTAAGAGCACAGTCATGGAACAAACTCTCGTGACCCCAAAAGAAGTAACTGGGTAAAGGACCCTGATGGGATTAGGAAAAACTAACCCGGCCTGAGGACTGTAGTCTGGGATATACAGTGAGATGTGGAAGAGCCACACTTCAGGCTTAATTTATCTCTTAGTGTGTTCAGACAAAATGACTAGAAATAATTGGATTACTAGCTGAGGAGAGGAGAGAGCAATATGCCCTTAGATGGAATCCTGCCCTTGAGCAGATCTCCTAGTAATCGAGGCTGCTGAAGTCCCAGATACGAGGGTTTGCCCTTGAGTTAATCTCCTACAAGAACTTCCACTGGAGGAAGGACTTTACATCTGTTTATTGTTATGTCAATGATCAACCACACCTGTATGTACCTCCACCCTTCAAGATTTCTGTAGAACTAATGCTGTGAGATGGGAATAAATGGTCACAGATTACCAACCAGCCTGTAGCCCCGTTCCTTCATTTTCCGTCGCTGTCGGCCATCTGATGGACAGTTCTCGACCACCAAATGCACCCACCCTTGGGCTCACAGGTCATGGCTTCCTCTTAAGCATGTGCTCTCCCTGAACACGGATCTCTCTCGCTTGTTTCTATGCTTCTCTGCTTGCTTATTTCTAATCTGGAGAAACTTGTGTTCCCTCTTAAATACGTTTCCCCAATTAATCTCTTCTCACATCTTTCTAAGCAAGTTTAAATCAATCAAAAAACTATCTTGTTTTACTTCTCCTCCTCCCACTGCCACCCTTCCCCAAAAAATTAAAAAAGAATTGATCATGGGGCAGGAGAGATAAAGAAGCCGGTAAGGAGCTTTTCTTGCATGCAGCCAAACCGGGTTGAATCCCTGGGACTACCCTTAGTCCCGCAAGCCTTCCAGGAATGATCCCTGAGTGCAGAGACAGGAATAAACTATGAGTACTATCAGGTGTGTCCCCAAAACACACAGACAAAATAATAATGATGAATATTTATTATCCATAGGGCCACAGTGAACAGGCCCTGTCAGTTAAGGTTGTGTTATGAGCCCTGTGCTTCCCATAGGATTCTTAATTATGTGAGGGAAATAAGGAAGTGTCTATTCTTTTACCTGAGGACAGGTGAAGAGTTTCATCTTGGAGGAATCCAGAATTCACCACTGACGCAAAAAAAAAAAAAAATCAAAGCATTTGAGAATAGATTTTTGTTTTCCTTACCTACCTGAAAGCAGAGTCATCCAAACAAACAAAATCCCGAAACATACAGAGAAGGAAAACTGTTTTACCCTGCCTGTTTTTGATTCATTAGCTGGGAGTCTCTATATTAGACTGATTAAAAAAAAAAAAAGATTGATTAACCAGAGAAAAGCCAACTAAAGACTACTAGACTATGACCCCACATGCCTGGGAGAAGTCCTTGATTGATCCTTATACAGCATCTTAATGAGGTAATATCGTTCTAGAAAAGTGACAAGATAGGCTGAGTTTCTATGGCAGCAAAATGTTGGAAGGGGAAAATGTGGGGGAGAAATGGAAGATAAGGGCTAATTAATAAAGTTGGTCAGGCAGTTCTTCTGGCGCCTTCTTTGGACTGATAAGGATTTAGAGTTTTCTCCTGTGATCGACCTTAGTTTTCTCCGGGAAAGAGGAAAAGGTGTGGTAACTTTACAAGTTTATGCACTTCCTACCTTTAATTTATTATTATTGCCATCATCATTATTATCATAGGTGCAAGTGCCACCAGGGCCATACTCAGCAATGCCTGGATACTCACGCGAAATCAGGAATCAAACTCTGTGTCCACTCTGGGTCTGTACTCTGTCACTTGAATGACTTCTCTGGGTACCTATGTCCTAATTCTAGGCAAACAGGGGAAGGAAAAAGGGCTCTTTGCTTCCTCTGCTTCTCCGCTGCCTTCAGCTTAAAACGATTCTTGAGCCAATATGCCATATTTGGGGGTAGCTTACTCTTCTACCCTTTAAACTCATTTGTCATCATTCCTCGCCCAGGAGGAGTTAGGCAAGAGGGACTGATCACAAGAGAAGTCAGCATCACACTAGTTAAAGACTGACAAATCTTCCTTCCATCTGTTCCCCTAAGAGCCTGTCTATCTTTCTAATCACCCACAAGTTACAATTTCCTGTTCCTTTTCTATTAGGAAAATGTGTAAGTCTGAGATTCCTTCCCTGAGTCCCTTTGGTATGTGTGTAAATAGATGCATAGGTGGTACATGATTACAATTTTCATCTTGCTAACCAGTTCTTTGCTCCGCAGTATGCCTTTCTCACTGTACTATCTCTCTGCTCTCTCTGCTCCACCTTTTTTTTTTTAACTTATATTCCTATAAATATAACTTATATTAACTTATACTTACTTAAAATATAATGAGAATTATAGGTAATGTTGACATTTATGTTAACATTATGGGGGTTCTTTTTGTTTGGTTGATTTTGGGGGCCACCCCCGGCAATCCTTAGGGCTTACTCCTGTTCTGTGCTCAGGAATTACTCCTGATGATGCTCAGGGAACTATATAGGGTGCCAGGGATCGAACCCTGGGTCAGCTGCATGCAAGGAAGCTAGTGACCGACAGGCTATACTATCTCTCCAGCCACTAACGTTTATGGTTTTAATGTATCAAGTTACTGCATCTTCACCACCACAAAAGTGCCCAAGACCTCCACAATTGTCTCTGCATTGCCCTGGAAGTCAATTAACAGAAACTCATGCTAATCAGGTAGGAGCTACTTAGCATTAAGTTGTAAGTGACCTGGTTTTTTTTCCTCCAGGAAGTAGACCTCTAACTGGTTTGCAAGGCTAGATCTCTCGATCTCTAACCTAAGGACTATCTGGTATTGTAGAAACCTGAGACTCCCAGGAGCTCTGTGATAGAGGTCTCAGGAGCACTTAAAGCTCCCCAAGTAATTTCATTATTTATATTTCATTGCGTTCTCCTGAGTTTACAATGTTGCGGCACTTCAAGGGTACAACTTCACATTCCTGTGTCTAGGATTCACTGTTCAGTTCCACTCTCCCACCACCAAAGTCCCAGTGCCTTTCCACCCCACAAAAGATCGCTCTACCCACCCCTGACTGTGAGTTCAAAGTGCGGGTGCGTTCAGTGGCAGAGAATGGTTCCCACAGGGCCAGTGGACAGGGATGGACGAATGAAGTAATGGCCACAGACTGGTTGGTAATCAGTGACCGTTTATTCCCATCTCACAGTGTTAGTTACATAGAAATCATGAAGGGTGGGGGTACACATGGGTGCGGCTGACCGTTGTCATAACAATAAAGTGGTGTAAAGCCACTCCTTCAGGAGAAGTTCTAGGAGATTAATTCAAGGACAAAATCTCATCTGGGGGTTCAGCAGTCTAGATTACCAGGAGATCCGCTCAAAGGCGGGATTCCATCTAAGGGTGTATTGCTTTCTCCTTTCCTTTCCTAGTAATCCATTTAAACAATCATAGTCAATTTACTTCTTACCAATATCGCTAGTCATTTTGTATGAACACAATAAGAGATTTATTAAGCTTAAAGTTTGGCTGTTCCTGAGGACATCTCATTATACATCCCAGACTACAGTCCTCAGGCTAGGTGATTCTTTCCTAATCCGGGCAGGGGCCTTATTCAGTTACTTATTTTTGGGTCATGACAGAGTTTGTTTCATGACCGTGATCTTAACTTATTGTATTTCTTATGGCACTTAACCTGTCTCTTTCCCATGCCAGAGCAGCTTACAGCTTGCCCTGGGTCCATCCAAGACGCTTGAAGGGACCCCCATTTTGGTGTGGTAGGAACCGAGGGCAACTGAGGCAAGTACATATGATGGATGCCCAGGAGTAAATATTATTCAGAGTCAGTTAACTCCCATGTTGTAAACGCATAGCATCAACTGTCTGCCTGTGTCTATGCAAGAAGGACACTGTTAAATCACGCAAAGGACATAAAGGAAAGAGAAAAGCAATATAGAATCAGGAGTGTCTGATGGAATTGGGTGTGTCTCAGGAGTACTGTAGTGGGAGCAATTCAATAAACCCAAGCTTCCTGTGAGAGGATTAAGGCAAACCAATGTTATCGAACACCTGATGCTGCTGCCAAGATTGTTTTTGTGGGGTAGGGGCACTCCTGGCTCTGTGCTCAGGGATCACTCCTGGCAGGGCTCAGGGGACCATATGGGGCGCCGGTCAGCTGTGTGCAAAGCAAGTGCCTTGCTCACTGTGCTATCTCTCTGGCTCCCTGCCCAGAGACTTAATGTGAGGCTTCTGTTTCACTCACCTTCTTGCCCTGCTCTCTTCTGTGTCTGGGTTCACAATGTTTTGGCTTGGTCTTTAGTTTGCTTACAATTAATTGTTCAGAGCCATGTGAAAGGTGGGAGAGAGCCCTGCATGTGGGTTCTTGTGAGTAGGAGTGTGTGTGTGTGTGTGTGTGCGTGCACATATGTGTGTTTGTATGTATGTGTATGTGTGTGCACAGTGGTGATCTACACAGCTACATTTGTTCACACACACATCATCCGAGACAGAAGTTGTCATTGTGTGGCCGTATACCGTTTATGCGACAATCACACCTGTCTCAACAGGTGTGAACCCATCCCCGCCCAAAGTTCCTCAACAATCAAACTGAGTTTCTGAAACATTATCGGATTAACTTACATCATAGTTTCAGAAATAACAGAAGTGAAACAAGTGAATCGCTGGAAATTTTAGTAATTAGTAAACGTCTATTGGATTGGGATGTGTGTTCTCAGGGGTAGAGCACGTGCTTCTCCTGGCTGAGGCTCCGTTTTCCTTCCCTAGCTTGGGGAGAAGTTTGTTGTTGAATTACGTCCACACCAGAAAAAGACTGTGCGTGCTGGGAGGTTCAAACCGGAATATGGAGCAAGGCTGGTATACAGATGTAACGCAGCAGCCCGTGCAGTGGGAGAGGAGTGGCTAGTCTTGCCCACGCAGGGGTTTGCTCTAATACCATGATTTTCCTTGCTGATTTCTTACATTTGGGTGCTGGCACACCCAGCAGTGCTTTGGGGATACTCCTGGTCTGTGCTTGAGGACCACTCTGGTGGCGCTTGGGGAACCACATGGTACTGGAGAACAGACCCCAGCCCCCTGCATGCACACCTGGGAGCTCTCTCCCTGCCCTGAGTTTCTTCCCTCCCTCCCTCCCTCCTCCCTTTTTTCCCTCCCTTGCTCCTTCCTTCCTTCCTTCCTTCCTTCCTTCCTTCCTTCCTTCCTTCCTTCCTTCCTTCCCTCCCTCCCTCCTTCCCTCCTCCCTCCTCCCTTCCTTTGCACCCTCCCTTCCTTCCCTCCCTCCCTCCCTCCCTCCTCCCTTTTTCCCCTCCCTTGCTCCTTCCTTCCTTCCTTCCTTCCTTCCTTCCTTCCTTCTCATTCCCCCTTCCTTCCTCCTCTCCCCCTCCCCTCCTTCCTCCTTCCTTCCCTCCTTTTCTCCTTTCTTCTGTCTTTCCTTCCTCCCTCCCTCCTTCCCTCCCTCCCTCCCTCCCTCCCTCCCTCCCTTCCTTCCTTCCTTCCTTCCTTCCTTCCTTCCTTCCTTCTCATTCCCCCTTCCTTCCTCCTCTCCCCCTCCCCTCCTTCCTCCTTCCTTCCCTCCTTTTCTCCTTTCTTCTGTCTTTCCTTCCTCCCTCCCTCCTTCCCTCCCTCCCTCCCTCCCTCCCTCCCTCCCTCCCTTCCTTCCTTCCTTCCTTCCTTCCTTCCTTCCTTCCTTCTCATTCCCCCCTTCCTTCCTCCTCTCCCCCTCCCCTCCTTCCTCCTTCCTTCCCTCCTTTTCTCCTTTCTTCTGTCTTTCCTTCCTCCCTCCCTCCCTCCCTCCCTCCCTCCCTCCCTTCCTTCCTTCCTTCCTTCCTTCCTTCTTTCCTTCTCCCCCCCCTCCCTCTTCCCTTTCTTACTTTATTTGGGGGGGAGGGAATGTGGAGGGTTGTTGGACCACACCCAGCAGGGAACCACGCTCAGGGAACCATGTGTGGTGGCCAGGACTGAGCCCGGGGCACCTGCATGGGAGACACATGCCCCGCCCTTGTGCTCCCTCTCCAGCCCGTCCACACTCTCCATTTGTGCTTGTGTATTCGGGTTTCAGCTCTCTCTGAGTGCGCCTTCCGCCTTGTTGAGATGCGCCAGAGCTCTGTACTTCGTCGAGGTGCTGGGGATCCCAGATGGCAGCACTGCTGAGATCTGTTCTTATGGGCCGGCTCGGGGATAAAACTCAAGGCCTCACACTCACCAAGTCATTTCTCAATGGGCCGTCCTGGGCCCTAGAATTTTCTCAGCTGGTGGAAGAATTGGTTAATGGTCAGCTCATCTCAATTCGGGGCAAGAGTTCAAACCGTGTTTGTGATTTTTCAGAGGCACAAGCAAGAGTGACCGAGGTCAAATTCGCGTGACGAAATAAGGTAATTTAAGCCGTGCTTGTGTGACTAAACTGGTTTTATCTCTGGAGGGAATTTTCAAGGCTGTTTTCCATTTTAACACTTGTCACATGGATTGCTGTGCCTGTGACCTCAGATCCATAGGAAGTTTGTTCACACTTGCTTAAGAACACAGGGACCTGCCCGCAAGACACTTCAAAAGGATTTTCTCCACGGCTGCTGGGGTGCTGTTTGGAGGCCTGATTTATGTGCTGTCTGATAAAGAAACTATCAGCGAGTGGGTTTATGTTAAGGGCAGAGGTGGTCATTGGGATGGAGTGTGACCAAGGTTCCACCCCTTGTGGTCCCCTGAGATGTGGCTTAGAAACCAACACAACAAAACAGAACCTTAAAGTGTAAAGTCAAGAATTTCTTATCTTAACATCATACTAATATCTTAATATCAAACTAATGATACCCATTCCAAAATAGTAATTCCTGGATAGCATCAATGTTATGTCAGTATTTAATTTCTCCAGTTAGATCATCACGTAAAATGTTTTATTGTGGGGGTATGATGCCGCCAACAGGTCAACCTGTCCCTGTGGGGCGAGTGCATCAGCATCTGATGGTGCCTTCAGGCTTCCTGACACCCCAAAATTGCCACTGGGCCTTTGGTCGGATCCCAACAACTTGGGACCAAATTTACCAAGAAATTAAACAGCCGAAAGTTAGGTATGTGGGAGCCATGTCCACAAATCACCTCTGACTCAGCTATATAAGACCATTTATTGACCTGATCTCAGAGACCTACAAATAAATCTCGAAAGAGACCAGAAGCCACAGTTAATCTCGGACCCAAGCATGGCTGAACAGATTGGGGTAAATTGGGGGGGGCAGGTTGGCCTGTGGCCTGCCCAAGCAGAACCCCAACAGCCATTTGCTTCCACAATCCAAAATTGCCGCCATACCCTCAGCCTGACTCCACCATCTCAGGACGGACCTCACCAAGATATAATCTGCTGAAAATTGATTTGGGTATGCGGGTTTTGTGACTGAAATCTCCAGGCTTTTACAGAGTTGGGGTGGGCTACCTCCCACCACTTCCCAGTACACATGGAAGCACCAGCAGCACCCCCACAAATCAACTCCAGCACCACCCTGTAAACTCTATAACTGGCCTTGCTTCAGAGACCCCCTAAATAAATCTCCAAAGATATCAAAAGCCAGAGACACAGCAGCGAGTCCTAGAAGACACCACAGAGCCGGAGATCTCTCTGGGTCCCATACCAAGCCCGCTTCACCGGGGCACCCCAGATGGAGCAGGTGCATCCTCCCCGCCTACTCCAGATGGAATCCCGGCAACCAAGAACTTCCACAAGCAAAGTCCAGGTATGTGGGTTCCAGAACTAAATCTCCATGCAGCATGGTGGCAGAGGCACTGGACTGCTCCTCCCCGGCTCCCCTCCCGCTTGTCGGCCTGGCTGTCACCCTCACAACGTGCCTTGGGGCCCTGGTCCAGAGACACCCAATTGGATCCCAATATGGATTAGTGCCCTTCAGAAGCGTCTCTGGAGCCCAACCATTTATAATCTAGGATTCCAGAAGTGCACAGCTGTCGCACCCAGGATATTCAAAATGAGCGATGGACAATAAATGATCTAGCGTCTGCCCCGGCAAGCAGGCTTGAATGGTGGTGGGAAAATCTGAGCAGAACATAACGCCCAAAAGTAGAGAGAGAGTGTTGGGGAAATTGACTGCCATGGAGGCAGGGTGAGGACTGGGATGGTGTGTGTGGGGGGTTATTTGGGGTTATTCTGGGGACATATGGTGGAAAGTGTGCACTGGCGGAGGGATGGGCGTTCAATCATTGTACGGCTGAATCTCGAACATGAAAGCCTTGTAACTATCTCACGGTGATTCAATTAAAAAAAAAGTAGTAATGTGGAGTTCATGCCCAATTCAAATAGCTTAATCAAAAAAAAAAAAAAAAGAAACAACAGCTGAGTCAATGGCTGAATAAATAGCAGTACTACATTGGAAAAAAAATTAAAGTGTCTTGAAGATGGGGAAAAATGTTTTATTTTAGTTTATAACACACATGGCTTTCAGAAATGAGCATTTTACATTATAAGTCAGCACCTGTAGAGATCATACTATGTCGACCACCCAAAGTCTATTTTCACCCGTCACTATTTTTTTAAAAAAATTGCGATGCTGGTTTGCAACGCTGAGTGTCCAGGAGCACAGATTCCTCGCTTTTCAAATGTGCCAGCACCCTCCGCCTCACCGAGGTACTAGTAGCCCTCCAGCTCACCCCTCACCCTTTGCTCCCCCAGGTTTCTGTAACCTCAGTTCTAGTCAAAATCCAGGATTTGTTTGGATTTGTTTTTTCCTGCTTCCTTGCTTGTATCTTTCTTGTTTGTCTCCTGCGTATGATTGAGATCACTGATGTTTGTCCTTCTCATTCTGACCTAGCAGGACCCCCCCAGTTCCAGCCTTCTTAAAACAAAAGGCACCGCTTCATCATTCCTGAGAGCCAAGGAGTATTCCACTGTGTGCACAAATGACATCTTTTTCATTCATTTTTTGACGGACACTTAGGCTGCTTCCAATTCTAGACCATTGTAAATAGGGCTGCACTGAACATAGACTTGCATGGATTTCTTTGTTCGGGGCCCAACATTCTTACGTAGATCCTTGAAATGATTTTTTAAAATTTATTAAAAGAATTTTTTTGCCTCTCACATAAAAGTCTCTCTCTCTCTCTCTCTCTCTCTCTCTCTCTCTCTCTCCAGTTGCTGGGAATCAAATGAGTCAATGAGTCAAGTGTTCTACCACAGAGTTATATCCCTAGTCCCTCATGACTTTTTTTTTTTTTAAGAGCTATTGTTCTTGGCAGAGTCTGGCAAACTCCCCGTGGCGTTTTCCCAATATGCCAAATACCAGTAACAATGATGTGTCTCATTCTCCTAACCCCAAAAGAGCCTTGAATATGGCACTTTTTAAAATCTCAGGGCTAGGACGAAGGAGATGTTACTGGTGCCTGCTCGAGGCAATCCAGGAACAACAGGATGATCATGATCGTGATTGTTCTCAGGGCTGGAGCGATAGCACAGCCGTAGGGCGTTTGCCTTGCACACAGCCAACCTGGCAGACCTGAGTTCGATTCCTCCACCCCTCTCGAAGAGCCCGGCAAGCTACCGAGAGTATCTCGCCCGCACGGCAGAGCCTGGCAAGCTGCCCGAGATGTATTCGATATGCCAAACACAGTAACAAGAAGTCTCACAATGGAGACATTACTGGGCCCGCTCGAGCAAATCGATGAGCAACGGGAGGACAGTGCTACAGTGCTACTGGATATCAGCTGCCACCTTCACAGGTAGAAGATTGCTCTCAGGATCAAGTCAGGATCTAATCACAATATCCTAGAGTCTCAAAACCGAATTCGACCCTATGGGGCTTGTGCCATCTGTGGCATCCCTAAGAGGTCTGTCACGTGTCTCCTGGGTTCTCGGTATTTCCTGTAAATCCACAACCATACCTGGAGTCTTCTTTGAGTTATGAGCCACACCCAGCCTTGCTCAGGGCCTCCTTTTAGCTCCGCACTCAGGGATCACTTCTGGTGGGGCTCAGGGGACCATATGTGGTGTTGGAGATCGAACCCTAGTCGGCTGTCCACAAAGCAAGAGACTTACAGGCTGTCCTGGGGCTCAGCTCCTTACCTAGAGTCTTGATCAGATTCAGGGTGGTGATCTCTGAGGAGATGAAGGTGGAGCGGTGGTCCCTTACTGATTATCTCAGGGAGGGATAGCTCTGTTTCCATTCCTCCAGGCCTTCTCAGAACTCCCGCATTTCAGGGACCTTGGACCCCTTTGCTTCCAAACCAGCTGCCTCCCAGAAAGTAAGCACCTGGCCCTGCCTTTCTCAGGACACCTCACTTACAGTCGGCGGGAGGCACCCTAACTCAATGTCTCTTTCTGACCCTGGTGCTGCCCTAACTTGGGCAGGTAGTGGGGTCCACTCAGGATAGTTCTTTCCCGGTGGAGGTGAAAGCAGGTGTGGCCTCACCATTTCCTCCTCTGGACAAGGAGCCCCAAGGGAGGCCAGGTGGTTTGCTTAGGGCTCTGGAGGCAGATGCTGAGGGTCATGCTCAGCTCTGACCCCTCCTTGAGTGACTCAGAGAGAGAGAGAGAGTGAGAGCGAGCGAGAGAGCTAGAGAGAGAGGGAGATCTGCAGGTGAGAAGGGACTTGGTGTTTAGCAAACACATTCAAATGACGAACTTCTATACTTCTGTTCAGAAGAGGGGAAAATCCTCCTGCGAGCATGAAAGCCTAGAGAAGTCAAGCCCCATGCAAAGCTTCCGGGGGCTCGAGGCTGAGAGAACTGGGCAGGGATGGGGAACAGCTTCTGCTCCTGCAGCCGTGGTCAGTGGCTGGCCAAGAACCCTGGAAAGCAAGCGAAGCCTCGGCGCGCCCTCTAGAGGCCAAGAGCCTGCAACACAGCCAGGGCCGCGGTCCAGGATTCCCGTTTGGGTCCCCAACCGCTCAGGGGCCCTCAACCCCAATCAATCCCTGTCCAGTGGCAGTTCCACCTCACTAAGGACCAGGCCAGAAAGGAGGCGCAAGAAAAGGCCTGGGGGATACCCGGATGAAGTTCGGATCCCGTTGCTCATCCCATTACAACTTGTCTGCCTCCAGAACACTGAGGGTGGAAACCCAGCAAGGCCAGGCAAACTCCTAACCCAAGGCACTGTCTCCCCAGTCCAAAGGACTTTCTTTTCCACTTCTGTAAATTTCAAAAGTGATAGCCGGGACCAGAGACATAGTATAGGTCAAAAAGGGGGCGGGGGGGAGAGAGAGAGAGAGAGAGAGAGAGAGAGAGAGAGAGAGAGAGAGAGAGAGAGAGAAGGGAGGAGGAGGAGGAGGAGGAGGAGGAGGAGGAGGAGGAGGAAGAGGAGGAGGAGGAGGAGGCTGGAGCTATAGTCCATAGTCCAGCGGGTAGGGCGTTTACCTTGCACGTGACTAACCCGGGTTCAATTCCCAGCCTCCCGTATGGTTCCCCGAGCACCACCAGGAGTAATTCCTGAGTGCAGAGCCAGGAGTGATCCCTGAGCATCACCGGGTGTGACTCTCTCAAAAAAAAGTAGAGAAAGTAAGAAGGAAATTGTCTGCCATAGAGGCAGGGGTTGTGGTCTGGTGGGGGTGGTGGGAGGGATACAGGTAGAAAATGTACACTGGAAGAGAGTTGGGTGTTCGATCATTTTATGACCGAAATGCAATCATTAAAGCTTTGTAACTGCATCTCCTGGGGATTTAATTTTTTTTTAAAAAAAAGAGAAAGGAAATAGTATAGAGTGGCCAACCCCCTTTCCATCCCCAGTACGAAATGGTCCCCAGACACTGTCGGATACAGACCTGGAGGCCCTGTGCTCCTCTGGTTGTGGCCTGGGCAGCACTGCAGGACCTACCCAGCAATGCATCCTCTGGCCCAAGCATCAAAAGCTGACCTGGTTGACCGAGAATTTCAGGGACGGGTCCCTAGACATCCTTAGCAGCTCTTGGTAGATTCCCCAGCCCCCACCCCCCAGCCAATGAGAGCAGGAATATTTTGTTTAAATTTGATGTGCCTCTGTCAGTTTTGTACTCTAATATGACCCTATACCGGAGGAGTCAGAAGTCTGTTTCAAGGCAATGGATTCCAAGTCCTGGGAGTTGGACAAGATCTTAAGGTCTAGACTATCCCTTTGGCGCCACATGCAGCAGGTGGGTTCAGAGATGGGGTGAGCACGGAGGGCATGCAGTGGGCACATTTCAAAGGGACGGCTTGACCAAGCTAGGAAATGGTAGTGACCTACCACAAAAGTGAAAAGTGAATCTTAATTGAGAGTAACTTCAGTCTAAGAACATACGAGGCTATAATGGTATGCGAGTGAGTAAGGCTTATTATATAAAATGCAAAAATACAGCACTTAGGATACATTTCAGTAGGAAGAAGGGTGTCGATATGCATGAATCTCATTTCCTTTTCTTTTCTTTTTTTGGCTTTTTGCAGTTCTGGGAGCCAAACCCTGAGTCTCACACATACAAGACAAATATCTTACTAGCGAGTCATATCTCTAATCTCTTATTTTTCTTATTTCTTAAGAAGTTTGCTTACAAAATAATGTCTAACCTGTTCTCTGTTTGCAAGTGGGGAAAATAGGGAGAGAGGACCAAGAGCAGACCAGAAGTGACCAGAGAGAGTAGGGAACATCAGGTAAGCCAAGTTGCCACATAGAGAGAAGTCCACATGCGGCTAGATTTGGCAAGTTCCCAAAAGAAGAGAACCAACGGCCCTTCACGTAATTTCCTGAGTTCTGGGAGGCGGAATCTTTGTTGGTCTAGTTCGTTAAAGTAAGTCCTAATCAAGTAAGTATTCCTTTCCTCCTTCCACTCCTCCTCCCTCATTCCCTTCTTTGCCTCATCTTCCTTCTCTTTTCTCTCCTCTTCCTTCTTCTTTCCTTTCCCTTTCCTTAGTTTTCCCACTATTTACCCAGAGGTTATTAAAATAAGGACCAGTGGGACTTGAAGAGAACTCAACGGGCAGAAACTGGGTGTAGTTTGAGTACAGTTGGGTGTGGTCCCACAAACTGAAACCGAAAGCCAACAAAAAAAACCCTACCCAAACGCGCAAATAAACCCCACCATAACCCTACAAAGGTAAGGGGCATGGCTATAAGACGAATCCCATGGAGTTGAAATGGTAAAACAAGTTGCCATGTAAATGTAGTAGTTTTGTGGTCACTGGACACGTAAGTATTTATTTTGCTTTGCATGTTTTGATCAAAAATGCAGAGAGCAAATGTTTTAGGCCTTGCAATCGCTACAGTCTCTGTTGCAAAGATTTGATTTTGGGGAACCATGGTAGCTATGGACATCCTCTGAGCAAGGGTATCACTGTGCACTAATAAAACTTTATTTAAAAACTGGGCAGAATCTAGTTATTTAAAATCTTAAATTCTAGGGGAAATACATCAATCAATGGAAATAATCAGACTATCATCATGCTGCATGGTACTATATGTATATATGTAGACATATAAATCTTGATAGTAAGAAAAAAGGGGAGGCATTTTCAAAGGTGATTTTGTTGAGTGAAACTATTGGATTGTTTATTCCTCAAAAATGTGGTGTTAAAGCTTCACGGAGGGTCACTGATCATAATCTGATCAACTATATATATATATTTTTATTAGTGAAACACCATGAGGTACAGTTGTAGATTTACAAATTTTGTGCTTGGGTTTCGGTCATACAATGATCAAGTACCCATCCCTCCACCAGTCCCCATTTTCCACCACCATGGATAATATCCCTCCCCTCCCATCCCCCGCATCCCACCCTGTCTCTGTGGCAGGGCATTCCCTTTTGTTCTCTCTCTCCTTTTGGGTGTTGTGGTCTGCAAAAGAGGCATTGAGTGGCAAACATGTTCAGTCCATAGTCTACTTTCGACATGCATCTCCCCTCCTGGGAGGATCCTCCAAACACCCTTTATTTGGTGCTCCCTTCTCTATCTGAGCTGTCCTTTCCCCTAGAATACCCGGCTGGCCTCTAAGATATGGAGTAATCCTCCTGGTTCAACTATATTTTTTAAATCAACTGTGTTCATCCAAATAAAAACTCACATGACATATGGGCCGGGGCATGTTTATTAAGTCTCTAAATACCGTGATGACCGGTGTCAGAATGACAGTGGAATCCATGTAGCTGACCTCCAAACTCGACAGCTCTTCCCAGCGGCCGTAAGGGAGAGCAGATTTCTCCAAGGAAAGCCACGTATGGACCCCTTGACTTCCCTAGGAGCCTTGACAGTCGTGCCTGGCCAGAGCGGGATGGGGAACAAGGCAGGGCAGGAGTCTGTGTCACCGAGATTGGATCAACTTGTGCTAATATTTCACAACGGGGTTTCATTCCTTATGCTTTTGCTCACAAAGTTCCCCGCGTCCTATGGCAGATCTCTCATAATATTCAGCCACTAGTATTTATAATAATGCTTAAAGAATAATTTATCACATCTAGATCTAAAACATTTTGTTATACTGAAATAAGATCTCTTTAGGAGATTAATAGGAATCAAGAGGAATTCGAAATCAAGTTCCAATCTTAAGGAAACAACAAACTTGGTGAGATCACTTTACTGTTTCAAAAAACTATTTCTGATCCAATAGAATGGAAACTAGGCTCTTTGTTGTCTGATGAAAGGCGTTGCCTTTCTCACTATGGCAGGAGTGTCTAGCCAATAGCTCCGAGTCTCACTGTATCTACTGTCTGTCTTTAATGCCACAAATAAAGGAAACTGAAATGGTAAAAAAAGAAAAAATTAAAAAAAAATAGAAACTGGGCAGATCCCTGTAGTTTCCTGATTGCTAGACCTGAGTCTTTTCACGTAGTTATGGTAGTGTCTGAGACCAGTGTAGGGTTAATGATATACACTTTTTGTACACTTTTTGGAAGTATTGTTGAAGGCAGTAGGGCAGAGAGAGGCAAGGAGTTGGGATCCACTGAGTATTTATGTGGCTAAGTTCCAAGGACACATAGACCAGTCACAGCTCTGTGTTAGGGACCTCACCCAGGACTGCGCAGGCAACTGTGTTACCTGTGGTGCAGCACAGGGAGTCCTGTGAGAGGAAGGGATTCATGTATGGAGAGGCTGAGCTGAGAAGGAACCCACGAGGTCTGCTGGGAAGGAACGCACAAGGCTTGCTGGAGGAGGAGATGCTCCTCAGGGCCCACCATTCAGGTGAGAAGAAGCAGGTGGAGGGGTCAGGATTGAGAACTGCGTAAAAAGTTCAGGATTCAACCCGCGTCTACTCTCACAGCATCCCTTGGAGCCATCCTAAGAGGCTGAGGCTGCATCAGGAGCTAGGCACTAGGACTGCAAGTACGCAGCAGGGGACTCCTACAGTGATGATTGGCACCCTGGTAGTTCACTGCTTGGCCTCCAGAGGGAGCTCCAACACTTCCTAAAAAGGCTCACTTGGGTTCCCACTCTTGAGAGAGAGCTGGAGCCCAAGGATTTTCAACTTTCCTCAGGACTGTGGCCTTTTGAGAGATCACAGTTTCCTTCCTGTGGCTTCCCCCACTCCCATCTGACTGGCTGCCACCCTATTCTTGTTCTGTGACTCCTCTTCCTTAATGTGATCCTCACTGTGACCCTCCCTTGAAACTTCCTGGGGCCCCACCAAGGCCCACATGAATGACCTCTGATGGAGAAGCTGTTCCAGACCAGAGCTCCAGGAGGGGAGAGCAGACCCAGGAACAGATCATTCGGATTCTCCGCTGTGGCCTGTATTTTGTCAGACAAGTATGTAGGATACCCAGCAACTCAGAAAAAAAGGGTTGGCTGGACTGAGGGTCTTGCCTTATGTGTGTGAGAACCGGGCTTTGATCCTAGACAAAAACAAAACAAAACAAGATCAGTGAAGGAGGAGGAAGAGGAGGAGAAGAAGAAAAAGAAGAGGAGGAAGAGGGGCTGGGGAAATAGCTCAATGGAATGGAGCTCCTCCTTTTAATGCCTGAGCCCTGAGTTTGTTCCCTGGTGTTGCTTGGTTCCATGGCACCAAATTAGAAGTCATCCCTGAGCACTGTGGGGTATGACCCTGAAACAGAAAATGGAAGAAGGAAGGAAGGAAGGAAGGAAGGAGGGAGGGAGGGAGGGGAGGAAGGAGGGGCAGAAGGAATGAAGGAAGGAAGGGATGGAGGAAGAGAAAGGGGTTACTCTATGTGCATACTAAGTAGACAGATCTAGTCCTCACCTGAAGTTCGGTACTGAGCCCTTGCTCTTGCCTCACAGTGAAAATGGCACCATGCTTCTGAATGCAGTTAAATTCATTCTGTCATCATAGTGACTTGCCAGACGAGTAAGTGGATCCTCAGAGAGCTTGAGGAGAGAGTGGCAGAGCAAGAACTGGGGTCCAACCTGCTGGCCCTGAGGAGAACCACATCATGGGGTGCTCGGGGTATCCTGGGAGCAGGCCTGCCAGGCGCATCATCGGCATGCCATGCCAGGTCCTGCAGGCTCCCGGGAAGCTGCCCCTCCCTCAGCTGTCTAAAAGAATGCAACTGATTAAAAGTATTACTCAAAACTGGTGTTTTGCTTGACCCCAAATAAGCTTTCTAGAAGGGAAACCCATATCTGCAGTAGGACAGCTGGCCTTCCTCATCTCCACGTGAGACCCCTCCCCTCCTTTATCCACACAGCCCCTGTCACATTTCTGTTGCTCAGGACGTACACCCTCATCTTGCCTGTTGCAGAATTCATGTCCAGGCCCAGCCCACCTCCGTGTGTGTGTGTGTGTGTGTGTGTGAGAGAGAGAGAGAGAGAGAGAGAGAGAGAGAGAGAGAGAGAGAGAGAGAGAGAGACAGAGAGAGCCTATTTTCTTTATCCATTTCATCGATGGGTACTTAGGTGCTTTCGTGTCTTGGCTGTTGTAAAGAAAATTACGATGAACACAGTGGTGCACGCACGTTTTCTAGTCGGTGTTTTCACTTCCTTTGCCATTTTAGAGGGGGAAATTGCCGGGTCATCCAGCAGTTTTATTTCTAGCTTTTGAGTGGGCCCCACGCAGTTTTCCGTAGCGGCTGTGGGCTCACATCCTCTCTGCACAGGGAGTCCCTCTCTCCACATCCTCAGCAACACTTGCAACGTTCTGGCTTTCTGCTAGAGCCAATGTAATAAGTGCAACGTGCCCTCTCGTGGTGCTTGACCTGCTCTTCGCCGATGATTACGTCACTGATGTGGAGCACCTCTTCATGCACGTGTTCACCATGTGTATGTTTTCTTGAGAGAGTGTTTGTCAGATCCTCTGGTCCTAAGAGTAGAAATTTGTTCAGATTTAGTTGATGCTTCCAAACCATTAAACTTTAAAAAAATTATTTATTCTTTTGGGATGCTAGGGATTGAGCCCAGGGCCTCCTGCCTGTGAGAATTCTCCTACTGAGATACATCCCCAGCCGCCTGCCTTTTATTTATTTTTTTCCCGATATTTATTTTGGATCACACCAGCAGCAGTGCTACTTCCTACTCTTGGCTCAGGGGTAGCTCCCGGCCATGTTTCGGGGACCAGGAGGTGATGAGCCTTCAGCACGGACTCAGCCTGCTGTGGTCTCCCTCTGGCTCTTAATGGGATTATTCTTTTCTTTTAATTTTATTTTTTTTGCTATTGTGTGAGATTAATGTTTGTTGCATGAGGTTGCAGTTTGTTCAGTCCCGATTTACGCTCCTCCATGGTGTGACGATTCCTTTGCTTCCCTCACAGGGACCCACAGACAGTGAGGTTGTGAGGACGGCGCAGAGTGGTGCGGCATGAGGCCTGAGCTCACAGCTCACGCTGCCTTTGGGAGCTTTGGCATCCCCTGAGCCATCTTCTGGACCCCGTTCCTTCTAGACTGGTGATGAATGCAGATTGTTTCCATTTAGAGCTATTCTGACGAATAGTGCTGTTCTGAATGTTTTTGCGTGTCTTTTTTTTTTTCTGAACAGATGTATGTACAGTTCCGTTGGCGATATAACGAGGAGCCGAATTGCTGGGTCATAAGAGTAGAAATATGTTTAGATTTAGTTGATGCTTCCAAACCATTGTATAAAATATTTGAGGTAAAATATTTGTGCTGAAAAAACACTGCCAGTATGTGAGAGTTTTGGTTGCTCTGTATCCTTGCCAACTCTTGGCATTTCCCCCCCTTTTTATTTTGCTATTCTGGTTTCTGTATAAATTTCCTGAGTGGGCAGAGAAGGCTGTAGAGACAGAACTGCAGGTAAGCCACTTGCCTCGTTTGAGGCCAACCCTAGTTCAATTCCCAACACCACATATGTTCATCCTGAGCACTGTCAGGAGTGATTCCTGAGCACAGAGCCAGAAATAAACCCTGAGCACAGTGGTCATGGACCCCAAATCAAGTTTTCTTAATGGGATCTGGAGAAATAGCACAGGAGCTTAAAGCCTGACAACTGTATGATCATGAGTTCATATCCCTGGCGTCTCGCATGTGCCAAGTATGATCCCGGCCGCTCTGTTTTCTGTGATTCCTGGCACTGCAGGCAGTTTCCAGCTGTACCACAACCAGGTGTCTGCTAGCGCCATTCAATAAGAAGAGAGTGCAACCCTCAGCAAGGGCTATAACCAAAAAAGATGCTAGTTGCCCAGCCAGGAAGTGTGACCTTTGGCGAGCAGGTGTTTGAATGGTGCAGCAACCCTTGGGAAGCTCCACTGTGACTTGTGTCCCTCCCTCGACCGAAGAGAGTAAATTCCAGCCACCAGCAGGCACCGCACACCGCCACCAGCGACAGTAAAGGCAAAAGGGAGGAGTAAGGGAAAGAAAACAAGTTATAAGAAATAAAATGAACTTCCTTAGTCATGAGTGCACTTCCCTGTGCTTTTTCAGCCTGGCGAACAGAATTCTCTCAGTCATGTCCCCCTTTGGGTTATGTCTTCTTATTTTCTCTCTCTAGGGCTTCTCTCTTTCTAAATGCAAGCGTATCTTCCCACTTGCCCTCTCTTAATGGTTTCCCATTAAACACCACTTTGTTTTAAAATCAATTGGGCTGGAGCAATATTATTATAGTGAATAGGGCACTGGCTTTTACACGGCTGACCTGGATTTGATCCCTGGCATTCCATATGGCCCTCTGAGCCCAGCCAGGAGTGATCCTTGAGTGCAGAGCTGGGATTACAGTAAGGGATGGCTCCAAAACTTTAAAAAAAGAATTGATATCTTTTTTTGGTGGGGGGGATGAGGAACACACCCAGCTGTGCTCAGGGCTTACGGCAGCTGGGAACTGACCCTGAGTTAGCTGTGTGCGAGGCAAGCACCTTACTCACTGTACTATCTCTTTCATCTCCCCTCAGCTATTGTCATTTAAAATTGTACTTAATGGAAAATATATTTTTCTTGTTCCCAAATGAAAACTGGGTTCCCAATAGGCTTTATAGCTGGCCAGTTTCCTCCTGCATTGTTAAATGTGCTTGGGACTGTGGAGATGACTCAAAGGCCCTGGGTGCATGCTGCATGAGGAAGACCTAGGTTCAAAAACCAGCACCTCATGATCCCCAGAGCATGACCAAGAGGACCTCGGAGGTGCCCTCTTATTCATGCCAAGGAAAAAGTGTCCTTCACCTGAAGGATAAAAATGATACCAGGGAGGGGCAGGAGCCATGGTACAGACGGTAGGACATGTGCCTTGCACGCAGCTGACCTAGGTTCAGTCCCCGGCATCTTATATGGTCCCTCAAGCGTCGCCAGGAATAAATCCTTGGTGTCGAGCCGGGCATAACCCCTGAGCATTGCTGGGTGTGACCCACAAAGAAAAAAAATGACGCCGGGAGTGGAGGGTGGGTGGGAGGGGTCCTGAGACAGTGGTGAAGGGAAGAGGGCATTCCGGTGGAGAGTGTGGGGTTGGGGTTGGAATGTTTAACGCATGAAACCCTGCCAGTATCAGTATTGTAAAACACAGAGCTTCAAAGTAAAAAATTTAAATGTATGACAGCATCAGCAGGAAGTTGTAGAACAGGTAAGACTAGCTGATGGTAGAGAAACTAGAGCATGGAGACGGGTATTGACTGGGAAGAAGTATGAAGGAACTTTCCTTTTGTAATTTTTTTTTTTATTGAATCACAGTACAGTGAGATATACAGTTACAAGTTTGTTCATGACTGGATTTCAATTATATAGTGTGTGTATGTGTATGTGTGTGTCTGTGTGTGTGTGTGTGTATATATATATAACACACATTCCTTCACCAGTGTACATTATCCACCACCAATGTTCCCCCCCCCCCAGCCTGCCTTTATGGCAGGCATTTTTCTTCTCTCTCTCTTTCTTTCTTTCTCTCTCTCTTTCTCTCTCTCTGTCTTTCCTTTTGGGTCTTATGGTTTGCAATACAGATGCTGAAAGATTATCATGTATATCCCTTTACCTACTTCCAACACTCAGTTTGAAGAAACTTTCAGGGTTGAGAATAGTGTTCTATATCTTGATAGAGGTCAGGTTGTACAGGTCTGTGCATTTAGACTTATCAAATGTAAGTTTTTTTCAATTTTGTGATATATAAATTCATCCCCCCTAAAAAATTATAAAAATGAACTCTAGGCATAATATACATCACTATTTTGGGGGAAGCATGCTGATACCTGATATTTACTGTGAAATGTACTTCTAAAAATACCTCAGGTTGTCACATTGGTAGTGGATGGAGGGATTGCTGTATGATGAATCAGCTTAGAACCAATGCTAGGGTAAACTCTGTGTGGATACCTGGCTGTTCATTGTAAAGTCAGATTTTCAGTATGTTTGATAAGTTTTATTGCAAAATGAACAGAAATGAAGAGTTGACTTCTTTTTTTAAAAAATATTTTTATAAAGTTGTTCACAGTAATTTATTACATTCAATATTCCAACACCAATCCCACCACCATTACACCTTCCCCCACAATTATTTAAAATTTTCCAGCCACCACCCAAGCCTGCCCCAATTTTAGGCCCTAAATAATTTATTTTATATTGTTTTTTATGAATAATCCTGTAAAAGTGATCAAAAAATGTGTGAAGAAAATGTGTGAAGATTCTTGTATCTCACCCTGCTAACACACACACACACACACACACACACACACACACATATAATTTATTTTATGGAGTTAGCCCCGGCAAGCTACCGAGAGTATTCGGTATGCCAAACACAGTAACAACAAAGTCTCCAATGGAGACGTTACTGGGCCCGCTCGAGCAAATCGACGATCAACGGGAGGGCCTTTACCTTACCTTACCTTTACCTTATGGAGTTTGGTTACAAACTACTTTACCCCTGGTCCAATGTGGTGTGCTACTCCCAGTACATCAGTGGTGTAGAGCATGAGCTATCGAACAGCCATGAACATGGGCACGTACTCCAGGAATTCTAAACTTTAAAATAGGGTGATGCAGCTGGAGTTAAAAATTTTTAACGGAATGGTGACTTTGGGGTCTGAAGGCAACTCTGCAGCTTATTGACCTCTTCAGAGATTTATCTGTGAGTCTCTAGATCATGGCTCTTAATACTCTTATAAGGTGCCAGATGCCGTTAGTGGGAAGAGGTTAAATTCTGGGCCAAAGAAGTAGCTCAAAGGACTGGGCACAGGTGTTTGTACTTTTTTTTTGGGGGGGGGGAATGGTAGGGAGGGAGAGGTTTGAGTGCTACACCCTCCACATCTCAGGGCTTACTCCTGGCTCTGTGCTCAGGGATCACTCCCAGCGGTACATATGTGAGGTACAGACCCGGATTGAGCTGGAGTAGCAGAAAGCATGGCAAATACCTAAATTCTTATTATCTGTCCGGCGCGTGCTTGGCACCCAGAGGTGCTGAGCCAGACCTTAAAACAGCGCAGAGCACCACAAGGTCCTGATCCCAGCACAGCTGAAACAACCCGCAACACAGGCCAGGGAGCAGCCGCTGAGCTCAGCCTGGCCTGACCAAAGTTTTAAGTCCTCTGAAGTTCAGCCAGCGTGATGATAAGCAGACCCAGCGTTTCTGTCCCGCAGCCCCTCTCTCTCTGCCTCTGGGTTCCACGGTCTCTACGCTTTGCAAATATTTCCTCTGCACAGCCCAGCCTCGACCATGGGTGCCACGGAGGGCGGTTGCTCCTCACCCGACTGAGGCCTCAGACCGACTTCTGGGTGCCAGCGGTGCTGCCCTGGCAAAGGGAGGAGCCTCTAGCACCCCTAACTCCTCCCCGCAACGCGCCTCCCTGCCCCTCAGCCCCTCCAGAGCTCCACGGAAGGAAAACCAAGGCTCAGAAATCAGGGATTGTGCAAGGTGGCCTAGAGGAAGAGGACGAGGGGCAGTGGGAGACACACTGGGCACTCTGTCTCTGAAGCTCTTGACACTGTTCCCTGGAACCTTCCTCTACAAGGAGTCTTTTCAGAGCTTCAAGAAACCAATATACATTGTTTTAACCCCAGAAATAATAAAAACTGAACGGATTTTGTTTGTTCATTTTGAGGCCTTCCTGCGCCCCTCCCAAGCTGCCATCCAAGCTACCGAGAGTATCTTGCCAGCATGGCAGAGCCTGGCAAGCTCCCCGTGGCGTATTGGAGTATTGGAACACGGTAACAACAACAACGTTACTGGTGCCCGCTAGAGCAAATTGATGAACAGTCAGAGGACAGTGCAGTGCAGTGCAGTGCATTTTGGGGCCACATCTGATGGTGCTCGGGGGGTACTCCCGGCTCCGTGCTCAGGAACCACTCCTGGTGGACTCCGAGAGGACCATATGGGGGGAGGGATGGAACCAGGGTTCGCTGCAAGTAAGTTATGCAGCCTGCCTGCTGAACTATTGCTCTGGCCCTAAAAGCTTACCGGATTTTCAAATATACTTCTCTTTTGTTAAAGAACTGTGAGTTACAAAGTTATTGTTGATAGTTGAGCTTTAGACATACAACATTGTAGCCAATCCCACCACCCGTGTGTCAACTTCCCCCCACCAGTGTCCTCCGGTTCCTTCCCCCACGGGCCCTCCACAGCCTGCCACATTGACAGGCACCTTATGGAGGTGGGTGGCTGTGATTTGATCTTTATTTTCAGTGCTGCTGACTCTGTGCTTTGTACTCCCTGCCATTCTTGATGTACCTGAGACCTTTGAGCTCTGCTCCCCACCCCCCACCTCCTCTCCTTCCTCATCTTACTTCCCGCTCAATTTCTTTTCTTCTCCAAAAGTTCAACAGAATTCCAAGTGATAACAGAAATGACTTAAGGTGATGATGAATACTGACCCCTCCCACTTTTTTGGTTCTGTTTTTGGGGCCACACCCTGCTGTCCTCGGGGGGCTACATCCAGACTAGTGTGGCTGGGTTTGGGGTAGGGGTGGGGGGTTGTTGAACAGTGGAGGGAGGTGTTGGGAGTCTGGGAGTTGAACCCAGGCCTCCTGCAGGCAAAGCATGTGCTCCAGTCCATTGAGCTGCCTCTCTGACCCTGGCTACAATGCTTTGTAAAGAAACTGTATCTTAAAAGCCTGGTTAAAAAAAAAAATCTCTTAAAAAGCAATTTCAAATATCTCTTGCTTATACATGGAGATAGTACAAGGTTACAGTTTATTTTTATTTTTTTAAAGATAGCACAGCGGTAGGGCGTTTGCCTTGCACGCAGCCAACATGGCCAACCCGAGTTCGATTCCTCCGCCCCTCTCGGAGAGCCCGGCAAGCTACCGAGAGTATCTCGCCCGCTCGGCAGAGCCTGGCGAGCTCCCCGTGACGTATTCAATTTGCCAAACACAGTAACAACAAGTCTCAAAACGGAGACGTTACTGGGCACTCTCGAGCAAATCGATGAACAACGGGAGGACCGTGACCGTGAATTATTGAGAATCACTGTGAGATAGATCTTTACAAATATGTTCATAATTAGGCTTCGGTCATAGTGTCCCAAAACCCATCCCTCTGCCAGTGCCCATTTCTCAGCACCAGTGACCTCAAGTTTCCCTCCCATCAATCACCTCCCCCCCACCCCCACCTGGCCTGCCTCTCTGGCAGGTATTTTTCTTCTCTCTCTTTCTTTCTTTCTTTCTTTCTTTCTTTCTTTCTTTCTTTCTTTCTTTCTTTCTTTCTTTCTCTCTTTCTCTCTTTCTCTCTTTCTTCTTTCTTTCTTTCTTTCTTTCTTTCTTTCTTTCTTTCTTTCTTTCTTTCTTTCTCTTTCCCTTTTCCTCCCTCCCTCTCCCTCTCCCTCTCCTTCTTCCTCCTCTCCCTCTCCCTCTCCCTCTTCCTCCTCTCCCTCTCCCTCTCCCTCTCCTTCTCTCTCCCCCCCCCCCCCCGCCCTCTGTTCTTGTCCAGTATGATCATTTTCAGCTATTGTTGTCATCCTGATCCTTTATCATCCCTACCCTCAGGCCCCCACACGCTTATGGTTGATGCCAACAATTGCAAGGTTGCAGTTTAGAATCTATTGGTGAGAAGAGCAAGTCACGAGTGGAAAATCAAAGACTGCCAAAGAGAAGAACTCTGTGAGCAGTGGACTGGAGCGATGGTTACAGTGGTGGCCAGTGTGTACTTGCAAGTCAAGGGCATGAGCTGCGCACGGTGATAATTTTTGCTACTTTGGTCTTACAACAGAGATGGCATTAGTTACCCATTTCAAACATCCATAGAGATAGTGAGGGGTCCTAGAAGGGAGGGAACAGGAATGGCAAGACCTTGTCCTCCTCTCCTCACTGTAACAGGACTTTGCTAACCGTTTGCTTGTCTGGTCCTTTGAGCAGCCCAAGTGTCCTTTGAGCACTATCATGTTGTACCCAGAAAGTGATCTAAGCTCATCTCACACTGCACTGAGCAAAAGGAGGGTACATGGATGGTTTGGCTATCCAGGAAGGGGCGCTGGACGGATGCCTCGTGCCCCTCTCTGGCAGGTTCTATTCTCACTGAAGAGCAGCAAAGGCATTTAGACCCAACAGCCCTTCTTCCCTGTTCTCTGACATAGTTTCCCTCATGAGACGAAGTCTATGCTCTCTCCCACAGGCTCTATCTCCAATGGCACCACATTTCCCTTCAAGAGATGAGGTCTCGGCTTGCTTGTCAAGCCCATGTTCTCTTCCTCTTGCTCTCTCTTTCCCCTCTCTCTCTTTTCCTCTTGTTTTTGGAACATATCTGGTGATGTTCAGGGGTTATTCCTGGCTCTATGCTCAGGGGTCATTCTTATTTATTTATCTATCTACTTATTTACTTTATTGAATCACTGTGAGATAGACCCTTGCAAAACTGTTTATGATTTGGTTTCAGCCATATAGTGTTCCAATGCCCATCCCTCCACAAGTATACATTCCCCATCACCAGTGTCCCCAATTCCCCTCCCATCATCCCCACTCCACCCCCAGCCTGCATCTATGGTAGGCACTTCTCTGTCTGTCTGTCTGTCTGTCTCTGTCATTTTGGGCATTGTGATTTGTAATACAGATACTGAAAGGTTGCTGTGTATATCTCTTTACCTACTTTTAAGACTCCACTCTAGTCCAGCGTGATCATTTGCAACTGTTGTTGTCATACTAGTCTCAGGGGTCATTTTTAACAGTGCTTGTGAACTATGTGGGATGCCAGGGATCAACCTTGATCCACAAGGTAAGCACTCTATCCACTGTACTCTTGTTCTAGCTCTTTTTCTAACGTTTTTCTAAGCAAGTTTCGCTCAATAGGAATTATTCTGCTTCACTTAAAAAAAACAAACAAATAGGTCTCTGCTCCCTCCTTGAACTGGGCTGATGAAAGAACCACCGCGACTTCATTTTGGAAAGTCAGACTCTATTTTGTGCTTTAGGATCATGAGTTTACAACCTAGTAAGAAAAACATGCCAGACTCCTAAGGCACGGACATAAATTCCCGTATCTTTGATCACAGATAACAAGGATGATTAAGTAAATGTAACGAGATGTGTTAACTGCTCTGTTTTGCTTCCATATCTCCATTAGCTTGCTCAAGATCATGAGAATGCACATGGCAGAGGAAACTAGACATGCAGGCATGCACCCAGGCATGTAGGCAGGAGGGCACAGGACTTAAAAACCTCTCCCTGAGGGTGACTGGGGTCCCAAACCCAGGAAACAGTCCCAGCTTGCAAACCTTCAGTGCTGAATCCTTTGTATGAGTGTCCTTAACATAGTCCCTTGCATTAGTGTGTTTTGGTGTGTGAATAAAACCTTGAAAAATCTGTCCCGACTCTGTGTGTCTCAGTTGGCGGTTGAGCTCAGGCTTGTGGCCACTGAACAGCTGAGTTATGTCCTCCATGGCGGAAGTGATGCTGTGTGGCATGAGAAGTAGGTTACCAAACGTGGCACCCAGACAGGGCCACTCACTGTGGAAACTAAGAAAGGCGGTCTGAGATGCATGGAAAGCCATGTATGGCTTACAGGAGAATTTGGAGGTGGGGGAGGATTGGGGCACTCCTCACTGGCTTTAATTCATTTATTTGGTTCAGAAATGGACATGAGAAATTGCCAAGAGAGAAAACATGAACTTAAAATTTGTGCACATGGGAGCCTGAAAAATACAAAACCTAGGGAACAATTGAAACAGCTAATTTATATAGTTTTTAGATAATGACACAAAACCTTTGAGAAGAACTGTCACTGTATCACCGTCATCCTGTTGTTCATCGATTTGCTCCAGCGGGCACCAGTAACATCTGCATTCGTCCTAGCCCTGAGATTTTAGCAGCCTCTCCTTACTCGTCCTTCCCAATGGTGCCACATTGGAAGCTCTTTCAGGGTCAGGGGAATGAGACACATCATTGTTACTGTTTTTGGCATATCGAATATACCATGGGAGCTTGCCAGGCTCTGCCATGCGGGCAGGATACTCTCAGTAGCTTGCTGGGTTTTCCGAGAAGGAGACCTAGACTATAAGAGGTCACTTCCGGGAGCTTTGTTTTATAGTCTCTGGATCTTGGCCATTGATGGGGTTTTATGGAGCCGGAGGCAGTTTGTGGGTGTGACTGCCTAGCTACTGGAAAATGGGGGATCTGGGTGGAGGAGGCCCTGTCCCAATCCGAGCAGGCTTGGCAGAGTCTCCTGCCCACGCACCATGCTGTCTTCACCGGGACCCCTCGGAGGGGGGCGGGTTGAGTTTTCCTCTCTGCCCCGAGCAGAGCCCCGGCAGCTGAAGGCCTTCGGTACCCAGCCACAGCCATGCTCAAGGCCACTCTTCACATGCTTGGATGAGCCTCGCACGTGAAGGAACCTGCAGAAGAACCCAGGTGCATGGGCCTTGGGGCTGAGATCTCCAAACCTTGGAAAGAACAGGATAAGAAGCTCTTGGAAGTTTGGATTTGCAGAACTAATTTAGTGTACTACACAGAGTTTCATATATACCTCCCAACTGTGTCTCTGATGATAGGGTGTCTCTGATGATGAGGTGTCTCTGATGATGGAGTGTCCTTCCATCTGAGCTAGAGAATAATCTTCACATAGAGGTTTAGATCTGGCTTTCAACAAGGCACAGAGAGGGCCAGAGAAAATTCCTGCTTTTAGGAGGAAGGCAAGTTTAGGGTATCATTTGTTCGTCTACTGTTTCTTTACTTCAAGAAAACATGAATGCTGCTTTGGCCTATCATAGGGCTGCCTTGCACAGGAGTGACTCCGTTTTCCATTAAGTTTTGTCATCTGGGCCCATGACTGACTTAATTCTAGTCCAGAAATGAAGCCAATATACCATAACCTACATGCATTGGGAAACCACAAACAATCCTGCTAGAACAAAGAAGCAACATGACGTGCCTCTGTGCCTTTCGCATTGATGCTCATTGACAAATCTATCATTAGACAGATGTTTAAATGACATTCTTTCAGTGAGGTATAAGAAGTCAGCTATAGAGCTGGCTTTGTGGCTCAGTGGCAGGGCATATACCTTTGTGGAGGACCTGGGCATGATCCCCAGTACTGCAAAATCAGAGCATCCTATCTCCTAATATAAATTATTCTCTTTTCCTAATTTCTTTTTTTGGGGGGGTCATACCTAGTGGTGCTTGTGGGAAGGGGGCATCATTCAGGCACAAAGCTCAGGAACTACTCATGGAGGTGCTCAAGGGCCCAATTGGTGCAGGAGACTGAACCTGGGCCTCTCTCATGCAAAACATGTGCTCTACCTTTGAGACATTCCCCTTGGCCTTTTCTAGGTTGTTCTCATCCTCCCTATTACAGAATTACATATCCATGTCATTGGCCAAAAAACTCTGTAGTGTCTTTCAGTGTAGTAAACATAGTGACCATATCACCTTGTATGTAGATTTGGGGCTTAGATATGAAAGTTTTTTTGTTGTTGTTGCTTTTTTGGGGTGGGGGCTGTTGGGCATCAAACCAGGACCTCATATATGCAAGGAATTTGCTCTACCATTGAGCATATCCCAGACCATGAGATTTGTTTTGATTAATAAGATGTGATCACCTGTACATCTTGGCGTGGTATGTTCTCTAATCTTTCCAGGGCCGAATTCTGTGGTTCCAGAATGAGAAGCTGTGTGGAATAGATTTTCAACATCAGGTAAATCTGGAGTCAGGCTTAGCTGAGGCCAGGGAAATCCATCAGGCTCACAGTCAAACTTCAGACCCACAAATGAGAAATGCATACTTGTTTTTATAAGTGAAGTTGGGAAATTTTTTTACAGAGCACTATAATAGTGAAAAACAAAGCAAAACAAAATAAAAAAGAAAACCAGTTAATTTCAGGTTATCCAATGGAGGAGAATAAGTTATGGATAGTGTTTTCTCGTCTTTCTATTGAGAAGCTGACTCTTAGCAAGATGAAAAAGGACTGGACTGACTCATATTTATGGAAGTTAAGGGTAGAATTAGTGTCATGCATAGCTGTACCCAGAACCCAGTGATGCTGCAGAATTCACACTTCTACACTTCCAGGATTCCCTGATAGCTAAATAGAGATGAAACCAATCAAATGTTTACGAGAGGGAACACGATCACGTTAAGACCAAGAGACCTTCATCCTTATCTGTATAAGGTTAGGCCAGCCCATAGGCAGCCACACTGTGGTTGAGTGGGCATATTTCTCTGCATTGCTGCGATAATTTACATGAATTTAGTTGCCCTGAAACAGCCATAATTTATCCTTGCAACATGGACACTTGAAGTTCAAATTCCAGGTATTGGCAGCCTTGGTTTCTTCCGGAGACTCTAGAATCCATTGTCTTTGTCTCAAATCTTCCTCTCTTCTTGTTTAAAGGGCATCAGGGCCCCAGGGGGAATAGTGCAGGTTCTTAGAGCCTTGCATTTGGTCATGGGTTCAAATCCCTGGTATCCCATGTGTGCTGACTACAAGCGCGATTGCCTTGTGGCTTGAAGTTGACAGCTCTGCTGTCTGTAATTCCCTGATGCCACAGGTGATCACTAGCTCCCAGGCATGTATGAGCATCACAAAAAAAGGCTTGCAATTTGGGTGTTAGTCTCCTATTTTGTTACTTTATGTTCCCCAGATGAATGCAATCTTTCTATGTCTATCCCTTTCTGAGTCATTTCGCTTAGCATGATACTTTCCATGTAGTACCACTTGTATGTAAATTTCACGACTTCATCTTTTCTAACAGCTACATAGTACTCCATTGTGTAAATGTACCAAAGTTTCTTTAACCAGTCATTTGTTCTGGGGCACACAGGTTTTTTCCAGATTCTGGCTATTGTACACAGTGCTGCAATGAACAAACAAGTGCAGATGTCACTTCAACTATACTTTTTTGCCTCTCTGGGACATATTCCCAGGAGTGGTATTGCTGGGTCAAATGGGAGCTCAATTTCTAATTTTTTGAGAATCGTCCATACTATTTTCCAAAAGGGCTGAACAAATCGGCATTCCCACCAGCAGTGAAGGATGGTCCCTTTCTTGCCACATCCGCGCCAGCACCAGTTGCTTTTGTTCTTGTGGATATGGACCAGTCTGTGTGGTGTGAAGTGATATCTCATTGTGGTTTTGATCTGCATCTCCCTGATGATTAATGATGTGGAGCATTTTCTCATGTGCCTTTTAGCCATACGGATTTCTTCTTCGTGAAAGTTTCTATTCATTTCATCTCCCCATTTTTTTATGGGGTTGGATGTTTTCTTCTTGTGGAGTTCAACCAGTATTTTGTATATCCTGGATATCAACCCCTTATCAGATGTGTATTTGGCGAATATCCTTTCCCATTCTGTAGACTGTCTTTGTATTTTGGTCACTGTTTCTTTTGAGGTGCAGAAGCTTCTTAGTTTAAGATAGTCCCATTTGTCTATTTCTGTTTTCACTTGCTTGGCCAGGAATTTTACTCCATGGCTTGGAGGCCAACCACACATGCTAGGGGAAAAGGGAGCTCAGATAGAGAAGGGAACACCAAATAAAGGGTGTTGGGAGGATCCTCCCAGGATGGGAGAAGCATGCTGAAAGTAGACTATAGACCAAACATGATTGTCACCCATTGCCTCCTTTGTAAACCACAACACCCAAAAGGAGAGAGAGAACAAAAGGGAATGCCCTGCCACAGAGGCAGGGTGGGATGGGGGGAATGGGGGGTGGGAGGGATACTGGGATCCGTGGTGGTGGGAAATGGGCACTGGTGGAGGGATGGGTATTTGATCATTGTATAATTGAAACCCAAGCACAAAAATTTGTAAGTCTACAACTGTACCTCACTAATAAAAATTTAAAAAAAAAACCAAGTAAATTAAAAAAAAAAAAGGTTTGCAACTAATGGTGAGTGCCACAACTAAAAAGATATACAAATGCATGCTCTGGTAAGCACATGCCACAACCACAACTTACATGCCTCAATTGAGAGCTCTTGTTTTGGGGAGCACACGGGCACGCGCTACAACTAAGTGGTGCCAACCCCGTGAGCACCATGGTGGACTATATGAGCACTGCAGCCTGATGTGCACCCCTCACAGCAAGCACAACGGTGCATGTGAGATCTGAGTTGTTCTAATAACATAGAGGGAGGCAATACAAAGGAGTAAATACAACTACAAACATTTAAATAAGAGATTTACATTTTGAAAAAGAAAGACAAAGAAAAAACTATTATTAGTCCTTGCATGAGGGCCCACCTTCAATCCAGGACCATCATGTCCACTTCTGTACATCAATTCCATCTACAACATGCTTTCTATGGAAGGTCACATCCACTGGGAAGGTGGGATGAGGGGTCAGGGGGTGGCCATATCTATCTGAGGGACACAGACCTAATTTCAACCCACTGCAGCAGAGTTGGGGCTCCACAAACCTCACCCTCGGCGACTCAACACAATAAAGTGGAGAGCTCTGCATTATCTTTGATAGCTCACTAATTTCATAAAGGTCTAGATGAGACTATCTTTTTGTTTGTTTGATTTAGGGCCGCACTGGGCAGTGCTTTGGTGGGTGAGTGGTGGTGGGGTGGTGTTTCCTGTTCTGTGCTGGAGGTTCTCTCCCAGCAGTGCTCAGTGATGCATACAGTGCTGGGGGTTGAGCTTGTCTTCCTGCCTGCAAAGCATGTACTTAGCCTGTTGTGCCATCTCCCCAGTCTTATGGGGGCTCTCTTTACAGCTGCATGAAAATGAAAACACTATCTGAACCTATGGCCATTTATTACTTAGTAGGGATACTTGTTAAAAAAAATATCATGACACATAAAAGACCATACTAATCCCTGGACTTCTCTGGGTTGAGTAAAATCCCAGAGATCAGGGTCCCCGATGCATACAAGAGAGGGGCTTTCCCAGGACACTTTCATACCACATGGCATGGGACCCCCAACTCCTTCACATCAAGGGTTGGAGTCATCTTAAAAGCCGACGGTTCTGCACTGGACGCTGCTTAATTTTTGGTTTGTTCTAAGCTACTCCAAGTCTTCTTTGAAAAGTGGTGTGCAAACACACACACCCCTTACCCCCAATGCAAACATGTATTATGACTTCCTATTCTTAAACATTGTGTCCTTAATTTCTAAGTAAAGGAATAAATAACATGCTGAGCATCCCTTGGGGATGCGGAGGGGGTGGCCACCCTGACCCTTGACCCGGGTCTCCAAACACAGCTCTGCAAAAATGCCTGCTTATTCTGCTTCTCTGACTCAGCCACCTCCCCGCTGAACCGCCCCCTCACAGCTTCTCAGCTGACTCCTGTCAACCACCCACACTCCGGGCCTTCTCTTTCCTCTGCCTGGGCTTGCTTTCCTTCCTGAGTACACGGGCTATTGCTAGAGAAACCGAGGCTCACCCAGGTACCCTTCCCTCCAGGTCTATCTCACCTGGATGCAGAGAATCCAGTCACTCCAGTAGTTTTGCCCAGTTTCTCAAGTCATCTGCTTGCTGGAGAGGCTGGAGAGGTTTCCTCAAGCAGCCACGCCCACAATATTCTCTGAGAAACTGGTACCACCACTTCAGGGGTGGGGTGGGTCCTTCAAACCCTTGTCAGCTCCTGCACCACCTGAGGTGCTTAAAAGAACACACGTAGGTGAGAGATACTTTTCGTTTTGTTCTTATTCGAGAACCACAATCAGCAGTGCTCAGGGGTTATTCTTGACTCTGCATTTAGGAATTACTCCTGGTAGGCTCAGGCGACCATATGTGATGCCCGGGATCGAACCTGGGTTAGCTGTGTGCAAGGCAAACGCCTGACCTGCTGTATGATCGCCTCAGTCCTGAGACATGCTCGTATGTGGATATAAAGAAGCATGGTAAGGGGGTAGCAACCGGCCCAAAGCTGCAGCATCTAAGAGCTAGTCTATAGCACAGAGCTTTCCATTATAGTGAGTGGTGGGAAAGAGGGTGGGAATGGTGTGACAGGGAGACCCCGAGACAGTGGTGGCAGGAAATGGTAGGAAGTGGACAACCTGGTGGAGCTGTGGTATGTCGGATACATGAAACTCAACCTGTGACAGGACTGTAAAACTGGAAAGCACTGTAGTAGCACTGTCTTCCCGTTGTTCATTGATTTGCTCAAGCAGCCACCAGTAACGTCTCACAACAAACTGTGAGACTTGTTGTTACTGTTTTTGGCATATTGAATACGTCACGGGTAGCTTGCCAGGCTTTGCCGTGCCGGTGAGATACTCTCGGTAGCTTGCCGGGCTCTCTGAGAGGGGCAGAGGAATCGAACCTGGGGTCGGCCATGTCGGCTGCGTGCAAGGCAACTGCCTCACCCACTGTGCCATTGCTCTGGTGACAAAACATTTAAAATTAAAAAAGAGGAAGAACATCTCCGCAAAGCTCCCTCCTAGCCTCGGCAATGGCAATGGGATCTGCTTTTTTTTGCAGATCCTTCCAAAGCTGGCAGGGGGATGGGGGGCATTTCACAGCATTAGGTTGGAGGATGGTCTCAGTGGAGAGGCAGAGCCCAGATGTCACGAGAGGGTGTGTGATGGAAGGGGACAGTTGGGTTTCCCTGTCCTCCATCAAGATCAAAGTGGTGGTGAATGCGCCTTTGACAGCTGTCATGTGGCGGGGACCGTGGGAGAGCTCAGGGCAAGGCTGCGCTTTAACAGGACTTCCCCTTTTTCTCTGATTCTAGCCAGCAGTGAGGTAGCCAGTATTAGGACACACCTGCACACCTGCCCGGCCCTGGCTGGCTCACATGCTAGAAGCAGGGCAGAGTGTGGGTGGGTACATGCTTTTTGTTCTCGTCTCCAGGACTCCGAAGGAGGGAGGGATTACTGGCTCCTGGCAGGTCCCCAACTTTGTTTTTTTTTTTGGGGGGGGTCACACCCAGCAATGCACAGTTGTTACTCCTGGCTACTCGAGAATTACTTCTGGCAGTGCTTGGGGGACCATATGGGAATCGAACCTGAGTCAGCTGCGTGCAAGGCAAATGCCCTACCTGCTGTGCTATTGCTCCAGCCCCCAGGTCCCCGACTTTGACCGGTGCTGCCAAAGATGTAGTTTGCCAGGGATCTAGTTTGAAAGTTGGCAGGGAAAAAAAATCAATCATGAAATGCTACATATTAGCACACACCAATGCCCAGAGTATCTTGTCCCATCTCATTTAATGTTCTCCACCCTGGTAGGCAGATTAGTCTGACCCCAGATTTAAGCCTGTGGATCAAAACCATCCATGTAAACTTCATTTAGAATTGTTTTTCCCCAGGGGACCAGGAGGATTGGTAATAGTTGGAAATTACCACAGGTATGGGGGGGGATGGAGGGTAATCAAGATAAAAGAGGGTCCAGTATGACAATATAGTTGGAAATGATCACTCTGGACAAGAACTTAGTGTTGAAAGTAGGTAAAAAGATAAACAGAATTGTCACCATTTGTATTGCAAACCATAATGTGCAATAAACCACATTTATTGCAAGCCTAAAATGTGTGTGTGAAAGACAGAGACAGAGAGAGACAGAGAGACACAGAGATGTGCAGGTTATGGAGGGGGTGGGTAGGGGTGATGGGAGGAAATTTGGGGACACTGGTGCTGGGAAATTACACTGGTGGAGGGACGGGTGTATGACTGAAACCTACTATGAACAGCTTTGTAATGCTATCTCACGGTGATTCAATTATTAAAAAAAAAATTGGTTTTCCCAATGCTAGAGAAAAGGTACAGGGGTGAAGACACTTGCTTTGCACACAGTAGATCTCAATTCAATCCCCAGCACCACCGACTGCCAGTAGTGAGCCCTCGTAAGTGCAAAGTCAGGAGTGAGCCCTGTGCACTGTAGATGTTGTCCCCGGAACTACTATCCCTGACTGGTTTTCCCCAGTAATAATCAAAAAGTGAGCAAAGATGACTCAGATACAGGTGCAGGTGTGGCCAGGGCTCATTACTGCATTCATGGGGCTTGTGGATGTCTGGGAGTAGGTGGTTGTGGCAGCCTTGTGTGGAGCTGAGAGGGAGGAGAGCAGGACCCTGGGATCGCGGCCTCATCGACCCTCTGTCACTCACTTGAGCACCCGGGAGGAACTAACTGCTATGTCCGTAAATGACCCTCCCACCGAGTTTGGGCTGCTGGACAGTGTCCCCCACTGCTTTGCAGAAGCAAAGTCACCATCTCCAGCTTGCTGCCTGTAACTGGAGGCAGGAGGGACAGTGGGAGAGAGAGGAGAGGAGAGAGAGAGAGAGAGAGAGAGAGAGACAGACAGACAGACAGACACAGAGAGATCCCACTTTCTGCATAGACCACAGTACCCTCCCTGCTGTCCCTGTTTCTGTTACACTGCAGGTCACCGTAGGTGAGGTGGGCATCTGAACTCGGGAGAGCCGTGCTGGGCTGCTTTTCTGGGGTGATGCTGGACTACATCCAAGATCAGAGCTTTCACTTTTCCTTCTTCTCATTTCCAGCTCTGCCGCCTCCTCCAGGGCCAAGCTGCTTTGTCCTCTGCACCCCCTGGGTCTCCCCATGTCCGATCAGCCTTCTCTCCACTGAGCATTCTCACCCTAGGCTCAACGCCGGCCTGCCCAGCTGTTTTGGCCACACTCCCATGGGAGTTCCAGGAATATGGTCATGGTATAGGTCATCTCTGACTCCAGGCTCTACTCTGGCCTGTTTGCTTTGGAACCGTGGACTAACTGAATCTCATATGAAATCTCGAATGTGTGCCAACTCTGCTTTCCTCAGTGCACAAGGCCAGAGGGGACAAGAAAGAGGTGTGCAGCACCTGCAGGCTCAGGCAGCCTCCTGGGTTGTGGTACTGGGGAGAAGGAGAGGGAAAGACCACTCCTAAAATCTCTCCGGGGGCTCAGGACACTGGCACAGCAAGCATTTTGCATGTATGAGACCCTGGGTCCTTGGTACCAACACACACACTCACTCACTCACACACACACAGACTCACTCACACACAGACACACTAAAATCACTCTAGTTGATAAAAACTCAACCAATTCTTGAAGAAAAGGTAGAGAGAGAGAGAGAGAGAGAGACTGAAACAGAGTCAATTATTTTCCATATCACCAAAAGCATTAAGTAGCAAATGTACTTTTAATAATCTACAGATAAAAACTACTTTGCAAAGGCTGCTTCAGTCCCTACTCTGCAGAGTCTGAAGAAGTTGGTTAACCGGTTATTTTCATTATTTCACTTCATCCGCAGTATTAGAAAAACGAGGCGTTATAAAATTATGTCGAGATGAAATGTGTGGCTGGCAGCCAAACCCAGTCCTTATATTCCATATTTGCCCTTGAGCTCTTCTACTTTTTCAACGTAGGCTTTCATGGCACTGTCCTTGGAAGTCCCTGGAGGGAAGCAAGAAGTTCACAGGTCAGAGGGGAGGCAGGGCTGACCGAGAGCCTGTCGGGCTTGTGGGCTGACAGTGAGTGGCAAACGACTGGGCGGCTCCAGACAGGCCCAGACCACCGCAGGGAGCTGTGGTGACTTCGGGGCACTTGACTCTTGCCATGAGTTTGTGCCCACCGTGTCTTTCTCTGTGAGTTCCTGGAGTTACCTCCCGGAGTGGCTGAGCAAGCAGCATCAAGACAAAGCCAGGCACCTTCTTCTCCCCAGAGAGAAGATTCCAGAACTCTTAAGCACAGGCAGGAGAAAGAGGCAACTCACGGCCTCCTTGCTATGATATGGGACGCAGACTCCAGCCAAGATTGCGACCCTCCTCCCCCGCCCCCCCGCGGGCTCTCACTCCCAGACACACTGGGAGTCCAGGCATGTTCTGAGCCCTGGACAGCACGCAGGGCCGGAGAATGGTGTGGAAGCACCCAAGGAAAACCGAGAGGCTGGCGGGCATTCCCCCTCCAGTTATCTGAGAATCCCAGGAGTGTCTTTATTGTATTCTGGCCCCTTCTGCATTCAAGGGTTTCTTATTTGCAGTAAGACAGAGGGCCTATTCAGAAACCAGCCAGCCAGAGCACAAAGCCGGCAGGCGCTTTGGTGCCAACTGTGAGGTCTCGCTACGGCAGGTGGCACATGATTAAGATGGTGCCAGGACACTTCCTGGCTGCTGTTCTTTTGCCCGGAATCACTTCATTTTCTGGGCCTGTGTTGTCCAGCCCGGCTCACATGAGCTCATTCCTTCGTTCATGTAGCTCTGGGTGGGAGGAGCGGGAGAGGGCTACTTGGGCCGAGGAGTCACTGCCTGGCCTTGTGGGGAAGAGGTGGGGTGGGTGGGAAATCACCCTTCACCCTGAACACACACAAAGGCCCTGCTGATTAATATCGCCCCCCTCCCCCCTCCAGTCTGCTGTTTTAGTGGTCTGTCCACTCCAGAGGATGACTACTGTAAATAGGGTAGGGAGAAGAAGTAGGTGGCTGGGTCAGGCCCCCTCTCCTGGCACAGGCTAAGCTGGTTTCCAGCATGTGCCTCACAGAAGCTCCGTTTTCTCTCCTCTTCTCTAAGAATTCACTGTGAAGAGCATTTCCGCACTGGCTTCACCCACCAGGAGAAATGATCACAACCGTTACCTTTCAGCCCGTTCCAGGCATCCCACTTGGCCTTGCCTTTGAAGTCCAACATGCCAGGCCGCTCTGAAACAAGGAGAAGAAAGATATCAGAGCTGCCTCCAGGTGGGAGGAAGAACTTTATTACCCTCCTGGCTATGTAAAGCATCCTGTATTATAGCTACGTCTCCTGGACTCAGTGGCACAATCAGCTAGTACTCAGAATCAGCTATACTCGACCTTCAGAAAGGTGGATGTACAGAAACCCAAATGAAACGTCTCCAAAATAGAGAGGAAACCTTATTCCTTTTTTTTTTTTTAAGTTTTTGCTTAAAAAAAAAAACTTAAAAAACTTTTGCTTACTTTTACACCCAAAAGTAAGCTCAGGGCTTACTCCTGGCTCTGCACTCAGGGATCACTCCTGGAGGGGCTCAGAGGACCATACAGGATTCTGGAGAATGAATCTGGGTCAGTTGTGTGCAGGGCAAGCACCCGATGATACTATTTCCACCTTATGGCCCCGTGGAAACACTTACTATCGGACAATCCTGCCTTACAACTTAACTCTGAATTTCCTCCTTCTAAAGACTGCACTCTAAGAAGTACCACATCCACCGTCCACAAGGCCTAGATTTCAAACCTATAAAGCCAACTTCTCAAAGTTTCTCTTGAAGTCTGGAGTCCAGCCACCTCATTTCTCTCCCTCATACGTTACTTTCAGTTATTTTTTTCGGGCTCCCAAGCAATGCTGCAGAGTCTGGTGGCCATGTGTGGGGACGCTCAGCCAACTGGGATAGATCGTCCAAGGCTGGGGTCCAGAGATGTGGTACCACTTGGGCTACCACTAGGGGTCCATGTGATGCCAGGGATTGAACTTGGACTCTTGTGCACACAAGGTCCCAGATCCCAGAGCAGTCTCCCCGGCCCTCCCTCATGCATTTTGAGATCAGTTTCCTACACCCCTTCCGTCCACTCATGTGCATGCCCCATTAAAAGACCAAACCAAACTGTTAGCCTATATCTGAGTATGCGGGAGTGTTTTCCCAAGGGCACACTTTTCTAGGGGCTATCATAATTTTGTCCTCATCGACTGGTTTCGGTTGCAGTTGGGACAAGCACTCACCACTTACTTCCTTGATGTCCCATTTCCTTGCCATGCTGACAGCCAACCCTTAGGGTAGCCATGGTGCACCCACAGCCCAGGTCATGGTGTCTGGGGAAGTTCAGTCTCCCTCAACCCTTTCTGGGAGGTGATCCTGGGAACACCTGAGGGGCCGCCCACACCTGACTCAGCATTAGAATCTAGAGTCCCCTTGGTGACCATGGAAGTAGGGCCATGTTTCAGTGTCCAATGCAGGGACCACTTGCTCTAGGTGGTCACTGAAAACCTGAAATGTGACCTGTGTGCCCACGGACTGAACTTCTGTTTATTTTTTAGAGGGCAGTGGGGCGGGGGATTGATTGGGCCACACCAGGAGGTGCTCAGAGCTTACGCAGGAATTACTCCTGGCAGTACTCAGGGGCCCATTTGGGATGCTGGTGATGAAACTAGGGTCAGCCGCGTGTGAGGCAAGGGCCCTATGTTCTCTATTATTGCTTCAGCCCCCAAATTTCTGCCTTAATTTCCCTGCACTGCATTCAGTTGAAATCAAGCATGCCTCATGGGACTAGTGGGTGTCACACTCCAGGGCAGGGAGCAGCCCCGGAGGGCAGAGGTCCTGCGCAGGCCTTGGCAGGGTCAGTGCTCAGCTCCCCACACTCATGTAAGCATCTCTGCGAAGGCAGTTTGGCAAAAAAGCATCTTGACTCCTCTGGCCACCCAAACCTCACATCTCTGTGAGAGAGCCGTTCAGAAGCTAAGTCGAAAACTCCCCTTTGCCACAAGGGCTTTCTCAACTAGGTCTTCTCTGAGCCTGCACTGGGTTTGGCGCTGCCTGTGATCCTTCTTCGCTCTAGGCAAAGTGTGTCTTTGCTTCCAGCTGGCTGGCATCCAGCCCGCTGCTCCACACTCCACACCAACTGCAACGAATCGGGGATCGTGCCTAAGTGCCGGAACAGGGCTGGGGAGTGGGGATGGGGTGAGGGACCACCTACTTCCACACTGCCATGGCTACCCACCTGGGTCCTTGCAAATACCCCACTGTGAACTGTGTAACTGTCTGCGTATGCACAGAGTTCCAAGGACTTGAGCAGAATGAAAACGAGTCGAGGCGAGAAACATGGTCATCCGGATTACGGTGGTCCGAATGGTGCCCTCAAAGTTTATACCCAGGCTTCACGTCAGGGCATGATGAGTGTGGAGCACTTCCCAGGAAGTGTCCCGGGAAGCTGCTTTGGCTTTGATCCTGCCCATCTGGGGGCAGCTCCCAGGTGGCTCCATAAGGACAGAGTGGAGAGTTGGGAGCAAGTCTCTTTCAAGCCTGTGGGTGGCCCCTGTTTGTAGGATCTCAACTAGGAAGAAACCACTGGGTGATAATGAATAACACCCTTCCAATACTAGGACTTGGGGGCCGGAGCGAGAGTGCAGTGGGTGAGGCACTCGCTTTGCACACTGCTGACCCAGTTTCAATCCGAGACCCCTCATCTCGGTTCCTGAGCCCCACTGGGAGTGACCCCTGAGCATTGTCGGCGGGTGGTGCCCGGACATACAAAAAACCCCAACAAAACTAGGACTTGAGTTCTCCTACTTGAAACGCCAAGAAAACCAATAACAACACAGAGTCTGCGAACACTAGGCCGGAACATAATTCCAGCGCAAAGCCCGGGGAACTCCACCACCAGCCCCCCTCGCCACGACCTGCCAGGAGCAACTCCCCACAGTGGGTTTCATGAGGGAGATTCCGGCACACCGACAAGGTCTGGCTCTTCTGCTGTGATGAGCAGAGGCCCAGCTGGCCCGACATTCACCTGTATTCACGTCACCCACAGTTGCCTGCTTGAAATGGCTGTAGATGAACAGCATCTCCTCGTCGGTGGGCTTGGATTTGAGGTTCTTCACCTCCTCGGCAGCCTTGTCGAACTCAGCCTAGAGAGGCGAGAGCAGAGTTCAGTAAAGGAAAGGAGGGACTGGAAAAGTGTAAGTGGGGGTGGGGAGGGGGGAGCGATCAAGTGCATCCCCCATCCCACAATACACTGAGTGGCTAGAAAGAGTTCACGGGGGGAAAAAAAAGTTGCAGGAGCACATTCACTCCCTAGATGAGCAACTTAGTTTCGGGCGCTTTCCGCTGACCACGCACCGCGCCAACACCAAGCGTTGGAGATTGCGGCCGCACTTCCTAGGGGAGGGGTGCGGTGGTGTGTGTGTGGGGGGGTGGGTGGGTGGGTGGAAAGCAGCGTCCCTCACTGCCCGGTCACCCCACTGGGCCCGATCTGGGTCTCCAGTCCAGCCAGGCGAGCACAGCGCGTTCCAGGAGACACCAGCACGGGCGCGCCGTGGTGCCAGCGGCTGTCCCTTCCTCCAGGGGCTGCTGCGGTGTCCAGCGCTCGCTGACCTCTGTCCCCGTGCCCAGATCGCAGAGAGGCGAGAGGAGCCAGAGGTCAGGTTCGAGCAACTCGGCCCCAGAAAAGCGGCACAGTCGAAGAGCAGGACCCCCCTTCCTCCCCTCCCCCAGGCCCCCAGCTCCTCCGCGCCCGTTCCGCACTCAGGACTCCTGGCGTCCACTTCCCCCTGGCCGCCAAGCTCGGCGCTGGCCGCCCCGCTTCCCCGCGCCGCGCGGCGCTGCCCGTCCAGCCCTTCCTTCCGCCCCGGGGGTTCCGATCGGATGCTCGACTCCCCCTCCCGCCGCGCCCCCAGCCCCGTTACCCCGCGGGGCTTGCAGAAGTCCACGCTCCCCGTTAAGCGCGACTCTCCCGGGCGGCGGCGGACGGCGGTTCCAGCTCGGGAAGTCGCGCTCCCAAGGCGGTCCCGGGCTGGACGCGGGTCCCCGGGGGTCCTGCCCGCGGCCCGCGGGGCGCGCGTCCTACCTGGGACATGTCGGCGGGCGGCGGGGGCTCCGGGGTGGACGCCGGCGGAGAGGACAGCGCGGGGCAGGGTTGCAGCAGCAGCAGCAGCAGCAAAGGCAACGGCAGCGCCTTTAGGGGAGCGGCCGCGGCGGGCAGAGGCGGCTCGCGCGAGCGGGGAACGGCCAATCAGACGCGCGCTCGACGCGAGCAGGGGTGTGTCCAGCGCCCCGGCCCTGGTCAGCGCCGCCCGGGCCCACGTGGGCTCGCGGGCGCAGGCGCGGGGAGGAGCCGGAGGGGACGCCGGGAGCAGGTGGGGCAGCGCGGAAGGCGGGCGCGCGGGCCGCGGGTGGCCGGGGTGGGCCGCGGCGGCCAGGGGCCAGGGGCCAGGGGGCAGGGGGCCAGGGGGCAGGGGGCCAGGGCCGAAGGGCAGAAGCTTGAACACTTGTTCAGTCTCGGGCCCGGCGTGACGATGTAGGAAGTTGCACTTTGGGCCAATCGGACCAGTTAACCCCCCGGGCGGAGGGGAGCGCGCGTGATGCTTCTTCTTTTGGGGGGTCCCTAGCAGAGATCCTCGGGGCAGGATCCCTAAAAAGCAGCGGGACGGTGGAAGCTGACACAGTCCCTGGAGAGGCAAAGGCCTTATCTCTCTCTCCCTCTCTTTTTTTTTTGTTCGCTCTGAGCTGGTACTGGGACCTGGCCCGGGTCTGAGCCTGCAGTTTTGGGTGCGCTTTTCTTTTGGGGGGCTTGGGGTGAGGTGGGGGTGTGGCCTGTGTTCCCATCTGGGTCACCCAAGGTAGCATCAGTGTCTGGTCTTTGACCTCACAGTCTTCTTGACCTGAATTAAGGGCCCGGCAAACATGTGATAAATGAAGGACTGCCTCAAGTCACGAATAGTTCACTGAACTCTGGTCACTTGCGCTGCTGGGCAGGGGGACTTTTGAGAGGACAACAGGACAGAACAAGTCCGTTGATTTCTGCAACCTAGAGTGGACGTAAGGAGTTGATGGGCTCAGTAAAGGCTTTGTTAGGGCCTAAGAAAATCGGAAGTGGGGAGGTTTGGGGAAGCTGATATGGAGAGAGCCGCTTAAAGGGAGGATAAAGGGACCTGGGAGAGGTGCTTGCTTTGCAATGCAAGGAAATAAGCATTGCATGATTCCTGGAGCTCGTAGCAAAAAAACAGCAGCAAAAACAAGGAAGGAGTGGGGCCAGAGAGATAGTTCATGGGTAGGGTGCTAGCCTTGCATGCAGCCAACCACGGTTCGATCCCTGGCATCCCGTGTGGTTCCCTGAGCACTACCAGGAGTAATTATGAATGCAGAGCCGGGAGTAACCCATGAGATGGCAGGGTGTGCCTCTTCACCAAAATGAGGGAACATTCCTATAGAAATAGTTAATTGTTATTAGGGACTAAGGGAAAGAGAAGAGGAGAATGCAGTAGGTAAAAGCTAGGTGTTGGTTGCAGACCTTGTTCTTTAGCTTTTATTCCCAGGTGGGGCGTCATCAGAAGGTTTTGAACAGAAGCTGATGAGGCCAAGGTGGTGGACAGATCTTGAAAGTGACGAGGCTGAGGTGACGGCAGGTTTTGAAAGGCTGTTAGGGGCTGGACAGGGAGTGCAGAATGGATGGGTGGAAGAGTTTGGGAGCATTTCAAACAGACTAAGAGGAGAACGAGAACGGTCTGGCAGTGGTTACTAGGAGCTGGGTGGGGTGAAGGAATTGACAGTTTTTGGAAGATCATTGACCATGGTCATTTGTCTTCCGTTCTGCTTGAGTTTATCTATGTGAACTACATGGACTCATCCTCCCCCCGCCCCTGCCCTCGACCCCCACATACAGTTGATCACTGTGGGTGTATTGAAGGAAAGACCAGATGGAATCTTTCAGGTCTAACTTCCTAACTTAATGTAGATTAAACTTTATAAAATTCTTGGTAAGACGTGAAACTGGAATAGCAGTGAATCTTAGGGCAGGCCAGAAGAGCAGTACATCAGGTAGGACACTTGCCGCGCACATGGCCGACCTGGGTTTGATTGCCAGCACCTATATGGTCTCCTGAGCACTGCCAGGAGTGATGCCAGGTGTGGTCCAAAAAACAAAGTAAATACATGAATTTTGTTCATGACTAATTCTGATTGAGAAAACAAAGCCAAATTAGCTACATCTCAAAAGTTACATTTGGGGAATTTATATCTGATGTGAAAGATGTGGGGTTTCTTCCAAAATGACAATTCAGGGTTTTCTTCTAAGGTTCTGGTGGTTCCTGAATTTGTTTTTGCTCTAACATCTAGTGCTTACAATTTCTTAGCAGAAATTCTGAAGACGGTTACCCAGGGGGGTCACTTTTTAAAATTTTTTTAAATTTTAATTGTTTATTTATTTAAATTTATTTTAATTTTTAAAAAAATTGAATCACAGTGATATACACATTTAAAAAAGTTGTTCATGACCGAATTTCAGTCATACAATGTTCCAACACCCGTTCCTTCACCTGTGTACTTTTCCCACCACCAATGGCCTCAGTTTCCCTCCTGCCCAACACCCCCCCCACACACACCCCTCTACTCCCTGTCCCACTGCCTGCCACTATGGCAGCACCGTGGCAGGCACTTTCTCTCTCTCTCTCTCTCTCTCTCTCTCTCTCTCTCTCTCTCTCTCCTTTTGGGTCTTATGGTTTGCAATACAGATAATGAAAGATTATCAGGTATATCCCTTTACCTGTGCCCTTCACTCCCCACACACTCCTTTTTTTTTTTTTCTTTTTGGGTCACACCTGGCTATGCACAGGGGTTACTCCTGGCTTTGCACTCAGGAATTACTCCTGGCAGTGCTCAGGGGACCATATGGGATGCTGGAAATCGAACCCGGGTCAGCTGCATGCAAGGCAAATGCCCTACCCGCTGTGCTGTCTCTCCAGCTCCGCCCCCACCTCCCCCCCACGCTCTTGTGGCAAGCGTCTAACCATTGACCTGACGTCCTGGCCCCTGTTTCCCCTCATATATATTAATATACATAATATTTCTGTTATATTGTAGGTGGGTCACTTTTGCAGTCACATGCATCTCCCAGTCAGTAGTAGTTCTTGTTTTTTGATTTTGGTCATGCTGAGCTTCAAACCCAGGGCCTCACACAGACAGGCATGCACTCTTACCACTGAGTCACACCCCTGGCCCTAGCATCAGTAGAGTTTTTTTGGTTTGTTTCTGGTGTTTTGGGCCATACCTGGAGACACTTAGGTGTCACTTCAGCGTGCTGCTTGGGGGAACGTGCAGAGCTGGGGATCAAACCCAGATCTGCCTGCAAAGTCCTCTGAGCCGTTTCCCCGTCCCTCTGCCCTTCTGGTCTTCCCTCTCTCTCTCCTCTCCCCTCCCTACCCCTCCCCTATCTTTCCCCTCCTCTCCTCTCGTTTCCCTCTCCCTCTCCCTTCCTTTCTTTCCCCTCTTTTTCTCAGCCTTTCCCTCTCCTCCATTCCTTTCCCTTCCCTCCCCCTTTCTTCCCTTCATTCCTGTGTCAGGAATCGAACCCAGGGTCTCACAGGTAGAGGCATGTGCTTTCCTGCTGCACCTGTCACTCTGGCCTGTCAGCAGGTTACCTTGTTGTGTTTAGCACTTGTGAAAATATTAGACACCTCTGGAAATGTAATTTTCTTTATTTTCCTTAGAGATTGGTATGGAGCGATAGCACAGTGGTAGGGCGTTTGCCTTGCGCACAGCCAGCCCGGCTGAGCCGGGTTTGATTCCTCTGCCCCTCTTGGAGAGCCCGGCAAGCTACTGAGAGTATCTCGCCTGCACGGCAAAGCCTGGCAAGCTCCCCATGATGTATTCGATATGCAAAACACAGTAGCAACAAGTCTCAAAATGGAGATGTTACTGGACCTGCTCGAGCAAAATCGATGAACAACGGGAGAACAGTGACAGAGAGATTGGTATGACTGCATTTTTAACTGGAGTTAGTCACATTGTAGGAAACAAGTTATTTATTTATTTATCATTTTCTGCTTTTTGGGTCACACCTGGAGATGCATAGGGGTTACTCCTGGTTCTGCACTCAGGAATCACCCCTGGTGGTGCTCAGGGGACCATATGGGATGCTGGGAATCGAACCTGGGTTGGCTGCGTGCAAGGCAAATGCCTTACCTGCTGTGCTATTGCTCCAGACCCGGAAACAAGTTTTTTAAAGCTTCCAACTAGATAGTTTGGATAAGGAGCATCTTGACCTCTGTAGCACCACATGGCCTGAGTATAAAGTAGAGCACAGGGAAGAAAGGCAGTTTGTATTACCAGACCATTTTGCAGTTAGATCTTTTTTTTTTCAGGAAGCAGAAGAAATAGGATTATCAAAGCAGAGGAGGCAGGAAAATGCAAGATCATATGGTTAACCGTTTAATATCAGGAACGAAGAAGTGTGTCACTAAGGCAGCCTATCCCCATGTCTGATAAGAAGATACTAGCTCCCTGCCTCAGAACTGGTCTTGACCTTAAAATGCTAGCATCTGACCACCTTAGGTTTCAACAACTTTGTCATAGTTCATTTTGCCAGCTTATTATCAATAAAGGGCTATAGCAATAATGCAGCGAGTAGGGCCTTTGTCTTGTGCGCAACCTACCCAGGTTTGATTCCTCCGTCCCTCTCGGAGAGCCCGGCAAGCTACCGAGAGTGTCCCGCCCACAGGGCAAAGCCTGGCAAGCTCCCCATGGTGTATTCGAGATGCCAAACACAGTAACAACAAATCTCACCTTGAAGACATTACTGGTGCCCGCTCGAGCAAATTGATGAACAGTGCAGTGCTACCGTAGGAAACAAGTGTTTGAAATTAGCCTGGCAGTCTCTAGTGTAAGTGCCACTTGTTTGGAGTACACTAAACTTTTTTCAGAAGGAAAAAAGGTTTTTTTCCCCACATCGTGGTATTTTTGTTGTTGTTGTTGTTGAGGTAAATCTAGGAAAGTTGCTTCAAACAGTTGAAGAAACTAGTTTATTGGAATCATTGGAGAGGATAGTGGACTCCAAGGCAATACTGCGTACAAAATGCTTCACAAGAAAGGGTTCATCCCAGACCCGATTTCATAATAGCGGAAGGCATGCTCTTTGACCTATTTTTCTGTGTCCCTCCTGTCCCCAGTGATCCTTTGGCTAAATGCCACCTGGGGCAAGGCCACTTTACCTCCTCCCTTTGTCACTTTACTTTTCCAGGGCCTGGTCAGGTCCCTGAACGGTGTGAGTGTGGGTGCAGGCGCAGGAAAAGGTTGAGGTGTGCTTCCCCCAGGACTTAGGCTGGCATCCAGTTTCTAACAGAAAAGAAGTATGCCAACAAGCCAGCATATGAGCTTTTAATTTTGAGAAGTGAATTTTGGAGTTAATTTGGGGCCAGTGGAGTTAATAAGAATTTGATTTTCATCCAGAATGGGCTTCTGATGACGGTTTCCCGTTCTTGATGCAGGCTGCGTCCCGTGCTCGTTCCTTTTGCGGGCACGTCCCCCTGCAAGGCTCGCTTTTCCTCCGGCAGTCTGGCAGAGAATGGGGGAGCAGCTGACACACCAACTTGCTCTTTGTGCCTGGCTAGAGACTCCGTGGGCATTTCATGTCCAGGATGTGAGGGTTGGGGCCAGTATTTTCTAGGAGGGATAGAAGAAATCCTTTGTGAGAGGCATGTTCTCTTGGGGGTGGGGCGTTGGGGTCCTCTCTGCTTTGGAAGCTGGATTTTTAAAAAATTAGATATTTACACAGTATTCGAAAGGAAATTATTCCTGAGCAATGCGAGGTCCTTGGCTCTGTTTACATCCTTGTATGCACTGATCACACCACAGGTTTTTTTTTTATTTTTTGTTTGTTAGTTTGTTTTGCCTTTTTTGGTGACACCCAGCATTGCTCAAGGGTTATTTCTGGTTTTGCACTCAGGAATTACTCCTGGCGGTGCTTGAGGAACCATATGGGATGCTGGGGATTGAACCTAGGTTGACCGTGTACAAGGCAAACACCCTACCTGCTGCTCTTTCGCTCGGGCCCCACAGTTATTTTATCTGCATTTAAATTCACCCTTTGGTAGGAGCCCCTTCCTCTCAAATAAGCCATGGAGGAGAGGGACTGCTCTGTATAGGTCCAGTGCTCTATCTTATTTTTTTTTAAATTTTTAAAATTAAAAAAAAATTTTATTGAATCATCATGAGATAGTTACAAGTTTTCATGTTTGGGCTACAGTCACACAGTGATCAAACACCCGTCCCACCACCAATGCACATTCCCCACCACCAATATCCCCAGTATACCCCCCCTTTCCCACCCTCCCCCTTAGTGACTGGCACCTTTTAGGCCCCCACTGAATGAAGCAAGTGCTCTTCTCTATTTGAAATGTATTCCTTCTGCTTCGCCGTGAACCTGGAAACCAATGAAGTGAATCAGAACTGAACGTGAAACTGTGGGCTTGAGGAAGAGAGAGGAAGAGAGAGGAAGTCTGATTGATACAAGGACTTTGTGGTTGTGCCACTTCTGACCCTGAGTACAGAACACCTGACAGATTAAGCAGAGAGGGGGAACCTGATGAGCCAGCCAGGCAGCCTCACCAGCCCTCCCACTTGGAACAGAGATCCTTCCGGTTGTACCTGGCCCCCACATCCTTGGGCTACTCCACTTCACTTACTGGGGCTCAGCATAAAGCCAGAGTGACAGGCTATTATAGTAACAGGCAAAAGCAGTTCTTGCCCAGTGGATGTGAATCGTAGCTTTAATACTAGGTTTCTTGCTATAAGCTAAACCTCTAATTTCTTAAAGTAACCTAATCATTAAAAAATGGACTACAGTTACAGCAAAGCTTTACTCAAAGGCAAAGGTTAGCACAATCACAAGTGATGAGTTGCATTCGTTTGGTATTTATTTTGCAGATTCTTGGAATGTGACTTCTAAGGCATGACTTCAGCAGAGCCAGGTGGAGACTCCTGTGTTTTTTTGAGGGAAGGAAGATTTGGGAAATGCTTCTGAGATAGGACTGGGGGAGATGGGCTCTGTTGGGAGGACCCTGTGCTTAGGGGAGATTGAGAGAGTAAGACAGTTAAGAGCTGGGGGTCTGGAAGTAGAAGGAACCGCCTTCCCTTTATTTGGGGGTGGGGGGGTGGCAAGCCCAGTGATGCTCAGGGATTACTTCTGGCTCTGCACTCAGAAATCACTCCTGGCAAGCTCCGGGGAACCATTTGGGATGCCTGAGAGTGAACCTGGATCGGCTGTGTGCAAGGCAAGAGCCTGCCTGCTGTAGTGTAGTTCCTGCCCTTCCCTTTTCTCTCTTTTCCCCTCCTTTGTCTCTTTTCCTTCTTGGGTGGTGTAACGGGTGAGAGAAGGCCTGGCAGCTGGTGGTCCTGAACTGCCCTGGTCCCCCTTTGTCCTCCCTTCTTTCTTGGGGTGTTCAGAGGACAGCAGCAAGTGGGCTGTGAGAAAGTGAGTCATACATGTGGGTGACTCGCATCTTTCTTGTTCTCTCCTCTCTCAGCCGTGTGTGTGCGTGTGGTCTACACTGGGTGTAAGGAAGGTAGAAGACTTTTTTTAGAACCGCTTGTGCAGAAGTTGCTCGTACACTGTTGTGGCCTATACTCTTTCTAGAAATACTTGTGATTGTGGGCAGGCATAATGAAATGTCCTGTGCAGATACTTCAGTTCATTACCAAAGTTCTTATTCAAGTTTATAGAAACGGAATCTTATTTTTGTGTGGTTTCTGGGCATAGGACCTAGGTCTTATGCGTGCAAAGCTTTTGCTTTGCCATTGAGCACCATCCCTTACCCTAAACAGAGCATTTCTGGGTTTTGGTGGGGACTCTACCCCAGTAATCATGGCTAAACCCAGTGGTGCTTGGGAGGCTATACATTGCCAAGGATCAAACCCAGGACCATCTCTGTGCAGGACATGTACTCTAGCCCTTTAAGTTATTAGTATCTTTTTCTCTTGAACTCTTCTAAAACTACATCTTCTGCATCTTAGCTCTTAAATTGCATGTGGCCAGAACTTGGTAAATTATTTGGAGCTCAGTGATAAATTTTCAAGTGAGTTCTCTTATTACCTGCCATCAAGAGAATCAAAATTATTAAACTCTGATGACAAATATTTTGGTAATTCATTTGGAGACAAAGTCTTTTTTTTTCTCATGTATTTTTTTCAGCCACACCTGGTGGTGCTCAGGAGTGACTCTTAGCTCTGTGCTCAGGAATTGCTCCCAGAGGCTATAAAGGGGACCTTGCAGTGCCAGACATCAAACCGTTGTTCCCCCACACAGATAATACTAGCTTTTTGTTTTGTTTTGGCCACACCTGGTGGTGCTCAGGGGTTATTCCTGGCTTTGTATTTAGGAATTACTCCTGGTGGTACTAGGGGGACCATATGGGATGCCTGGGATTGAACCTGGGTTGAACTCGTGCAAGGCAAATGCCCCACCTGCTGTACTGTCACTCCAGCCCTACATACTAGCATTTTTAGCTATCTCTCTGGTCTGGAGAAAAAGCAATTTAAAAAAATAAGAAAATGCTGTTTAAAACTCCTCATTATTTTGTGATAATTCTAGAATCATATGCAATTAAGAAATAGTAGAGACCCATAATTGAAATCCAAGCACAAAAATTTGTAAGTCTACAACTGTACCTCATAGTGTTTCACTAATAAAAATTAAAAAAAATATATATATATAGATAAACCTCCCCCCCCCCAAAAAAAAGAAATACTAGAGACCCTTGGACTGGAGTACAGTGAGTAAGATGCTTCTTGCCTTGCATGTGGCCGAGCTGGATTTGATCCCTGACACCACATGTGGTCCCCCGAGCCCCACTAGGAATGATTCCTAAACACAGAACCAGGACTAACCCGTGAATACCTGAGCAGCCAGGTGTGACCCCGAAACACCAAAAATAAAATAAATGTTAGAGATGTACTCACTGTTTGTTAATTCCAGTTACAGCAGTTTGCAATATTGTCCTGTGTTAATGCAGCACATCAACATGGGTGTGCTTAAGATACAGAACATTTCATCATCAAGGATCCCTTATGTTGCCACTAAACTTCATCAGTGTGCCAGGGACAAAGACCTTCAGTATCTCTTGGAGAAAGTGAGACTGGCCTCCCTTGAATGCTCCTCCTTCTGTGGGTAGCAGTGTAAGGGGAGGCGTCAGGGGCATGTGGCAGGGAAGGCACATTTGCTGTGGGTCCCAAAGGACCCGGTGGCCATTCATGGCTCAACGGAGTGAACTTTTCAATAACCCAAAGCTCTCGATGTGCATCACTCTAGCGCTGGGGATTCCTTGAGCCCGCAGCTAGAGCCTGGGGCCTGGACCTCCTGGTCGTGCTGACGTTGCTCTCTTGTCCGGTCCCAAAGAGAATGACCAACAGCACAGGCACTGCAGAGCAGCTGGTTTCAATCTTTCCTTTTGAGGTTTGTCTTTTATACATTAAGTCACTCTGGTTTTTTTTTTTTTTTGGGAACACCCCTAGCCGTACCCTGGGATCACACCTGGCAGGGCTCAGGGAACCATTTGTGGTATTTAAGGATCCAGTCCGGTAAGCTGCACGAAAGGCAAGTGCCTTTCCTGCTGTGCTCTATTTCCGGCCAGCATAAATTCACTCTTAACTCTCCCTAAGCCACCACTTGCACAAGAATCTTTGCTGCCTCATCCCAGGGGAACTTCTGTTTCTTAGGCCCATCGGGTCTTTGGCTTTCCTGTTCCATAAAGCTCTGCTTCTGTCCTTATCCTGTCTCTGTCATCAGCAACTGTGGAGAGCTGTGAGGAGTGAGACTTTTTTACCCTCCTCCAGTACTGTCAGCTCACCACAGTCCTGGGTGCTGCAGAAGAGAAGAGAGGCATTGACAGAGTCTAAGGAAAAGGATGACCATAGGCTTGAGCTTGGTGTGTTTCACAGTTTGTCCTGTTCTGCGCGTCCCACAGGGGGCAAGTGCAGAGAGTCTCAGCTAGACACAGCCCACACATAGCTCAGGTACAGCAGAAGCACCCCAACTGCAGGGAATCCTCATCTTCATGCTGGCAGCACTATAGTGCTACAGCACTGTCCTCCCGTTGTTCATCGATTTGCTCGAGCGGGCACCAGTAACGTCTCCATTGTGAGACTTGTTACTGTTTTTGGCATATCGGAAACGTCACAGGGAGCTTGCCAGGCTCTGCCATGTGGGTGGGATACCTTGGGAGCTTGCCAGGCTCTCCAAGAAGGGCGGAGGAATTGAACCTGGGTCGGCCTCGTGCAAGGCAAACACCCTACCCTCTGTGCTATCGCTCCAGCCCATGCTGCAGAAGACATAAAATTCCTGGGTCAGAGACAGAGAATTGAACCAACGTACCCCAAAGCATGAACTTCCTGCTATATCATTTCCTCTTGCCCTCCTACCCACAACTATAGAATTCCCCCCTCAGCTTAGCTTAACGAAACTCAGATAAAGGACTAGACTGTTTAGTCTTATCCCTGGGTTGGGGGTGGGGTGGCGTGATTTTTATTATAGTGAACAAATTTGATCCTTGGGAGGGAGATTAGCTTGCTGTTTTCCTAGCCTGTTTGCTAGACTCACATATTCTTGAAGAGATAGGGCAGAACAAAAACTGCTGGTGCCTCTGTTTGTTAGATTTGCAGAAAGCAGCAAGGGAGACCCGGGGAGAATTGTTTCTATGCCACTGCACATGCTAGGGTTAACATCCTAACTGCTGGTTTTCACTCAAGAAATGAGGATTTAAGGTTGGAGAGATAGTACTAGGGTTAGGGCTCTTGCCTTGCATGAGGCTGACACCAGTTCAACCCCCAGCATTACATATGTTTGTCCGAGCACCCCCAGGAATCACTCTTGAGCACAGAGCCAGGAATAGGCCCTGGGCATTACCACTGGGTGAGGGTCTTCTGCCAATCCTGGTCACAAATCACAGAAAGAGAATTTATTCCATGTAGCTTACTTAAGAAGGAAAATAAGTGGGGCCGGAGCTACGGGTAGGGTGCTTGGCTTGCACGTGGCTCTCCTGGGTTCAATCCCCTGCATCCCATATGGTCTCCCAAGCACCGCCAGGAGAAATTCCTGAATTCAGGGCCAGGAGTAACCCCTGAGCACCACCTGGTGTGGCCTAAGAAAGCAGAAGAATGAAGGAAAGTACGTGAAATATTCTTTGCAGATGGTTACATCGCTAACCCTCGGCTCACTCAACTGTTAAGAATAGTTCTCTGAGAGTCTTAAACCATTTTAAACAGAAGAAACAAAGATTCTGGATCTTTGTCTCAAATGAGAGGTCACAAGTGCAGGTCTGTGGGATTGTAGGTGCTGATTTGTTGGTAGTTCGCATACTTGGAGGGAACAGCAGTCAGTAGTTTGTTAGAAGTATGACACTTGGGCATGACAGGCTGGCTGCTTAATGTTATGCTGTTATATAATAGTGTAGTAATAACCTGGGGAAATATTGGTGGCATCAAGTTTTAGCTATTTATTTAGCCATTACATTTAGCTAATACTTATTTTGTAATTCCTATGCTATCTACGCATCAAGGGTGAAAGATCATATTTTTTTTCCTTTTTGGGTCACACCCGGTGATGCACAGGGCTTACTCCTGGTTTTACACTCAGGAATTACTCCTGGCGGTGCTCAGGGGACCATATGGGATGCTGGGAATTGAATCCGGGTCAGCTGCGTGCAAGGCAAATGCCCTACCCAATGTACTATCGCTCCAGCCTCCTAAAAATTGATCAGTTTTTAAACCTAGCTAAAAAAAAAAGTTGATAAGTTAATGCACTAAACATATCTTTCTGAAAACTTCTATCTTTCTGAAAACTTCACCTTTAAAAAGAGAATAAAATGATATTTTTCCCAATAGTGCGTTGATTTGAATTAAATTACTAAATTTTTGGAAGAAAAAGGCCAAGAGATTTTCTGACATCTATTCAGTTCTCCCATGGGGGTACTAGTTTATAAATTATACTTTTCCTCATGCCTTAAAAATTAGGCTTTTGAAAAAAATTTAAAACAAGTTCCTTTTTAAAATTTAAAACAGGTTCATTTTTCCCCTTTTATTATAATACTTGGCTCTTGGTATTTCATTGTTGCTTAAAATTATTATTAGAATAAATTCTTGTTCTCAGGAGTTAAAAAGAAACAAATCATGCTTTTAAAGTAGGCCAGGATAGATTAAAGTGGAAGCAGCATTTCGTATTTGGTCAATGTCTTAAATGTGATTTGTGATTTGATTATGCTTTGTCACTTAAGAAAAAAAAGCTGGACTGGACAGGTAGTACTGGGGTTAAGGGACTTACATGTTGCCAACACTGGTTTGACCCCCAGCTCTGCACATGGTCCCCCAAGCACTGCCAGGAGTGACCCTTGAGCATAGAGCCAGGAGTAGCCTCTGAGCACCACTAGTCATGACCCAAGTAACCCCCTAACCCTACCCAGGAAGTCTCTCTCTCTCTCTCTCTCTCTCTCTCTCTGTCCTGGGGAGCATTTCTGGGGGTGCTGAGCCCTGCAGGTAGGCATGATGGATTTGGTGCTTGGCACAGCTATGCAGAACTACGTGGGGTCCACCCGCATGGTACCACTGGTGTTTGGGGATTGGAGGTGGTTAGGCTTGTGCCAGGGATTAAACTCAAGGCTTCATACATGCCAGGCATGTGCTCTGACACATAAACCATCTCACGAGCCCTGTAATTTGTCATTCTCTCCGAACTCATTAGGAATTGTATAGGAAGGAGGATAGAGAGGTGGTACCGTGGGTAAAGGCACTTGCAGGCAGCAGACCTGGGTTCAACCCCTGGCATCCCATATGGTCCCTCCACGAGTGATCCCAGAGCACAGAGCTAGGAGTAACCCATGAGCACTGCTTAATGTGCCCCCCCCACCCCACCATCACTGTATCACTATCATCCCGTTGTTCATTGATTTACTCAGGCGGGCGCCACTAATGTCTCCATTCGTCCCAGGACTGAGATTTTAGCAGCCTCTCCTTGTCTTTCCCAGTGCTGCCCTGTTGGAGGCTCTTTCAGGGTCAGGGGGATGAGACCCGTTATTGTTACTGGTTTTGGCATATCGAATATGCCACAAGGAGCTTGCCAGGCTCTGCTGTGTGCATGGGACCCTCTCCGTAGCTCGCTGGGCTCTCTGAGAGGGACGGAGGCGCTCCAGGAAAAACTGTCTCTTTCTTCCAGGTTCTTTGTTTTATAGTCTCTGGATCTTGGCCATTGATGAGATCACATGGTGCCGGGGGCAGTTTGTAGGTGTGACAGCTGAACTTCTGGAAAACGGGGTATCTGAGTGGAGGAGGCCCAGTCCCGATCTGCGCAGGCTTGGAGACCTCGGCCCTGAGTCCTGCATACCTGGGTTCCTCTGCTGGTTCCTTCATGTGTGAGGCTCGTCCGAGCGTGTGGAGAGTGGCCTTGAGCTTGGTTGTGGCTGGGTTCTGGAGGTTTTCAACTGTTGGCAACTGTCGGGGTTCTGCTTGGGGTGGGGAGGGAAACTCAGCCCAGCCCCCTCCGAGGGCCCCGGTAAAGACGGCCTGATGCCGGGCAGGGGCAGGGGGTTCTGCCCATTCCACCATAAAAAAAAATGGCGTTTCTTGTTCCCATCCTGGCCTTTATCTTTTGTTGTTTTGTTAAGCTGAATGTTTTGATGATAGTAGTAGATAGGATCTACTCCATTGTGACACTCTCAAGGTGTGATAATCAGAACTGTTTAAAGAGTTAATGATTTTCATCTTCGTAGAACTATCTTTTGTTGTTCAATTTGTTTTTAGGCCACAGGTGGTGATGCTCAGGGTTTACTCCTAGCCCTGAGCTCAAGAGTCACTCCTGGCAGTGCTCCGGGGATCATATGGGATGCCAGGGGTCTAACTCAGGCTGGCCCAGTGCAGAGCAGGCACCCTCCCTGTTGTGCGTCTCTCCAGCCCCAACTTATCTTTGTTACTTTTATTTTCACTCTTACCTCTTTTTGATCCCCTGAAGCGGTGCACAGGAAGCCCTGAGGGCTGTTCCTCCCACAATTCCCAGCCACTGGGCTGGCTGGTGGGTGCTGTGGACCGCCAGAGCCTTCCTGGCTGTGCCCAGGGGCCCCTCAGAGATGTGCAGGATTCCACGGGGTGCTGGAGAATGAGCCGTGGGCTCCCCCACAGAGCATGCACTACCGCCTTGGGGTCATCTTCTTGTCCCCCAGAACGTTTCTTTAAGCTGTAGGGAGCCTGAAGTCGGCACGGAGGGATTTCAGGAATATGTGTGTCTTGTCTTAACCATGGTGCCGGGCACTGAGCTTTTATTTTGTGTCTGGTACTGTTCCCATTTTGCAGGGCCTTGCATGTGGCAGAGCATGTGCCTTACTGCCGAGCCAGCCACCCTGTGTTTTTTTTCCTTGGAAGGAGGCCTCAGCTGTTTCTCAGCTCACCAGCTGCCCGCTCTGAGGTGGGAAGGGAGCCAGCTGGGGAGGGAGCGCGCTTGGATGCCTGCATCCTTGCATCTTGTTGTGGCTTTCTCTGACCAGTCCTTGCTCAACTCCCACCTTCCTGTTCACCCCCCTGGAGCCTGCACTTGAAGAAGCCGCCCCCGTGTGACCTGTAAGGACCAGGGGATTGTGGTCCAGGCTGGGGGGAGGGGCAGCGCTGGGCAGCACCCTTGGCGCTGGTGACTGCTCAGGGTTTCCGTGGAGTTTCTGTTTGTTTTGCTGGGAGAGAATGGGGGTGTGGGGGAGAGAATGAGGGGAATTTTTAACATGGATTTTCTGTTTTGCTGGGGGTGTGGGGAGACAGAGCGCGCGCGTGTGTGTGTGTGTGTGTGTGTGTGTGTGTGTGTGTGTGTGAGAGAGAGATTTCTACACGGACTTTTAATTTTTGGTCGTGTATGTGTGCTGTTTGGTTTTGTGTGTATTGGGCTGTGTGTGTGTGTGTGTGTGTGTGTGTGTGTGTGATTTCTACACGGACTTTTTGTTTTTGGTTGTGTATGTGTGCTGTTTGGTTTTGTGTGTATTGGGCTGTGTGTGTGTGTGTGTGTGTGATTTCTATACGGACTTTTTGTGTTTGGTTGTGTATGTGTGCTGTTTGGTTTTGTGTGTATTGGGCTGTGTGTGTGTGTGTGATTTCTACACGGACTTTTTGTGTTTGGTTGTGTATGTGTGATGTTTGGTTTTGTGTGTATTGGGCTGTGTGTGTGTGTGTGTGCTACTTTGTTTTTAATAGCGGGGATGGGAGGGATGGGAGGGATGGGAACAGGGCCACACATTGGAACTGTGTATCATAGCTCATAGTTGCATCCTCTGGACTGTTCGTTTGTTTTTCAGATTTCTGTTTTCCTTTGGATGTGACTTGCCCCCACCCCAGTTCATTATCTAAGCCTACTGGGTTAGATGCCATCTTCAAGGGAAGGTGGTCTGAAGCCGCTCTGCAGCCCTAGGCCTGTTAACATTTCTGTATATCAGTGCTGGGTCTCAGTGTTTCGTTCCCTGCATTTTTGGTTTAGAGACCTTCCTAAGCCTTAGGCTATGTCAAATGAACACACACACACACACACACACACACATACGCATGCACGCACACACACCCACACACACACACACATATATCTGGCTTTGACTAGAGATGAGGGGCTGTTGAAATGTCCTGTGTTCCACACATTTAAATAGATATTATTTTTGATCCTGGAGAAGGAAGGATTTTGGGTTTTTTTCTTTTCCACGCCTTGAGTGTTTTCATGGCCTCTGGAAAGCTCAGAGAGTCTCAATTCTCTGGCTGTGGGACAGGCCCCACGTGGCCTCGTGGCCTTGCAGAAGAGAGTTGAGACTCTCCCCAGCTGCTCAGCACTGTCCCAGCTGTCCGCCTATGCTGAGGTGCCGTGCGCCATGGGTGTTTCTAGGTATTTCAGACTGAGCCACACAGAGGAGAGTACAGCAAGTAAGGCACTTGATTTGCTTCTCAGGTTTGATGTTCAGCCTCCCATAGGGTCCCCCGAGCACCACCAGGAGTGATGCCTGAGTGCAGAGCCAGGAGTCAGCCTTGAGCGTCGCTGGGTGTGGCCCCCAGATAGAACCCAAACCACGCCACAGAGTCTTGATTCACTCTGGTCGCTTGCATACTAGCACCCGGAGCAGGACGCTTTAGTGTGGCTTGTCCTGGGCCAAGTGTGTTTGCTTTTGGTTCAGGGGACACACCCGGATGTGCTCAGGGCTTAGACCAAGTGGCACATGGGGGACCATACCGGGGTTCAAACCTGGGTCTGTGGCGGTGTGTCAGGCTAGAGCCCTGTTCTGCTCTGCTGTTGCTCAAGCCCTGAGCTGAGGTTTGAGTGTTCCCCTGCATGGTGAGATGAAGAGCTGGGGTGCTTGGAGTCTTGGGAGGGAAGCTGGGAGCAGAGAGGTGCGGCAGAGACTCTGAACCAGCTTGGTAGAGAAGCCGGGGCCGTCCTAGCTGCCGGAGCCACGAGTCCAAGACAGCCGTGGCGGTGACAGCAGCAGAGAGGCGGGGAGACACAGAGCGTGGGAGACTTGCCTGCCGGCTGGGACAAGTTCAAACTCATCCTGCGATGTGACCCACTTCTCCTGCTTTGGTGCTGTCTGCATTTTTGGATTTATTTGGTAATGCACTAAGTGTATTAGCAGTATAATGAGCCCTCTTTGTCTTTTACAGTGTAAGTAAAGGACAAGTTCTTTATTGTTTCATCATTACATCTCTCTCTCTCTCTCTCTCTCTCTCTCTCTCTCTCTGTCTCCCTCCTTTCATTTCTAAGTAATGGATCTAGCTTTGTTTTACAAATAACTTTTTGTTGATGCTTAACAAATACGACAGAAAAACGTAGCGCCAAATATAAAGGTAAATAACTGCGGAGCAATAACTTAATTAAAACACTCATATTGGAGGCTGGAGATACAGTGAAGTGGGTAAGGGGTTTGCCTTGCATGCACCTGAGCTGGGTTTATTTGATCCCTGGTACTGTATACGGTCCCCTGAACACCACCAGGAGTGAGCCCTGAACACAGAGCCAGGAGTGAGTTCCGAACATGGGCTGGGTGTGGCTACAAAACCAATCCAAGACCATGACATTGTTAACTGTTAAGTATTTTTGTTTCTCTCTCTCTCTCTCTCTCTCTCTCTTTCTCTCTCAGATGAAACAATTCTCTTGGCTTTCTATCCCTCAGAAATGCCACTGTTGTCAGCATTTGGTAAGCACGAAGCTTCATTCTGGATGCCTCTCCCCGGCCCTGAGGAGAACAGACACTTCCCCTCTTGCCTTTACAGTTGCTTGTATGTCAGAGCCTTGTCAGAGTTAGTTAGTATCTGTGGGTGGGGCCGTGGCTGCACAAGCCTTTTTTTTTTTAATGGGGTGACATAATTTATTTAAATAGTTCTTCATTGATGGGCATTTAAATAAATTCAATTTTTGGTCTCTTTGACAAACACTTCATTTAAAAAATCTTTCTTGAATATACATTATTGTGCACTTCTCATATGCCCTTTTTAATATAAAAAGTCTCCGCGTGTACAAAAATAGAATAGTATGAGGAGGTGCTAGTAAGACTGTTACAACATTCTGAAAAATGCACACTCTCAACATCGTGTTTCCTCTTTCAGAGTACTTGGACACAAACTCCAATCAGGTCATCTCATCAGTATGTGCTCTGCTTCTTCGTTTCTGTGTTGTACCTGGTCGTGCTCATGTTATTCCCAGCTCAGAGAACCATATGTGGTACTAGGGATTGAACTCGGGTCTTTTGCATGTAAGGCAAGTGCCCTATCTACTGTACTTTCTGGAATCTATTTTTTGTTTGTTTGTTTTTTGGGGGTTACACCCAGCAATGCTCGGGGGTTACTCCTCCCTCTTCCCTCAGGGATTACTCCTGGCAGTGCTCAGGGGACCATATGGGATGCTGGGGATTGAACCTGGATTGGCCACATGCAAGGCAAACACCTTACCTGCTATACTACTACTCCAGCCCCCTGTTTTTTTCTTTATTAAAGTTAAGGACATACTTTACTTTTTTTTATTATTAGTGAAACACCATGAGGTACAGTTGTAGATTTACAGTTTTTTGTGCATGGGTTTCGATTATACAATGATCAGATACCCATCCCTCCACCAGTGCCCATTTTCCACCACCATGGCATACTTTACTTTTTAAAGTAAAGGACTCTACTTTTTTTAAGTTAAGAAATCCAGAACAGAGAGATAGTTTAGGGGTTAAAGTGCTTGCCTTGCATGTGGCCAACTCTGGTTTGATCCCTGGCAGAGTATATGGTCCCCTGAGCACTGTCAGGAGAGATTCTTGAGCATGGAGTGAGGAGTAAGCCCTGAACACTTCTCTGGGTGTGGCCCAACTCTCCCGACCCCCACCCCTGCCGCCTTGTTTTTACATTGAGAACTCCAAAGTAATACTGTCAAACAGAATTAACATTAGTTTCAAATATAATTTAATTTTTGGGGTGGTGTGGGCATTGCACCCAAGGTTCTACCACTGAGCCTCCTCCCTCTAGTATAATGTGACTAATATGTGAAGCCATGCAACATTTAAATGTAGCATCTATCAACACAGCTCTTCCAAAGATCTCTTAAGTTATAACTCCCTCTCCCTTATTTCTCATGATATGCGTTAGAAAGACCACTTTATTTATTCACTGGAAGTTGTCTCATCTTCCTGATGGACATGTTCTTCCCCACACATTGGGGCCCCGAAGGCTCTCTGGGTAAGGTTGATGAGTCAGCTCTCGTGTTTGTCATCCCCAGGTGTTAGTCATCTGAAAATTTCTCATCTTCTGTCCATTGACTTTTCTTCCCTTTATGATCATTGCCTACGTTCATTACTTCACGAGGACTTTCAAAATGATGACTCCACTTTTGGTTTTGTGAGCATCATAGATCCAGGTGTATTTGTAAGAAATGAGCCAGAGAGTTCCTTTATGCCCTTATCAAAGCTTTTTGCAAATTTACTTCTCTTTGCCCGTTTCCCCCCACCAATTTAGAAGGATTCTCTGGGGTTAGAAAAAAACACTGAGACAGACTGTCCTGAGGATAACTGAAGGTGTGACACTCCTCTGGGAGAAGTTGCTGAAACCTTCTCTTGGTTCTGGTCAAACCAAGACAGCTTTTGTACTGATAAGAATCAAGAATCTTCAGTCCCCAGTGTGACCATTCTAGCTGATGATCAGTGGAAACTGGGCAGTGAAGCCCTCCTCAAATTCTAGCCTCCTGCCTCTCTGTTACCATACCAGAGACACATTTTCTTGACCTGTGACATATATTTATTGCTTCTCAATGCTGCATGCTCCCATTCTCCCTCCTGTCTGAGTTTCCTCACCCAGTGAGACCCCGTCCCCTCTTCTCAGAGCTGGTGGTGCTGGTGCGTGGTGCTGGCGGACAGCCTTCCTGGCTTAAGTTGGTTTCTTGCCGATAAAGCCCCTTTCTGTCCAGTTGTGCCTGGACAGTTGTGCCTGTGCATTTCCAGACGGCTCTCTTCCTCAGTTTCCCCAGTGCGAACACCGTGCTTGAGCCGAGTTCCCTGTCATGGTCAGGGAACGGACACTGAGGAAACCCATGGACAGTCTTCGGGTTTCACTAACCTCTCCCTGCCCTTGTGTTTGTTCTGCGTGCAGAGGCATTGAGTTCTGTTTGCATGTGCATTTAGTTCTATGCAGTTCCACCACATAGGTAGGTAAATGTGGGTGACACCACAGTCAAATGAGAACAGTCACCAGGATCGCTCACTCTTCCTTTCAGCCACAGACTTCTGCTGCCCCCCGGCCCCCATCTCCCTGCCCCAGCGGTACTCATCTGAACGGTGGCACAGTCGCGTTGACCACCTGCCCTGCAAGTCTAGTGGGGTCACGAGTGCAGCCCCTGCTCCCCCATCCCACACCTACCCAGGGTTGCCACACGTGCTGAGTGTACCCCTGGCTGGCGCTGCAGCCAAGTATGTGCAGGCACCACAGAGGGGTGAGACCCCCCAGGTGAGCATCACGACTAAGAAGACATGTGAGCACAGTGGCCAGGGGGTGTCACCCCTCACCACAGTGCTCACAGGTTTGAGCACCGCAGCAGAGCTTCTCAGCAGGAATTTGCACACCTCAGCTGGAGTGCAAGCTCTGGTGAATATGTGTGTGCAAGCGTCTTGACTATTACAGTGCAAACCTTGGGGAGCACTGTAGCTGAGTATATGAGCACCGAAACCTGATGGGCAGCCCCGGTAATGCACAGGGTTACTCCTGGCTCATGCACTCAGGAATTACTCCTGGCGGTGCTCGGGGGACCCTATGGGATGCTGGGAATCGAACCCGGGTCCGCTGCATGCAAGGCAAACGCCCTACCTGCTGTGCGATTGCTCCAGCCCCGACACTGTACCTCTGGTCCTACTCCTTTATGTTTTATAACTAGGGCTGCTGTTCTTCCCCCCCGCCCTTTCTTTTTGGTGTCTTTGTTTGCAACTTTTATTTTCCGTGAGAATTTTAGAAATATTTACGACAAGTTCCCCCAAATTATCCTTTCACATTTTGAATGAGGCTTTATTTGTAAATTTAGGGGCGACTTATTTCACTTGTGGGGTGGGGGCATTGGGTCACACCTCATGGTGCTCAGGGCTTACTCCTGCCTCTATGCTGAGGGCAGTGCTCAGGGAACCATACGTGGTGTCGGAGGTCAAAACAGGGTCAGCTGTACAGCGGGTAAGGCAAGCAAGCTAGCAAGCGCCTCATCCACGGTACTATCTCCCTGACCTTGGGAGAATTGATTTCTTTTTGCCTCTAAGCTTTCATGGTTTTGTACAGTGTTCTCTCATTCATTCAGCTCTTTTTTTTATGTCCTTGATAATATTTTATTAAATTATCCCCAAGTTTATTGTTTTCGGTTTCTCTGCCTCTTCATTTGAGTAATGCCTTTAACATTTTTATCGGATTCTTTCTTTTTCAAAGCAGATCAATACTATCGACATTCCGTGCTGTAAGCCTCCCCAAAGCAACAAGTTGTATTTCCCACAGTCCCCAAGGCAAATCAGGATTTTGGCTTCCTCCTGACAGTGGCTATTATTATCAGTAGTAACTGAGTGAAAATTACAGCACATTTCTGATGAAAGCTCACAATACATACATTGCTGACCAAAATGAGATAAATGCAAATCTGGTGTTTTAAATGGAAAATTTCAGCTAATTAAGTGTGACACTTGAGCAGCACTTTATTAAGTGGAAGGCTTGGGGGAGAAGCCTACAATTATAAAAAGTTTTCTAAAGCCTGCGTGTTCTAGCCAGTCTGGTTTGGACCATTTGATATGATTCATAGCAGTACTCCTGGGTGTCTGCCCCCTACACGAAGGCCTTTATGCTCAAACATGTTCTATTTCTACTCAACTATTCATAGAAGCAGCTACTTTTTTGTTTGTTTGTTTTGTTTTGGGACCACACCCAGCAGTGTGCAGGATTGACTCCTGGCTCTGGGCTCAGATCACTCCTGGTGGGCTGGGGGTATCGTATGGAGTACTGGGGATGAAATCCAGGTCAGTCTTGTTCAAGGCAAACACTCATTAATTATACTAATTATAAAAATTATAATGGAAATTATTTTATACATTAAAGCATCTCTAGCTTTTATATATAAATATGCTACGTAGTCTCAAACTTAATAAAATATTAGTATTACTTGTGTATATTATGAAATATTTCAGATACACCAAAGGCATAAGGAATGGGATAGTATCCTTACACCGAATATTTGAGTGGGGATTGGGCCACACCCAGCAGTGCTCAGTGGTTACTCCTTGCAGTGCTTGGGGAACCATATATGGTGCCAGAGATCAAACTGGGATCAAGAAAGGCAGACACCTTAACCCCTACATGGAATATTTCTGGCCCTACATAAAATATATATATATATATATATATTGCTTTTTGGGTCACACCTGGCGATGCTCAGGGGTTACTCCTGGCTCATGCACTCAGGAATCACTCCTGGCAGTGCTCGGGGGACCCTATGGGATGCTGGAAATCGAACCTGTATCGGCCATGTTGGCTGCGTGCAAGGCAAACACCCTACCTGCTGTGCTATAGCTCCAGCCCCCCTACATAGAATATTTTTAAGGTGTAAAATATTGCCACAGTAATTGAAGGACTCTCATCCTTTTGCTTAATTTTATAATCCATAATTCATTCCTTTCCATCTAAGAGAACAATTTTGCTTTGAATTTGTTGTTTGTTTGTTTGTTTTTTGCTTTTTGGGTCACACCTGGCAATGCACAGGGTTTACTCCTGGCTCATGCACTCAGGAATTGCCCCGACCCACGAGACTAGTCAACGTGGATAACCAGGAGAGGGTGTGCGAGTGGGGGGGGGGGGGGAGAGAGAGAGAGAGAGAGAGAGAGAGAGAGAGAGAAGCATGGGAGCAAGTCAAGACTCTGATCAAGCTCCAAATTTATTTCTCCCAAGCTAGCCTTTTACAATTAATTACATGAGGAAGTGGGCAAAAGTGGGAAATTAACAAAGCATGCAGATTTTCAATAAATCATGGTGTGAGCCCTAGCGGTGGGCTCATGGCACTTATCCCATGCATAGCTCAAAAACTTACACAATTATTTTAACACTTTTCCAAGAAGAGATTAGTCTTATATTGCAGGTCAGGCTGTACTTACATTTTGGCTCCTGGCAAGGAATTACTCCTGGCGGTGCTCAGGGGACCATATGGGATGCTGGGAATTGAACCTGGGTCAGTCGCGTGCAAGGCAAACGCCCTACCTGCTGTACTATGGCTCCAGTCCCTGTTGTTTGTTTTAGGGCCACACCCAGTGATGGTTACTCGGGTTATTCCTGGCTCTACACTAAGGAATTACTCCTGGCCATGCTCATGGGACCGAATGGGGTACTGGGGATTGAACTTGGGCCAGCCACGTGCACGGCAAGCAAGCGCCTTACTTGCTGCTCTGTGACTCCAGCTCTAATTCTGCTTTTGAAACATCACAAAAACCATGTTTTTGAACTTTGTATGAACAGTAGTATTCTTTGGCCACTTTCCTGTTTTTTATTTAGCTGTGAAAATTGTCTCCTTTGTCAGTCATTGGGGTCGTTGTTGCTTCAGTGACCAGCGTGTCAGTACAGGTGTTGGTACTTTCTAGGCATCACTGCCTTAAATTGTCCTTGCACAGACCTGGCCATAGTGTGCCAGAAACTGAACATTTTGTTGTGGGACGAGGGATCATTCGCAGCACAGGAGTGGTGCCAGTAACCAAACTCTGAGCTGCAGACTTGCATGCTACTGTATTATCTGTGAGGTGCCTTTATGTTGATGTGTAACATGCTAGTTCGTTATTATTGCTGAACTGTTCCATTGTTGAAGTATGTCATAATTTGCTATCTAATCTAGTCTCCTATGAATGGGCATTTATTTTTTTTCCAGTTTTTGCACTGACCATGTTCCTAATAATGTGTTTTTACAGTTCTCCTGGTACACAAATGTGAGTCCCCTACCTGGACTGAAATTACTAGAGAGAAAGGTATGTGTCTTTTCAGTATGCTAGAAACTTCCAAATTGATGCTCATAGTGGTTGCCACTTGGCTCTCTCCTTCACCCTTGCCAGTACTAGGTATTATCAGAGTTCTTGTCAGTCATTTTGAACTTCTGGTCACTAATGAGATTGCTCATGGTTCACATGATTTATTGGTAATATCGATATTTTCCAGTTAATTATACATTATGGTTTAAAATTATGTAGAGACTTGAAAGTATCATGGTATGGTTATACCAGTTAAGAAGATATAACAATTGTATCTTAAATATTCTGTACCTTTGCAGACTTTTGAGTAAATGATTTGGGTGATTATCTAGTTATGGACATGAACATGGACTTTGGACATTAAATAATGCTTAAATCCTGGCTCCAGACTCCTTTTTTTTTTATCAGCTTTATGACCTTGGGCCATTTGTTAACTCTCTCCTAGTCTGTTTGCTCATCTAGTTTGGAGAGAGAATTAAATGATGTAGCATGGAGAAATTGGCAAATAGGCCCGTGCAGAGCTTCTTGAAACATTTCCACTCACTACACCTTTTCATGTAAGAACTTTTGATGCTACCCCAGGTACAAAAATCGAACATTTACTGGCAAAAACAAATCATAAACTTGTTTCATTTTTGGCTTGGGGGCCATATCCAGGGGTGCTAAGAGGGGTATTCTTGGCTCTTTGCTCCAGGGTCACTTCTGACTTTGCTCAGGGGGCCATATGTGGTGCTGGGGATGGAACCAAGTTCGCCATATGGAGATCTTATCCCCATACTATCTCTTCTGCCCCATAAACTTACATTATTGGTGGTGGTGGTGAGGGAGTTGGGGTCACACCTGGCAGTATTCAGAGGCTGCTCTTGACTCTGTGCTCAGGGCTCACTCCTGGGGGTACCCGTGGTGCCACAGGTCAAACTGGACTAGTTACATGCAAGGCAAATGTATTAATCCCTGAACTGCTTCTCCAGCTCCATAATTAAATGTTTATTTGGGTTTGGGGGTGGGTTGGGCCACTTCCAGCTGTGCTCATGGCTTACTCCCAGCTGTGCTCAGAGAACACTCCTGGCAGTGCTTGGTTGGACCATGTGCAGTGCCCAGAATCAACCAGGGATTTGTTGTTTGCAAGTCAGGCATCTTAATCCTTATTCTACCATTCCAGCCCTCACACATTTCCTTTGAAATAAAATTTTTGTGACCTCCACATTTTCCTGCATCACCCATATGGCCAATATACATGGTGTAAAAAACTGGCGCTTGTAGGTATATTTAGGATGAAATAAGCTCCAATAAGCTCAACAATTGTGTAAATGATGGATAATAACATGACATAGAATTAAATTATCTGTAAATGCTGGCAGCACGTAGGAGATTAAAATGCAACTTGGGGGCCAGAGAGATAGTACAACAGGCAGGGCATTTGCCTTGCATGGTCCCCAGCACCATGTATGGTCCCCCGACCCCTACCTGGTGGGATTCCTGAGCACAGAGCCAGGAGTAAGACCTGAGTAACATTAAGTTGTGGTACCCTCCCTCCAAACAAACAAACAAAAAACCCAGAAAGATCAGAAATAAAATGCTGCCTGTGAGAGTCGACTGTGATGTGGTGTGGTGTGGGGTGTGTGTGTGTGTGTGTGTGTGTGTGTGTGTGTGTGTGTGTGTGTGTATGTATGTGTATGTGCCAGGGATGGAACACAGGGTTCTATATACCCAAGGCAAATGCTCTGCCATTAAGTTACGTCCTGACCCTGAATGGATTGTTGTCATTTTATTTTCTTAATTTTTAAATTTTATTTATTTATTTATTTTTTTGGCGGGGTGGGGTGAAGGGGATCACACTCAAGACTGATTTCTGGCTCTGTACCCAGGCATCACTCCTGGCAGTGCTCAGGGGACCATATGTGGTGCTGGGAATTCCATCTGGGTCGACCCTGTGCAAGGCAAATGCCCTACGTGCAGTTCTGTCTTTCTCTTGTCATTTATTTATTTTTTTTTTATTGAATCACCGTGAGAAACAGCTGCAAGCATTCATATTGGAGTTTAAGTCATACAATGGTCAAACACCCATCCCTCCACCATTGCACATTCTGCACCACCAATGTCTCCAGTACAGCCCCCCACCCCTTTCCAGCCCTCCCCTAACACGCCGATACTCAGTGAGGAGGGCAGATCCTGAGAGGTCATGTGGTCACGCGCATGCAACTGGCAGCCATCGTCACCGCTCCCCATACTCACACTCCGTGCTGTGTTCTTCTGTGCCTGACAGCTTTTTTATTTTATTTATTTTATTTTTGCTTTTTGGGCTAGAGCGATAGCACAGCAGGTAGGGTGTTTGCCTTGCATGCAGCTGACTCGGGTTCGATTCCTCCGTTGCTCTCATAGAGCCTGGGAAGCTACCAAGAGTGTCCTGTCTGCACCGCAAAGCCTGACAAGCTCCCCGTGGTGTATTCCATATGCCAAACACAGTAACAACAAGTCTCACAATGGAGGTGTTACTAGTGCCCACTCAAGCAAATCGATAAACAATGGGAGGACAGTGCTACAGTGATTGCTTTTTGGGTCACACCCAGCGATGATGCACAGGGGTCACTCCCGGCTCTCACTCAGGAATCACTCCTGGCGATGCTCAGGGGAGGGGGGGGGTGGGGGGAACCGTATGGGATGCTGGGAATCGAACCCGGGTCGGCTGCGTGCAAGGCAAACGCCCTACCTGCTGTGCTATTGCTCTAGCCCCAGTGCCTGACAGCTTTGTGCCACAGCAGTGACTGTAACAGCTGTCCAGGAGCACAGTGGACAGGTGGCACTGACCTTGGGATCCTGATAGATAGCCAGGAATCTGACCAAGGTATGGGAGTCCACTGTAGGAACCGTATGGATGTCGGGAACTGCACAAGGAAGTGCATGTTTGGGCTTCATCGGGAGTTGATTCTTTTTTGTATCCCTTGTCCAGGAACTTCTTCACATGGCTTCGGAAGGAGTGACCATTACAGTCCGCCTCATTCGTTCCTTTGAGCATCGAAACTTCAAGCCTGTAGTTTACCACAAAGTTAATTTGGACCAAACCGTAAAGGAATTTATAGTCTTTCTTAAGCAAGGTATGAGTTATGTTTTTGCCCTTTTTGTTAGTATTGGGGGGGTGGGGTGGGGGAAATTGACTAATACATTTAACAGTCTTTTCAGAAATACTTTGGAAGGCATTTATTTCAGTTTAAGTCAGGCCTCTTTGTGGTAGAAGTTCCTCCCACAGACTCAGCAGTGCGACTCTTCCCCAGAGAGTAGTGTCATCCATTTGGCTCCTCCTCGCCCTTATTTAAGATTTAAAAATGGTCAGGTCTGGGTTTTCTGGTAATGAGCTTATCTTGGAAGTTGGTTCATAAGGGGGTGATTTGCAGCAAATTATGTTTGTTATCTGCCAAGCCCTTGGAGGAGGAAGCAGGAAGGTGTCTGTTTTCCTATTTGCAGGAGACTGTCAGGTGCTCCCAGAAGTGACCACACTATCTGGAAGGCCTTTTTTCATTTGCAACTACCAATACAGCAAGCGGGGCATTCATCTTCATGTTGATAGACTGTGGGTGGGCTTCTAACATCTGTGTCCTGATTATCTACACCGGGGAAAAAAAATTCTTGACTGAAACCAAATTTCACCTGATGCAGTGTACAGATCCTGTTGTACTGCTCATGAGTTTTGACAAAGGTATCACTTTATAATCTATTTTTAAAAATTTTTTTTTTGGCTTTTTGGGTCACACCTGGCGATGCTCAAGAGTTACTCCTGGCTCTACACTCAGGAATTACCCCTGGTGGTGCTTGGGGGAACCATATCTGGGGATTGAATCCTGGTCAGCTGCAAGCTGCAAGCCCTCTCTGCTGGACTGTTGCCCCCATATCCATCTTTTATTTTGTTTTTAAACTTTGTCATAGTTTCAGACACAGAGAAGTTGCAAAAACTGGACCAAGAATTCCTGAGTGGCCTTCACAGAGATCTCCCAAAGTTCACACTTTGTTACACTGTGGTTTGGAGGTGGGAGGGGGGCATCAGGGTTGCCTCCGGAGATGTGTGGGAGACCTTCTTTGCCGGAGATCAAACCCAGCCCCAAGCATGCAAGGCCAATAATCAGCCACTGAACCTCACCCTCTTCTTCGTCTTAGAACCACTTTTTTGGTTTGCCACTTTTTTTTTTTTTTTTTAGAAAACAACTCAGTCCCCCTTGGAAATTGACCCCCTCTTTAGGAAGGAACAAACAGGAATTTTTCCCTACTGCCCTCCCCCCAATGTTGTTCCAGCATAACCCCGCCCCCCTTGGAAAGCACTGCTGCACTGATTTATAAGTATGTTGCTGATAAGATTCCTTTTATTTCATTCAATGTTCCTACGTGTATTTCCTGAGTACAAGGAATTCTTGACACAAATAACATAGTGAGGCAGAGCAGGGATTTCATACGGAAACCATACTGTCATCTGACCTACAGATTTTAATTGTAACAGTAAAGTCTTTTTGGAACAGAAAGGGTTACAAATGACTTCAGTCGGAGGCTATCCTTTTTCTATTCCTTTTTCTATTTCTGCCGTTACTTTTGTGCATCCAACCTTATTTTTCCCTCTTGGCAGTGGAGGTGGTGTTGCCTGGGCTCCCCCCAGGCTGGTCACAGCGTTTTAACAGTGGGGTGTAGCATGTAGAGCCAGTCTGATGCCAGGTGATGTGATGTGGGTCAGTGCCAGGGTTGAACTCGTCCCCCGCATGCAGTGTGAATTCTCTGCCCCCGAGTCACACCCCAGAGCCCCCAAATGGAATTCCTGTATTCTGGAGTCTTTTATTATATTTTGTAATACTGGCCGTTTTGAATAGTGCAGGCCAGTTCTTTCACAGCGTTTCTTCACTGCAGTTTTTTTTTTTTTCTGATGTTCTCCCATGATTTACTGTCACTGTTATCCTGTTGTTCATCGATTTCCTCGAGCAGGCATCAGTAACGTCTCCTTCGTCCTAGCCCTGAGATTTTGGAAAGTGCCACATTTGAGGCTCTTTCAGGGTCAGGAGAATGAGACCCATCATTGTTACTGGTTTTTGGCATATTGAACACGTCACGGGGAGTTTGCCAGACTCTGCCATGTGGGCAGGATAATTTTGGTAGCCTGCCAGGTTCTCCAGAGTAAGAACAAGATAATAAGATGTCACGTGGCCACGCGCTTCCAGGAGCTGGGTTTTATAGTCTCTGGGTCTTGGCCATTGATGGGATTACACGGCGCCGGGGGCAGTTGGTGGGTGTAATGCCTACATACTGGAAAATGGGGGTTCTGGGTGGAGGAGGCCCAGTCCCAATCCGAGCAGGCTTGGAGATCTATGCCCCAGGTCCCGCACATCTGGGTTCCTCTGCCGGTTCCTTCATGCATGAGGCTTGTCTGAACGTGTGGAGAGTGGTCTTAAGCATGGCTGTGGCTGGAACCGGAGGTCTTCAGCTGCCGGGGCTCTGCTGGGGGTGGGGAGGGAAACTCAACCTACCCTCCTCCAAAGGGCCCCAGTGAGGACAGCCAGGTGCAGAGGCAGGAGACTCTGTGCTGTTCTCTTCCAGGAACTGGGTTTTATAGTCATGTAATCCTATCAACGGCCAAGACCCAGAGACTATAAAACCCAGCTCCCATGATTAGATTGAGTTATGTCTTTTGGCAGGGATGTCACAGAAGTGAGCCTGATTGATTCCTCAAGGCATTTATCTAATCCCATGGACAATAATGGTTACTTTGATCAGTTGCTTAAGGTGCTCTCTGCTGGGTTTCTCCTCTGTGAATTTTAATAACACGTGTGTGTGTATGTGTGTGTGTGTGTGTGTGTGTGTGTGTGAGAGAGAGAGAGAGAGAGAGAATTTTAATTATAATTGAAAACTCTCTCCGTGTGTGTGTGTGTGTGTGTGTGTGTGTGTGTGTGTGTACTGAATACCCAACTATTTCTCAATCTTTCACCACCAGATTTACCACTTTTTAAAAAAAAATTTTGACCACATACGGTGGTTCTCAGGGGTTACTCCTGACTCTGCACTTGGGGATAGCTCTTAGCGGTGCTCAGGGAATCTTTTGGGATGGTGGGGATCCAAGCCCGGCTGCATTAAGGCAAGCGCCCAACTTGCAGTTCTGTGGCTTCAGCCCCAGATGACCATTCTTGGTTCTTGTTTCATTCAGTTATTATAGTTGGTGGGAAATGGCGATTATTTTCTTATTCTGTCATTCCTTTTACAGATATTATTTACTTTTCTGAAGTAAGAAAGAACTATTATATCCTTCCTCCATTTATTTTATCATTTGTTTACGTGGCTGTGGATACATGGATTATTTTACTTAGGTGATTATAATACTTTTTAAAAATGCATTGAATTCTGACATTTTCCGTTTATTTTGTTAAAAAAAAAAGCCTTTCTTTTGGTGGCTGCAGGGGATCAAACCCAGGGCCTCACCCGTGCTATAAGATGAGTCTTCCCCTGAGTTACAGTCCCAGCTGGACTTTGTAAATAATTGGAGCTCTTTCCCCCTTCTCTCTCTCTCTCTCTCTCTCTCTCTCTCTCTCTCTCTCTCTCTTCTCTCTCTCTCCCTCTCTCTCTCTAACTTTGGGTGCTTTCACTGACTTGTATTACCTGAGTATGGAATATGTAGGTCTGTAAATCCACAGAGCAGTCAATCTGCTTGTAATGCTTATAAAACATTTCCCAAGGAGAATATATAATTTTTAAAATGATCATAAGCTTTCTTATAGTAGATGCATTTCTTGCCCTGTTTCCAGATTTTCAGGGAAGATTAAGAATTGGTGCTAAGGTATAATGGCAGTTATAGAGTGTCTCTTTTTGGTTTTTGTTGCCACATCTGACTGTGCTCAGAGAGTCTAATGTGGGTCAGATGCAAGGCCAGCATCTTACTGGCTCCTCTGTATCCCTGGCCCCCTGAGTGTCCTGTTTTTGAAAGCACGTCATCAAAAGCATTTTGAGGTTTTATTGGAATTTTTTTTTTTTGACAGTGCTGGGTAATGAACTCAAGCCCTCACACATACAAGTCTGATGATTTTTGTTGTTGTTTGGCTTTTTGGGGTCACACTCGGAGATGCTCAGGGGCTATTCCTGCCTCTGCACTCAGGAATTACTCCTGGCGGTGCTCGGGGGACCATTTGGGATGTCAGGGATCGAACCCGGGTCGGCCATGTGCAAGGCAAATGCTCTACCTGCTGTACTATAACTCAAGCCCCCTAAAAAGCTAATGCTCTACCCTGAGCTACACAATTCCCATGTTTCATATTGTTAAAATCCTTTTATGGATAGTGGGCTACAGTGTGTCTTGGTACTGAATCACTGAAGGCCATGATGTTCTTGCACAGAACAAAATAGGTTGGTTCGTCTTGAAGTTCTTGAGAGTAACGAGTCATTACCAAACTGTCAGAGTGGGGAAGGAATGTTCTTCCCAGGCCACTGTTACCCTGTTCCTCCTTGGATTCGGGGGAGGAGAATGCTTCCCCGTCAGCAGGGGTGAGCATATCACACCTGTCATCTGTATTCATAGCATGCTATCCCTGCTCCCTTCAGTGCGTGAAGGCCATGGTCGCCACAGACTAAAAGGTGAGCTGGGAATACAGACCTTGTGAGTTGTGGGCTCTGTGAATGTGGAAATCAGCCCTAGTGAGGTCCCCTGACAGGAGGTGTTGTAGAGCTCTGTCAGCGTGGCAGGCTGCACACTTAACCTTTCATAAGTTATATATACAATGAGACTAAACTGTTTATTACTAGGACTAAAAAAAATTTCTAAAAAAATTTTCTAAAGTGGTAACTGGAGCAATAGTACAGTGGGTAGAGCGTTTGCCTTGCACGCGGCCGACCCGGGTTCGATTCCCAGCATCCCATATGGTCCCCCTGAGCACCACCAGGAGTAATTCCTGAGTGCAGAGCCAGGAGTAAGCCCTGAGAAATGCTGGGTGTGACCCAAAAAGCAAAAAATAAAATAAAATAAAATTTCTAACATGGTAATTATTGTCACATGTTTTCAACAGTGTGGACATTCTTGGTGTTGATGTACACAGACACCACACTGCCCTACCACCAGAAGTGCCCAAAACCCTTCAGCAATGTTACTCCCTGTCCCCTCTTCATCCCCCCCTACAAATTCTCACTTCTGTAATCCAGCACCAGGGGCTTATCATCATTCTAGACTGCCTATTCCTGCGTCTTGTTTCTCTCTATGCAGACGATTGAAATCATCCAGGATTGGTCGGTCCTCTGATTCAGTGTATGTAGCATGGTGGCCTCTAGTTCCATCCACGTCTCAACGAACTGCAACATTGCATGTTTTCTGCAGTCACATTTTACTGTATATAGAGCCCACAACTTCTTTAACCACTCATCCTTGGACATTTGGATTGTTTCATTGTCTTGGTTATTGTACTAAGTGCTGCAGTGAGCATGGGTATGCAGGTGACTTCTCAAATCAATGTTTTTGTTTTGTGCGTGTGTGTGTGTGTGGGGAGGGTGGGCGGGGAGGGGTGAGTAGGTACCAAGGAGTTGGATTTCTGGGTGGAATGGGAGCTCTACTCTTGCTTTTTTTGAGAAATCACTCTCCTGTTTTCCATTGGGACGAGGCATTGGCATTCTCAGAAACAGCGAAGAGGGTTTCTTTTTCCCTACATGCCTCCCACCTCCACTGACTTCCCGTCCTTTTGATATTGGTCATTTTCACTAGTGTGAGATTACATCCCATTGCTGCTATGATTTGCATTGCCCTGGTAGTTAGCGGTGATAAATGCTTCTCTGTATGCCTGGTAGCCAGCCAACCGTATGTCCTGTTTGTAGAAGTGTCTGTTCACCTCCCCTCCTTTCTGTTTGGTGGGACTATTAAATTCTTTTTGTTGAGCTGTGTGAATACTTTTTATACATTTGGATATTAGACCTTTATCTGATGTATAGTATATAGGTGTCTTCTCCTATTCAGTTGAGTGTCTTTATTTTAGCCTGAGTTTCTTTTGCCAGAGTAAAACTTTTAACTTTGATATAAAATACCATTTATTTTTATCTTTGGTGTAGGAATAAAATCATTGAAGACACCTCTGAAGTCTTATCCTGGAGAATTCTACCTATATTTTCTCAGTCTATTTTAGGGATTCTGGCCTAATATTGAGGTCTTTTATCCACTTTGAATGAACTTTTGTGTGCATATTGTGTGATAATGAACTCTTGTGTATGGTGTGCAATACAAATTAACTTTTATTATTTTTGCATGTGGCTGTACAGTTTTCCCAATACCTTTTGTTGAAGAAGCGTTCCTCGCTCCAGTTCCTTTGTCATAAACTAACTCTCCATAAATTAACTGAGACTTTATTAACTGGGATCTCAGGTCTAGTTTATCTTTATTTTAGGCCATTTTTATTCCAGTATCATGCCATTTTGATTACTAGGCTAGGAATCACCTTTTTTCCCCCGTTGAATTACAGTGATATACACAATTACAAAGTTGTTCATGATTGGGTTTTAGTCACAGAATGTTCCAGCACCTGCCCCTTCACCAGTGTACATTTCCCACCACCAATGGTCCTAGTCCACCCTCCCCACCTCTATGACAGACAATTTTCTTCTCTTTCCTTTTCTTTCTGTCTGTCTCTTTCTCTCTTTCTTAGAATCAACTTTTAAAAACATGTGAAAGATGTGTACATTTAAGACTACAGTTTGCTCCTGAAAGAAATCGAAGAAGACGTCAGAAAATGAAAAAATTTTCATGTTTATAGATTAGGGGAATTAGTATGCTCAAAATGGGCATCCTACCTAAAACATGTAGGTTCAGTGCAATTCCCATCAAGATTTCAGTGACATTCTTGGAGATTTTAGACCAGACTTTGATACAGTGTGTATGGAGTCTGATCACAGTGTTGACCAGGAGATGCTCTCCTTCAGGTGTTGTGCTCCCCTGGGATCATTGTAGTGCTCACACATTTGCTCTTTGGAGGTTGCATTCCTCACTGCAGTGCTCATGCATCATTTTAATTTTGGTGCTTGTCAGGGGCTAAATACTACTCCCTGAAATGCTCACACATACCTGACTGTGACTGGAAATTACGTGCTAAGGCTGAGTGTGACCATAGCAGAGCAGCTGGGGTCATTCTCCAGGCATGAGTGTGGGCTGCATCTGGAGGTGCTCAGGGCTTACTCCTGACTCTGCCTCAGGGGTCACTCCTGGCAGTGCTCAAGGAACCATATGTATTGCTGGGAATCAGACCCACGTCAGCCCCATACAAAGCAAGTGGCTTCATGACCATACTATCTTATTTCAATTTCTTTTTCCTATTAGGTGCTTATGCTTTCCCTAAAAGTTTTCAGATGTCATCCCAGCACCTAATAAAAAGTTATAAATAGCACCACATCTATATTTTAAGCTTTTACTATGAGGTAGAATATTACTCTTTTGTCTATTAATATTTTAATAAGTTTCCAGACTTCATTGATTTTTCTACTGAAATGTGGGCTTTAACATTGCAGACTCCTTTCTGTAATCAATTGTGTGTATTAAGTTGCTTTGTTTTTTTGATAGAACATAAGTCACATTTTCATAGAATGATTAAAGTTCTATGTTTAATTCATAATTAATTTCAGGTTGCTCATAGAATAATTTTTCTATGAATCTCTTTTATGGAGAGCTAAATGAATCAGTTACGTCTCTGTTGCCTTCTCGTGATACTCCTTTTTTATTAATTTTCTTTTTTTTTTTTTTTTGGTGGTGCTGGGGATTGAACCCAGGACCTCAGACTTGCTAGGCAAATACTTCCCTGTGAGCTATATTCCTGGTCTCCTGTTCCTTTTTGATAATGAATATTCAATTTTTTTTGGTGCTTTTTGGGTCACACCTGGCAATGCACAGGGGTTACTCCTGGCTCTGCGCTCAGGAATTACCCCAGCGGTGCTTAGGGGACCATATAGGATGCTGGGAATCGAACCTGGGTCGGCCATGTGCAAGACGAATGCCCTACCCGCTGTGCTATTGCTCCAGCCCCAATTCAATTTTTTTAAAAAAAGAATTCTGCAATTCTGAGTACTTCTGTAAAATATTCATTGCGTCCCAGGCCAGGGATGAGGTTCAGCAGCAGAGAACATGCTTCACATTGGTCAGATCCTGGCTTCCATCTCCAGAACCACTAAACAAATAAACAGGCAAACCAAATATATCGTTTGGGTCCCCAAATTAAGTTCAAGGGCACAATGGCAGAATAATTAAAAATAAACTACAAAATGGATCTCATTCCCAGATCAATCGATCGATTGATCTATCTATCTATCTATCTATTCTGCCTTTGGGAGCCACGCCTGGTGGTGCTCAGAGATTACTCCAGACTCTGCACTCAGGGCTCACACCTGGCTGGCCTGGAGGCTCATGTGGGCTGCCAGGGAGAGAACCCAGGTCGGCCACATGCAAGGTGAATGCCCTACCTGCTGTACCATTACTCCGACCCAGTTCTCAGATTGTTATAACTGCATTGCAGACCTTTTCTAGCCAAGGTGGAATGACAGGAATCTAATGACTTACTCTTATGCCTTAAGCAACTAAAAAACCGCAAAACATGTGATTCTGTGATTCTCAGCCAGCCAGTTGGCAGTTCACTGCTGTGTGCTCACGCCTGCAAATCCCTGAGGTCTCCAGGGCTGCTTCCTGTGATGCCCTGGATGCAGGGAACCGTGTACCCAGCATAACATGGGGTTGGCTGCCCCATACTATCTCTCTGGCACGTAACTAACATTTCTTTGGCCCACATTTCCTAAGTGAGTGTGAAATAAAAGGGGTGACATCAAGCATCTGTGTTGAACTAAGCCAGAATTTCAAATGAGGTTCTGGCAGAGGCATCCTGACCCCAGAGAGCCTTGTGTTGACAACAGTGTCTTGTTTATTTTCACAATTTTGACTTAAAGTACGGTTGGGTTTCCTCCTCCCCACTCTGGTACCCTTTAGCTGTGCTGAATTTTACGGGTTTGTTTCTCTTTGGATATATTTGTTCCCTGCCTCTATTGCTTTGAGATCCCGCATATGAGGGTGATGTCTGGAATTTATCTTTGACCTTCTGACTTACTTTGCTTAGCATGATTCCCTCCTACGTGGTTGTAACAGGCAGAGTTTCATCTTTTCTCAGAGCTGAGTGTGATTTCATTCTGTGTTTATCTTACAGCTTCTTTTCCCCGCATGGTTGTTGGGCTCTTGGTTGCCTCTATATTTTGAATACTAGTACAGTAGTGAATGGAGGTATTCACATTTATCTCTTCTGGGGAAGGGCAGTTTGGGTTACATCTGGCTGTGCTCGGGGCTTTCTCCTGGCTCTGTATTCAAAGAGCTTAGGGGGTGGTGCTTAGGGGGACCCTTAGGGGTGCCACAGATTGAATCCAGTTTAATGCACACAAGGTAAGCACCTTACCTTCTGTACTGGCTCTCCAGCCCCATACTTGTCTTTTTGAGTTGGCATGTATGTTCTTCTAGCAGTTACCTGGTAGTGGAATTGTTGGCTATCTGTTAGATCTATTTTTGATGTCTAGGGAACTGTCTGTATATTGTTTTCCATAAGAAGGTAAGTCAATTTCTATTTCCACCAACAGTGTATAAAGTTTCCTTTCTCTCCACACTCCTGCCAGAACTGTTGAAAGAATAAAGCTGGAGATATGGCTAAGTACTAGAATATACACCTTGCATACGTATGACCCTGAGTTCCATCCCTGGCACCATTGACTGTGGCTTTTATTAAAAAAGTCAGTGAGAGGCTGGAGTGATAGCACAGCAGGTAGAGCATTTGCCTTGCATGTGGCCAACCCAGGTTCGATTCCCAGCATCCCATATGGTCCCCTGAGCACCACCGGGAGTAATTCCTGAGTGCAGAGCTAGGAGTAACCCCTGTGCATCGCTGGGTGTGACCCAAAAAGAAAAAAAAAGCCAGTGAGTGCTGGAGAGATAGTACAGTGGGTAGGGTGCTTGCTTTGCACATGGCTAACCCAGGTACCATTCCTGGCACCCCATGTGATCCCCTGAGCTCTGCCAGGAGCAATCCTTGAGCACAGAGCCAGAAGTCAGCCCTGAGCCAGAGCTGGGTGTGGCCCCAAACCCAAAATAATAGTAAAGTAAACGCCCTCCCGTTGATCATCGATTTGCTCGAGCGGGCCCAGTAACGTCTCCATTGGAGACTTTGTTGTTACTGTGTCTGGCATATCGAAGACGTCACGGGGAGCTTGCCAGGCTCTGCCGTGCAGGCGAGATACTCTCGGTAGCTTGCCGGGGTCTCCGAGAGGGGCGGAGGAATCGAACTTGGGTCGGCCATGTTGGCTGCGTGCAAGGCAGACGCCCTACCCGCTGTGCTGGAGCGATAGCAAAATAATAACAGTTTAAAAAAATGAGAAAGCCAAATGAATACTGTTGTTTGGAACACTTTTTTTTTTAAATAGAAGTAGTATCTTATTTGATTTTATTTGACTGATTTTTTTTCTTTTATTCCGTTTGCCCTTGCCCTTCCCACTGTTGTTGTTGAGTTTGTGATGAGAGCAGAGGTTGTTCCTCAGGTTGTGGTGCTTGTTTGCTCGTCTGTGGGGTTCACTGTTCTGCATTGCTTGCATGGTGGTGCTTATAGACGTATTTGCCAGGGGACCCAGTCTTGGTTGAGGCACATGAGTTATGGTTGTGGTGCTTACCAGGGCCACTACAGTGCTCACAAGAAGTCACACTTCCTGGTACTGGCACTTGCAAATCTTGTTTAGTGATGGTGCCCACCAGACCTTGCACCCCCTGTTGTAGTGCTTATATACACCTGACCATGGCATGGCTGGAAACTGGGCTTGAGGCTCATGGTCAGGAGAGCTGCCAGGCTCAGACAGCATGTTTGCCAGGAGCGTACCCCAGGCATGTGGAACACCAGGGGTTTGAGCTTGTAACCATGTGCTTGCAGGGCAGGGCTTAGAGGCCCTGTGCTATTCTATTGCCCCCCTGAAACACTATTTGAAGCATTTTTTTACTCTTCTCTGAGCCCGGCAAGCTACCGAGAGTATTCGATATGCCAAACACAGTAACAACAAAGGGCTGGAGCGATAGCACAGCGGGTAGGGTGTTCACCTTACAAGCGGCCAACATGGCCGACCCGAGTTCGATTCCTCCGCCCCTCTCGGAGAGCCCGGCAAGCTACCGAGAGTATTCGATATGCCAGACACAGTAACAACAAAGTCTCCAATGGAGACGTTACTGGGCCTGCTCGAGCAAATCGACGATCAACGGGAGGGCCTTTACCTTTACCTTACCTTATCTCTCCCCACCAATTGTGTGGACTTATAGGTTATTTCGAGTAGTATGATTGTTCTAGATCTTTTTTGTTTCACTACTGCTGACCAATAATAACCCGCAGAGTCCTCAGATTTATATCTTGTCACAGCTCAACATCTTACCGTCCATATGTACCAAGTTTGGGGGTTACCAATAGACCATCCTTAGATTTGGATGGTCTATTTTTATTTTCTCTCCTCTTTCCCTCCCCTTCCCTTCCTCTCCTATCTCCTGCACTCTCGCCGCTTTCCTCCCTCTTGCCCCACCCTTCCTCTTTTCCCTTCCCTTCCCTTCCCTTCCCTTCCCTTCCCTTCCCTTCCCTTCCCTTCCCTTCCCTTCCCTTCCCTTCCCTTCCCTTCCCTTCCCTTCCCCTCCCCTCCCCTCCCCTCCCCTTCCCTTCCCTTCCCTCCCTTTCCTTCCCTTCCCTATTGTTCCAATGACGGGATCACACACACATCATGGGCTCTAGTGCTCACACATTTAGTTGTGGTGCTCATCAAGGATCACCCCTTGTGGTTGTGGAACTTGGAAATTCCTGTGGGACAGTGATCCCCACCAGTAGGGCTGCCAGTCACAAACACTCACAAACAGTGGAGCCTTTAGGATCACTCCGAGACATGTCACAGTGCAGGGGACTGTGCTTGCAACACATGTCCTGGGCCCTGTGCCATCCTTCTGACCCCCAGAATGTCCTCGTAACAGAGTATGACATTGTCCTAGAGAGCGCCGAATCCTAACCTCTAGGCCACCAGGGAGCATGTATCACATCTGGATGTGTAGAACAGAATCAAAAGATTCTGTTTGTTCTGTATTCGTGTAGTGTGTGTCTGTTTGAATATTTTATAATAAGAATAATCTCTCTCTTCTAGATGTGCCTGTAAGGACCAGCCTGCCACCTCCATTCAGAAGTTATAAATACGGTAAACAGTTTTGTTAGCCTCTTCCAAAAAAAGTTAATATAGTCTATGGTTTACTGTTGCTGTGAATTTTAATTTTATTTTTATTAGCTCTATTAAAGTTGAAACTGCTTGATAATGTTATGCAAGTTTCAGGTGTGTGTCAATGAAAACCAACATGCATATAAATGACATTAAAATGACAAGCAACAGTGTGATCTGTGGTCCACTGTAATTCATCTGGCCTCCTTCTCCACTTCACCCACCCACCTTTCTTTCCTCTTCACCTTCGGTAAACAGCAGCTGTTTTATTTTATTTTGGGCTGAAACGATAGCACAGCGGGTAGGGCGTTTGCCTTGCACGTGACCAACCTGGGTGACCCGGGTTCGATTCCTCCACCCCTCTTGGATAGCCCGTCAAGCTTCCGAGAGTATCTTGCCCGCACGGCAAAGCCTGGCAAGCTACCCATGACATATTGGATATGCCACACACAGTAACAATAAGTCTCACAATGGAGACGTTACTGGGCCCGTTCGAGCAAATCGATGAACAGCTGGAGGACAGTGCTACAGTACAGTGCTACTTTATTTTATGTTTTTGGGGCCACCCCCAGTGGTGCTCAGGGGTTACTCCTGACTTTTTAGTCAGGAATCACTCCTGGTGGGTTCAGGGGACCATATGGGATGCCGGGGATTGAATCTGGGTCGGCCACATTCAAGGCAAGGGCCCTATTTGCTGTACAATCTGTCTAACCTCCGAAATTTTTTTCTGTAATTTTGTTTTCTGTAATTCATCTCTTTACTTGTTTCCTTCACAGGAGTGAAATCATACAGCTTCGGTCCTCAGTCTGGCCTTTTTCACTAGGATAATACTCTGTAGGCATTGGGTTCATGTTATTGCGACTAGCAGGATTCCCTGTGCTTTCATAAGTGAACTCAGGATTCCCTGGATTTTTATAAGTGAACGGCATTCCATTGTGTCCCTGTGTTGTGTCTTTATCCATTCAACAGTGAGTGGGTACTTGGGTTGCCTCCAGTTCTTGGCTATGTTTAGTGCTACAAGGAGGGTACACATATGCAGACACAATACGTGTATCTCTTGGAACCAGTGCCTTTGTATTGTTTTTGTAAGTAGCAAAAATGGGACAGCTGGATTGTATGGGGTTTCTAGTTTTAATTTTGGAGAATCTCTCTACTGCTTTCCATAATGGGGGCACCAGCGTGCATCCCGACTCCGAGTATACGTGGATTCCCTTCTCTCCTCATCCTCTCCCACACTTGTTTCTTGTCTTTTGGAAAAGAGCCATTCTCTCTGGGGTGAGGTGATACCTCCTTCTTGTTTTGATTTGTGTTTCCCTAAAAGTTAAAAGAGAATCATGGTTGGGGCTGGAGCGATAGCACAGCGGGTAGGGCGTTTGCCTTGCACGCAGCCAACATGACCGACACAGGTTCGATTCCCAGCACCCCATATGGTCCCCTGAGCACCGCCAGGAGCAATTCTTGAGTGCATGAGCCAGGAGTAACCCCTGAGCATCACCGGGTGTGACCCAAAAAGCAAAAAAAAAAAAAAGATAATCATGGTCTTTTCACTGCCTATTCAGCATCTGTGTGTCTTCTTTGAAGACGTATCTGATTAGATCCCCTGCCCCTTAAACAAATTTTTTTAACTGTTGAGTTTTAACAAATTTGGAAGTTTATTTAGAAGCAGGAATCCTGTATTTTGTTAAATAAATAAATTTCATTGCCAAGTAAAAAGATAAGTAAAAGTTATTAAAGACAGGGAGTTAAAAAATAATTACTCTGGGACAATGGTGGAGGGAAAAGGAAACTGTAGTGGAGGATGTGGTACTGGAATGTGTTATATGTGGACTCCTACCATTAGCAGTATTGTAAACTATGGTGCCTAAGATTAAAAAAAAAATTTAAATATAATTAGAAATTGAAATAAGCAGAAGTTTAAGCATGTTACATAGCAAAACTTAGTTTTACTTTTCAGTGTAAAGATCATATACTTATTAATCTAAAGTTAAGTGATACCAAACTTTGAATTTGAGACTTTATTTGAAATTATGCTGAACCCAATAAATATCTCTGTTACTTGGTACAGACATTTCAGAGCATAAATTTTTGATTAGCTTAGATCAATTCTTGGAGTGGTTTTTAATTCTGTTCTCATTTGGCAGAACAACTTATGACCTAAAATACTTGGAAATCACAATCTTCATCGTGTGTCTGCATTTTAATATCTGGTGACTAACTGTGAGGTTATAAGGGGTGTATGAGAAATTGGAGGCACCAAGTGGAAAATACTTAGACTTATTGGACATAAAAAGTTTGCATACTAGCACTGGTGGAGGGGTGGGTATTTGATTATTGTATAATTGAAACCCAAGCACAAAATTTATAAGTCTACAACTATACCTCATGGTGTCTCACTAATAAAAATTAAAAAAAAGTTTGCATACTCAATATTAAATAAGAGAATGGTTAAAAATGATTAAGTAAATATGAAACATGTTAGTTCACGCTTTCAAAGTACAATGACTTGAAATAACCTTAAACTTGAATTAGCCTGCAGATGTCACTTAAATGAGAATATTTACATGTTTCCTTCCTTGCATGGTGTGTGTATATGTGTGTGTTCAAACAAGTGTTATGTAACTTATTTTGAACTATACATTTTAATTAATAAAAGCATCAGCTAGGGTCAGAGAAGATAGTACAAAGATTAAGGCACTTGCACACAGTCAGCCCAAATTTAGTCCCAGCACCACAGAGGGTCCCCTGAAAGATGCCAAGATAGATTCCTGAGCATAGAGCAAGAGGAAGCCCTGAGCACCCCTAGGTGTGCCTCCTCCCAACCCCCCACCCAGAGCATAAGAATATGTGGGTGCTGATCATCATGGTGGTAGATAATGGACCTTTTATATCATGCCACCTTATCCTGTGTCCTAGTCTTTCTTCCTTTACTATTCAGATGAGTTGGCAGAATAAATAAATGAACACATTTATCTCTAAAGAAATTCGAGAATCACCAGAGGTTTTGATAAACTCTGATGTTGGACCCATTAACAGTCTGCTGCTTCGTTCAGCAAAGAAGCCAAAGTGTTACTTTTTCACCTGTACTTAGCCCTTCCTCCCTGCTCCATGGAAGAAGAGCATGCTGGACGCCCCAGAGGGGCAAGGGCTCTGAGTCTGATTTCACTTTCTGTCCATCTCTCCACCGCCCTGATCTTAATGCAAAGTGCTACTTCTTGCTGCCAGATTTTTTCAGAGCCGCTCCTTGAATTTTATTGGTACCCGTACCCATTATTGATTTTCCCTCACCAAGTTGGGTGTTTCTAAAGCACAAGAGTTTTTTTTTTCTTTTTGGGTCACACCAGTGATGCTCGGGGGTTCCTCCTGGCTCTGCACTCAGGAATTACACCCGGCGGTGCTTGGGAGACCATATGGGATGCCGGGTTCGAACCCAGGTTGGCCACGTGCAAGGCAAACGCCCTACCCGCTGTACTATCACTCTGGCCCGGACGCTTTCTTATTTTTAAATCACTTACTCAGTGTGCATATGGAGGAGTGGGAAGGGGGCTTAGGAGGAATTTCTTTCTACCTCTCTAGATATTTTGATGGCAGGCAAATAGCTTCAAACAGATTGTAAAGAAAAAAGATACATACACACACACACAGAGAGAGAGAGAGAGAGAGAGAGAGAGAGAGAGAGAGAGAGAGAGAGAGAGAAAGAGAGAGAGAGAAAGTTTAATAGTAAAATGTTTACCCCTACTGTACATGAGAGAAACTATAAAACTGGGTAAAGGTAAAGGTGAAGGTAAAGGCCCTCCCGTTGATCGCCGATTTGCTCGAGCGGGCCCAGTAACGTCTCCATTGGAGACTTTGTTGTTACTGTGTCTGGCATATCGAATACTCTCGGTAGCTTGCCGGGCTCTCCGAGAGGGGCGGAGGAATCGAACTCGGGTCGGCCATGTTGGCCGCTTGTAAGGCGAACGCCCTACCCGCTGTGCTATCGCTCCAGCGATAAAACTGGGTAACTCACCAAAATGGCCTCAGCCATCAATGAAATCACTTCTAAAATAAATGAGCCAGGGACCCAAGAGATAGTAAGGGGTTCAGGTACTTGCCTGGCACTACAGAGGGTCCCCTGAGCCAGGGGTGATCCCTAAGTGGCACAGCAAGAATATGCCTTGAGCACTGCTGGGTGTTTCCCCAAAACATAACAGCAACAACAAAGACAAAGGAGCCCAAAGTGGGGACCCATCACCAGGGAAGGCCCAGAAACTAGGCCTGGCATACTTTAAGTAATTACCATCTCCATGGATAAGAGTTCAGGAGGTCAGGTCTTAAGCAAAATTTCAGAGAGGAGCCCTTTCTTTGACACCTGTGTCTCTTACAAAAGCACAACCTTCACCCAACCTTCAAATCCCCTCTTAGGAAATGATCCTCATGCCAGATACCTATTTTTTAATCAGAATGTCAGATTTTATTTCCCTGCAGTGTACACAGTAAATGGTGGTTGTTGGCAGGGTGGGGCTGCTAATTCATCTCATAAAGCTGTATGAGGTTGGCTGAGATCCTACCTTAAATTACCTTCGGTAACTGAATGATCTTGTGCTAAAAATTACAGTTGATAATTGAAAGATGACTAATGTGTAATTCAGAGTCTCCCTTAACTGTGTTAGGCACCCTATTCTGTTTTATTAGAATATAGCTAAATCAAGGACTCTTTTAAAATATAAATCCCTTCATTTCATTTCAATATTGGAATTTTTCACTGAATCAAGTGACATGGTGGAAATACATTTTAGGATAAGTAAAACTGAGGGAAGCGTTGGAAACTTCTGACATCAAATTGATTGTATGATGTCTGTTACATCATTAAAAGCTGATGTTGGCGGAGTTAGAATTTTCCTCAATGTGGAGAAATTCCTAACTGGGAATTTATAGCATGACCTGACTTTAAGACTAAAAGAATAAAGTGTGAAGAAGAAATTGTTGAATATCACACATCCAGTGGTGTGATCTTGTGCAATATTTGAACCCCAAAGAAGCAGATGGTGCCCTTTTCTGGATATAAGCAGCCCTGCTCACAGGTCACCAGGGATCCTTGGTAGTGTTTGAATTCTAAGAGTGAAGTTCAAAAGGGGAGACTTAGCCGCCCAACCCGAGTCATTTGTACCAAGCTCCTTATCATCAAACCCAGACTTCATATGCAACATCACTGCAGATTCTGCCTCTTTCGTTTTGTGTATTTGGTTTTGGGGCCACATCCAACAGTGTTCAGGGCTTACACCTGGCTCTGTGCTCAGGATCACTCTGGTGGTGCTGGGGTAACCGTGTGCAGTGTGGGAGGTAGGTGCTGGGTATCTCACCTGGTCAGCTGCTCGCCAGGCTACCATGTTCAACTGTACACACTATCTCCCAGGCCTCAGGGTGGCATTCTGAACCAATTAGTCTGGAATTTCCTGCTCAGAACTTGTGAGGTAATCTTCCTGATAAAAATCAATCTACCTTTTCCAAAAGAAGCTAAACTTGCAGGACCTAAAATAATCTTGTCCCACCCACATTCCATGGGAGTGTCTTTCTACTTGCCATCTGAGATGTTTTGAGATTCACAGATCATTTAATAAAGTCAGTTATATCTCAGATTTACTCAAATGAAATTTTTTTTAAACAGTGAGTAGTAGCTCGGCTGTGGGATGACTGGCCTCCTTCCACTGAATCTATTCTGAGGGGTGTGTGTGTGTGTGTGTGTGTGTGTGTGTGTGTGCATGTGCACATTTGGATTTACACATGCTTTGACTAATGTTTAAGTCAATTTAATATTTTTTATATTATTTGACAATCTGGTTTTGGGGGGCATATTCAGAAAGATTTCCAGGGCTCACTCCTGGTTCTAAACTCAGGGCTCACTCCTGATGGGTTTGGAAGACCATATGGAGTTTCTGGAGTTGAATCTGGTTCAGCCAGTTAGAAAGATGGTACGGTGATTGGGGTGCCTATCTTGCGCATGGACTGCCAGGAGTGATCTGAGTGCAAAGCCAAAAAGCAAAACAAAACAAAAACTTACCAAGTTGACATCAGATTAGGGCACATAGACATAGTAGTATATTTTGATGGTAGTGGTGGGGTAGAAGGATGAGGACCCTCTTGGCACTCAAAGGCAAGATCTTTGTTCAAACCTAGGTAAAGAATTTAAATGGTAGGGGCTCATGAGATAGTACCGTGGGTAGACTGCCTTGCGTGCAGCCAGCCTGGGTTCGATGCCAAGTCAAATGGTCCCATATGGTCCCTTGAGCACCACCAGGAGTAATATCTGAGCGCAGAGCCAGGAGTATCCCCTGAGCATTAGTAGGAGTGGCCTGAATACAAAAATAAAAACAAAAACAAGCAAAAAAAAAAGAATTTGGCTGAGGGGATACACTAAAGGCTTTATTGTAAGAGGACACTTGAGAGTTGGGGGCAAGGTAAGGGGTGCCCCGGAAAGGAGACTTGCCTCTGTGCCCACATGTCCTTGGCTTCCAGTTTTGGAAAAGGGGGTTGGCCTCCCCATGTCCCTTTTGATTTGGGTCTGGTCATTTTTCTCTGTCCAAGATATCTCTCCCTCTCCCTCTCCCTCTCCCTCTCCCTCCCTCTCTCCCTCCTTCCCTTTCCTCCTCTCTCACCCCCTTTGATCCCCCTCTTTCCCTCCCTGTCCACAGTAGTTCCTGTGATTCTCCAGACTATCTGCCCCATTGATACTCCAGAAAGCCTATCTTGGGCGTTCTGGAAACTTTGGGTGGGGCCAGTGTGGTAGAGACAGGGAGGAGGGGATGAAGGTGAGTACTCCAATGGTTAGTTAGGTGTGTCACAGACCAAGGTTTCATGATGTCTTTATACAGTGATATCTTGATGTTTAATCTACAGAGTATTTTAATTTTGTTTAATGTTCACTAGATTTTGGGGGTGCTGGGGGTGGGGAATTCCCACTATACACAGCCAGGAATCAAATCTGGGACTCTTGTGAGCAAGGTGGTGTTCCAGCACTCTGAGTCGTTTCCCTTGCTATAGTGGATCCTAGGTTTTGAGCCTGGTTTTAACTTAAAATTTGCAGTTTCATAACCACTGCCCTCTCTCATTAAAAACATTAGAAATGGTTTTAAAAAGACAACTTGTTTTTTTTTCTTTCAGATAAACTAAAGATTATTCATCAAGCACATAAATCAAAGGTAAGCTTCATATATATGTTCTATACAGTATCATGCAGCAAGTAGTCACTGTTGGTTGTCTTAGTGCAAAAACAAATTTACTTCCATTATAATGGCGCCATAAATCCTCTTCTCTGGCCTTCTCCGTTAAACAACCCAACTCTTACCCCTTTGTAGTAGGTTCTTTGCTCCATAGTGACCCCTGGTGGTGCTCAGAGTATCACATGTAGTGCTGGGGATTGAACCAGGGTTGACCAAATGCAAGGCAAGCTTCCTGACCCTCCAGCCTTGAGCAATGTATTTATTTAAGGAAGGATTCTTAAAATAAATTAAGCCACTTTGAATATTTTGGGAATTTGACTTTATACAAGCTTTCTTCCAACCCATAATAGTTCTAGTTCGATGCAGACTGTATCTCCTAGGAATGAGTCAAGAGTCCTCTTCGCCTTTTATCAGGAAAGGAGCCCATGTGTTTTTGCAAATACAATATCAAAACTCCAGAACAATGCACCGACATGCCCCCATTTATGCCTCTTCCACTTGCGGCTCTTTCCTCTTCTGCATTCTGTCCTAGAAGCTTCACGGGCCCAGCCTATCACCTTTCCCATCCAGGTGCGGCTGACCCGAGTTTGATGCCAGCATCCTTTACGGTCCTCCGAGCACTGCCTGGAGTGATCCCTGAGCTCAGAGTCAGGAGTAAGCCCTGAGCACTACTGGGTATTCATCCCCCCCCCAAAAAAAAAATAAAAAAATCTTTGTGGGGCTGGAGAGAGAGAGAGCTATCTTTGCGGGACCATATTCAGTGCCTGGGATTGAACTAAGGCTGGTGGCATGCAAGGCAAGTACCTTAGCCCCATTCTCTCTCTCCAGTTCTAGCTATAGTTCAAAGATCGGCATTTTGTGGCTAAATGGTTGCATGCTCTTCTGTGCCCAGCTTTAGAGGTCACCAGCATGTGCTATGTGGGGATAGACACCCACTCAGAATTTTCTCCTAAATGTATGCTGTTTAATTGAATTGTCGCATAGCGGAGGACAAACTCAACTTCCCCGACCTGAAGTTCCCCAGAGATGTTCTTGTTTCAGTAGGGCATGAGACAGTGCATTTGCCAGGTAGGGCAAGGTTCTTTAAAGATGCAGACGCTGGACATTTGAGGCAAGCTTCCCACTCTCCGAAGTCAGACTGGGGGGCCAGGGATGTGACTCCCGCAGTAGCGCACAGGCCTTGCATGTAGTGGCCCCTGCTTTGATCTTCCCAAGCCCTCCTGGGAAGGGCTCCAACAAACAACGAAATTAAACATCAGATGAGCCAGAGCTTCAACCTTAGTTCCACAGTGTCTGGGTCTGCATCTCAGCCTCTGATTCCTGCTGGGTTACCGTGAGAAAGAGGTGAGACGATACTGAGGACCCCATCCCCCACCCCGACTACACACACAGAGAACTGTAAACACTAGCAGTGTTGGGAGTTTCATGTGCTTCCTCTTCTGTCACCCTGACACACCAATGGAAAAGGCGCCCTTGCGCTCTCCTTTGTGATAGCCGAGGAAGCTGCAATTTTGCGGTTAGGGCAGAGAACACGCAGCTCAGCAGGGCGGAGCCTGACTTTTCAGATGGAGCTCTGAGCTCTTCGGGCCTGTATTGGGCGTGAACTCAGCAGGTGCTCAGTCTCTGTCCAAGTCCGTCCTTAGGACAGTGGGGCAGTATGTGACTTAGATTAGAACTCCAACCCGAAGGAACTGTGGCCTGTCTCAGAGGAACCTTTCTTAATCGGAGTCACAGGAAAGAACTGAGGAACTGAGGGCTGGGGATGGGGCTCAGCAGGAGATAACATACTCCCTTGCCTTGCATGCGTGAGGCTCCGAGTTTCAATTCTCTCTCTCTCTCTCTCTCTCTCTCTCTCTCTCACACACACACACACACTCACACACACTACAAAAGCTGGATGACATACAAATTTTCTTGCTTTCTAGACAAACGAACTTGTGTTGAGTTTGGAGGATGACGACAGGCTCCTGCTGAAAGAAGACAGCACCCTGAAAGCCGCTGGAATCGGTGAGCAAGAAAGCCGAGTACTGCTGAGAGGGCTCCTGCTCTCCTGGCCTGTCTGGGCTACCTGGCCGGGGCTGCTGGGATTGCTCGTGCGAACCCTGTGCTCCCCCAGGCACTTGGCGGTACCTGCTAATTATTCAGAGGAGGAAGATGAGAGTGATGTACATTCAGATCATCCAACCGAGGGCAGCAGATACCTGCTCTCCAAGTGTGCAGAATGCAAATAGTTCTTTTGCAGGAGGTATGCTCAGAATTCTGCTGAGGGTTATGTTAAGTGATTGACAGGTTATTACTTCCTTAATAACCTACTTACTGTTATCAGCAGCGTTTGAACTGATGGTTTGAGAGAAACGAGCCTGGGAGAACTAATATGGAATAATGAAGTGAGATGTTGTTTGTCTAACATGCAGCGTGGTTTCCGACCATCATCCAGGATCATTCGGGGCCGACCTAGTCATGGAATTTCAAGTAGGAGCTTAGTGTGTGCCGCTGACAAATTGCCCGCCTTAGCCCTTCGGCCTGGAATATGCGTGTCGTTCTATTGTGAAGAAATGCTGTGTGACGTGTTTTGTGACCATTAGATGTCACTCTAATTCTGCTGATATGCACACTCAAGGCTCCTCTGGCAAACAGAGGGGAGATTTGAAGCGGGCTACGGGAGAGTGGAAGTATTGTGACTGACTGTCCTTTGTGGTCTGTGACGAATGAAATATCACAAATCACCGTGAACTTGACCATTATTTATGTGTACTGGGAGAGGAGAGCCCTGTGAGGAAGCTTGAGATATTTCATGACGGATGTTCCGTTGTGCTATTTTCAGCTTGTACATCAGGCTTTTGCTTTGAACGGCACACGTGGCTAAAGCGAGTTTTTGGCAAAATTTCCAATTTAAATAGGGTCTTAAGTAGGATGGTACGAAATTTCAGACATGTTTTCTGTTATCTACACTATGTGCTAGATTTAGTGTCTTTCCATGAATGCATAGGGTTGATGGTTATTATTTAAAACACTCTTTTTTATTTGGGATTTAACTCGTCAAAAGATACTGTATCAGGGCTGGAGTGGTAGAACAGTGGGTAGGGCATTTGCCTTGCACATGGCCAACCCAGGTTCGATTCCCAGCATCCCGTATGAGCACTGCTAGGGTAATTCCTGAGTGCAAAGCCAGGAGTAGTGCATTGCTGGGTGTGACCCAAAAAGAAAAAAAAAGACATTGTATCATTTTTAGCATAAGGCACTGAGAAGGTATACTGGTTGTTAGGGCTTAGTTATAATGAATCTAACAGGCTTTCCTGACCTGAGAATTGACAGTCACCTCTATAGAAAAGACTGAGAAATTTCAAAACAAACTCAACACAAAAGGTAAGATTTTACTATCTAATAAAAGTTTGGATATCTCAAACAAGCATAGAAAGAGTGAGTTCACCAGGAAATGGTGTCTGGCCTGTTTGTTGAAGCCTTCTGGTTAATAACTTAAAATCCTATCTCAGTCTTCATTCCAAATTCAGTTCTAGCTGGGTTAAATGTTAACATGTGACCATGTGATAAGCTAAATTTAGCTCGGTGGTGTCATAATCTTGAGAAGAACCTTCTAAACGAGATCTTACAGGCAGCAGCCGTAAAGCAGGGAGAAGTGATCAATTGGGCCACCCAGAAAACTAACAGAGTTAAATGAGCACCAGTAAACTATGAAAAAAAAATAGTTTGAGCACATATGACAGGCAGTTACTGGCCTGACTTTATAAAGACCTCTTTTCATGGACATGAAAAAGAAACAAGAAATTCTTCCCATCAACGAAATAGCTGAAATTTGGTGAAAAATCGTTCGTTTCTTAGGACAGAGAGAAATGTTCCTGCACATTGAGCCTCCCTGTTGTTGGCGGTTCAGTTAGGAGGCAGCGGAGTCTGTGGCCCTCCCGGCCTGACACTGCTCGCTCTGTCGGAGCCTGTCTTTGGGTGCCAGAGATGGACCCTCGTGTGCTACTCCTCTTTAGCCCCTAGCTTTCTGTGGGCCTCTGACCTACGCAACTCTCTGTCTTGTCTGCTACCTGGCCCACAGGCATGTGTGTCCTCGGCTGTCCCCCTTCCTGTGGGCGCGGTGCTCTTCCACAGAGCAGGTGGGCTTCATCTCCCTGTGTGTAACTATTCAGTGACTGCAAGTCGAGTGTGCTGTGTGATTTACCATTGTTTTTAAATGTGTCTCTTCCTAAGTGCATGCCTGCAGGTGTGTAGAGGAAAGAGCATCGACCAAAAGTGTAGAAGTGATTTCTCTGGGTGTCCATGCTGATTCCCCATTTCCCCCTTTCTTCTAGTCTAAAATTTTGTGCGATAGCTTATGTAGATAACTGGTAAATTAAGAAGCCGATTTTAAAGACTTGGCTCTTGAAACTTACTTCCTGTGTGATCTTCTGTAAACTGTTTAAGCTTCTCTGAACTTCTATCTTGATTTCTGTAAAACAACTTTTTGCTTTTTTCTTTTTGGGTCACACTAGGTGATACTTAGGGATCACTCCTGGCTCTGCACTCAGAAATCACTCCTTGCGGTGCTTGGGGGGTTATATGGGATGCCAGGATTGAACCTGGGTCAGCCACCTGCAAGGCACATGCCCTCCCTACCTGGTGTACTATCCTCTGGCCTGATTTCTGTAAAACAAAACAAATAATAAAGTCTATTTTAAAGGGTTATGCAGATTGAATAAAAGAATGTACTTACTATTACCGGGAGCAATGTGTATAAACATTGTCAGAAATTCTTATTTGGAAACCATTTCTGGAGAGGGAAGTTGACAGATGCCTTGAATTTTTTGAAAGGTTCAGTTGTCCTTTGTCATTAATTTCAGATGTATGTAGTGAGCCACTTGTAAGTACGGGAACCAAATCCCTCTGTGTCGCTTTTGCTCGTTGGAATCTGTCTTTGATCAGAATCGAGCCCTGCCCACTCTCCTTCACTGTGAGGAATGATTTAAGGGTTTCACAGTGCCCTCCTGCTCCGAAAGCATGCAGCCTGGGTCATGGGTGATTTCAGGTATTTGTGCATGGGGGTGGAAGGAGAGTGAATGGATGATGGATTGGGGTGGGGGGTGTCCCTCACCTGTGCTGTCCCCTCCTTTCCTGGAGCCTTGTTGCTGGGCTCTGGGGGGAAAAAAAGCACCAGATAATGCTGAAAAGCAGTGAAAAATCTTTAAGTGGAAGTCGAGTTGAGAAAATAACCCTTGAAGTGTGTGATTTTTCTGGGGAACTTCCCCTGCCTTGGTGCTTATGTTTGGTTAGGATTTTAAGAAGTATAAGAAAAATTCTGGGACTGGAGTGATAGCACGGCAGGTAGGGCGTTTGCCTTGCATGCGGCTGACCTGGGTTCAATTCCCAGCATCCCATATGGTCTCCCGAGTACCGCCAGGAGTGATTTCTGAGTGCAAAGCCAGGAGTAACCCTTGTGCATTGCTGGGTTTGACCCCCAAAAAAAATTCTAAGCCTTCACGCTTCCTTTTTTACCACTGATCCTGCTGTAGAGCTGTGCCTTGTCCATCACGGCCAGTTGCCATGGGAATCATGCCAGTGTAACAAATTTATCATTATGACTTTTCGACAAAATTCATGAAAGGCAAAGAAAAGCTGTGCAGGAGAAACTAGGGTAACAAACTTGTTTGATGATTTCTCTTTCTCCCAGAGAAACTCCCCAATTCCTACTTGGGCCTTTTATCTGCATTGCAGATCCCAATTGTATATTCCCTGCCTGACAGCAGGGGAAGTTTTTGCTTGTGGACTTAGTGCTAGGATACATAAGTGAAGAAGGTTTGCCTTGCCAAAGGAAGAAAGAAGGCGGCTTTAACAGGAACTGTTGCTTAGAACAAATTCTTACCTTGTTGCTAACAGTTGTAGCTTGACAAATGAATTCCCTTCAGTAATGCACTGGCCCCTTAGCATTCTGTGGGGTGGGTATTAGTTTTCCCCTCTTTTGTTTTGCTACATCCTGTGGTTCTCTCTCTGTTGAATTCCCCCCGGTTTAGGAAAGAAATTGTGCCAGGATAACTCTCCTGACACCAGTCACGTTTGCCTGAAAATATTTTTCATATTAGACGCGGTGGGCGTCCAGCCACCTGGGAAGAGTTCGGGTGCCACCTGGACCTGATCTCTTGTGGTTAGTTTCCTCTCTGTTCTGCCTGTCACCGGCATCCGGAGTCCTGTCGCCAGCCCTCTCCTTCACACAGCTACGGTGGTGATGTTCTCCGACCTCTTCTTTATCCGGAGCCTGTTTGAGTTCTGTTGCCTGGTGATTTGGGGCCCTTTCTGTTCCTCTTTGGGGTGGGGAGGTGGCGTCTGAGGGCAGCAACAGGTTTTCTTCCTGCACGGCTTGTTTAGAGGATTGTCCTGCAGACTGACATCCTCATGGCCTTAATTAGGTTCAGTGAAGCAGATACAGGGGTTCCCCAGGGACTTTGGCATTCCAGAGCTCAGGGGAGAACAAGGGAGGTGATCCCTCCGTTTCCATCCTCCCCTCCACATCCTGGTAACCTCAGGCGTGAGAACAGTCTTATCAGAGGATAGATTCCCCCCACCGCTAATTTCTTCACACATTACACTGAAATCTTCCAGCTAATCTAAAAGCGGATGTTTGAAACAAGTAGAAAATTAAATTAAATGCAGAGTAGCACTGTCCTCCCATTTATTTCATCAATTAGCTTGAGCGGGCACCAGCAACGTCTGTATTGTGAGACTTGTTGTTACTGTTTTTGGCATATCGAATACGCCACGGGGAGCTTGCCAGGCTCTGCTGTGCGGGCGGGATACTCTCGGTAGCTTGCCGGCTCTCCGCACAGTAACCAGGCATTTATTTGACTCTGGGTTACTGCCCTCCTTCCCTGAAAGCTGAGAAATGTAACTCGGTAGGGAGCCTGATCATGAATGGCTTGTCGATTAGGTTTTGTGGAATTTGGAAGGAAGGTCCTTAAACGGGAGGGACAGTGAAACTTTGTCCTTTAGATCTCGGATGGCTGTGAAACCAGGCCCTGCCCCTTCATGTGCAGTTTGGCTGGGCTCATACCTGCAATTATCATTACAGCACAGCCTGTCCTGCTCATTAACTCATTGTAGCACACAGTGTACAGGGTTTGCTCTGTTCTCAGGCAGCCGTGCCTGTGCCTTGGTACTGCTTTCATACCCAGAGCGTCTGGGGCTAGGGACTTAGAAACTGCAACAAAATGTTGATAAGTTTATTGCTGTTGAGTCAGTTGAGAGTTTCAGGACCTTGCATTTAATTTTTCTGGATATTTTATATTTAACGTTAGTTTTTCTTAGATTCTTTCATTTAAAGCCCTTCTTTTCTCAAAAGGTATGTGTGCAGAAACACAAAATTATTAGCGTCATATCCAAAATTTGAATGTCCCAACTTGTATTCATATCATCAGGCTTGAAAGGCAGCATTACAATGATCCACAGATGTACTCGAAGGGTTCTTACTTGATTTCATTTGATAGTGAGACGAAGGGATGAACCGGTGTATTTATTGGATTTTAGATTGCACATTCATTTCGGATTCACATGCCGAGGCACTCTGTATCCGCGTGCACCGCCCGCAGCACATTTAATTTAAAATCAGGTGCCCTGGGGGACTGGCACGCAGCAGACTTCCTGAGGGTTCTTCCGGAGCCATTTTAAGTAGAATTTGGGAAACAAGAATGTGGATAATAGTGGAAAGGGTGATTATGTAGAGGTCCTTGAGCATCTTTTGTGATTCATTTTTACTTTAATTGGCCAGTGAATTTACAGGATAAGTACATGAAATCTTTCTCAAACATTTTCAACAGAGCTTTATAGATTAAAAAAAACGCTTTATATCTATTTTGGGATCACATTACTAAACCTTAAAATCCGTTTTATGTCAAAGAATCTTTTGAGAAACTATTAATTAGTATTACTTTTTCCACCATGTAAATATCAGGGAAAACAATGCTTTTTTTTTTACCAGCTTTATCAATCAGAAGTATTCAAGTGTAATCTATTTGTTATTCTAGAAACAAAAGTCCTTTCATTAGGAGAGGAAGAATTAAATCTTGACCCCAGATCATCTCATTTTAGCTGTTTTATGAGAGGTGGCATAAATTCTTTATATAAATAATGGATTCATCTATAAGTTAGTTAGGCCCAAGGGAACCTAGTGGCAAGACAAAAATGCTTTGTCAGTCTTTTACATCAGCTTATTCAGAACCTGTTAGTACTATTCTGAAGCGCTGTACGATGTATTAGTTTCTCTGAAGGGATACAGAGAAATGTCAACGGCTGGAAGTGAAGATTGTAATTACAGTTTGCCTGTACCCAGTTAAATGCTGTGTGGGCAAAGCACTATGTGAAGTTCTGTATGTAAATAGCATATCGTAGATAAGACTTTGCTCTGTGATTATTAAGAGCTGGTGCGTTTGCTCTCATCATCCATTAGGAAGATGACTAGAATCATTTGCAAATGATACAGGTCTGCCTGCGGGGCTTTCTTTCCTTTCCAAAGGAAATTCTAAGAAGATGGGTTTCAAAATGTTTTTACCTTTGAATATTGCATTTTTTGAGGACCCTCCTTTTATTTATTTCTAAAATAAGCAGAACAAAACTTTTTACTGATACCCAGTGTGGTGCATCTCACCCATTCTTTGAAATGCCATTTTCTTGTAAAACGTAACTGTACTTGAATTTACCTTTTGTCCAGGGCGCTTTTGTTTACATCTCCCTTATCGATTTCCCAGTTTCTCTGCAGAGAACTCCCTGCCTGACCCCCACCCCCAAGCCCCCGGTTTATTCTGCCAAAAATTCACAAGCTGGTTTTCATCAAGATTCATCTTTATTTAATCTTGAAGATACAATAGGGCTGGAATAAGGGCCTCGGACTGTGCTGACTTCATTTTCTTTCAGTAGTTTTCTGTTTTTCTGTAATGAACAAATATAACTTAAGATTGAGAAACATTTAATTTGATATTTTTAATACCAGCAGAAACATCTGTAATGAAATGTCACGCTAAGCTCTTTAATTCCATTCTTTTGTGATAAATTCCAGTGATGAGATGAGAGTTGTGAAGAGAGCGTGGTAATCCTTGTCATCCTTCCTTATCCTATTTATTTGGCTTGAAGAGTTTTACTTGTCTGTTTTTAAGAGGATATGTTAATTGAGTGCTCAGTATTCATTACAAATAATCTTGTCTGTTTTCTTGTCGGGATTCTGAAGGCCCTTTTGCTCTTTCTGTAAAAGCTAAGCAGACTGTATTAACTTCTGGTTTAATTTTAAAAAATGAATGTGGAACTTGTTGGCGCAACACCTTAAAGAATTGCATGTTTAATAATTGGAAGGCTTTCCATCAGATTTGTCTCCAGCCTGAATTAATAATGTTGCTGACTTATTGTTTTAGAAGACAGAGTCCTTGACCTGCTAGGTTGAAAGAATGGTGACTGCTCTGAACCTTTGTGGGTCCTTTAGCTATGCCGGATCCCCTGTGAATAATTAGAGGTATTTGAAGGTATTGCAGTAGAAGCCAATTTGTGTCTTTCACTTTGCATATTGTTGAAGCCTCATGAATTAATCATAAGCAGGCAAAAAATTAACTTCTTCAGACACATATTTTGATGGGTCATGAGGGAGAATGTAAAGTGATCTGTAAAATATTCTACTGATCCTCTAAGTATTAAATTATTATACCTACAGGCTAATTTCAGGGTGGGGGGAGGAGTTTTTCGTCTGCCTTCAGTAACTGAATAGCAAATCTGGAAAAAAAAAGAGATTGTCTTTTTCTAAGATAGTTATGGAGACTATAAATGAGTGGTTTTATGATTTCCTGAAAACCCGATTCTTTTGTTTGCTCTTGTTTTTCCTAATTTTCATTTCACCTTTAATTTATTTGAATTCTAGACTCATGTTATCTCCAACTTGTACTTCTTATTGATAAAAAATGTAAAACCCAACAAGTAACTCATCTTTTTCATTTGAGGCATCTGAAGCACTGAATCGGAATAATTGGGATTTCCTTACTTGTTTAAAACCTAGTTTTGTAAGTTTTAAATTATAATTTTCCCATTTTCTGCTTTTCTCTTATAGCCAATGAAACTGAAATTGCATTCTTCTGTGAAGAAGATTACAGGAACTACAAAGCTAATCCCAGTTCATCCTGGTGAAAACCTCACGGGTTTCCCTTTTGCATACCTGTACTAAGCTCCTTATTCCACTGTGAGTTTTTGAGATTGACAAATAAATTTACAAAATTAATCCCAAATTCTGCTATTTGAATTACAGTCTATGGTGTTTTCCCTTTACAGATCTCCCCCGACCCCCCACCCCTCTTCTCTTTCTCTCTGTCTTTTGGTTGTAAAGTATTATTTGAATTTGTGTGGTTTTTTTGGGTTTTGTTTTGTTTTGGGACCGTACCCAGCAATGCTCAGGGATTGCCCCAGTTTCTGAATTTAGAGATCACTCCTGGTAGTGCTTGAGGATCATACGGGATGGTGGGGATTGAACCCAGGCCGGCTGCACGTACGGTCAAGTGCTCTACTTGCTGTGCTATCACTCCAGCCCCTGAATTTATTTTTATTTATTTATTTATCTTTTGGGGTCACACCCAGCGATGCTCAGGGGTTACTCCTGGCTCTGCACTCAGGAATTATTCCTGACAGTGCTTGGGGGACCATATGGGATGCTGGGAATCAAACCCGGTCAGCCGTGTGCAAGGCAAATGCCCTGCCCACTGTGCTATCTCTCCAACCCCTGAATTTAATGAAAGAAAGTTAATAAAAAAAATTATCAGGGAATGTTGGTTCTTTATAGTTTGTAACTATTTTTCGGAAATCCAGGGTGATTTTGGAGACTTGCATGGTGTGTGTTTTTAGAAGACTATGTGGGTTTAAGGAGATAACATGGTAGAGGCACTTGCTTTGCAGGCAGCTGACCCCAGTTCAATCCCTGGTACCACATACAGTTCCCTTGAGCATAGGACCAGGAGTAACCCCTGAGCATCTCGAGGTGTGGCTGAAAAACAAAATGGGTCTTTAAAAATATATATATTTATTTGAATAATTTCTATGAAATTATTGACCAGACTTACTATCTTTTACAGCTAAAGAGTGTAAGAGGACTTTTGTTTGCTTTTAACAAGGGTCACATCTGGAAGTGCTCAGGGCCGAACTTGGGGCGTCACATATGCTGCACACTTGCTCTAACACTGAATCACATCCTTGGCCTTTATGACAGTGTCTTACAGCCATCAGTGCCATCATTATCACAGTGATGCCCCCCTCATATGACACTGAAATGTGTATATATTAGGCTGGTTTTTCTGATGTAAAAGAGTTTCTTATTGGGGCAGGCTTGAGAGATAGCAGAGGGGTAGGGCATTTGCCTTGCATATGACTAAACCAGGTTTGATCCCTGACATTCCACATGGCCCCTTAAGCACTGCCAGGTGTGATCCCTAAGTGCCCAGACAGGCTAATCCCTCAGCATCACTGAATGTCTTCCCTCCTGCAAAAAAAGAGAGTTTCTTCTTTTTTTCTATCCATTTTCCAACTTACATTGGTATCATTGCTCAATTATTATTCCCCCTCTCACCCAAGATGTTATATGACTTTAGGAATAATCTGTTATGAAACCAAACTCATTAGAAGAGAAGATAACAGCATATTTTTTCTTTTGGAAAAAAATATTTTTCAATGAAAATAAATCTAAGTTATGGATTACTTAATAATAATAATAATAATAATTTTGGTTTATAATAACACTGACTCCCAGCACGTGAATAGTTGTGGTTTCAAGGGGACCTCAAAGCCATCATATCAAATTAGAACTTGTAGAGATGTTGGTTACCTCTAGAAGTACTCCTGGAATCCTTAAAATTGCCCTGGGATAGATTAGTTTCTGTGAGGAATATATATTGACTAACTCAAGGAAACTTATTATTTCTGAAAAGTCAACTTGGAAAGCTCAATTAGCTTAGTCAGAAGGTGCTTTGCTATGTTGAAAGATTACTAGAATTTTCTTTAAAATAAGAATTCTATTATTTTTTAATTGTTTTAGCCATTAAGCAAAATACTGAATGCACAAATAATCCAGACTCCTGGGGCGTTAATAAGGAGTAAAGCATGTGTTTTGTCTTGATGAATGGGTCAAGATGCATAAATAATTTAAGTATAATAGTAGGGGACTGCAGTGATAGCACAACAGGTAAGGCACTGGCCTTGCACTCAGCTGACCTGATTCCATCCCTTGCACCCCATATGGTACCCCGAGCCTGCCAGGAGTGATCCCTGAGTGCAGAGCTAGGAGTAAGCCCTGAGCACCACTGGATGTAGTCCAAAACCCAAAACAGAAAACTATTAACCAAACTTTGACAATGGGGTCATTGATTCCTTGCTAACATTATCCCACTTAGAGAATTTAGTAAGTAGAACAGTTTAGAGCACGTTGCATTTGTTCATTTTGCAAACATTTCATTTACAGGCAAGATTTTCTTTTTAAACTAACTTTAAGCATATCTTTATATTTTTTTTGTTTAAGAAATAATGCAACATGTAGCTCCTTTTTTAGTGGAAGTTTTCTTTATTATAAAGTTACTTGTGCTTTTAAAATTAAATAAATGCAGACATAAATCTGTAGCACTGTAGCACTGTCCTCCCGTTGTTCATCAGTTTGCTCAAAAGGGCACCAGTAATGTCTCTATTGTGAGACTTGTTGTTACTGTTTTTGGCATATCGAATACAACACAGGGAGCTTGCCAGGCTCTGCTGTGTGAGCAGGATACTCTCAGTAGCTTGCCAGGCTCTTCGAGAGGAGTGGAGGAATCGAACCCGGGTCACCGCATGCAAAGCAAACACCCTACCCGCTGTGCTCTAAGATGTAGAAACACAACTAAAAAGGGTCTTTTCTAGGAATGGAAAACTAGTTCAAAGCTATAGAAAGTGGTGTCAGTTTAATTCCAAAATCTATGGATTCAAGGAGAAGGAAATCATGTTTATCTTGATAACTGTCAAAATAGCATTTAATGATATTCAACCGCATAAATGAATAAAAGCTATGAATAGCATGTAATTCCCTTAACCTGGGAATAGAGAGATAACCTAGCAGATGGACTAGGAGATGAGGGGTGGATAACCCACCTGGCTGTGTTCAGGGCTTACGCGTAGCTCTCTGCTCAGAGATTACTCCTTGCAGGGTTTGGCGGACCATATGTAGTGCTGGGGACCAAGAACAAGGCAAATGCCTTACCAACTGTACTATATCTCCCATCCAAACTTAGCAAAAATGTCTAAGCAAACCTAGTAGACACAGGACAAGGATCACCCTCTTCCCACGACTGTTCAGAATTATCTGCCACTTTTCCTGTAGTCAGTGTAATAAGAAAATGAAAGTAATAAAATCCACAGCTATTGGAAAGGAAAGTAAAACATTCACTTTAGCTGACAATGTTTGAAAACTACTAAAGGTTTCAGGAGTACTTGATAATGAAATTAAAATGAAGTGTGCACAAAATCTATGAAGTGTTACAATTAGAGGAAAAGACATAACTGGAGAGATAATACATGGTCATAGATGGAAGCTTTGGTATACATGAAAACTTACTGTATAATAAAGGTAAGAACCATGGGCTGTGCTTCTCCATTCACTACATTTTCTGAAGAATTTTTGCTAACCACGAAAAAGAAGAGAATGAGTACATTTGAAAATATATATATTTATGAACAGCATTGAGAAGACCTTTTAAGACCAAAGTACAAATACCACAATTTGAATTTTAAAAAATTACACAGGCAAAGGATGAAAGGCTAGCAAAGACTGGGAAAAATCTACTCACACTTACAAAGTAAGCAAAGGATTAATTTCCAGAATCTATAAAGAACACCTATGGGTTGATGAACTCCTGTGGGAAAAAAATGGATAAACATACAACAGAAAAATTGACAGGTATTATAGAGAAAAGATTCATTAGGAAGGAAACATACATGGCTTATGAACTTGAAAAGATCATAAAGGAGACTCAAGAAAGTACCATTTTCATCCAAGTTGGCCAAAAGAGCAGGGCTACTGCCAATAGGAGATTGAATTCATGTTTAGTCACTCAGACAAGCAATTTGGTGTGTTATCTACTGAAATAGCAAATGTGCATCTTTTGTTGACCCAGTCTTTTCACTTAGAATCTGCCTCCAAAAAATCCGTTGCTGCCTACAGAAGGAAGTGCTTGTCAGGGAATTCACAGTGATGTTATAGAAGAGAAAACCACTAAAAAAAGCTTTTTCCCTTTAAAGCTCCCAGTGATACTCAGCCAAGTGGGCGGCAGGTTTAGTGGGATTTCTGCGGTGTGGGAATTACCAAGATCACCCCAGTGGTGTTGGATGCTTTCAGGACCACACCTTGTGATGATGGCTGCCCCTCAGGGCTGCACCCAGGGATGTGTCAGGGTGGTCCTGGGGATTGAACCAGGGTTGTCAGCATGCAAGGCGTTCACTTTAACCTCCGTATTCTCTTTCTTCTGATGTTCCTATTTTGAACTCCACCCTCAAGACCGTGGCTTGGGCTGGAGGCATAATATAGAGATTAGGGCACTTGCTTTGCTCGTGGCTGACCGCTGTTCAATCCCTGGCTCCGCGTAGGGTTCCCTGAACATCACCAAAAGTGATCCCTAAGCAGAGCTAGGAAGGAGTAAGTCCTGAGCACAGTGAGGTGTGAGCAAAACCAAAAAGAAAAGAGGACAGTGGCTTCTGGATCTCCTAGACTTGAAAAGTAGTGATTTCCCCTACTGACTCCACAGCTTGAACCCCTGTCACCATCACCTCCCTCCAGCACCCATATACCACAGTTCCTGCAGGTATAGGAACTGAGGGCTCGGGGGACGAGAACACAGCTTCTGTCATTTCTTTGCATCAAAGAAAATGAATTTACTCATGACTCAGAACAGAGACCCGTCTCCCCATCCCCAAAGTGTTTCTGGTTATAATGGGACTCTCGACTTTGCATAATGACTTCCGGAGACTCATTTTTCAAACACTGGTCAGCGAGACACCCTGATGACATGCAGCAGAGGAGCCTCTGGGATGTGGGTTGAGGCTGTGGGCTTATGCTGTAACCCTCCTGTGGGCTGTGGGCACCTTGCAGAAATATCTCATGGAGATATCACTCATCTGGGACCCCGAAGATGGAGAAAATGCCTTCGGCTCTCAGATGATAAGATGAGAAGTCAGTGGAGGCAAGTCTAGGGGTTGGGAAGATGCCTGTGAAACTGAAAGCTTTCAGTTTTTTTTACCTCATTCCTACCAAGTTCAATTTGTAGGAAAAACACCAGCCCTGGTCACGTCATTGTCACGAGTAATCGAAGCAATGAACCGAGCACTCTTTTTTCTTTTTCCCCATCCTCCCAAGAAGTGCTGAAGGAGCCTTGGCAGACAATCTGGCGTTTGTTTCTCTTATTTGTAGAGAATCTGAGCTCCAAGCTGGAAGTCGTTCCTTCGTGTAAAGAAGATCTGGGCTCTCATCCTAGCTGAACACCCATGGAAAGACCCTGTCTTTGCTCTGGGACTCAGTTTCCCTGTCTGCCCATAAAGGTTTTTGTCAAGATGCTCTCGGCTTCTATGACCATGTACCTGTTCTCCCAGCGCTCTAGAAGAGTGTTTCTCAACGAGGGCCCAAATAGCCAAGGTCAGCTGGGGTCGGGGTCAGTAGAAGGTGGAAAACACTCGTCTCGAGGGTTCACAGAGGAAGCCAGGGCAGCGGTTGGTGCTAGTCCACTCGTGGAAGGAGAGCTTGAAGGACAGGCTCAGTCCTTACACTGCAGCTGGCTTTTCAGAGACTCAGTGCTTGGACCAGGTGAGAGGTGTTGAGGGCCATCTGGGCCATCTTGCTGGTGCTCAGGATACTGGGAGTGTCTTGGGGGTGTGAAGGCATGTGGCAGCAGGGATGGAACTGAGGTTCTTGTGCAGTGCAAGGTGTGCGCCCCCATGAGCTCTTCCCAGACTGGTCAGAGTACTCTAGTATTCTTAAGGTCCTGATTTTTTGTTTTAGTTTTTTTATCTGGGGCCACACCCAGTGGTGCTTAGGGGTGACTTCTGGCTCTGCACTCAGAATTCAATTCTGGCAGGCTCCAGGGACCATATGGGACACTGGAGGGGTCAAACCTGGGTCAGTCATGTGCAAGATAAGTGCCCTACCTGCTATACTATTTCTGGTTCCTGATTCTGATTTTTTTTTGAGTGAGGGGGAATTAGGGGTGGAATTGGAGACTACTCTGGCTCTGTCCTTGGGGCTCACAACTGGTGGGTTCTGGGGATCATGCTGTGCCAGGAATGGAACTTTGGCTGGTGAATCTCACCTCGCTGCCTCAAGGCTCTGATTCTTTTTTTTTCTTATTTTTATTTTTTTATTAGTGAAACACCATGAGGTACAGTTGTAGATTTACACATTTTTGTGCTTGGGTTTGATTATACAATGATCAGATACCCATCCCTCCACCAGTGCCCATTTTCCACCACCATGGATAATATCCCTCCCACCCCCATCCCCCCATCCCCCCTGTCTCTGTGGCAGGGCAATCCCCTGTGTTCTCTCTCTCCTTTTGGGTGTTGTGGTCTGCAAAAGAGGCTGTGAGTGGCAAACATGTTCACTCCATAGTCTACATGCATCTCCCCTCCTGGGAGGATCCTCCAAACACCCTTTATTTGGTGTTCCCTTCTCTATCTGAGCTGCCCTTTCCTCTAGGATACCCGGCTGGTCTCTAAGTTATGGAGTAATCCTCCTGGTGCTGATCTCAGCTATTCTTGGGTATTAATCTCATATTTTGTTACTTTATATCCCCCAGATGAATGCAATCTTTTTATGTCTATCCCTCTCTTTCTGACTCATTTCGCTTAGCATGATACTTTCCATGTTGTACCACTTGTATGTAAATTTCATGACTTCATCTTTTCCAACAGCTACGTAGTACTCCATTGTGTAGATGTACCAAAGTTTCTTTAACCAGTCATCTGTTCTTGGGCATTCAGGTTTCTTCCAGTTTCTGGCTATTGTAAAGAGTGCTGCAATGAACAAAGAAGTGCAGATGTCACTTTGACTATACATTTTTGCCTCTCTGGGATATATTCCCAGGAGTGGTATTGCTGGGTCAAATGGGAGCTCAATTTCTAATTTTTTGAGGAACGTCCATACTGTTTTCCAAAAGGGCTGAACCAGTCGGCATTCCCACCAACAGTGAAGGAGTGTCCCTTTCTCGCCACATCCGCGCCAGCATTGGTTGCTTTTGTTCTTTTGAATGTGGGCCAGTCTCTGAGGTGTGAGATGGTATCTCATTGTGGTTTTGATCTGCATCTCCCTGATGATTAATGATATAGAAGGGCTCCGATTCTTATTTATTTATCTCATTTGGTTTGGGGGCCACGGCCTGCAAGTACTCGGGGCTTACAATTGGCTTTGCACACAGGGATCTCTCCTAGAGGGGATTGAGGAATCATACACCATATGTGGTGCTGGAGTTTGAACTGAGCCTCATGCAAGACACCGCACCTCATCTGCGTGGACCAGTACTCGCTCTCTGGCCAAAGGTCAAGATGATGTGGCAATAGGCTAAGATTACGGGGCTGCTTCTGCCATTCTCACTTGTCGGGAAAGGAGAGCCAGAGAGGCCAGGAACCCCATCGCCCATTCTGGCCTCCGCATGCCCCCCAGCTTCGGGCTTAGTCATAGACTTGATATTGACCTCCTTGTACCCCTGTTCCAGACAGCTGCAGCCACTGCGCCTCCTCCCCTCACTGCTGACGATCTGCGGCTCCCCAGTGCTCCTGAGATGATTCTGTAGTGACAAATTCCCAGTCACTGAACAACTGGAAGGCCTTGTTGGAACCAAAGGCTGGGCCGTGGCCACTGCTCCCATAAGCACTGCCAGTGGCTAACCACATCCCAGGGCTCCCTGCTTCCATCCTCTGCTACCCATCTGCCCCCTTGTGTGCCTGCTCCAGCATTCTTCATCTCCTCTGGACCAACAGTTTACTGATCCCTCCCTCCCTCCATTTTCCCTCCCTCTCTCCCTTCCTCCCTCCCTCCCTCCCTCCCTCCCTCCCTCCCTCCCTTCCTCCCTTCCTCCCTTCCTCCCTCCCTCCCTCCCCTCCCTCCCTCCCTCCCTCCCTCCCTCCCTCCCTCCCTCCCTCCCTCCCTCCCTCCCTCCCTTCCTTCCTTCCTTCCTTCCTTTGCAGATAGTTTTTATTGAACAAAACTTACTGGAAAGACATGAGAGAAAGAGAGCAAGTACATGTTTAAGAGAGAACGCAGCCTCCAGAGTGGAAAAAAGCAAGCAAAGAGACAAGCAAGCAAGATTAATGTTCAAGAGAGAACCCGAGCTGGAAAAGCAAGCACTGATTTTCCTTTTAACGGAAGCCACGTGCAGTGGTGCTGGAGTTCTAGGGTCACTGACGGTGATGCTCAGTCCTGCTGTGCTCCATCTGATGATGTGGTACTTCGGTACCAACAGGGCCACACCCAGCAGTGCGAAGGACCAAACCCGGGGCCTGGCACTGCTAGGCATGTGCTTCATCTCCCACACTGCTTCTTGGCCACCCCACATTTTCACTGAGTGTATTTGTGCTATGCTGTAGCCAGTGTTTACCAAAATTTTCTGACTGTAGCCCCTTTTGACTTTGTTTTCTTCCTGTGCCCTCCCTCATGTCCTACTATGACTCCCTAGTTTTGTACCAAGCCTCTACTTACGTGATTTTTCACTTCTGACCCCCTCGGTATATCCAGGGGTCAATTGGGGGCCATATGGTCCCCGGCTGAGAAATGCGACTGTAGCCTGTTACTTCCAATGCGACTCTAGTCTATTACATCGTGTCTTAAGACACAATGTGTTTACCTTAATTAGGAACACTTTAGGGGTTGGAGAGATAGGATCAGGGAATCTGGTGCTCAGCTTCAATCCCCAGCACCAAATAAGGCTTTGTCAGGAGCCATCCCCGAGCACTGAGCTACTGAGTACCACTGTGTATACCCTAAGACGTCCACAAAAGAAAATGCCGCAAAGAAATGCTAACCATCACCTGAATCTTCATTGGAGAAATGATGCCATAGATAGGCTGGGTGCAGGGTTGGCAGAACAGTTCAATATATAAAACGTGCAGCATGCATGAAGTGTGCTAAGAGGTGTGCCCGACTCCAAGTGGCCTCTCCACATTTCCATTAAGGCAGCTAACAGGTATTGCTTACAAGGTGTTACGGACTTGAACACATTAGAAGCCAAGCCACCGAGTTCTCTCCCCAAACCCATCCTCCAATACAAAGAACTCTATCTGTCCTTTGGTCTGAGCAAAAACTGTAGGGTCGTGGGGCTTTTTCTTTCACTCTTTATACTCTACATCAAGGCCTGCTGGTCTTGTTCGCTCACCAAGTCTGTCTAGCATCGAACAGACTTATCCCTGTTCTGAGGCATCCTCCCAACTTGCCTGAACTAGTGCAGTCACCTAGCCGGGCTCCCTGTCCCGTTCCTGCCCAAGACAAATCTCCACCCGGCTGTCAGAGTGATTCTTCTAGAACACAAGTCTGGTCCTGCCATGCTCCTACTGAATGTACCACTTTGAGAAAAGCCACTTTCCCTCTGAGCCTCACAAGGTCCCAAGTGGCCCTCCCCTCCCCCTACCTCTGTGGGGTCACCTTGGCCCTGCCTGGGCAGTGTCCTCTCCTGGCATGTGCTATCCCTGCCAAAAGGCTTTCATCTTGCTCTTCCCTCTTCTTGCAACACCTTTTCTCTCAGATATTTCTTGTTTTTTGTATTTTTTGGTTTTTGGGTCACACCTGGTGATGCACAGGGGCTACTCCTGGCTCATTCACTCAGGAATTACTCCTGGCGGTGCTCAGGGGACCATATGGGATGCTGGGAATAGAACCCGGGTCAGCCACGTGCAAGGCAAACGCCCTCCCCGCTGTGCTATTGCTCCAGCCCCTCTCTCAGATATTTCATGTGTGTTGTCACCTCATTTCTGTTGGCAAAAAAGCCACCCTCTGTAAAAAAAAAAGTCTGCATTTCTCATTCGTCTATTTGGGGTTTTGTGGGGCCTTATGCAAGTAAAACATGTACTGAGCTACACCAGGCTCTACTGGATTTAATGGGTTTTTTTGTTTGTTGTTTTGGTTTAGTTTGGGGTCCCTGGTGGTGCTCAGGGCCGATTCTTGTTCGGGTGATCAGAGATCAGTCCTGGCAGTACTCAGAGGACCAGACACACTGCCAGGGATTATTAAACCAGGGTTGGCTGTGTACAAGGCAGGCACCTAGACCCTTGTGCTATCTCTCCAGCCTGTGAACTTCAATCTTCTCTCTGTCTTCTACTTTTAATAAGTCCTCAGTATATACAGTGGCTCCTGGTCCTTAGTAGGCTGGTCTAATTTTTTTTTTTAGAGCAAATGCATGTTTTGTAACTTCTATTTGAAAATTTGGGGTTCTTTTTAAAATTGTTTTTTGGGTGGGAAGGGCACTCATGACAGTGCTCAAGGATTACTTTTTACTCTGCACTCAGGAATCATTCCTTGTTTTTGAGGTCTCAAAGGACTATACAAAGTGCCAGGGAACGGACACTGGTCAGCCACATGCAAGGCAAATGCCCTACCCACTGTGCTATCTCTCTGTTCCCTGAATTTTGAAAGCAAAACCTTACCATTCCTTGAAGCTTATCAATCCTATTGATGGGTTCAGTGCTAGAAGCTTTTTAACTTAGCGAATAGTTATTCAGATAAATGCACTGATGACCACTGGACCGGGCACTTGTTCTATGGCCTGGCAGCCCAGGAGTTGAGAAGGTAACGAAGGAATTGGCGCTGAACACAGAGCCAGGAGTCAGCCCTGAGCACTGCCGGGTGTAGCCCTTAAACAAAACAAAAAACTGAAAAACCAAAAAACAACCAAAACCCCAAAAGAAGTCTTGGTAATAGTCTGCGGCTGCGGGTGAGCACCTGGGAGTTTGTGCACCTGCATATTCATGCAGCGGACGCTCTGTGCAGCTGCCGTGCATGCCCGGAGGCTAGTTGGTACCTCTAGGAGGGCTTTTTACCAGCTGGGATAAAAGGCGGCGGTGATTCTTCACTATAGGCAAGGTAAGTGCCCTAGATTATCGTCTGTTTCTGTCTGAACTGTCCCTCCTGAGTAGAAAACTGAACCGGGGGCATCTACCCCTGTACAGATTGCTGCAGGATTCCCACCCTCACCCACCCCCCCTCCCTCGTTGCCTTAAAGCAAAGTTGCTTGTTTTAAAAGTGACCTAGAAGCGAACTTGTGGTGACATTTAAATTATACAAACCGAAAAAGGCAAATGGTGCACTTTTGCATGTATTGGAATTATTTATCTTTCTGTGTTTGCTTTCGGCAAGCGTGACGCGGAGGAGAGAGCCGGCTTGGAATCCGACAGCAGCGCTGGGTGGGGGGACACGCAGGCCCTGATGCTCGCAGGCGCTGTGACCTTGGGCCCGCGCAGCCTCTCGGAGGCTCGTTTCTCCCACAGTTGGTGGGGGTAAGAACACGGACTTCCAGATGGCGCCTGGACGTCAACAGGAAGACCGGGCTCTGGGTCTTCCCACACTGGGCACCCACACATCCTCCGCTGGAGGAGAACTGTCACACAGCTATTTGATGGAGAAAGACTCTTTGTCCTCTTGGAGGTTGTCCTCCCTCCTCCATGTGAGCCCTTGGGCCTTGCCTCTCTTACCCCTTTGCCAGTTCTCTCTCCTTCACCTGCCAGTTCCAGCAGCACAGCCTGGTCATATTCTGGGGACCCCAGGAAGGACTCCTATTTTATTCTCAAGCATCCTTCCCTTCGCATTCCCTTGGGTGCTGCTAACCCTCACTCAGCCTCATTGCTCATCTGATATTTCCTATGTGTGTCCCTTTTCCCCATCTGGAAGTCAACTAGCAACGCCCAACAGCAGAACAATGTGTTTCCTTTTTGAAAGACAGGGCATAGCCCTTTGTCTACTCTCCAGACATAACTTGGTAGAAGTGGGGAGCAGAGAGGTAGAACAGTGGGTAGGACACTTGCCTTGCCTGCAGCCAATCTGGGTTTGATCCCCACTGGCACTGCATATGGCCCCCTGAACCTTTCCAGGAATACAGAGCACAGAGCCAGGAGTAAGCCTTATGAGTGTGGCCCCCAAGCCCAAACCCTTCTAGTTCCCTTCCCCCAAAAAAGTTAAAGGGGAAGGCTTGATATAATAAATGGATCCAGAGGTTATTTTAAAAAATAGAATCTCGGGGGCTGGAGTGATAGCACAGTTGGTAGGGTGTTTGCCTTGCACGCAGCCAACCTGAGTTCGATTCCCAGCATCCCATATGGTCCCCGAGCACTGCCAGGAGTAATTTCTGAATGCATGACATGAACCAGGAGTAGCCCCTGTGCATCGCCAGGTGTAACCCCAAAAAGAGAAAAAAAAATAGAATCTCTGGAAAGAAAAATCTTCTAAAGGCAGGTTTTATTTTTTGTTGGAAGTTCTAGCCTAAGGAGTCTATGGGGTGCTGACGGGCGCCAGACTGTTCACCGTGCATCTCCGACAGCAGCTGTTCCCCCAACACAAGGGCAATGCAACACCTCTGCCAAGATGGCTTCAGCTGATTCTCTTCCAGGCACTGGCCCGTGCGGTACAGGGAGAAAGCTGCTCTCAGCCTGGCCACCAGCAGGTGTCAGCAGAGTCTGCCTGACCCTCCAGGACTCCTGGTGCCAAGGGCTCAGCTGTAGTCTGGTGCCGGGGTAGGTTGGTTGTCCTGTCAGACCAGCCTTGGGGTCCTTCAACGGAGGGTCCAGTCCTCCATGTGCTGGATGGATTGAGACGATGTGCTGCTGCTCAAAAGTGATCGTGTGACTGCAGTGCCTACCTTGTGGACTGATTTCTAAAGTCAATGCACAATTGCATCATTGGCGAACTTTAGTCAGTGAGACTGGCACCATCTTACTTGTTTCTAAAACAAAGGCAAAGTGAAATGAGTTAGAAAGAGAGAGATAGACATAGAAAGATTGCATTCATCTGGGGAACATAAAGTAACAAAATAGGAGACTAACACCCAAGAGTGGCCGAGACTAGTACCAGGAGGTTTGCTTCATGGCTTGGAGGCCAGCCGCACATGCTAGGGGAAAAGGCAGCTCAGATAGAGAAGGCAGCACCAAATAAAGGGTGTTGGGAGGATCCTCCCAGGGTGGGAGAAGCATGCTGAAAGTAGACTATAGACAGAACATGATTGCCACTCGATGCCTCTCTTGCAAACCACAACACCCAAAAGGAGAGAGAGAACAAAAGGGAACGCCCTGCCACAGAGGTAGGGTGGGATGGGGGATGGGGGGGTGGGAGGGATACTGGGACCCGTGGTGGTTGAAAATGGGCACTGGTGGAGGGATGGGTACTTGATCATTGTATAATTGAAACCCAAGCACAAAAATTTGTAAATCTACAGCTGTACCTCATGGTGTTTCACTAATAAAAATTAAAAAAAAAGAAAGTAAAAAAAACTAATTAAAAAATAAAACAAATGCAAAAAATTCCCCTGCTTATTTGCAAAGGGTGTGTGTGTGTGTGTGTGTGTGTGTGTGTGTGTGTGTGTGTGTGTGTGTAACTGTGTGCACAGTGGTGGGGGGAGGGTGTTTTGGGTCACACCTGGTGGTGCTCAGGGTTTTACTCCTAGTTCAATTCTCAGAGATCACTCCTGGCAGTGCTCAGGGGGTCCTGTGCAGTGTTGGGGATTGAATTGGGGTTGGCTGTGTGCAAGGAAAGTTGTATCTCTCCAACCTAGATTATTATTATTATTTTTAATTGAAATGGAAAGGTGGCAGTGAGTTTGAATCGCTTCTATGTTTAAAGCTTCCAGGCCCATGTAGGGCATGCCTCTTCCTTTGTTCCACTGAAGGGATTGTCCCTTCCCAGTCTACTGGCGTAAGAAAATTTTCTGTTCCATGGAAGGAAGGCCTTGGAGCTGTCCTTTCACTGGTGAAAAGGCAATTCTGGAAACGGTGTCCTGAGCTTTGGAAGTAAAGCTTAGCTCAGTCAAGAGCTAAGTAATGACTTAATAATGACTGAGTGATGACTTCATAGAGCTTAGTAATGACTTAGTAAAAACTCCAAGCCTGAGGCCTGGGAGCTGGTTTCCATTGTAGAGCACTTGCCTGGCAATTGCGAGCCCCTGGGTTCTTTTCCAGTCCACATGGTTTCCTGAGCAGCCGAGTCAGGAGTAGCCCGTGAGCACGAAGTAGCCTTCTGAGCATGAAGCGAGGCGTAGCACCTGAGTATCCCTGGGCGTGGCACCCCCCTCCAATCCGACCATCAATAATAAGGTAAAGGCCCTCCCGTTGATCATCGGTTTGCTCGAGCGGGCCCAGTAACGTCTCCATTGGAGACTTTGTTGTTACTGTGTCTGGCATATCGAATACTCTTGGTAGCTTGCCGGGCTCTCCGAGAGGGGCGGAGGAATCGAACTCGGGTCGGCCATGTTGGCTGCGTGCAAGGCAGACGCCCTCCCGCTGTGCTATCGCTCCACACCCAATCAATAATTCAATACATAAATTTTAGTCAGAATGGGACTTGGAATTCAACTTCAGAAATGGAAGAATCATGCCATTTCTCTCATCTCTGTAACTGCAAGTTTGTGCACATGATACCGATTTGCCTAAACAAATCACCAAGGCAGGACACCAGAGCCTCACAGCTTGAGTCTAAAAGGATCATTTCACGGAAGTGGAGAGTTGAGTGAGAGCCAACCCCCAGAATTAAAATATCTTTACTTTGGACCAAATTTTTAAAAATTACGAGTAGTAATAACTGGCCCCACTGCAACTGCTTTAACCGTCTTTTGGCCTGACCTTTCTGGTGCCACGGAGTTGCGGGGGCAGCACCTGATCGGAACTCATGTTCACACTGGCTTTCCCCACACTTGTGCTCATTTCACTCATGCTCACACTCCCTCCCCACACACTCACACTCACTGCATTCGTGCCTGCACTCGCTTTACCCATGCTCACGCTCACTTTGTGAGGAATGCGCGAAAAGAAATCTTCCTGACCCTGGTCACATAGAGCTCCTTCTCCTCTCACTGCTCCTCACAGAGACAACTCATTTCTGGAATCCTAATGTCAAGAATGCCTTCCCTTCTCCTGGCAAAGCTCCTGCCCCCCTTTGGGCCCTGTCTCTTCTCCTGTTGACCACCGAGTCTCCCTCCCATTCGCTATCCTGACCTGCAGGCTTCGGTCCTCCAAGTGCAGTCGTCATGTTTGTTGAGAGACTGAGCTTTCAAAAATTCACATCTGGGACTGGGGCGGAGCATAGGGCAGTTGCCTCGCACGCGGCCGACCCAGGTTCAATCCCCAGCATCCCATATGGTCCCCCAAGCACCACCAGGAGTGATTCCTGAGCACAGAGCCAGGAGTAACCCCTGAGCATCGCTGGGTATGAGACCCTAAAAGCAAAAAAAAAAGCACATCTTGAGGCTGGAGAGAGTGCAAGGGGTAAGATACCTGCTTGCAGGTAGCTGAACAGGATTTAGTCCCAAATACTGCATATGATCCCCCTGAGCACTAGGAATGAGCCCTGAGCACCACCAGGCATGGCTCCCAAACAACAAATCTGTATCACTGTATCACTGTCCTCCCGTTATTCATCGATTTGCTTGAGCGGGCCCAGTAACATTGTGAGACTTGTTACTGTGTTTGGCACATTTAATACATCATGGGTAGCTTGCCAGGCTTTGCCATGCGGGCAACAAAACAAAACAAAAATAAGTAAAAATTTGCAAACCCAGGGCCAGAGAGATACTGCAATGGGTATGGTCCTTGTCTTGTATGCTGTTGACCCTGTTTTGATCATTGGCACTGCATATGGTCCCCCGAGCATCAACAGGAATGATCCTTGAACCTAGAGTCAGGAGTAGCCCCTGAGTACTGTCAGGTATGACCCCAAACCCCCTCCCCCAAGCTCCCTGAGAAAAGGAAGATGAATGAAAATATGAATATGTCCTTCTTCATTTAAAACCATGGAAAGGCCCTTATTTCCTGTGGGATGCAGTGCACCCTTTGCCAGGCCTTGGGAACTCTGGCCACACGACCAATCTTTCTTTTGCACTTCCTCCCAGCCCTTACCTCACTTTTTCTCTCTGTACACATACCTCAGGTTTCTTGCTCTGTTCTGGAATGTTCCATTCCCTCTCCTCCAGACCGGCATTCACCTCGGGAGATCCAGTCAGGATCAGCACTCTGAGATCCTTCTGACCTTCTTCCAACCACCTCATGGTTGGGACACTCAATTCTGTCTCCTGGGGTCCTCACTAGGCCCTGGAAAGTCTCTTAGAGCAGTTAGAGTATGCTAAGCTACAACATAACAGGCATCACTTTTGTTGTTTTGGGGCCACATCTATTACTCCTGGCCCTGCTCTCAATGTTACTCTGTGCTCAGGGACCACTCCTAGGAGTATTTGGGGAACCATATGTGGTGCTGGGGTTAGCTGCATGCAAGGCAAGTGCCCATTTCTCCAGTCTCTGGCTTTTTTTGTTGTTTGTTTTTTAACTTTTTCACCCCCCTTACCTCCTTTTCTTTTTTCTTTTTTTTTTTTTAAAGTTCTCTTTATGGTATCTGCAGGATGACACTCAGCAATGTGGGGTGGTGATGGGTTTCAGACTCTCAGCATCATGCATGCAAGGCAGGTGCTCTACTACTGAGGTTCATGCCTGCCTGCACCCCAGCTTTTTCAGAGGTAGATTTCCCCCAACCAGACAGGGCTCTCCCTGAGCTTGGGGTCTTATTCATAGCCGCAGCCCAACCTTCTCAGGACCTGATCAATGCACAGGCCTCTTTATTTATGTATGAGTGGATAGATTTGCTTTTCCTATTTGCTTTTACATCATCTGCTCCTCTGAAAGTTCCTGGGCTTTCTGGAACTTACATTAAGAAATTCAGATACCAGCAGTAATATCCAGATAACTCAGTCTGGGCCCAAATCGCCTAATGAGATTATCTGTGTCTCTAGCAGGAAGTTTACAATTTCTCCTGCTCTTCTATTCTGTCTATGCCCTGACTTGGTATTGACTAGGCAGCCCCTGTTTAAAATGGATTTGCTGATTTGAGTTGGCTAGGTACGGAGGTGCGATGCAAAAGACAGGGAAAACGTGGTTCCTGCTATGAGGAGTTGGTACAGGAAGAGGAAATGGCAGATCCTAGGAGGAGGCATCCCCATAAAGCAGTTACTGAGACATTTTCCAAAGCCCCCAGAAGCTGTGCATGTCCCCAAAGCAATCCCTCTGAGGCGTGTGACCCTAGAAAATTCTCCTTTCTGTGTGGGATTTTGGCAGTAAAACTAAGGAAGGCATTTGGAAACAGTTAAGGTCACTTTGCACTGAGATGAAGGCTGTCACATTAAATAAAATGTCAGCTGATAGTTATTATGTCGTTCTTTTCTAATGATTTTATGCACGGTAGATAATTTATATTATGTATGTATGCATGTATCTGAAGAGGTTTTAGACTTGGCCATATTACTGATCTTTAAGCATTTAGGAAGAAGAGGCAAACAAGTGCATCTGCCTTGTTGAAGGCAGCCTGAGGAGGAATCCGCAAGAGTTCTCAGGCTTAATGAGGATGCACTGGGCTTTTGGTACAGAAGGAGACATTTACCTGACCTTCTGTACATCCTAGACCAGAGATACTCAGTCTCTTCCTTACAGCTCAGAAACACCAATCTGTCTTAGGTCTCTGGCCACTGTTCTGAGTAGAAGCTCAAAATTTTAGAGGGTTTTTACATCATGCTACTAAGCAATATTTATTTATTTTTGGTGACTGGGACACATACCCAGTGATGCTCAGGGGTTACTCCTGAATCTGCACCAAGGAATTACTTCTGGTTGTGCTTGCAGGACCATATGGGGTACTGGGGATCGAACTCGGGTTGACTATATGTAAGGTACTACCACTCTGGCCCTAAGCAATATTTAAATTTAAATTAATTTGAGAAATTATAGGTTAAATCCTTTAGAAAATTATCAATGATAAGATTCTGTAGCCAAATACCTTTGTGTATTTCTTTCTATCTACTCTGTTGTATTTATTTCAAACATACAAATATTTTAGCTGTAATGATTGGAAACAGCTATCTGGTGTACAAAATGAACACAATCTAATGTATATAGATTTTCCCTTGTAATAACAACCGGAAAAAAACATGGGACGGTATGTTCAGGGCAGAAGTAAGGTAAAGGTAAAGGCCCTCCCGTAGATCGTCGATTTGCTCGAGCGGGCCCAGTAACGTCTCCATTGGAGACTTTGTTGTTACTGTGTCTGGCATATCGAATACTCCCGGTAGCTTGCCGGGCTCTCCGAGAGGGGCGGAGGAATCGAACTCGGGTCGGCCATGTTGGCCGCTTGTAAGGCGAATGCCCTACCGCTGTGCTATCGCTCCAGGGCAGAAGTAATTTGACAATATTTGCCTAAATCAATTATTAGACTAACCGTGAGGCTGGAGTGCTAAGTAAGAGCTAATGGTAAGTCGGGCACTGGGTTTGCCTGCACCAGACCCAAGTTCTACTCCCAGCACCACATATGGTCTCCTGAGCACGAGTAGGAATGATCCCTGAGCACAGAGCCAGGAGTAATCCCTGCGTACTTCCAGGAGTGGCCCCCAAACAGACATATGAACATATATTATTATTATTATTACACCTATCAAGTGACTCGTTGAGGTCTTTGGGGCGAAGGACATCCTTGGGCCTGGTGATACAGTTCTAAGGGCAGAGGCTCATGTTTATAGGACTCTCAGATTTACTTGGCTTCTGTTTTCCTTATCAATAACGTTAGGCTCAGGGTGACTATGTCACATTGCTGCTGCTGCTGCTGAGGGTATGGTGTTACCAGATTAAATATTCTCCTGTCTAGGTCAGAAATCTAGCTCAGTGATAGAGCACCGGCCTTGCCTATGTGAAGCCCTGGGTTCAATACCTGGCATTGCAAAAATGACATTTAAATTTATTTAAAAATAGATATTCAGGATTTTAATATATTTAATAATTTAAATAATTTATTAAATTTAATAAATTATTTAAATAAAATAATTTAATAATTTAAAAATAGATATTCAGAGACTATAAAATCCAGATTCCGGACGAGAATAGTGCAGTCTTCTGCCCCCGAGTTGGGTGTTCCTCCCCGGAGCCTTGGAGGGGAGCGGGTTGAGCTTTCCTCCCCGCCCCGACCAGGGCTCCGGCAGCCGAAGACCTCCAGGACCAGCCACCACCATGCTGAGACCACTCTCCGCACACATGAAGGTACTGGCAGAGGGACAAAGCCACGCGGGTTCCGGGGCCGAGACCTCCAAGCCTACTCGAATTGGAGTCGAGCATCTTCCACCCAGATCCTCCAAATTCCAGTAGGCGGGAGTCACACCCACCACCTGGCCCCCTGGCGCCGTGTAATCCCATCAGCGGCCAAGACTCAGAGACTATAAAATCCAGATTCCGGAACCGCGCGGCCGCATTTGCGGCCGCGCGACATCTTATCAGAACTTTTTTTTTTATGACATCTTATTGTCTCATTACTACTTTGGAAAAACTTGCAGGCTATCGAATATAGCCTGCCCACAGGGCAGAGTCTGGCAAACTCCCCGTGGCGTACCAAATATGCCAGATACCAGTAACAATGAAGGGTCTCATTCTCCTAAATAGCCTTGAATATAATCTCAGGGCCAGGATGAAAGAGACGTTACTGGGGCCTGCTCGAGGCAATCGACGAATAACAGGATGATGAAATGAAAAAAAAAATGAAAATAGATATTCAGGTGTCTAGTCAATGCACGGGGCAACGAGGGCTGGCTTCTGTCACCAGGTGGATGTGCACGTGCTCTGCTGGAGACCTAGCTGCCCAGGAATGAAGCCTGACAGTCCCAGAGAAGCTCAAGCTGCAATTCTTGAATCATGGCAGACTCCTGGGAATCCCACCCCCCTACACACACACACCCCAAACCCCTGTTCAGAGGGAGAAAAATCCTTATTCTGTGCAATCCCCATCACGGGAAAGCGAGATGCAAGTCAGCTCTGAAGGTCTTAGTTGCACCCTGAGAGTCTGGTAATTTCACCACACAGCCAAGTGGGTCTCCATGCCCGAGATTCAGTCCTTGTTTGTCAAAGCCCAGATGCTGGTTTTTGTGTTTGGCAATCTGGCATTTAGCAGTGGAAAAATCCTCCACATTCTGTAAACTCTGCTAACGCCAGAGCGGGGCACCGAGAGGAGAGCGGGGCGAGGTAGGAGCAGGAGGGAGGCGTGACAGAAGGACAGAGGGAGGAAGGAGAGAGTAGAATCGCTGCCACCGCCTGGGCCGCTCGCCCGGGATCGCAGGGAGAAGGGATGGGAGGCAGCTCTGGGCGAGCTTGCAGCGGCACCCCTGCTAGCCACATTACATAAACAAAAGTGATTGTCGGGGACAGGTGAAGGCCCACAGCCTGCAGCCCCAAAGACCCATGCTGCCCCCTGGAACCACCTCTGACATTTAGCCTGAAGCATCGAGGGTGGGAGCTGACCTCCAGTATCTCCCAGGAGCCCAAACCTCCTTCCAGGAGGCCCTTGGACACACTTGCATTTGGGAGGGGCATCCTCAGTACTACTGGGGTGGAGAAGGACCCCTTCAGGTGTCTGGGCTCGCAGCTCCCCTGAGCCTCACCCACACAGAGAGACTCGGAAGCAGACTGTCTGCAGGGAGAACTACCGAGGTGCACCTTCCTTCCTCAGCCTTGAGGTTCCAGAGGTGGGAAATGGTGTTTCCTCTGTCTGGGCCGATGGCTCTCGGCTCTCACCATGCTCTGTGCTATGAAATTCCAATGGTTTCTTTCATCTTTCCTTCCTGTGTGTGTTGGTCGGCTGGTGATCCGATTATGCAGGGCTGTATTGGCATTTTGGTGCCATCAGTCCTCCCAGGAGGGAGCCCTGCCGTCCGTACGTTGCTCTTAATCCTCTCAGGCAGGGAGGTAGCCCAGGGGCCTTACCCTGTCCATCAAGGCACCCCCTCCCTGAGACCAACACTTTGTAGGGCTAGTTTGCGAAGGCCACATGGAGGAGGAGGAGAAGGAGGAGGAGGAGGAGGAGGAGGAGGAGCAGGAGGAGGAGCAGGAGTAGGAGGAGCAGGAGGAAGAGGAGGAGGAAGAGGAGGAGGAGCAGGAGGAGGAGGAGGAGGAGGAGGAGGAGGAGGAGGAGGAAGAGCAGGAAGCGTGGAGGTGCCCGCACCCCCAGTCTGTTGCCCACCCTTGCAGTCAGCCCCCTCTGTGGATGTTGGTGGCTCAAGGAATAAATGCATGAAAATGAAGCACGCTCTGCCCACCGGACTGTGAGGCAAGGTGGCGGCCAGTCATCTGTCGCCTGCAATCACCTTCTGGGGAGTACAGAGAGGAGTCTTGTGAGTGACAATGCCATGGCCTGGGCTTTGGACAAGGAGGCAGGGCTCTGCCTGGTGGTGCTGGGAGGCCAGCAGGGCTATCCCTGCTGATGCTGGCAGTGGGAGTGTGGATTGGGGCCCCCACCTTGGTGGGAGCATGCAATACACATACCTTAGTAACCCTGTACTCTCTCCCTAGCCCTGATACATACTTTTAATTACTTTTTATTTGGCCAGGAGGGCTTAGGACACATCTAATGGGGCTCAAGGCTTACTCCTAGCTCTGAGCTCAGGTATCAATACTTCTGGAAATGCTTGGGAGACTTTATGAGGGCCAGAGATTTAACCAGGGTTGGCCACATGAACAGCAAGCATCTTGATTCTGGTTCTCTCTCTCTCTCTCTCTCTCTCTCTCTCTCTCTCTCTCTCTCTCTCTTTCTCTGAGGCTCCTCTTATCATCTTATCTCTTGATATCTTCTTATCTCTTCTTATCTATTTATCCTTTGATTGGCATAATGTTGGATTTTTTTTCAATATAGGAGTACTGCTATTTATTCAGCCACTGATTAGCTGATTGAATTGTGCATGAACTCCACCTTATTTTATTTTTCATTTTTTAAAGTTGTATTTATTGAATCACCGTGAGATCAGTTACAAAGCTTTCAGTTTAAGTCTCGGTCATACAATGAAACACTCATACCTTCACCAGTGCCCATTCTCCACCCCAAAAAAAACCTAGTATATTCCCATCCCAAACCCTCCCCCTACCTGTGGGGCAGATGATTTCCACATTACTCTCTCTCTACTTTGATCACATTCAATATTTTGACACCAGATCCACCATTATTATTTGGGATTTTACCCCAACACTCAGATCTGCTGAAAAGGCAACAGTAGACAATCTGTTTTCTAATGCTGGTTATGAATAACATATGATGTCACGCGGCTGCAGTAGTGGCCACGTGATTTTGAAATTCTGACATTTTAACAATTAAATCTGGAGGGATTTCTACCCAAACCTGCTGGGTTCCGAATTTTGTTCCTGAGTCTCTTGGATCATAGCCATTAAGCAGCTTGATCAGGAGCCAGAAAGGCCGTTTGTAGGTGGCGACTCGGGGTCTCATTGGAACGGGGAGGAAAGGGCCAGCTCTACCCCCATCCCGTGAGGCCCCGTGTGTCTCATCACTGCAGGCCCAAACCTGACTGTCCAGTGGTCTCCAGAGGATGGCGGCCACTGGGTCGCCAGGGGGAACAGGCCAGGGCACAAAACCTATTTCCACCTGTGGTGGCCCAGCACCAGTAACCTATTGCAGGGACTGGACGCATTTCTGCCAAAAGCCACTGGGTTCCGTGATTTGTTCCTGAGTCTCTGGGATCATGGCCATTAAATGGCTTGATCAGGAGCCAGAGAGACCGTTCGTTGGTGGCGACTTGGGGTCTCGTTGGGGTGGGAGGAAAAGGTCTGGCTCCATACCCATCCCATGAGGCCCATGCCTCCAAGGGGGAGCAGGTGGAGGGACAGCACCCTTTCCCCCCTGGGGTGGCCCGGCAACAGTAACCTACTGTGGGGCCCAGACGCATTTTGATCAGGAACCAGAGGGGCCATGCCTCCAATTATATAGCTGAGCCGGAGGTGGTTTGTGGGTGTGTCTCCCACATACCTAACTTTTGGCCGTTTACTTTCTTGATAAACTTTGTCCCAAGTTTTTGGAGTCTGGCCAAAGGCACAGCAGCAATTTTGGGGTATCTGAAAGTCTGACGGTGCCATCAGGCTGCTGATGCACTCAACTCACAGGTACAGATTGACCTGCTGGCAGCACCATACCCCCAATGTTGGACTTCTTGAACCTCTGAGAGAAGTTGTGATTTGTTCTGGTCTCCCCTTGCTAGCACTCCTTTCTGATCTTTGTTGAGTGTTAGGGAATGATCGCTTCTCACGGGGGACATCTGCCTCTGCTCTGCACCCCACCTTTATCTGGGTTCTCTTGGTTTCTTTTCTGTTTTCCACGTGCATGAATGGTCTTTCCTCAGGTGGGAGTTTGTCCTGATGAGAGTCAGGGCTGCTCCGTTCTAAGGGTTTAGGGGCACAGTCTTTGCAGAACCTGTTAGACTCACTTTGGTATTTCCCTGTGAGGGGTTCAGACTGACCCCTACGCTCAATGTGCACCCTCCTTGCTGCACTCTGGTGATATCTCCGTGCAGTGCCTTTTGGTTCTTCAGATGTTCGTTCTTCAGAAGGTCTGCATGGCGGTTGCCTCTTCCTGTGGCTGCAGGGTTTTGGGGATGGCAGGTGCGTGCGCCCACTTGGGTTTCAGCATCACCTCCTCTGTCCTCATCATTGCACGTGGGCACTTGTTTCGCAATCCTGGCTGCTCCGTATGTTGATCTTTCAGGGGGATTTGGAAAGATAAAGGTAGTTGCACCATCAAGCTTGCTGCCTTCCCAGCATCTGTATGACGACTTCTCCCTTCTCTCTGTTGTTGCTCTCACTGCCGTCATCACACTTGTGATTCTGGGGATCCCAGTTTGCATTACTGAGACAGCACTCAGCAAGGCAGGGCAATGCCAGAAATGGAACTTGAGGCCTCATACATGCAAGGCGGGAGCTCTACCACTGAGCTGCCCGTCTACCCCACTGCTTCCCCACCCCCAGAATATCTTTATAGATGTTGAATGTGGAACATATTAGAGACTCAGTAAAAAATTTGTTTGCAGCTTGGGTCCTCCCAGATTTAATTGCAGTCTGGAGGACTGGTTTTGGGACACTACCCCTGCCTCCCACCAGCCTTACTACTGCAGACACCTAAGCAGTCTGTGTTCCTCAGAGCGGCCTTTGATCTCCTTGAGTTGTATAACTGAGGAGTTAACCAGCGACAGGGGTTTTGGGTGCTCCATAATCGGCTTATCAGTGGACCTGAGCTGCTCACCTGTGTGGTTCAAGGGTCAGTCTACAGTGTGGGGAAGTCCCTGGCTCCTTAGGCTCACACATGCTTGCTATTAGAAGACAGAGCTAAATTGCCTTAGGAAGTTGCAGCAGTTGTTGCTAGATTCAGCAGTCCAAGTTGCAGCTGAACTAACAGCCTTGCTTGAATTTGGTATTGTCAGACTTCTGAAGTCTCTGTGCCTGCCAGGTGGGAAGTTTTGATCTCCTTTTTGTTTGTTTGCATTTTCTCTAGTAGTAATGAAGCCAACTGTTTTTGTATATGTTTATCTTTTACACTTTTTCCTCTTTTTATGAGTTTCCCCTTTCCTCTCCTTCCCCCTCCTCTCCTCTCCTCTTCCCTCTTCTCCTTTCTCCTCCACGCCCCTCCACTCCCCTTCCCTCTTCACCTCTCCTCTCCACAACTCTCCACTCCTCTTTCCAGAACAAGAACCCAGATCTTATGCATGCAAAGCATGTACTTTTTTTAAAATTTTACCAAATCACTGTGAGATAGTTACAAGCTTTCACGTTTGGGTTGCAATCACACAATGATCAAAACCCATCCCTCCACCAGTGCACATTCCCCACCACCAATATCCCCGGTATACCCGTCCCCCCCTTTCCCACCCTCCCCCTGCCTCCATGGCAGACATGATTCGCCATAATCTCTCTCTACTTTCGGGCATTATGGTTTCAATGCAGACCCTGAGAGGTTATCATGTTTGGTCCATTATCTACTTTCAGCATACATCTCCCATCTCGACTGGTTCCTCAAGCCATCATTTCCTTAGTGATCCCTTCTCTATTCCAGCTGCCTTCTCCCCCTTGCTCATGAGGCAGGCGTCCAGCTATGGAGCAATATTCCTGTCCCGTGTATCTGCTATCCTTAGGTGTCAGCCTCATGTTGTTGTTTTATACTCCACAAATGAATGTAGTCCTTCTGTGTCCCTCTCTTTCTGACTCATTTCACTTAGCATGATACTCTCCATGTCTATCCATTTATAAGCAAATTTCACGACTTCATCTCAATTAACAGCTGCATAGTATTCCATTGTGTAGTTGTACCAAAGTTTCTTTAACCAGTCATCTATTCTAGGGCACTTGGGTTGTTTTCAGATTTTAGCTATTGTGAACAGTGCTGCAATGAACATATAGGTACAGATGTCATTTCTACAGTGCTTTTTTTGCATCCTTGGGATATTTCCCAGAAGTGGTATTGTGGGGTCATATGGAAGCTCAATTTCTAGTTTTTGAAGGACTGTCCATAGTGTTTTCCAGAAAGGCTGGACTAGTGGGAATTCCCACCAACATTTAAAGATCATTCCTTTTCCCCACATCCATGCCAGCACTGGTTGCTTTTGTTCTTTTGAATGTGTGCCAATCTCTGTGGTGTGAGATGATATCTCATTGTTGTTTTGATTTGCATCTCCCTGATGACTAGCGATGGAGCATTTTTCATGTGCCTTTTGGCTTTCTTCTCCCCATTTTTTGATAGGGTTGGAGGGTTTTTTTTTTTTGGTACAATTCTACTAGTGTCTTGTATATCCTGGATATTAATCCCTTATTAGATGGGTATTGGGTAAATATTCTTTACCATTCAGTGGGCTCTTTCTGTAATTTGGTCACTTTTTTTGAAGTGCAGAAGCTTCTTAGTTTGATGTAGTCCCATTTGTTTATGTTTGCTTCCACTTGCATGGTCAGTGCTGTATCATCCTTAAAGACAAAGCATGTACTTTTTAACAAGTCACATCCTGAGTCCTTTGTCATATATATATATATAATTGTAGGATTATAGGATCTATATCATATAGCCACATTGCACGACTATCAATACATACCCAGAACATTTTCATCACCTAGAAAATGAAACTCATACCTTATTGCTGGCCAGTCATTCCCTTGCCTTTAATAACCATGAAAAGCCCCAGTCTGTTTTCTGTCTGTGCATTTGCCCATTACAGAATATGGACTTTGGTTTCTTTCACTTGGCATGATCATGGTTTTTGTTTTGTTTTGTTTTGTTTTGTTTTGGAGTCCCACCTAGCAGTGTTCAGCTTGCCCCAAGCTCGATGCTTAGGGACTACTCCTAGTAGTGCTTAGGGGACTGTATGGAGTGCTGGGGGCTGAACCTGGGTCAGCTATGTGCAAGGCCAGCACCTTCCCCACTGTATTATTTCTCTGGCCCCTTGCTTGGCATGTTGTAAGGGTTTATCTCTGTTGCAGCACATGTTAGGACTTCACTCTTTTCCATTGTTAAGTAATAGCCCATTGTATGATCAGGCCAAGTTTTATTCATTTTTCAGTTGATGGGCATTTTTGGTGGTTTCCACTTTTTTGGTATTGAGAATAATGCTGCAGTAAATATTGGTGCATCTGTTTCATATACACGTGCTAAATTCTGTTGAGAATATGCAGTCATGTGTTGCTTAATGATAGGCTGTGTTCCGAGAAACAAATGGTTAGGAAATTTTGTAATTGCGCAATGTCAGTGAGTAATGACAGACCTGGAGAGTAAGCCTATTCACTTAGTCCGAAGTCTGCACCAGTGTTTCAACCTCTTTCCCCTGTGGCCTCCTTATTTTTTCTCCTTCCTTTTGACCAGTGGCTCCCATGTCCTGCTCAGTGGCCCTCTACCTTCCTTTCCTGGTGCCCCATTTACAGGTCTTCACCTATAGCTTCCTTGCAGTACCCATATACCCACTGCTAAGAAATGGCAGCCTAGTTATTAAAGACAAAAATACCATTATGACTGTAATTAATAGTGCAGTTGCAAGGTTTAATGATAAGTGCGTGTTCAGCTTGATATTTTTTTGTGTCAGAGATCAAACCCAGGGTCTTACACATTCAAAACACATACCCTACCACTGAATTCTGTTCCTGTATTCTACGTCTAACTTTTTTGGTTACTGCCAAAATTTTCCAAAGTAGAGGAGTCACTTGGCATTCCAGTATGTATGAGAGTCCAATTTCTTCATATTTTTACTAATAAAGATATTAGATAGTTTTTCATGGATGTTAGGTTAAAGAAATTCCCTTCCATTACTAATTTGTTGTGTATTTTGGGGGCTGCGGTTCCCCAGTGGCATGGGAGCCTGGGAGTCACTGCTGGTGATCCTTGGCCTGGCTGCCTCCAGGCCTGATGGTTAAATGTTTGGGCCTTATGCTGCTGTGCTGGGGAGACCAGGACCACACCCCAGCCAAGCTCTGGAAACAGGTAGTGCTGGGGATCAAACCTGGGGCTTTATCATGTGACTTAGGCTGACACCTAAGGATAGTAGATACACGGGACAGGAAAATTGCTCCACAGCTGGAAGCCTGCCTCATAAGCAAGGGGGAGAAGGCAGCTGGAATAGAGAAGGGATCACTAAGAAAATGACGGCTTGAGGAACTGGTCGGGCTGGGAGATGTGTGCTGAAAGTAGATTAAGGCCAAACATGATAACCTCTCAGTGTTTGTACTGCAAAACATAATGCCCCCAAATAGAGGGAGAATATGGGGAATCATGTCTGCCATGGAGGCAGGGGGAGGGTGGGAAAGGGGGGTATACCGGGGATATTGGTGGTGGGGAATGTGCACTGGTGGAGGGATGGGTGTTTGATCATTCTGTGATTGTAACCCAAGCTTGTATCTATCTCATGGTGACTCAATCAAATTTTTTTAAAAAAAGGGGAAACAAAGATGACTATATGATTTTTGTCCTTTATTCCATTAACAGGCTATATTACATGGACTTATATCAATATTTAGAATCAGTATGCTACATTATTCCATTTATCCTCTCTCCTTTGTGCTATTTTTTTGGTACAAATTGTGTCATTAAGCATTATGTGGCTATCAATATAGATACATAATTATTCCTTTTTTGTTTTCACATTATTTTATTTCTCTTTTAAAAATTTATTTTTTAACTGAATCACCATGAGATAAAGTTACAAGTTGTTCACGATTGGGTTTCAGTCATATAATGTTCCAATACTCGTCCCTTCACCAGTGTACATTTCCCGCCACCAGTGTCCCCAGTTACCCTCCTGCTTCCCCCTCTCCCACCTGCCCCGATAGTAGTCACTTCTCTCTCTCTCTCTCTCTCTCTCTCTCTCTCTCCTCTCTCTCTCTCTCTCCTCTCTCTTCTCTCTTCTTTCCTTTTAAGCATTGTGGTTTGAAGTACAGGTACTCAAAGGTTCTCCCTTTACCTACTTTTAACACTCAGTTCTAGTCACCAGAGTGATCACTTCCAACTATTATTGTTATCGTGGTCCCTTGTCTAGTCTAACTGCCCTCTGCACCGCCCCATAATTCTTTCTTTATGTGCAATTTTAAATCAGTTTAGAGAGCACAAAAATAAAACAAATATAGTTATACATGCATATACATATGCTTCTGTCATTATCTTTACTGTTATTTCTTTATGAAATAAGAGTTATTATCTGGTGTCCTTTTAATTCAGTCTGAAGAATTTCTTTTAGTTAAATAATGTAAGTAAGTTCTGCTGGTAACATCTTACTTTTGCTCCTCTGAATGTCTTCATTTTCCCTTCATTCTGAGGGGTTATTATTATATTGGGGGGGGGGTTGAGTCACAGGGGTGCTTGGGTTACTCCTGGTGACCACTTGCAATGCTGGGAATTGAATAGGAGTCTGTGCAAAAGCCCTGCACTCTCGTCAACTCATTTCACTCCAATTTTGAACACATAATGGTTTTTTTTTAAATTTATGTGTCCGTGTGAGGCAATGGGTGGGCCATGCCTGGGGGAGCAATAGCACAGCGGGTCGGGCATTTGCCTTGCACTTGGCTGACCTGGTTCGATTCCTCCGCCCCTCTCTGAGAGCCTGGGAAGCTATCCAGCATATCCCGCCCGCATGGCAGAGCCTGGCAAACTCCCCGTGGTGTATGCAGTATTCCAAAACCAGTAACAACAAGTCTCACAATGGAGACGTTACTGGTGCCTGCTTGAGTAAATTGATGAACAACGGGAGGACAGTGCTCAGTGCTACTGCCTCTCCCATATCTCAGGGCTCATGTTGATTTTTTGGTGGTTGTTTGGGGCAAAGACTTTTTCTAAAAATCCTTTATCTGGCCATTTTCCAAAAACAGTTTCTGTTGCCTTGCTTGTTTGTTTTTCATGGTGTATTGTTCATGTTTTTCTGGTTCTTGCATGTTTCATAAATTTTTGTTGTACATTTTAGGTAATACATCATAGTAGTTCTGGGTACTGGTGTTCCTCATACCCCAGGGCTTGTTATTTTAAAATCTGTTATTTAAAAGATTAATGGTAACTGGATTATTTCTCTCTCTCTCTCTCTCTCTCTCTCTGTGTGTGTTTGGGGGTTATCTAACACATGGCTCTGTACATTTGAGATCTGTGGTAAATACTTATCTGTCTATTAGCTGACCCCAATGGCTCTGTTATTTTAAAGATATCTATTTTCTTAATTTTTTTATTTTGCTTTTTGTATATTTTATTTTGGTTCTCCTCAGTCAGGTTGGAGTCCGCCAGGGCTGTACTCAGCTGTGTTTGGAAGGCTTTGCAGTGCTGGGGATTCAACTCAGGATCTTGTGTGTGCTTGGCATGTTCTCTAGACCTTTGAGCTAGCTCCCTTACTCATTCCTAAACAGTTTTAAGCCTCTTATGTTATTCCTCAGGGAGACGCAACTTGGATGTGCCCATAGTTGTCAATGGTATTGGTAAGGCTCTCTTTATCTCTTTCTCAGATTATATCTAGTGCTTAAACTCTACTAGCTGCTGTTGCTCTTTCATTTACAATGCCTCGAGGCATGACTTGTTCTATAAATTAGACAGGGCACTTTTGCAGGAATAATTTCTAGGTTTGTGTTTGCTATTCGTGCTGACCCCATAAAGGTTCCTTCCAGCCCTGAGACTCTGCGGTTCTCTCATACACACTAGCCAGACTATAGTCCAGACTGTAAGGTAAAAAGGTAAAGGCCCTCCCGTTGATCATCAATTTGCTCGAGCGGGCCCAGTAACGTCTCCATTGGAGACTTTGTTGTTACTGTGTCTGGCATATCGAATACTCTCGGCAGCTTGCCCGGCTCTCCGAGAGGGGCGGAGGAATCGAACTCGGGTCGGCCATGTTGGCTGCTTGCAAGGCAAACGCCCTACCACTGTGCTATCGCTCCAGCCTGCATCTCTATAAAAATCCACGGATCTTCCTTCCCAATGCTTCCCCACCCCCCCTCAAGTCTGTACTGTTCTTGATGCTTCTTTTTTAAAAAAAATGTATTTTTTATTTTATAAAGTAGTTCACAGTATTTGATTACAGTCAATATTCAAACACCAATCCCACCAACATCACACCTTCCCACCACCATATTTCAAGTGTTTCCATCACAAAACCCAATCCCTGCCCAAAGCAGAACCAAAATAATATAGTATTTCCCTTTAAGGTTGGTTGCCTCCTACTTTGAATTCCATCCAAATACGGCCGTGTGGTCCAGGAAAGGGTTCACTCGTGGGTGAGGCTCGGCCTGAGCCTGTGGAGAACAGTCGTGAGCATGGTGGTGGTTGAGTTCTGGAGGTTTTTGGCTGCAGGGGCTTGATCCCTTGGGGCCAGGAGGGGACGTTTATTAAAGAAAAGCAGTTCCTGTACTATTTTTATCAAGACCTTTAATGTTCTTGACAAACCCTTAGTCTTGAACTTCTCCCTGGCTGATGGAAGATAAAGTCAGCTCCCTTAGGTGGTGTCTGTTTTACAGCCTGCCAGACAAAGTCTTCCCCACAGGGATCTAGACTTGTGGGTGGGGTAACAACACACTCTCCTAAGTTCTACCTCACTCCGAAAGCTGAGTAATCATACTGGGAGGGTGGCGGCAGCAGTGTGACCCACCTTCTCTGGCACAGAAGAGGGGATGAGGCCAATCGCTGACCCTTTGTTTTCAGGATTTTGCACTCAGGCAGAGCATGGACTGGGTAGGAAGGAAATCCAATCTCCCATCAAGGAGGAGACTGGCGATAGAACCAGTAATTGGCAGTTGTGGGGAGAATGATAAATGCTGAAATTCTGCTGACGTTCCTCAGAGAAAGTTCTTTAATGGAGAGCTCAGGAAAAGGGATCCTTCTTGGCAGCTTTCTGGAAGTACCACCTCCCTGAGTTGGTAGAAGGAGGAATGGGATGGTTATGGCTTAAACTACACATTCTTGCCTTTCTTACCAAAATTTGTGATAGATTTTTAAACATATGTCTCTTCATTTGCTATTTGCCTTTGCCTTTGATTACACTCAATATTTAAACACCAATCCCACCATAATCACATATTCCTTCCACCAAATTCAGGATGTTTCCATCCCAAACCCCAATCCCTGTCACAAAACATAACCAAAGTAATATATTTCATATTGTCTGTTATGAAGAACTGCTGAACATGCTTACAAAAAATGTTCATATAGGAAACTGTGAAGATTGTCCTATTTTGGCAGGAACCATTAAGACGTTCTACAGGATATCACTAACATGTTGTTAAAGCTTGGGTGGTGTGAGCTTTGGTATACATATCTGAAAGTATGTATATATGCATATATATATATATTTCCCTCTATGATTTGTTACCTACTATCTGAACCCCATCAAATATGGTGTGGTAATTATGGAGAATGGGTAGGGAGTGTTTTATGATGTCTTTGCACAGGCCGCTTTTGAGGCTGTGCAGTCCAGGAATATGTTTACTCATATGTGAGGTTCGATCCGAGTGCGTGGGGAACGGCCTTGAGCATGGCGGCAGTTGGACTGTGGAGGTTTTAGGCTGCCGGAGCTGGGTCCCTTGGGGTGGGGAGGGCTCTCACCCATCCCCCCCCGAGGCTATTCTTGGCTCCCCACTCAAGGCCCACTCCTTGGGGAGCTCAACAGACCATTTGTGGTGTCAGAGTCAAACCTGGGTTGGCTGCATGCGTACTTTGACCTCTGCAAGATAGCTCCAGCTTCAGTGTCAGAGGCTTTAAATGCCTGTTGTAACAATGATTTTTACCCTTTTCATTGGGGTGCTGGTCAGTGGAACTCCTCACACGGTTATGCCAGAAGTCAAACTTTCTTTCACTTCGCCTCGTCTGGCCTTGCCTTGCCCACCAAGCCAGGCCTGTCCCTTTCTTGCCATACCCAACTCTGCTCAGGGCTTACTCCTGCCTCTGAGCTCAAGGATCACTTCTGGCAGGGCTTGGGGAAGCATATGGGGATCTGGGGATCAAACCTCCCTTAGCTGTGTGCAAAGCAAGTGCCCTACCCTCTGTGCTATCTCTCTGCCCCTTTCTTTCGTTTTTCAAGAATAGTTTTGTTGGCTATGGAATTCTTTGTTGACTGGTTTTATCTTTAAGCACTTTAAATGAATCATCTTTACGCCTTCTGGCCTCCATGTTTGTAGTCAGCTAAGACTTCTATAACAAATACCAGAGAATGTGTGGTATGATTAACAAATTTATTTTCTCATAGTTCTGGAAGTGGAAAAGTACAAGATCAGGCCATGTAGTGGATTTCTGTCTCTTTATTGATATTCTAGTGATACATCATTCTTGTGCTTTCTTTGGTTTTCCAGACATGGTTTTAGTGAACTTTTGGACATATTGAAAAATTGCTAATATTTTTTATTTATAAGGATTTTATACACTTGGTTTTACCAGAAGTGATATGTTGTTTATAAATAATAACAGGAACTTCAGTATAGTTGCTTGTAAATAACTCCTTTCTTTCCTGAAATACTTATGCCATTAATTAATCTTATTATTGTCTTCTTTTGCATCGGGTACTGCCTCTGGTACAATCTTAAATAAAAGGGGCTGGGGAGATAGTGCACCGGGTAGGGTGCTAGCCTTGCAGGCTGTGCCCTATGGCCCCCTGAGCACCATCAGGAGTGATCCTGAGTGCAGAACTGGAAGTAACCCCTGAGTATCACTGGGTGGTTTAAAAACAAACAATGCAGGTGATCAGTAGCATTCAAGGCGAGCACTTTCACCTTGTGTTTTCTCTTCTGCCCTTAAGTGAATTTAAATTGGCTTTGACCATTGAGAATAATACTTGCCACTGAGCCATCACCCCAGCTCAGCCTCTTTGCTGTAATTTTTTGATAGATTATTTTTGTCAGCTCAAGTGAGTTTCCTTCTATTCTTACTTAGTTAACACATTAAAAAGTTATGAATGAGTATTGAGGTTTATCATTTGCTTTTTCTATATCTGTTTTAGATCATCAAACTCTTAATATAGTCAATGATATAGGGTTTCTTATGTTGAAACTATACTAAAGTCTCTGGAGTAAGTCCAACTTAGTCATGATGAATATTTTTATGTATCACAAGATTAAGTTTGCGAATATATTCTTTTAGAATTTTTGCATTCATGTTTGAGGGTGAGATTGCCTGGAATTTTCCTTTCTCAGTCAAAAGACAGTTCTGGTCTTTTGAATGAAAAAAAAAAAGGAGAGTTTTTTTTTTTTTTTGGTCTCTTGTTTTCTCTTGGAATGAGTTGCAGAAGAGTCTATTTTTCTAAATCATTTTTGGAAGAGGATTTATAGAAGATGGAATTATTTGTTCCTTGAAAGTTTAGTCGAGTTTTGCTTTTAAACCATCTGGGCCTTGGGTTTAGGGGGTGGATTTTAAGCTACTAATGTAATTTATTTGATGACTTTGTGAATATTTAGACTTTCTGTTTTCTTGATCAATTTTGGTAAGTTATCCATTCCAAGTTTTCCAATTTAATCACATTAATTTGCTTGTAGTATTCTCTTACCTTTAATGTTTATAATCTTTTTTGTCTTATTTTATACCCAAAATTATTTGTTTTCTCTTTGAAGAAAAAGAAATCAGTCTTAATAAAGATCTGTACCATTAGTCTTAATAAAAAACTAACCTTTGGTTTGTCAATCTTCTTTAGAATGTCTTTATTTTTATTTCATTACTTTCTACTCTTATATTCTAAGCCCAAAAATCTTAGGTTTTTGGGTTTTTCTTGGTGCATTAATTCTTTACAGTAATCCAAAAATTTTGATATGGAGATTATACCCTGCAGTTATAACTAAAAATTATTTTATAGTTTTCTCTTTGTTAATGCCTTATTAGAAATGTACAGATATTTTAATTTTCAAAGTATATGGGCATTTAAAATATACTCCTTTGTTATTTATTTACTTATTTCGCTTTTTGGGTCACACTCAGTGATACTCCTGGCTCTGGACTCGGGAATTACTCCTGGATGTGCTTGGGGACCATATGGGATGCCGTGAGTTGAACCAGGGTCGGTGCATGCAAGACAAATGCCCTACCTGAGGTACTATTGCTCCAGTCCCATTTGTTTTATATTTCATTTTTGTACCATGTTTAGAAAATGTAATCTATATGAAACTTTAAAACATTTGTTGAAATTTGCTTTATGGTTCAATATGTTTCATTTTATTTTCTTGACTATAACTTCCTTCTTCTAGCAAGCTGATTGTGTTGTTTTGCATAAATACGTAGACACATTTGTTGCAACCTCCCAATATGATGGATAGATTCATTATTTCTTTCACTCTTTTGTTTTATGTATTTTGAAACTATTATAAATACACATAGTTCTACAATATTCAAACTGTCTTTTTACTGCTGTATATTCTCTTTATTTCTAATGTCCTTTGTCAGAAAGTATATGTTTTGTATATATAACAATCTAGATAACTCCACTTTCTTTTTTACTTAATGGTGGACTCAGTGCTGTCCACAAGGCTGCACTCAAGGTTTACTCCTGGCTCTGTGCTCAGAGAACACTTCTGGCAGGCTTGGGGGACTATATGCAGAGTTGGGGATCGAACCTGGGTTGGTTGTGTGCAAGGCAAGAACCTTGCCCACAATATTATCTCTCTTGACTTCTAGATATGCTACTTATAAGTAGAATGCAACCATATTGGAAAACCTAATTCTCCATCTTTTGACTCAAGAGTTAATAGAATTGCAGTTATTGGTAAATGTGAATTTGTTTCTAACATCTGTTTTTAAAAAATTTTTGCTGTCTTGTCTTCTATGTGAATTTCCTTTCTTGATTTTTTTTTAAACATTAAGATTTACTTTTTCTAATTTCACTTTTCCCCTCATGAGGATTTGCTGTATTTTCAGCTTTTTTTTCTACCCTTGATATTTTCTCATTTGATGAAATCTAAATTTTTCCATATTTTGTCCCTATCCCCAAATATGAGTCCCAGAACACTTTATCTCAATTCCTTATCCGATCAACTTACAGGCCACTTTTGTCCAGTCTCTTTTTCCTTTCTCTTTTTGTCCAGTCTTTCAATGTGTCCTTTTGTGAAAGTCCCATGTAAACTGATATTATCTATTATTTCATATAGACAATATTATGTTTTTAAACTTTTATTGTTTATTATTTTTGTGGCCATGCCAATGGCAAACGCCCTACCCGCTGTTGTGATAGCACAGCAGTAGGGCATTTGCCTTGCGCGCAGCCAGCCTGGCCGAGCCGGGTTCGAATCTTCCGCCCCTCTCGGAGAGCCCGGCAAGCTACCAAGAGTATCTCACCCGAGTGGCAAAACCTGGCAAGCTACCCGTGACATGTTCAATATGCCAAACCCAGTAACAACAAATCTCAAAATAGAGACGTCACTGGGCCTGCTCGAGCGAATCGATGAACAACGGGAGGACAGTGTTTGTTTGTCTGTGGCCATGCCAGAGATCACTCCTCGCAGGTTTGGGATACATGTGATGCCAGGGATTGAACCCAATTGTTCATGTGAAAGGCAAGAGCCCTATCCACTATACTATTATACAGGCCCCCTTATATAGACAAGGTAGACTGAGATTTATCCTCATGGTCACCATGTCTTTGCTCACTATTACTTCTTGATTATTTTTTTTACAACCCACTGTGGGATTGTTGCCTTCTATCTGAAGTATGTTTTCTAGAAGCCCTTTAGATAACAATTATTCACAAATCCTAAATTTGTGTGGTTCAGTGGTAAAGCACTTGTCCTGGTTGTGTGAGACTCTTGATTCAATTACCAACTACACACACACACACACACACACACACACACACACACACAAATTTCTGCATATCTAAAATAGCTTTATTTTACCCTTTTTCTTGAAAATTAGTTTTACTAGGTTTATGATTTTAATTTGACAATGATTTCTTCTCTGTACTATGAAGATATGAGATTACTATTTTTTAATTTCCATCAATTATAACTTCCACAGATATTTTAATCTATTGCTATTTCACAATTTCAGTTGATCTGTCATTTTTTTCTTCTGACTGCTTTAAAGATTTTCTTCCCTTTTTTTCATTGAATCACTACAAGATACACAGTTACAAAGTTGTTTATGATTGAGTTCAGTCATACAATGTCCAAATACCTGTCCCTTAACCAGTATATATTTTCTGCCAACAATGTCCCCAGTTTCCCTCTTGCCCAAGAATTTTTTGCTGTGTGTCTAAGCATGGTTCTAATTTTTTAATTTCTTTTTCAGCTTGGTATTATGCATTATACTGTCTGCTTTATTCGATATCCAGTCTTTTTTGCCTTTCTCTCTAAAATTTACCTCTCCTCCATGATTTCTGAAACTCTAGCTATCTGTATCTTATACTTTTATTTTAACCTCTATATCTTTTAACTCCTCTATTTTCTATTTCTATTTACACTCTAATTCTTCAGCTGCACTTTAGAATTCACTAATTTTCTCTAATATACTGATAAACCTAATTGGTGTTGCTACCAACAATATATTTTTATTTCTGAAAATTATATTTTTCATTATACTTCATCTCTTCTGTGTCTTATTGTTTACTTATTTTTCACTCAATTAAAAATGTCTTGCATTTAGTGTGCATTTTCTTTTTAAGTGTCAGGGATCAAATCCAGAGGCTCAAACATGTTGAATCACGTCCCCTACATTCATTTAGTATATTGTTACTTTATATGGTTAGTTCTATTGTTTGAAGTCCTTTGAGGTGTATTTTTGCTGATTACCATTTATAGTGTGTTCATATCCATGTCCCAATGGATTGATCTGAACAGAAAATGCTTTTCTCCAGAAAGGATTTGAATTTTCTCCTGCCCGGGAGGAAAGCTTTATTTTGCTTGTTTACTGTGCGCTTGTTTAATGTGTGCGCCCATTTATTTTCTACCCCACTGGTTCCCCTTACCTCCGAAAGTTCAGCAGAACTTAAAAGATATGTTTTTAATGTAGAAATAAATAAAACATATATTTACTCTTTAAATCCTTTTTAAAAAATTAACATCTATCATAAGAAATTCCAGATTCCTTAGAGCTGGTCATGGATTTAATTCACGTAGAATTATGTAACAGGAATATATTTTCTTATAGCAACTGTCACAATGCTGGAAGAGTTGCAATGCAATCTTTAAATGAAACAACAGGTAGTTTACCTGCAGGGGTATACAAAATTTAAAAAGTGAAGTCTATTTGTCCAGGACTGAGTTATTTTGTAGAGGAAGGGCTCTACAGGAAATGGAGGCACTAAATGAACCACCCTAATGAATCATCTAGTTGCGGGAAAGTTCTCACTGGTGGGAAAAATGAAAATAGGCACCATATCCACTAAAAATTATAGAAAAAAGCTGGGTTTATGGTCCAATAAATGAGATCAACACTCCACAAACAAAGGATGATTATTCACTTTCTGGGTGGGTTGGCAGCGCAGGCTTTTTGGTTGCTAAGTGCATTCAGGGTTCCATTTGGAGCTGTTCATTTCTAAACAGAGACAATAAAAAATAAAAAAGGCCAAAGTACTGAGTAACTATTAGAGATCAAGCTGAACCCAAGAAGAACTATCTGCAATATTTACAGAAATTGATGGGGAAACAGCATTTAACTGAACAAAATCTCCACTACACACAGTTAAAGTGTTTTGTTCTAGACAAATGTCATCAACAAGTTCTCATGTGTTTGTTTGCTGGTTGCTAGCCCTGCTGTGTTCCTCTGGTTAACTCCCTTTTCACTTTCTCCAACAATTTTTAATCATTGTTAAATATTTCTTCTCCTCCTTCAGGTCTCAAAGCCAAACCTCCTTCCTTCCTTATAGCTCTCAGTAGATGGCACTGACTAACCCCTGCCACCACCCCCTCACTCCCACCCCATCTAAGGAGAGAGACATCAGTGACTTACACCTCAGAACACCAAAACTAACATTAAGACCAGCAAGGTCAGCCCTTTCCTCTCCAAAGTCAACTGTGCCATGGACTCATCTCCCCCACAGCCTTCAGCCTTGAGGACTTTGAGTCTCTTTTGTATTCATAATCTGTGTGTGTGTGTGTGTGTGTGTGTGTGTGTGTGTGTGTGTGTCTGTGTGTGTGATTTTTGAACACCCCTGTTCCTACTATTATTTTCTTTCCAGAAACATTTAAAACATTATTTAGCTCAGAACCATGACAAAAAGACCATGTTTCGTCCCTTCTATGACCCGATCTCTCTACTTCCTATCCTCTACCACACTTCACAGCCAAGTCTCAACAGAATTATTCAGAATAAGTGAATAAGTCTCCTTTTTCTTTAAGTCTCACTCAGTCCCAGTCCTAACATAACCCCTAGGGAGGGACAGTGTTGCTATTCACACTCCTTGACTTCTCCTGACCTTCAACTCTATTTCACACACACACGCGCGCGCGCACACACACACACACACACACACACACACACACACACCTTTAGTCTTTAAAATGTCAATTATAAAAAAAGTAAACATTATTTGAATCGCTATATTCTCTGAAAAAAACTTATTTACTATTAAAATTACTTATATAATTACTTACTGTATCATTATGTATGATTATATAATTAACCATAAGATTAGTCATTATTATCAATATTAGTATTATATACATTTTAGTGTCAATTATCTTTATTTCTACTTTATACTTCAGACCTTTCATTCTTTAAAATACTACATGCATAACTAGATTATGTCAGTTTTAAAATGAAAAATACAGAGCATTTGAAAGTATTTATTAGGGGGTATAGGGGGTGCCCAGTGGTTGGTGCTGGCCTTATAAACCTTATTTGCCTGACTTGGCCCTTCAGGCCGGCTCTGCAGTTTGGGAAAACCTAGTGTGTGAAAGTTGTAAAACCATTGCGAAATCTCCAACTCAGGGCTGTGCCTCGCACCCAGCACAAACTCTGTCCTCCAGGAGTGTTTCCCGCCCCCTCCTGGTGGGCCTTTCCACTCCGTGCCACCCTGCTTTGGCACCTGGCTCTCCCCCAGCCCCTCACAAGCTTGTCCCTTTGGCGCTACATGCCTGCCTGCCTGTCCTGGAAGAGAGCTCAAACCCAAAGCTTCTTGGACTCTGCCTCAAGCTTCCTTCCTTGGAGCCGGCTCTGTTTTAGAAGGCTCCTGGCACCTTCTAGTGGGCAGGGCATGGACTGAAAGAAAAGCCTGAAATTCATGTAAGGGTTGGTGTTAATTCTCTGCGCCTCTTAGTAGTACAAGATTAAAAACAAAACACCTGGATGCGTCGGCACCAAGTTTTAAACGTTGACCTTTCCGACTGAGGCACTGAGGTTTCCTGGGCACAATGGTTTCAGGTGTGCTTGCACCAGAGGCACAGACTTTACCAGGTTGGAGGGAGGTGCCAGCGTGGGCACGATGTGACCAGCTGCCTGGTGAGGTAGGAGTAGCCGCAGGGGATAGCAGTGCAAGGTCAAACTCGCAGAACATCCGGCCAGCAGTGTGGGCTACATGCTTTCCCCGACGGGTCAGGCAGGTGGATGGAGAGCACTGGATTGGTTCTGCGCCAGCATCTTTGGTATAAAGACCCAGGAACAGGGGTGAGGAGAAGAGAGGGCAGCTGACATTGAATGGAGGCGGCCAGGCCAAGTGGGTCCCAGAAGCAATGGGCCCTCATTTGTGAAGCAAACGCTAAACGCTGCTGCTCTCTGCTCTGCTACCTGCTCTGCTCGGCACTGAGCACCCAAGGTTCTGGGAGTGGCTCTTCAGGGCCCCCTTAGGAGGCCCCGTTTGTGCTGCTCAACCTTGGCATGCAGACGGAAAATGTGTGCAGCGAACAGCAGCTTCACAGCTCACCGTCCCGCCAGAGGGTCTTGCACTCAACCCTCCTTTTCTTCTTTGCACTAATGGACCCTGACATGCTCCACAGACACAAAATCATGAAGCCCACCCGGGGAGCAGGGCAGTCCTCACTGGCTTCATTATGTACGCAAGGTTGGGGGTGGGGAATGGGGGGAGGCACACACCTGGCAGTCCCTAGGGGGGCTATCCTTGCCTCTGTGCTCTTGGTTTGCCTCCTGTGGTGCCCAAGATTGCACTGGGTGCGGGGGGGGGGTGGTCACCTGCACGCAAGGCAAACCCCTTAACTCCTGTACTATCTCTCCAGCCCACTGACTCTATTCCATCCTGAGACACCCTCATTCTAAGAGCCCTAAGAACTAGGTGTGACCGGTACCCCTATTCAGAACCCTCCTCTATGTGCCTCTCGCCGAGATCTTCATCAGCATATCACCCCTTGGGATTTAAAAGATTTTTGGTGTGTGTGTGTGTGTGTGTGTGTGTGTAGTCTCAAGATGGAGACATTACTGGGCCCTCTCGAGCAAATCGATGAACAACGGGAGGACTGTGACTGTGTGTGTGTGTGTGTGTGTGTGTGTGAAGTCTCACGATGGAGACATTACTGGGCCCTCTCGAGCAAATCGATGAACAACGGGAGGACTGTGACTCTGTGTGTGTGTGTGTGTGTGTGTGAAGTCTCACGATGGAGACATTACTGGGCCCTCTTGAGCAAATCAATGAACAACGGGAGGACTGTGACTCTGTGTGTGTGTGTGTGTGTGTGTGAAGTCTCACGATGGAGACATTACTGGGCCCTCTTGAGCAAATCAATGAACAACGGGAGGACTGTGACTCTGTGTGTGTGTGTGTGTGTGTGTGTGTGAGTGTGTGTGTGTGTGTGAAGTCTCACGATGGAGACATTACTGGGCCCTCTCGAGCAAATCGATGAACAACGGGAGGACTGTGACTCTGTGTGTGTGTGTGTGTGTGTGTGTGTGTGTGTGTGTGTGTGTGTGTTCCTGAATCACTCTGCTTCTGCTGCAGGGTGAGGGTTTAGGTAAGAGTGACTAGGCCAGCCAAGAGACCATTCTCAGTGGGAATCAGCAGGGAGATGACAGGTGGTGCAGGACACGTGTCCGGCTGCAGCTCTGGGGTAGCAGCTGTGTGTTAAGTCTGTAGCTTGGGTGGCAAAGCCCACCCAGTCCAGGCATGTGGACACGGAACCCTCCCCCACGGAGAGGCCTTTGGCCACGGCAGTCTCCTGCATGCCTCCTGCAGGAGCTCCATCCCAGGAGCCAGAGGACATCAGAAGCAGGTCCAGCAGTAACGGTTGACCCCAGGCAGTTGCCCCATCCCTACTGCTGTGGGGCCAAAAGAGCCACGGGCTGAGGCACAGGCAGGCACCGGTTGCACCTCCCTTGGTGCAAACTGACTTGGACGGGGTCTGTCCTCGGCCTTCCTGGGAGACAGTGGAACTAAGGACGAGGCGAGAAGGCACAGCGGTTTCTGGAAGGGTCCTTGTGGGATGGAAGTGGGGCGCCAGGACACTTGTTCTCAAGAGAGTGCTCATTAGTGGTGCTGGCGAGGTGTTGACTTCACACCCCCGTACAAAGATTGATGGAGACACACTGCCGGGGGGCGGGGCGGGGGAATGTCTGACTTTCAGGAACAAGTCTCCAGCTCATCAGGGAGGCTGGAAAGGTGGAGGCAGCAGCTCCAGTTCTAAATACCATTTCATACCCCCCTACCTGGCAAAGACCAGGCCCCTGATTGGCTTCTGCTGGGCACAGACAGCAAACGCATCCCAGCACCTTTGTTCCCTCTGGCAGCTCTCAGAGGAGGGTCCGGAGGAGCTGCCCCCTTCCCCCGGCCCTGCTCACTGGCTACTCCTTAACCCTGTCACCCCTATAAGGCTCCAGGCATAGCTACCTGCTCCTTACAGTTCTGCAAATCTAGGGAAGTGACCAGAGAAGAGTGGGGTGTGTCAATGAAACTATCTCAACCTCTCTCTGCCTTTCTGTGTGCGAAAGCGTGTGCCTTTCTGCAAACCTCCCCAAAGCGCGAGCTGTTGTGCTAGCACCCGGAACTGGCTTTTCGATCTCAGGGACTCAAGTGCTCAGCTAAATGAGTGTAATTGCAAATTCTGTTGCCTATATAAAATACATATGAACATACACGTGGGCGTCATTCTGGATATTAGCGCGTACATTGGTGGGCGCCTAGGGATTGGGCGGTCTCACCCCCCATCCTCGCGGAGTCCCTCCGCAGGTGAAGAAGCAGGTAAAGAAGCCCCGAGTGCTCTAGGCCTGGTGCCCCCGGGTCTGCCTTCCAGGGCGGGGCTCGGGCAGGCACTCACACGTGGCTCGTCTTCTGAGCCAGGGTGTGGTTCGTGGGCGCTGTGAGCTGCACGGCTCCATCCTTCTCCCAGCCCCGCCGGATCTTGGAGAGTCTGCGGCCGATGCAGGGCAGGAGGAAGAGGCCTTTAGCCAGGATGACCACGCAGGGCACCAGCAGGGTAAGGGTGAAGGTGGGAGGCAGGTAGAACTTGTAGCGGCTCTCCTCGAAGGCGCGCGTCCAGCCGTAGGTGAGTGTGTGCAGCGTGCTCAGCACCAGAGCCACGAAGCCCAGGTTGGACTGTAGGAGAGAGAGAAGAAGGCGGCATTACGGGGTGCAGGTTCTCCCTCCACGGTTAACCTGCTTGCCTGGCAGGGAGAAAGGTGAGGAGGGAAGTGGGGGTGGCTACAGTCCTCAGGGCTCTGGATTTAAACCTAGTCCTGGAGAGGGGTCAGAGACTCTGCATGCTGGAGGCCCTGCACCCACGTCCCCTAGCGCTTTGGGTGTAGGCCAGTTGGTTTCCAGCCCCACAAGCACGAGCATCTCTGCACCACCCACCCCGATCACCAGCCAGGCCCATCCCACTGAGCAGAGTATTGCTGGGAAAGGCCTCCAGAAGTGCTGGGGAGTCGCAGTCCCCAACACAAGAATATCCCCAGCCCCATGCTCCTTCTGCATGGTCTTATTTTGGCAATCCGTTGTGTATCAAGAGAAATCATTCCTTAGCCCAAGCAGTCTTAGTTTGTAATTTTGGAATATAGGTTAGTAATAAATGTCGACGGAAGCCAACTGGAAAGATTATTATCGTTAATATTTTTTGGCTTTTTGGGTCACACCCGGCGATGCACAGGGGTGACTCCTGGCTTTGCACTCAGGAAACCATATGGGATGCTTGGAATCGAACCCAGGTCTGCTACATGCAAGGCAAATACTCCCCCAACTGTACTATCGCTCCAGCCCCTGAAAAAATGCTTGAGGATCCAAAATTATTTCTTTGTTGTGCTCTGTTTGTTGGACCACACCTGGCACTCCACAGGGGCAACTCCCAGTTATGCGCTCAGGGTGAGGGTGGCGTGATGCTCAGGGGACCAGGTGGCGTCAGGGATTAAACTCAGGTTCACTGCATGCAAAGTGTAAATGTCAGCTCTGGCCGACTGAACCTCCTCTCTGGTCTTTCAAAATCACTCTGCATTGTGAAAGATACCAGCCTTCCTTATCTCTTAAAAATCTTTCATGGAATCACAATTTCTGGAGAAATCTCACTGGCCTTCTTTCTTGGTTCAGCCAGAGAACTGCACCCCTCAGGGCTAACATAAATGTTCCATAGACTCAGGGCAGGAGGTCATGCATATAACGTGCATCAAAGCACTGGAAACTATGGTGGGCAATTCCCTCAACAGTGAGTTCTTTCCAGACTCTGCATCTCATCATTATTCAACTCTCTGAGTCTGTTTCCCCTACAGAAAAGTAGAAATTATGCTTGTGCCCTGAAGGTGAATACTGGTTGACTCATGAGGGTTCAGCAAAACATTAATAACTCATCCAGACTGTAGGGGCAGGAGCGATAGTACAGCAGGTAGGGTATCTGCCTTGCACGCGGCCAACCCAGGTTTAATTCCCAGCATTCCATATGGTCCCTTGAGCACTGCCGGGAGTAATTCCTGAGCACAGAGCCAGGAGTAACACTGAGCATCACCAGGTGTTGTACAAAAACCCTAAAAATAAAAGTAAAATAACTAAAAAGTAAAATAACCCAGATTGTTACTTATACCGCTGGTAGATGCCACAGGACTTTATTTTTGTGTCTCCCAAACAATGCTCAGGTAAGTCCAGTGATACCCAACCAGGAAGGGTGGTTCTCTGGGGGGTCATTGGAGTCACCCTAGCAGTGCTGTGAGGGGCAATGCTAGGGAACTTGGGGACTCACAAATGCCAAACAGGCACCCTAGCCTTTTGAGTTATCTGACCCTGTCAGAAGACATGAAGTTAAAAAAAAACTTAAAATATTATACTCATTTTATGTATAACTCATGTTCATCAGGGTAACAAGTGTCTGCCAGCAGGCAGGCCCAAATCATAATTTCACAGATAATATTTGACATAAGATCAGGCTTGATGGAAAGAGAAGTCGATTAGGAGATACACACGGAGTGAAAAATTATTCATGGACATGGCCCCAATGGCTAGAGCGGATAGCACAGCGGGTAGGGCGTTTGCCTTGCATGCAGCCGACCTGGGTTCGATTCCTCCATCCCTCTTGGAGAGCCCGGCAAGCTACCAAGAGTATCCTGCCTGCACAGCAGAGCCTGGCAAGCTCCCCGTGGAGTATTCGATATGCCAAAAACAGTAACAACACGTCTCACAATGGAGACATTACTGGTGCCTGCTCGAGCAAATCAATGAACAACAGGACGAAGGTGCTACAGAACACGGCCCCGACAGTGAAGTCGATCTGAAGGGTTCTGCAGATGGGGTACCCTGACACTCAGACCCCGAACAAACAGGTGCTCTGTGGGTATCGGTCCCTTTCCTCCTACCACGCTGAGTGGTATACACTCAGGGATATTCCTGCCAGGACTAATCTCCATCTGGGAGGTGACATATAATCATGGGGAAGGCAAGGCCATTGCAGATCACTGGAAACAGTCCCGGCGACCTGCGAATCCTTCCCCTCCAGCAGTGTGGGTGTGGGTGAGCTGCTGAAACTGCCACCCAAGAGCAGTTCCTCAGTCACCCCAGGTGTGAGGAAGCAGGTTTGTCCACGGGAAGGGCAGCTCATCCCTCCAGCCTCTGGGAAAGCTGCCACGGAAGGGTTCTGAGCACGACCCGGAGGTGAGCCATGTGCTACTGCTAGCAGCTACCTCGTCAGCTTCAGTGAGAAGGAACCGAGCCCAGAGACTAAAGGCAGAAGTTGGGGTGGCGGGGGGAGGAAGTGGAGATGTAGCACGTTCAAGAGAGAGCAGGGTCACCCGGTGTTGGGGCAACGCTGGGGCTGGAGACAGAGCGGGCAGTTCTGATGGAATTCTGTAAGCACCAAGGAGCCTCCAAGAGGTCTGGGCAGGAAAGACCAGGTTTATTACATACGAAGTGAAAACTGCAGCGATCCATCAAGCCATGAACACACGAGTGCCTTCTCCAAGGAGATATTACCAGTTTCATTGAAACAAGCTCCCCACGATTACCTCCCAGCCCAGCTTGTCAGTATTGATCCAGGGGCTCAGCTGAGAGTTGCTGTTTAGTTTGGACTCCCCTTTGACATGTTCATTTATTTACTCATTCTTGGGCCACACCTGGTGGTTCTTAGGGGACTACTTCTAGATGGGTCTTCTGGAGATTGTTCCCTGCAGTGCTGAAGGACCTGTGGTGTCAGGGATTGAGCCTGGGGATTCCGGGTGCACAGCATGTGCCCTGGCCCTTGGCACCATCTCCACAGCCCTCGAAATGCTTTAAAGTGGGTCTGCAATACAGATAAGAAAAGAGGCCATCGTGTTTGTCCCTTACCCACTTTCAGCACGCAACTCCCATCCAGAGCAATCCCTGTCACTGCCCATCATTGTCCTAATGGTCCCTTCTTTATCCCAACTGCCCTCTCCTGAGCCCTTGAGGTAGGCTTTCAACCATGGACCATTCATCCTATATATGGATGTTCATCTCATACTGTGTGTGTGTATTTTTATATCCTACAAATGGGTGCAGTCATTCTATGTCTGTCCTCCTGACTTATTCACTCAGCATGATACTCTCCCCATTGTCCTCCATCCATTCACAAGCAAGCTTCATGACTTCATTTTTTCTAATAGCTGTAGAGTATTCCATTATGCAAAAGAAGAGAGAGGGAGAGAGAGAGAGAGACAGAGAGAGAGAGAGAGAAAGAGAGGGAGGGGGAGGAGAAAAGTGCCTGCCATAGAGCCAGGTTGGAGGCAGGGGTGGCAGGAGGGATACAGGATACAGAGGATATTGATGGTGGGAAACGTGCACTGGTGGAGGGATGGGTGCTGGAACATTCTATGACTGAAACCCGATCACGAAAGTGTTGTAACTTTATCTCACAGTGATTCAACAAAAAATAAATTAAAAAAATTAAAAATAAGTAAAGTGGGTCTGGTGCTGGTAGTGTGCCTCATTCTTGCTCTCAGCTAGCGTCGGGACGTACTGCTGGCGCCTGCTCTCATCCAAACAACTAGGCAGCACAAAGCTCCTAGACAGGTTTCCAAGTACAACCTGTCTGATCTCAGTACACTGTAAGCAGCCTAAAGATTCCCAGTCTTTATCCCTCCGAGCTATTCTTGGTATTGTTACCACTTCAAGATTCTTGCTATCTCAGGGGCCAGAGTGATAGTGCAGTGGCTAGGGCATTTGACTTGCATGTCGCTGACCCTGGTTCAATCCCTGGCACCCTATATGGTCCCCTGAGCACCGCCAGAAGTGATCTCTGAGCACAGAGGCTGGAGTACGCCCTGAGCACTGCCAGGTGTACCGTCCCCCTCTCCACCCAAACAGAAGATTCTTACTTACTTCCTAACTCATGGCCCATTGGAAAAAGCTGTGGTTGACTCTGTGTTACCCCAGTTCCTCCATAAATCATATTAAAATGGCTCCCAATGGAGATACCCTCCCCTCGATGCCCCTCTCCCACGAATACCAGACTGTGAGTCACACAGAGTTGAGTCCTTATCACTTCCAGACACACGTATCAGGGATTCTAACCTCTATAGGAATGACTTAGCCACACCCATTTTTTCGAAGTTCTGATTTTTGGTTTGATATTGAAGACTGGCATTAGAAGGTGCCCAGCCTCCGGACTCAGATTTTGCAAAATGAGAAAGAGGATGATTGTAAAAATAAAAGTGTCCCTGGGACCAAAAACATATTTGCACATTATACTTGATAAATATCAAATTAATTAAAATTAACATTTTGCTAAACATAAACACTCCCAGTTCAAAAATAGGCAAAGGGCTTGAATAGAAATGTCTCTAAAATATATGTGAGTGAACAAGAAACACTAGAAAGAGATGTCCATGACACCAATCATTAGGGAAACGCAAATCAAAAGCACAGTGAGACACCACCTCAAACTCCTTAGGAAGTCTGCTATGCTATCAAAAACACAGAACAACCCACATGTTGGTGAGCATGAGGGAAACTGGATCCCTTTGGTACTGTGGAGATTATGCGAGTGTAAAATGGCACAGCTGTCAGGGAACATGGTATAGCAGTTCCTCCGTACATGAAAACGCAATTACCCTCTGTTCCAGAAACTTCACTTCTGGTTGATACTCACAAGAACCGCAAGCAGAGTCTTGAAAAGACATCTGTACAACCATGATCAGCATCACCACGTAACTACAATGTAGCAGCATTATCAAGTAACTCAAAAGGGTAAATAACTCAAATGCCCATGGAATGGATAAGCAAGAGGTAGTACATTTGTACAATGGAATATTACTCACTCATAAAAGGGGGAAATTCTAGTGGGGTAGTTCAGTGGTAGAGCACATGCCTTGCATGCGAGGCCCTGGTTTCCATCCCTGGCATCACATACACACACACACACACACGCACACATGCCACTCTCTCTCTCTTACACACACACAGAGAGAGAGAGAGAGAGAGAGGTGTACAGTTGAAAGGAGGCAGGCAAAAAGAACTATCGTATCATTCTACTAAAAGCAGACATCTGGAGAGGTCACACTCATAGGACAAAAAGTGGATGGTGACTGCCAGGGGCTGTGGAGGATGGAATGGGAAGTTGTTTAAAGGGCAGAGTTTCAGTTTCACAAGAGGAAATGAACCCTGGAGACAGGGGGTGATGGTTGCACAACAGCATGTATGGACTTAAAGCCACTGACCTGTCCACTTAGAAGTGGTGAAAGAGCAAAATGCAAACACAGAGGCTTAACCTGTAACATCGCAGTAATCTCTTATATAAGGGCTTAAGAGCTCCATGGGGAGATACAACAATCTTCACTAACTTTTTGCTAAGGAAACATTCTATGATTGTCCTTTCAGAAAATCATTTAGAACACGCAATGTAAAACACATTATTGAGGGCCTGCGATGGGGGCAGGCCCAAGGTTGGTCACGGTCACGGTCCTCCTGTTGTTCATCGACTTGCTCGAGTGGGCCCAGTAACGTCTCCATCATGAGACTTGTTGTTACTGTGTTTGGCATATTGAGTATGTCACAGGTAGCTTGCCAGGCTCTGCCCTGTGGGCTCTCCGAGAGGGGTGGAGGAATCGAACTCGGGTCGGCCATGTTGGCTGCGTGTAAGGCAAACACCCTCCCCGCTGTGCTATCTCTCCAACCCTAAGGGGTGGTTGAGAAAATTGTAAATAATGGTGATGGGAAGGTGCAATGGTGGTGGAATTGGTGTTGGAATACTGAATGTCTGTAGCTAAACTAATGACAATAAAGCTATTTTTTAAAAAAGTGGTTAAAGAGGACACATTTTATGTTCTGTTTAATACAATACAAAAAAAATGAGAAGAGTCGGAAGTTTCTGAACTGATCATCAGGGACAACCATTTTTTCTCTGCTTGGGTGCTTTGGGTCACTACACTTGACAGTGCTCAGGGGTTGCCTTTTCCCCAGCTTGCTGCTCAGGGCTTGCTCCTGGTGTTGCTAGAGTCTGAACCTGAGCCTCGTGCATGTAACACATGCTTGTGAGCCCCTGGAGTTTCTCTATGGCCCAGGAACCTTTTCTTTTCTTCTTCTTCTTCTTCTTCTTTTTTTTTGCCACACCCAGCTCTACTCAGGACTTATTCCTGGCACTATGCTCAGGGACCATTCCTAGCAGTACTCAGGGATGGGGGGTGGGGAGCCGTATATGGTGCCAGGGATGGAACCCGGATTGGCTATGTGCAAAACAAGTGCCCTGCCGTCTGCACATTCTCTCCAGCCTCCCAGAAACAAGTCTTGCCCAAACCCAGCAACTGTCCTGATGTTGCACAACCAGTTGTGTAGTTCCCCCCCCCCCCCCGCCCCCCAACACACACACACACAGCTCCCTCTACTTTTGTGGCTTCACAAAAGCCTGCTGAGATGAGTTTAATCAAAGAGCGTTTATAAGTCTGAGACTGTAGGTCTCAAATCTGGCAACTCCTCAAAATGTCTGGGGGGCATTGTGACAGGCCAGTGCTTCAGAAGCAGGGTAGACTGGCGTGACAAGCAGAGCTTTGAAAAGTTCGGCCTGGGTGCAAGTGTAGCTGGAACCAAGAGGCAGGCCTGGGAGCCTCAGACTGACGCCTCAGCCTCTCGGCCACGCTGCCTCCGTCACATGTCTGGGGGGACCTGGACTCCCCACTCCCTCAACACTGCCCACACAGGGACTCTCTGGGCCCACTTTGCACGGGGGCCTTTTCCATGCGATTCAGCAATGAGAACCCTCCCAGGTCCCAGCATACCTCACTGGCCCTCGGGACATGTCCTGGATGTCCAGTGTTTGACTCGGATGGGTGGCTGCCCCCAGCCCCATACACAAAGGGCAGGCACACCCCAAGAGAGTATGTTTCACCTCTGTTAGGCCAAACCCCATGGCTTCAATGGTGGGAAACCGCAGCCTGGGGTAATGGTTCACCGAGAGGGCTACTTAGTCAAATGCCAGCCAGTTTGGGGACTTTGCCATCTTGGGGGCATCTGGGCAGCAAGTGGGGCCTTAAAATGCTCTCTCAGAAGAAACCACCAAGTAAAGGGTGTTTGCAGGGCCCACTCGGGATAGGAGATGAGTGCCAAAATAGACTATAGACTGAACATGATGGCCACTCAATGCTTGCATTGCAGACCACAACACCCTGAAGGAGAGAGAGAGGAAAAGAGAATGCACCTGCCTAGGGCGGTGGGGGGGGGGATGGGAGGGACACTGGGAACATTGGTGGTGGAAAATGGGCACTGGTGGAGGGATGGGTACTCGATCATTGTATAACTGAAATGTAAGCATGAAAGTTTGTAAGTCTGTAACAGTGATTTATTAAAAAATTAAAAATTAAAAAAATGATAAAATGCCCTCTCCTTGGGAACAATGGAAAAAAAAAGCAGACCCCAAAAGGTTCTGTACCCCACACAGGTCTTTTTGTTTTTGTTCTGTTTTGGGGCTACATCTGGCAGGGATTGGGGGACTAGGTTAAGAGTGGGGGATCAAATCCAGGCTGGCCACGTGCAAGGCAAGCGCCTTACCGGTGTGCTATCACTGCAGCCCATAAGGCCATTTATACAATGACTAAGCTTGTTAGAAAAAATACAACAGGGGCTGGAGCAATAGTACAGCGAGTAGGGCGTATAGCTTGCATTTGGCTGACCTGGGTTCGATCCCTGGAATCCCATATGGTTCCCTGAACACCGTCAGGAGTAATTCCTAAGTGCAGAGCCAGGAGTAACCACTTAGCATTGCCAGGTATCACCCAAAAAGGGGGGGGGGGAAAGTAAAAAGAAAAAACAAATGAACAGCAGGTCACCCTAGTGCCTGCTGGGTCCAAGTGCTGTAGTGAAGGAACTTCGGACACCTGGTCTGGAAGCGGAGGCTAGCACTATTACAGCAGACTGGAATATGCAAGTCATAGGTGGTAACTCTATGGAGGGGGGGTGCCAGAACTAAAGACCCAACTTGGGGCTGGAGCGATAGCATGGCGGGTAGGGCGTTTGCCTTGCACGCGGCTGACCTGGGTTCAATTCCCAGCATCCCATATGGTCCCCTAAGGTCCCCAGGAGTAATTCCTGAATGCAGAACCAGGAGTAACCCCTGCGCAATGCCGGGTGTGACTCAAAAAGCAAAAGAAAGAAAGAAAGAAAGAAAGAAAGAAAGAAAGAAAGAAAGAAAGAAAGAAAACCCGACGGTAAGTGACACCAAACTGGATAATCTACAACTAGATAATGTTTAACTGGTTCTATCAGGAGCAGTTAGCACAGCCCAATCCAAAGTGGAACAACAACAAAACCATTCAAACAAACAAACAAAAAATCAAATGAAAAAATTTGAAAAACACTTTGGGAATAAAAGAGTAGACATGAGCATAGTGGTTGGTGACTTTCAACTAAATGAGTCATTATAGCCACTCCTAAGTCCTGGGGACCCACTGTAGTCTCATGGGCTGGAGAAGAATTTGGGGACCAGGTAGCTTCTCCATAGGGGAGGGAACAGCAGATTCCCAAAACTTTACCAGGGTCAGAGAAACACCACAGGGAGTTAGGCATTTGAATTGCATGCAGCTAACTCCGGTTTAATCCCCAGCAGTACACAGGGACCCCCCACCCCCCGCCCAGCACTGCCAGGAGTGACCCCTATGAGCACAAAGTCAGGAGTAAGCCCTAAATACCACTGGTATGGCACCCCCCAAAAAATATATTATCCAAAAAAAGCAGCCAATACTGGGTACATGCTCAGTACCCTTGATGTGCCCTTGGCTCAAATCCTCCCAAAGACCACAAATGGTGAACAGAGACATGTTATGTCCAGATACCCAGAGATGCTAAGAGCTCTGTTGAATGGTGCATGGTCCATGGGAGGTGAGTGGGTGGTCTGCAGCCCACACCTGTGGGTCATCTCCTTCAAAGGCCTCCAAGCCCTATGTGCTATGCACCTAAGACACACACAGGGAGCTTGCAGAAGCAATTTTTCAGAACTTTCCCTGGTGTCTGAGCCCCTAGTCAGGTAGCAGACCTGGGTGTCTGCTTTGCTCCAAGAGAGCACTGTGATTCTCACAGTGGTCTCTCTTCTTCCTTGGAGCCCAGTGCACAGTTGGGTACACAGCATTGGGTCAATACAACTGCTGAAGCCATACAGTTGGAACAGATTTAGCCTTGCTATCCACAAAGCATGCTGGTACTTTCTTTTCTTTTGAAAAAGCTGGAAGTGAGTCATGGAGATAGCTCACAGGGATGGGGTGCATCCTGTACATGAAGGAGGACCGGGTTGGACCCCACATTGCATGTCCCTGTCCCTACTCTCTTCGCACTCGGCATAGAGCAAGTCTTGCTGTGTGTGTGGTGAAAATCCAACCACCGGGGCTGGAGCAATAGTACAGCAGGTAGAGTGTTTGCCTTGCACGTGGCCCACCCGGGTTCGATTCCGAGCATCCCATATGGCCCCCTGAGCACCGCCAGGAGTAATTCCTGCGTGTAAAGCCAGTAGTAACTCCTGTGCATTGCCAGGTGTGACCCAAAAAGCCAAAAAAAAAAAAAAAGAAAAAAACTAACCCAAAACAAAACAAAAACCCAACCATCATTGAAAACTGGATGTCGTAACTAAATTGTTTCTGGGGCTCGGCAATGTGCATCTGGCACAGGTCATGAACACTTTTCTGGACAGATCTGGAGCTCAGGATTGGAGATTTTGGCCTTGCTGCCTGCTACTGAACTTAGAACTGGGGGTACTGGTCGAGGAGTCAGGAAAGCAGAGCCTAGGAATATTGCTTAGATGGTTTTTCTGTTTCTTCACACATCATCACTCAAGCCTTGCAGAGCATGAAGTCCATTTACAAGGATGGGCAGTGAGGTTCCAGGATCAAGGCATATCCCTCCTCTCCTGGCCAAGGCTCTAGAGCTGGGGTGAGGAGCAGGAGAGAGGGACCAGGCCCCCCCTCCAACAGCAACTCCTTCAATCCACACACTTGGGAAATCAGTGTTGGCTTTTGTGGGCAGAGAGAGAGGGTACCCACACATGAAACTCTGCCTCCTGACCCCTTTTTCTAGCCTCCTCGCCCTGTGCTTACAGGGGCAAAACTCTCCAGGTTGCATTTTCACTCTCCACCGTGAACAACTGGGACCTCACTGCCGCAGAGGTCATGGTCTGCTTCTGCTAACAAAATCAAATCCTGGAGCTTTCTCGGGCGGCCAGAGCCAGCCCCCGTAATCTACCGCTGCTTAAGGGAGCTGCTTTTCGGCAGAAAGCAACCTGAGGTCTGTTTTAATTGTGGAGAAACCACGCACCCCAGGATACACTCCAGGCAGAACAAGAAAATCCCACACTTGGATGTGCGACCCAGAAGATTAGCGGCAGATGCACAGAATCCTTCCTGCCCTGGGCATGCCAGCCCCCAGCCCTCCTCCTCCTCCTCCTGCTCCAGAGACCTGCCCAAAGGAGCAGAGCCAGTGGGAGGCAGAAACAGACACTCTGGAAAGGAACTGGACCCAACCATCGAAGGGGCATGAGCGGCGCAAAGGTCAATTGGGGGTGGTTTGTGTGGGTTCTGTGGTGTTCCTTTCTGAATCCTGTACTGGGCCCTCCTGGTGTGGAGAAGATGGGTAGCCAAGAATTTCCGTTGACAATGGGGGTGGACACCAGGGCTGTTCTCTGCCCTGATACAATAGGGCTGGCAGACTCCCAGATTAGTCAGCACTCAGGCGGGGAGGGGTGAGTTAATGCGCCCACACTGGGGTCTGACCACCTACTCTGAATGGAGAGCAGCCACGGGAGATGCCAAAGGAAAAGCTGTTGCCGCCTCTCTGGTCTCTTCCGCTGGTACATAACTGGGCCTGTCCTGTTCCCGTCACACTCTAGGCTAGCACACACAGACACCTGGTGCGCAGCCAGTGTTCAGCAAACATGCCCCCGAGTGAATATATGCACCAAGAGACTTTGCCACTATCAACAGTTCCCCAAAGTCCTGCAGAGCACTGAGAAACTTTTATGAGGAATCAAACTGGGAAAAGAAGGGGGTCGAGGGCTGGTTTTAGGGGTTTCTTGGGTCTTTGCTATTCCCAAGTACATTGTGACTCTCTGGAGTGGGGGGGGGGGGGGCAAATCTTTGCTCAGATCCCTCTGTCCCTTGTATAAAGGGAACAGGAGTGAGATGAGGGCGGTCAGCTGGGCTCAGTCACTGGTTGTCCATCTCTCAGAAAGATCAGTGGGCTGCCCTGGGACTGCACATCATGAGATTTTGTTTGGAAACAAGAAATGTGTCTCAGTGGCTGAGGACTTGCCTTACATGTATGAGACTGTGGGCTCCATCCCCAGCACCAGAAAAGAAGTTCACAGATATATAAATGCAAGTTGGGGTGGGACCCATTTGACGCAGCAATACAACTTCTGGGAATATATCCTGGAGATGCAAAAAAGCACACTAGAAATTACATCTGCACCTGTATGTTCATTATAGCACTGCTCACGATAGTCAGAATCTGGAAACACCCCGAGTGCCCGAGAACAGATGACTGGTTAAAGAAACTTTGGTATATCTACACAATGGGATACTATTAGAAAAGATGAAATTACGAAATTTGCATATACGTGGATGGACATGGAGAGTATCATGCTAAGTGAAATGAGTCATAAAGAGAGGGACAGACATAGGATGACTGCCCTCATTTGTGGAATATAAAGTAACATAATAGGAGACTAACACCTAAAGACAGTAGAAATAGGGCCAGGAGGATCACTCCACAGCTTGGAAGCTGGTCTCACATGCTGGGAGAAAAGGCAGCTGGGATAGAGAAGGGACCATGAAGTAAATGATAATTGGAGGGCTCGCTCAGGATGGTAGGTGCATGCTGAAAGTAGACTATGGACCAAACATGATGGCCACTTCGTACCTGCATTGCAAACATAACATCCGAAAGGAGAGAGAGAAAGAGAGAATGTGCCTGCCGCAGAGGCAGGGATTAGGAAGGGGTGGGGGTGGCGGGAGGGAGACTGGGAACATTGGTAGTGAAGAATGGGCACGGGTGGAAGGATGGGTACTTGAACATCGTATGACTGACACGTAATCATGAAAGTTTGTAAGTCTGTAACTATATCTCACGGTGAGTCATTAAAATTAAATTTTTTAAAAATGTAAAAAAATAAGTTGGGGTGGGAGCAGGGCAGAGAGATAGCATGGGGGGAGAGGGGACAGAGGTAAGACACTCGTTTTGCATGTGGCTGTGGCAATCATGACCCAGAACTGAGTATGGTCTCCTGAGCATAGATCAGGGACAGCCCCCGAGTACTGTTGGGTGTGGCCTAAAACCAAACCAAATTAACAAATAAATAAAAGCAGTTAGGGTGCCAGCGCCATAGCATAGTGGGTAGGGTGTTTGCCTTGCATGCAGCTAACCCAACTTTGATCAATCCCCTCTATCTCATATGGTCCCCGGAGTATTGCCAGGAGTTGTTTCAGAGTGCAGAGCCAGGAATGACCCCTGAACATTGTTCAGCCCCCAAATCTAATAATAATAATAATAATAATAATAATAATAATAGAAATGCAATTTTGGAGGTCAGAGAGATAGTTCAACTAAGTGTATTCTTTCTGAGATTCCTAGGTTTGATTTCTCAGCATCCTGAGTCCCTCAAACACTGCTGGGTTGGAGTCCCCAAGTAATAATAATGATAAGAACAACGAATTGGTAGAAATGAAGGAGTCTGGTGACAGTTCAGTGGTAAGAGCATCTGCTTGGCAAACTCAAGGCTGTGAGTTCCATCCCTAGCAGCACCCTGCTTGCCTAAGTATGACCCAGAGGTTCTGCTGTTTGGATTCCCAACACCATAACCGAGAGTGTGCTCCCTTCTCACTAAAGTAGCAACAGCACCAGAAAATGAAAAATAAACTGGAGAAGGGCCGAAGCGATAGTGCAATGGGTAGCGTGCTTGCCTTGCATCTGGCTGACCTGGGCTTGATCCCCAGCATCCCATCTGGTCTCCCGAACCTTGCTGGAAGTGATCCCTGAGTGCAGAGCCAGGAGTAAGCCCTGAGCACCACCATGTGTGGTCCACAAAGTTCCCCTCCATCCCCCACCCCCAATAAGCTACAGAAACAGAGACTGCTGCCTGCGGGTTTCCAGACAGCACCATCCCATGTTTTCATGTGCCTGAGCCGGCTGTGCCCTGTGAAGTTAGGGGGTGGGGGAGACACCCTTTTCCCAAGAGGGCCCTTCGTCAGGAGCTTTGTGGACCCTCAAGACCCTGGGCTGGAGCGATAGCATAGTGGGTAGGGCATTTTCCATGCACGCGGCCAACCCGGGCTCGATTCCCAGCATCCCATATGGTCAACCGAGCACTGCCAAGAGTAATTCCTGAGTGCATAAGCCAGGAGTAACCCCAGGTGTATCGCCGGGTCTGACCCAAAAAGAAAAAAAAAGACCCTTCGGAGGTCGTGATGTCTGAGGGGCTCCACAGTGGAAGCAGAGGTGGCTCAGGTGGGGAAGGACCTGCCCAGGGGGCCACGCTCAGTTGCTCAGCCGAGGCAGAGCCCACTTACCTGCATGAAGCTAAATTCCCTCCAGTTGAGTGAGTTTGCGATGGACGGCAGCGAGGTGACGGCCAGCAGGGCCAGGGTGCCGAGGGCCAGCACGCCCAGCGACAGGTAGATCTCCATCCTCCAGACTTCCTCCTCATTCCACAGGTGACTCTTATTGGTCAGGACCTGAGAGGGTGGAAGCAAAACCAAGTCCTGGGGCGCAGGTGGGTGCTGGGGCAGGCAGAGGCATGAACAGCTGCTTCCTCCACTCCCCCCTCCCCTACCCCGCCCCCAGCTCTGTCCTCTGTGGTTCTCAGATTCCAGCTCATGAAAAAACCCCACCCATCCCAAGCAAGAACCCAGGAGGTGCATCGGAGTCCCCATCACAGATGAGGGAAGGGAGGTACCAACCAAAGGTCTTCCCCAAAGGACACATTCAGCTCTGAGAAGGAGGGGAGCTGGGCCCAGAGACTAAAGGCTCATCTGAATCTACAGGGGGAGAGGGAGGCGGTCAAGCTGTCTGGAGACCAGCCAGGAGGGAGAAGCCAGGAGACCAGCAGATGCTTCCCACAGGACCGCGTCACAGGGACTCTGATCCCCAAATCCCAATATGGGGGATGAGCTATCCTAGTTTAGAATCCCTCAGGCAGAGGGGTGCATGCCTTCCAGTCTGTCTCCCCCGGATACTTGGCCCTCCTGCCCTCCCCCCAACACCCCTGCCAGGAGCCCTCATCATTGCCTCTAGCTTGAATACTCTCATTCTCTCTCTCTCTCTCTCTCTCTCTCTCTCTCTCTCTCTCTCTCTCTCTCTCTCTCTCTCTCCATCTCACACACACGTTTTCTCACATACACTTACACACAGTCACACTCACACACACTCTCTCTCTCACACACACACTGGCACACACACCCTAGCCCCATCAATGCCCCGATTCTGAGCCTCTGGTTCCACCTGCCCCTCTAGTTCCCCATCTCCGTTTGAGGCATCTAGTGTTGGCTCGGCTGTTGCCAGGCAACAGAAGCTGACATCCAGTCACCCAGCAGCTTGGCCAGCTTATCGCACGCACCTGCTAGATGCCCACAGTCTCGGACTGCCCACAGCAAGGCTACCTACCCGCCCAGCTCTGGACCCTCACCCAGCTCCATGGACACATAAATTGGGGCGTGCTCTCCCTGCTCCCGGGACCGGAGAGTTCTCCCTCCTCCCTCGGTACCCCGAGGGCCTGCAAACTGAGCACAGACGCAGGGGAGACCTCTCATTGTGGCCCTCCCCCGAGAGCCCACGTTTCCTAATGACAAGGGGAGCCGCCTTCCTGGAAGCGGAGGCACGCTCTGAGAAAGCTCAGCCACAGGGGCGCTGTCATTCTCCCGGAGAGCAAGGGGCAGCTGCACCAGCAGGAAGCGAGTGAGGCAGGTCTCGGTGGGCAACACGAGTGACTCAGACTTTCAAGAACCTATTTCAGCGGGGGTGGGAAGTGGGGGCAGGGAGGAGAACACCCCAAGCAAAAATAAAAAAAATAACCAAAAAACTGAGTCCTGGGATCCAGATAGAATATGAAAGATGAGCCACAGGGAGACTGTGTGCCATCAAGAGGTGGCATCCACTAGTCCTTATCCTTGTCCCATATCCAGTTGTTGGAGTGGAGGGAAGGGCCTGGTCCCCAGAAAAGGAGGATGTAGGTGGGGCCCCCCAGGCTGGTGGAGAAGGACCCTGCAGCCACGCATAATATCGATGCTGCCACTAGGGGGCAATCGTGATGCCCTAGGGGTTCCCTGCCGGAGTTAAGAGCAACTGTTCTGAAAGTATTTACCCAGGCAGGGACTAAAGGAACAATGTTTGTGAAATAAGTTGATATGATCGGCACATGGAAGGTAATACAATCTGATCTAATTTATGAACCACACCTCCAGTCGAATGACGCCCTTTTGCTATGGCAGTTCTTTTCCCGTGTTCTTCAAAGTGCTCCTCATAAGAGATGCCTGGTATAGGCTTTGTGGTGGCCAATTCAGAGATTGGTTACTTGGCATCCTTACTCTGGGAACCTGGATTAGGAACGATAGGTCTTGAAGTTGGGGAGAGCAGGGCTGGAACTGAGTCCAGCAGCAGATCTGCAAATGACTCATTACTCTGGGGCATGAGGAAACAAATGAACAGTGACCACAGGCTGGGACTGGAGAGAGAGCACAGCTGGTAGGGGTGTCTGCCTTGCACGGAGCAGACCTGGGTTCAGTCCCTGGCATCCCACATGGTCCGTGAGCACTGCCGGGATCCCCGAGCACAGAGCCAGGAGTGATCCCTGAGCATCTCCAGGAGTGACTCCCAATCAAAATATACAACCAGCTGATGATGGAGGAAAGTGGGCACTTTGGTGGTGGCAGGGGAGAGTAACTGTGTGTATATAAACCAAAAATTTTTGACACCACTGCAACTTTCTAAACTATAAATATAACATGAAAATTGTTTTTAATGAAAAATACGACCTATGATAAGGGCACTCATAGGGAATGAGGGATTGAGGTGGGGGAGTTTCACAGAGGCAGAGCTTGAAAGTGGGAATAGGAATTTGCCGGGTGACAAGGCTTTCTAGGGCGAGGAGTCTGCCAGAGGAATGAGCTCAGCTGCCTTGGAGGACAATGTGGGCTCAAGGGGCATGTGTCTCAGGAGAGTGGGTATATGAGATGGAGAGAGTGCCGGCGGGCTGTGTGGCGCGGGTCCCTCCTTATGCCGAGGACAGTGGGACTCAGGCTTCTTCAGCCGTGGCGCCCTCAGCATCGTGCTCCGGTTCTCTCTGACAGCCTGGGCTAGATTTGGGGTGTGGGTAACAGAGAGTGTAGGGGCTCCACACTGTCTTTGATCTATCTTGGTCTCTGCTTTAGATCTGTGACTCTGCATTTCCAGGCCAAGAGAAGCAGCAGGCGCTGTACAAATATTGGTTGTTGCCGGCGGCGGTGGGAGGGGGGGGGCGGAATGTCAACAAACCTGGCTTGAGAGGTATTTCTCCAAAGATGGACCACAGCACTGCCTCCCAATGAGGGGCTTTCAGGCAACCTTGGCGAGTTACCAGCTCCCAGGAGCACAAGGTCCTGCGGGAGGGGGGCCAAGGGCAGACTGGAAGTCACCCATCGACGGTGACGACAGTTTGCAGCCGACTGAAGTGACCCTGTAGATCCTGACCGTGTGCTTGTCGGGCCCCCTCTCCTGCATCAGCTTGAATACCTCCAGGTCTGGCCGAGTCACTGCCAGCCGGGCAGTTCTGCTCTGGCAGGCGGCGCCTACTCCATCTCACCACCCTCTACCCCTGTGGGCTCACACCAGCCAGCCCAGCTCTGCCCTTAAGCCAGCTTAAAACCATTTTGTGTACCAGAAGAGCTTTGATTCCATCCTCCATGGGTGATGCTTCCCTGCAGCCTGGCAGCCTCCAGCAGGGCCCTTGGGCCCCAGGGGCTTTGGAATTCTGGAAAAGTCCTCCGCAGGCCGCCCTCGATGGCCTCCCATTCGTCTCGTGGAAACACCAGGTTCACAGAACACCAGGGAGAGCATCGGCAGGGTGGAGACTTTAGAGACAGGAGGCCCCAGGGGAGGGGCGGAGGGTAGGCGCAGGGGACTGGGCCCATGGGGTCCAGGGAACATTTCCGCCACCCCGCCGCCCGAGTTCCCCTTTTGCCACGGACATCTTCGACCTCCCGGGTAGCAGATACTAGGCCAGTCCCCGAGGAGTCACACAGAGCTCGCTTCTGCCGAGCCGGCTGACTCACGTTAGGAGCAAATACCACCAGACACGTTAGGATAGGAACACCTTGATCTTCACATCAGAGCTCCAAAGAGGGGCTGAGGTTGGTTCAAGGTCAGGGTCTCTGCTCTAGTCAGTGTCCGTGGGGGGTGAGAGGTGAGGACTCTGGCTCCACGTTGCCATGCAGCAGCTAAGGCCAGGGGCGGAAACTGCTGTTTCTGCCATGACTGGCTCCACAACGGGCTGGCTCTGGAGTCGGACGCAGATGCTCAGTGAGCAACTGAGTGAATGACCTGAGTTCTGACGTCATTAACTCCTCTGCTCATTTCTCTGTAGGAAGTGGCAAGAAAGTGAGCGTGGATCTGGAGCTGAAGGGCTGGGTGTGACCTCCCAGCTTTGCTGCTTACTGGCTGTGTGACTTTAGTCAAATGGCTTACCCTCTCCGTACCTCAGTTTGCCCACCTGTAAATGGGGGGGGGTCTTATAACACCTGCTTTATAGAAGTAAGAAAAGAATGAATCCACACCCAGAAGCCCCGAGAATTGTACTCGGAGCTCAGCAAGCTCCTTTGAGGGGTGTGTGACTGTTATTCCTCCCCCCCTTCTCATTTCCAGCAGGCATTCTGCACTTGGCCTGAAATCTGGGGTTCTTCCTTTTTCTTCAGAAAGCCTAAGCCCACAGAATGCAATGATGCCAAGTGCCCGTGGGCGGGAAGGATGCGGCCATTTGGGTAGCTGCCAGCAGCGGGCAAGGCCCCTGAGAGCCAGCAGGGGCTGGAATCTGTGGTCCCTGGGGGAAGTTTGGGGAAGGGGGCGGGGGAGGGGGGAGGGTTTCCCTACCAGCTTCTTTTCCTGGGGAAGAGGGGCACGGCACGGTGATGAGGTAGGCCCAGCCTCAGCAGGATCAGAAACTGCAGGGCCTCCTGGAGTGGGGGTTGGGGAGATGAGTAGTGCTCCCTGCACCTGGGCCAACGCTTAGTGAGTGCCAAGCGTCCGGGGAAAGGCAGCCCCGTCCTCACTCGCAGAGCTGAGCTGGCACTCAGCAGCAGGCCGTGAGCTTGGGAAGCCGGAAGGAGCCTTGGCTCTGAGGATCCAGTCAGAGCAGGTGCCCCCGCCCCTCCCCCCATTCCCAGGCAGCCTGCCGGCCAGAGGGCACCAGAGAGGTTCTTAAAGGAGAGGACACTAGCCACCCCCAAATCCTGCTCTGACAGCCTCCATCTCAGTTAATGACAGGGCCAGGCACCCCCGGCACTCAGGCCCCACCCCCCTCGGCTTTCTGGGTCAGCTCCCCTGGCCTCCTGGCCCCCGAGAGCCTGTCCTTTCAGGCTTTAAGTTGGCACAGTCCAGCCCTTCTCACCCAAGGCCACTCCGCCCACTCTGAGCCTTGTCCTCCTTGTCAGAGCTCCCGCACAGGCTGCGCACCGCTCTCTCTGCATTTGCCTTGCTTTGCCACCCCCGGAGTAGCCCCTGTGATTGAGTCCACTGCTGAGTCCTTCTCCACGGTTCCTTTCAGCACATCCGTCACTGGTTCCCGATCTGATGCCAAATCCCAGCCAAGGCCCTGCCTGGCCTGTGTGCGACCCACCCCCACACCACCCAAGCTCCCCTCTCACCCTGCCCAGTGTGACCACGGAGGCCCAACGGTGCCCGCAGGGTCAGCATCCCCAGGTTGCTGATTGCTCCTGAGCTGGCCACTGGCTCACCCTGACCTCTTCCTCCTCCTTTGCAACAAGCCCCTCCCACCTGTCACCACCCCAGGGGACACCCCTGGGGTGGGCTTCCCCACTCTATTTTTCTTTTCTTTCTTTCCTTGACTTAGGGGGAGTTTCTGGGCTACACCTGGAAGTACTCAGGACTTACTCCTGTATCCGTGCTCACGGATCACTCGGGGAAGCCTATGACATGCCGGGTTCTGAACTGGGGTTGATCACAGGCAAGGCAAGCACCGTATCTCTGAGCTCTCTCTCCTGCCCACTGTTTGATTTTTCTCCTTCATACCAGCAACTCTTTAAATTTAACTAATTAATTACATTTATTGCATTTATGGAAGTGAACTACCAAGGTTATTGTACTCTTTCCTTCCTTCCTTCCTTCCTTTCTTTCTTTCTTTCTTTCTTTCTTCCTTTCTTTTTGATTTTGGGCCACATCCCACAGTGCTCAGGTGTAAGGCTCCGCACTCATGAATCAATCCTGGTGGTGCTTGGTGGACCATATGGGATGCTGGGGATTGAACCCAGGTCAGCTAGTTGCCAGGCAAATAACCTATCTGCTGTACTATTTCTCCGCCCCTTCATGTATTCTTTTTAAGAATTTTTTTTCTTAAAAGCTACTTGCGATTCTGGAGAGACAGTACAGCAGGTCGGGCACTTGCCTTGCATGCGACCAACTCAGGTTTGATCCCTGGCATCACATAGTTCCCCAAGCCTGCCAGGAGTGACCTCTGAGCTCAGAGGCAGGAGTAAGCCCTACGCACTGGTAGATGTGCCTTCCCCCGCCCAACCCCCCAAAAAAATCAACCTTAGAAAAGTAAGTAAAGAATGACTCGGGAAGGGAAGTGACCCAGAACAATACTACAGCAGAGAGTGCATTTGACTTGTACACTGCTGAGCCAGGTACAACCCCTGGTACCCCATATGGTCCTTTAAGCCCTGCCAGGAGTGAGCCTCTAAGCACTGCTGAGTATGGCCCCAAAAGAAAATAAAACAAATGAAAAAGCTGCTTGGGAAGAAATAATTAAATAGGAACAAGTTATTTTCTATAAGGTACTTATAGAAGGTGCTTGAACTGTGTCACTGGGGGCAAAAGGTGGAGCGGATTCCCAGGCCTGACTATGCCAAGTCTCTGTCTCTCCTTCCTGGGCTGCGCTAGAAGCACCGGGATATCTGTTTTGTTCACCTTCACTCAGAATCTCGGAAGCGGAACGCGGTGTTGCCTCGTGGGAAGGTGCAGGCTGTGTGCACGGGAAGAGGCCAGGGCCCGCTTACCTGCTTGACGGCCAGGTTGACCAGGTCGTAGCGGTGCGCGCGGCGCAGGGGCAGACAGAAGCTGTAGACAGCGTGCAGGGCAGCGCAGAAGAAGCTGAGCAGGCCGATCTGCTTGCGGTGCTGCAGCCAGTGGTCCAGCCAGTCGGGGAAGCGGCTGTACTTGGTGCCGCGCTGCAGCTGCAAGGCAGCCGCCAGGACGCCGGGCAGGTAGACCAGCGAGAGCAGCACGTAGGCCACGCACGGCAGCGTGGTGTTGACCACGGTCACGGGGAGCTTGTAGAACTTGTTATTGTTCTCCTGCACGTAGGGATGCAGCACATCCCGGATGAAGTTGTAGGCATAGAAGAAGACGAAGAGCCCCAGGGTCAGGAGAGTGGGCACCTTCCAGCCCGGGAAGAGGCGCAGGGGGATGGCCTCCACCTCCCGGGATGATGCTAGGGACCCCATGTCCACGGGAGTGAAGCCCATGGCTTGCACCATGGAGGAGATTGTGCGCTTGGCTTCTGGCTGGTCGCTGCAGACGGGCACCTGTGGGAGGAAAGTGTGGGGAAAATTAAATGTGGTCCCAGCACAGAATGATTGCATGCTTTTGTGGAATGTAAAAAAAAAAATGTATAAGGCTAATACTCAAGGACAGCAGAAACAAGGGCCAGGGGGTTAGGTCTATGTCTGGAAGCTTGCCATAAGTATTGGAGGGGAGGGGTGAGTCAGGGAGAGGGCAATTAGGATAGAGAAAGGACCACTATGACAATGATAGTTGGAAAATGATACTCTGGAAAAGTCCAGAGTGGTAGTCGTCACTCTGGACAAGAATTGAGTGCTGAAAGCAGGGAAAAGGATATACACGATGACCTTTCAGTACCTGGATTGCAAATCATAATGCAGAGAGAGAGAGAGAGAGAGAGAGGGAGAGAGAGAGAAGGAAAGTGCCTGCCATAGAGACAGGCTGGGGGCGAGGATGGCGGGAGGGAAACTGAGGACACTGGTGGTGGGAAATGTACACTGGTGAAGGGGTGGGTGTTGGAACACTGTTTGACTGAAACCCAATCATGAACAACTTTGTAACTGTGTATCTCATGGTGATTCAATTAAAAAAAATTCATCAACTGCTAAGCCAACTCCCCCTCCCAACACACTCCCTCCCCGGGGGGAAAAATATGCTCCCAGATTGTGAGGCTGGGCAGAACCTCAGAGAACATGTGGGACAAATTTTTTTTTCTGAGCAGCAGAGGAAACTGAGAACCTGAACTTCCAGTGAACTGTGTCGCTGGGAGCAAAAGGTAGATCTGATTCCCAGGCCTGGGGTCCTCCCAGAGTCTGGCCAGGCACACAGAGCAGTGTTGTCCACTCCAGTAGGGCATCAGGGCTATCCTAACACTGGTTGCACTATCATAGTCATTGCCAAGAGCAATAGTGTTCTGCAGGCAGCCTCCAAGGCTCTTGGAGAGGGAGCTTTCAGGACTGTCGCTTGCCTCAGGGGTCACTCAGCAACTGTATTTTGTATATAACCCTAACTATTCATCTTTTTTTGTTATTGTTGTTGTGTTTGGGGGTCACACCTGATGATGTCTGATGGCCCATCTCGGCTCATTGCTCAGGGGGTGTCTCCAGTAGTGCTCAGATTTTGCGGTACTAGGAATTAAGCCCGGGGTTCCTACATGCAAAGCCTTTGTTCCAGCTCTTAGCACGAGCTCCTCCCCAAACCCCAAACATACAATTATGGCTTCATCTGTCTCTCAGTCTATAAGTGTTTTCCTCTTGGAGAAATGCTGTCCCCAGAACCCTGTGGTCCTCAAAGCACTAGGCTATCCACAAGCCAGCCCAGATTTGTAGCCTATTATTCTTCACCTTGAGGTCCCGTGAAGGCACAAAATACCCCCAGACTCCAGACTCCCCATATGCTTCATGGGCCTTGCTGACTCTGCCATGGTCATCTGGTCTACCAACGTGACCAGTGCCTCTGTGTGTGTGTGTGTGTGTGTGTGTGTGTGTGTGTGTGTGTGTGTGATCACACAGTGGATCCCTCAATCTCACTATAAGCCTACTGTTCCCATTTTTCAGGTGAGAAAACTGAGGTCTGAGAACCTCATTTTTCACCTCTCTGCTCCTGCATATAGTTCCTGCAGCCTAAAAAGTCCTCTGTGCTCCCCCTGCCACACAATAGAAGGTGAGGCCAAGGCTGAACTATCTTTCCTAGCTGGGCTCTTCCTCAGTGCCCTCTGAGCCTTGACATCCAATACCCACTCATCCTGGCTAACTCACTCTTGGATATCCCGAGATATAGGCTGCAGTGAGGGGCAGCCAGGCACCTGTGGGTTCAACTATGGCTGGCATGGAAAGAGACAGAGGAGGTGTCGGCTCACTGATGGAAGCTCTCACACATAGGTAGGAGCTGGCATCCGTCCTCTTGGCACAGGCACACTGACTTGGTGAGAGAGAGCTCCTCCTACCAATTTGGGCTATTCTCTGGAACTGCTTTCCACCCCCCAGAAAATCCTGCTGTTGCCTATTTTGAGAAACCTTCTCAGTTCTTGGAAGCTGGAGAGAGTGAAATCAAGTTCCAGACATGCCTGCTTCTTAAGGACCTGGCACCTAAGTGTGTGACTCTCTCTAGGTCCAATCTGTACAGAAGCATCACTCTTCTTTTTATTTTTTTTCTGCCTTTTGGGTCACACCCGGCAATGTACAGGGGTCACTCCTGGCTCTGCACTCAGGAATTACCCCTGGCGGTGCTCAGATACCATATGGGATGCTGGGAATCAAACCTGGGTTGGCCACATGAAAGGCAAAAGCCCCACCCGCTGTGCTATCGCTCTAGCCCCCAGCACCTCTCTTCTTGATCCCACATGGTAACCAGAAAGCCATTTTGCTCCCTAAAAAATCAAGTGACCAAAGAAGAAAGAGCTCGGGTTTCAGATTCATAGGAACTGAGTGCAAATCTCATTTCCAAGCCTCCATTTCCTGCTCTGTGGAGTGGAAGATTGTGATAGTGAGCTGCGATGAGACAACATGCATGGAGCCTGGCACTCTGGAAGAATAAACACCAGGAAGTGACTGACTGCTTGCTGTTGGTCATCTGGTCGACCAACATGGACCAGCACCTGTGTGTCAGGCCAACCAGAGGATGGTGGTTGACCTGCAGAAACCTACCTGCCTATTTCCATCTCGCGGGCCAGACTGCAGGGTCCAGGCGGAGATGACGTTGAAGGCCTTGACCACAGTGCAGGCGGGAAAGAGCGACGCCAAGTACTCGGCATTAGACTGGTGGTACTGGAGATGTTCCTGCTCTGTGGGGTTGCTCACATCCACCAGGATCTTACCAGCGAGCTGGTCACTGAGGCTGCAGAGGGAGGAGTAGTGCTCGCGGTACACGGCCACGAAGATGACGTCAGGGGCACCCACCGCCTCCTCCTGGAATGTCACTTGTGCTGCCGAGGGAAACAGCCCAGCCGTGCGTTTAGGGTTGCGGCTCCCCACCACCACGCTGAAGCCGGACCCCACCAGGCGTGTGGCCAGGGAGCGAGCAAAGTCCCCACTGCCCAGGATGCCCACTTTGGGGACTCCACTGGGGGCTTCAGCGAGGCTGCCATCACTCTCCACCAGGCGATGGCTGAGCAATGGCTTGTCCATGTCTCCCGGCATCTTGTTGGCTGGAAGAGAAGGAAGCTGGTAAGTGGAGGTCTCCCAGATGGGCTCTCTGACCATGCTCTCCCCTTTGTCCATTAAACCCATGGGCCTTCCTGAGTGCCGGAATGTGCTGGCATAGGGGCAATGGGGACACTGTGTGTGAGCTCAGGATCTCTCTGAGGACACTCGCTCCCAGAGGCAGATTCAAGAGAAGGAATGCAGAGAAAGGCATGGAATTTCCACAATTGGCGCTACATTTGTTTTTAGAGAGATGACTGCAATATCCAAGGGAGGCACTGAACCCCACCCTCCCTCTCTTTTGATGTTATCTTCAGTGTCAGGAAGGCAGGATGTGCTCCAGTGCGTGTCTGCATTTGCATTTTGGAATGGGACATGGGTGATGCATCTTTTTTAATATTTTAAAAATTTATTTATTTTTTAATTGAATCACAGTGAGATACACAGTCACAAAGTTGTTCATGACTAGGTTTCAGTCATATAATGTACCAACGCCTGTTAAATAAATTTTGAAGTCAGGACCCTCATTTGGCTATCACCATCTGCCATGTACAAGTGCCTGGTACAGAACCGGCACTCAGTATTTGCGAAAGGAATGAATGAACACCAAGCAACTGTTCTTTAAGGATGGAAGTGAATGTGGATCCTGAAATGAGATCAGAATGGGGTCTTGAGATGGGAAGGGTGTGGGGGAGGGAGGCAAGTGTCCGAGGAGTTCCTTCAATGAGTCTAACTTATGAGTGGACGTAAAAGAAGCTGGAATCTTGGGCTGAATTACAGTAAACATAGACAGGAAAGATTGTATCTTATTAATTTATTTATTTTGGTTTGGGGGCCACATCCAGCAGTGCTCATGGCTTACTTCTGGCTCTGTGCTCAGGGATCACCCCTGGCAAGGGACCTTATATAGTGCTGGGGACTGAATCAGGGTTGAGTACACGAGTGTAAGCCAAAAATTTTTGAGTTAGTCACTACTCATGATCAATGGCATCACATTTTTAATCATAAAAGAGTTGCTGTTTAAATCCATCACTAATTTAATTTAAATTTTTTTTTAAAAAACCATCATGCTTTGTTTCTTTTTTCTTTCTGGTGCAAAGGATTGAACCAAAGGCCCCACAGATGCCAGGGAAATCACTCTACTCGAGATATACACACCAGCAACTAATCTCAAGTATGAAATATGGCAGATAGAGGCCAGAGATGTAACTCAGTGGTAGAGCACTTTCTTTGAATGTGTGAGGCCCCAGGTTTGAGTCCCTTGGACCCCTCCTCATAAAATAAACATAAATGTGGTAAATAATACTTCCTAAATATTAAAAAACAAGTGTTAACAATTCTAAAGGGAGAAATAGACAGCAATACATAATTACACTAGGGAGTGCCAATAGCCCACTTTCAATAGTGCATAGATCATCCAGACATAAAATCAGTACAGAGACATTTGACTTGGGGAACTTACTAGACAAAGGAGACTTAAGAGACTGTATTGAACATTCCATCCAACATCATCAGAATACACATTCTCCTCATGTGCACAGGGAACTTTAATTAGTGAAGATCATAGGTTGTGTCATAAAACAAGTTTGAGCAGGGGCTGGAGTGATAGCACAGTGGGTAGGGAATTTGCCTTGCAAGCAGCCAACCCGGGTTCGATTTCCAGCATCCCATATGGTCCCATGAGCACCGCCAGGAGTAATTCCTGAGTGCAAAGCCAGGAGTAACCCCTGAGCATCGTTGGGTGTGACCCAAAAAGCAAAAAAAAAAGTTTAAGCAAACATTAAGATTAAAATCATATCAAGTAACTATTTTGGCCACAGTGCATAGTAACAACAAGTCTCACAATGGAGACGTTACTGGGCCCGCTCGAGCAAATCGATGAACAATGGGAGGACAGTGCTACAGTGGTGTGAAACTACAACAGGAGGGGGTGCCAGATTGGGTAGGGCATTTGCGTAGCATGCACCCAACCCATGTTTGGTTTCCGGTACCTGTATGGTTCCCCCAGCCCCCAAGGAGTCATTCCTGAGCACAGAGTTAAGAATAAGCCCTGAGCACCGCAGGATGTGTTCTCCACCCAAAAAACAAATCAGTATCAGGAGGAAAACAGTAAAATTCATAAATATGTGGAATTAATATGTTCTAAAACAGACAATGAAGAAGAAATCCAAAGGAAATTTTAAAAAGTCTTGAAACACAGGCACTAGGGAGATAGTTCGGCAGTTAAGGATCAGAAATAAAAAGAACACACACAGCAAACTAAGCCTCAATTAAGGCAGAAGGAAGGAAAGACAATGATTAGAGTGGAATTCGATCAAGACAAATGAGTTTGTTTTTATTTATTTTTAATTATTTATTTATTTATTTATTTTTGGTTTTGGGGCCACATCCAGCTGTACTCAGAGGTCACTCCTGGATCTGAACTCAGGAAGGACTCCTGGCAGTGCTCAGGGAACCAGGTGGGACACCAAGGATCAAACCTGGGTTGGCCACATGCAAGACAAACGTGTTACCCACAGTATTAACACTCTGTCCCACGAGTTTGTTTTTAAAGTCAACAAAATTGACAACCTTAGTCTTAAGCTAGATTAGAAAAAAAAAGAAAAAGATTAAAATACAGATAGCAACTTATATCAGAGAAATACAAAGATAACGAGACTATTATACATGTTTATATGTAAAAATATTAGATAACCCAGAAGAAATAGAGAAATTCCCCAAAAGACAGAATCTACCAAAACTGTATAATGAATAACAAGAAACTCTGACCAGACCAATGATGAGCATGAAGATGGGACTGATAATTTAAAAATTATCCCAACAAAGACAAACCCAAAATTCATTGGTTTTACTGAATTCTACCCAACGGCTCATACTCATTCTTCTCCAATTCCTCCAAAAGAAAAAACAAAAAACGAAAAAGTAAATAGAACAATTCCAGGGCAATTCTATGAATCCAGCTTTCCACTGATAACAAAGACAAATAAATATACCTCAAGAGAAAAAAATTTCAGGTCAATATTCCTGATTAAGTTAGATATGAAAATCTTGAACAGAATACTAATAGACCAAATTCAACAGTATATTAAAGATTCTATACGTTACCAGGTAGAATTTACCCCTGGGATGCAAGGATGGTTTAATATATTTAAATCAACAAATATGATACACCACATAAGCAGAATGAGGGATTAAATACAAATGATCATCTCAATGAGTGCATAAGAATAATGTAACAAAATTTAACATCTTTCATGATAGGAACTCTCAACAAATAGGAGAGAAGCAATCAACATAATAAAGGCCTTATGTAACAAGTACAATCTAACATTATATTCAATGATAAAAAAACTTAAAGTTTTTTCCTCTAAGATCAAAACCAAGACAAAGATACCCACTTTTCCCACTTCCATTCATGCAGTATTTGAATTCCTGGTCAGATGAATAAGTCAAGGAAAAGAAATAAAAGTCATTCAGATTGAAAGGAAAGATGTAAAATTGTTTATACATGACATGATCTTATATATTAAGATTCTATGGTCTGGGGCTGAGGGTGTGGCTCAATTGATAACGTATCTTGCATGTACAAGACCCTTGGTTTGATTCCAGGAAACTCAATGATCTTCCAAGCACCACCTGGTGTGGTCCTGGTGATCCCTGAGTAACATTAGACCAGAACAACAACAGAACTGTCCCCCAAGATTAGTTAACAATAAAACAAAAACCCCAAAGCCTCTACCATAAAGCTGTTGGAATAAATAAAGTCGGACTGGAAAGAGAATAGAGGGGTTAAGGAACTTGCCTTGCATTTGGCCAACCCTGATTCAGTCCTCAGCATGACATATGCTCCCCTGAACACTGTAAGGAGCGATTCCCAAGTACAGAGCATGGAGTAAACCCTGAGTACCAGTGGGTGTGGCTCCCAAATAAAATTTTTAATTTTTTTTTTTTTTTTTTTTGCTTTTTGGGTCACACCCGGCGATGCACAGGGGTTACTCCGGGCTCATGCACTCGGGAATTACTCCTGGTGGTGCGCGGGGGATCATATGGGATGCGTGCAAGGCAAAAACCCTACCCGCTGTGCTATCACTCCAGCCCCCAAATAAAAATTTTAAAAGCTAATAAGCTAATTCCAAAAAGTTGTAGGTAATAAAATCAGCATAGGAACTCAGTTGTTTCTACACATTAACATGAACTAGCCAGAAAGCAAAGACAACAATCCTATCTGCAACGCTGCCATGAGAATACAGAGCCTGGGGAACCCCTCCTGAGCTCAGAGCCCATAACTGTGAGCCTTTCCTTGCGAAGAGGGAGATATTTACTGCCTGGTTATAGGAATATTTTTCACATGGTGATGTCAACTGACTTCCTGTTGATACTCTGGAGACTGGATTTCATTTCTGACCTTGCCACCACCACCTGCCTGCTTGCCCAGTCAGTGCCTCAGTTTTCCAGTTCTGAAAGGGGAGCAATCAAAGCAGCTTCTTTACAGGAACAAGGTAACTCACCTTAATTCAGTCTGTGGCAAGCACTTAGGACACAGCCCGCTTGCTGGGCATGGCCGCTCACAGAGGGCGTCAGTCTACAGTTACTAAGTAAATGCTGGCGGCCAGCATGGGCCCTGGGAAGGGGAAAGACACTGAAAAGATGTGGTCGGCAGCTCTCCAGCCCCGGGGAACAGGGTCATGATAGGGGCTTAGCTGGCTGCTCTTGAGTCGAGATGCAGGGGGGTGAGTGTCCCCCCTGGGGGCTACAGTGTTCCCTGATCACTCAGGGCTGGGAGAGACACCTGGGGCCCTTCTCGGAAGCTGCCTTACCCTGGCAAAGACACCAGCCCTACGGCGAGTTTCGCCTTGAAGCAGGAGACTCGTGTGCTCAGGTGTCTAGAGCACACGTGTCTCCACTATGTTAGCAATCTGGAGAACGCCCATCTTTATCTTCTGCGCTTCTCCCCAGAAACCACCATGTGCTGAGCACCCTTTATCATATTAAAGACAAGTCAGAGGTGGTCCTCACTCTTGGGTGCTTTGTGATCTCATGTGTATGAGGGACTTTGGGGACAGCAAGTGTCAGATAAGATGTGTCCATCATTGACTTGGATGCAGGGCAGCTAGAGAGAGGGCCTGGAGCAGCATGAGGATATGGGAGTGCTTACCCAGGACACCATTTACTTCCCAAGGGGATTCTGCGTTGGACACACATGCCATTTGCACTGGTCCTTGAAGAACTCTGGTGATTTACAGAGGACCGAGAGAGAAGGCTCAAAGAGCTGGAGCATGTGCTTTGCGTGTGGGAGGCATGGGTTCAACCCCCCACAGTGCATGGTCCACTGGGAGCAACCACCAAGCTCTCAGCTTCAAGCAGCTCTTGGGAACTACCAGGTGTGGTATTTCCCAAACAAAGAACAGGTCACCCAGACCAAAATAGAAAGAGAGGGGAGAGGCAAGGAGAGCCATTCTGAATCCTGCTGTTGGACCACAGACACAGTATCACCAGGCAGGGAAGGAGTTGCTTGCGGCTAGATCGAGAGGGCAGGTCCTGTGTTACAAGCCCCAAAGGAGCCGAGTTGCTGCTGCCTGCCCAGATGGCCTGCACTGAATGACTCATCCTGGCTGGGCCTGGGTCCCACCTGCCCTATTCTCCTGGGAAGGAGAAGCGATCCTAGTGCAGCCAGCATCGGTCCTGCCCACCTCCCCACCTCCCCAGGAGGTGCACAGAGAGGCACTGACGCTGGTGTGCAGGGCAGGCAGATCCCAGAGGTTCCCATCCCCAGTGGGGTACCATTCAGGCTCACTGGCCTCCATATCCTTCCCAGCGTTGCCAATGGGCGGTAGTCGTTCCCAAGAGCCCCACTTGGCTGCCTGTTCTTGCCAGCACTGTGTGCTCAGAGGCAGGCCATTAACACTGGGGAGAGGGTACCCCTAAGAATGAAGGGGCTAGGAGGTGTAAAGGCTGCCTCCAAAATGCAGTGCATATTTCAGGGGAAGCTAACAGAGCTCAGCCTGAAAGGCATAAGTGGATACTCTTGGGTCTCTCCTTCGGTCCATTTCCCCACTTGCCCAGATGTTTTTGTTTTGTGGTTCAAGAACAGAGGCCAGTGACAAACTTCTATGCAAGGCTACGCCAAGAAATTCTTTATGTTCCCAAATTACTTTGTACCATGAGAGATCAGCCTTCTCTCTGCAAAATTACTCGTGGAGGGGACTGGGGATCATTCAGTGACTCAGAGAATGGCTACTTAAACTTTTTCACAGATGCCAGAAACAGCCCCTGGAGATATCTTGCCAGCCTCAGCACCATTCTTCCTCTTGGCAGGACATCAATCCAGCCATGCGCCTCATAAAGTCATCCCCGGTCCACTTGCAAGAAATGGAGATCAAAGAGGAGAAATGGAAACTCATAGAATGGGAGGGAAAATCCACATATCATGTCTCTGAAAAGGAACTGATTTCTAGACTAAGAAATCTTCCAACTCAATCTTAAAATGACAACCCCCATAGAATTGGGCAAAGGATTTCAATTGACAAGTCATCAGAAAGAGGGCATACAAGTGGTTAATCCACTCACAGAAAGATGCACATCATTAGCCGACAGTGAAGTGCAAGCTAAAGCCACTTCACCGCACTAGGATGCTTCATCAAACAGACACTCAGTGTGGGTCAGGCTTCGGAGGCAGAGAACCCTCACCCATGGCTGGTGGCACTGTGAAACGTCGCAGCCCTGGTGGAAAAGTCTGATAGCTCCTTGGAAGTTCCAGTCCTAGGTGAATATACAAGACACAAGGAAACACAGGGCCTCACAAAAATGTGTACACCCATCTATTTAGGAACAATATTCCCAAAAGGAAACAACGGTAGTGTCCAGGAAAAGCCAAACGAATTAGTCTAGATGTGGCAGATTCATACAAGGAAACAGTATTTGGCAGTAAAAAAAAAAATGCAGTGCTAAGCATGGAGGAATCTTAAAAACATGAAGTTGAGTGAAAGAAGCCAGTAGCGAAGGCTACAAATAATGACTGCATTTCCAAGAAGCCCTAAAAATAAGCAAATCTACAGAAACAGATAGGAAGTAGGGAGTTCAGGGAAATGGGGAGCAAGTGATGATTCATTGACAGAGAGTTGCTTTTTGGAGTGACCAAAAGGTCCTAAAACGGTGGGGGTGGGCATCCAGTTCTGTGAAGAGGCGAAAAACCCAGGGAACTGCATCCCTTCGGGGGCTGAATTATAAGGTATGTGACGTTGGTGGATTTCTTTTTTTTTTTTCTTTTTTGGGTCACACTCGAAGTTGCGCTGGGGTTACTCCTGGCTCATGCACTCAGGAATAACTCCTGGCGGTGCTCGGGGGACCATATGGGATGCTGGGAATCGACCAGGGTTGGCCGCGTGCTATCGCTCCAAGCCCCAGTTGGTGGATATTCAACCAATAAAGTTTTTACAGAAAAGGAATGGAGAAGCCTGCCATTAGCATGTGCAAATGATGAGAAAGACTTGGGAAAGACCTTCCCTCAGGACGCCGGGGCTTTGAGCAGGGTTCTGTGCCACCCTGAGTCTGGGTTCACCTGTAGTCCTCCAGTGGGTTCCCGGGTGTTTTTCACCATACTGGGTTGCTCAGCCCTGTCACCTCTAGACAAGCAGAGCTTATGTGAGCAACCGTAGTAGCTGTGTCTGAGGGGACCCTGGAGGATGGTTTTCCGGGCCTCTGAGTGGGGCCTGCAGCTTGTCCTCACAGCGCCTCCTCCCCTCTCGGCCACAGCTCCACGAAGGGCCAAGAGCAACGCAGCTGCTGTTCCTGGGCCTGAGAGCGGGGAGGCCCCAGGGATCCCCAGGGGGAAGGGGTCCTACAAGGATAGGCAGCTGGGACCTAGACCAAGGCTGACAATCTTCTGGGCAGGGCTTTGGTCTGATTCATTTCTCTTTCCTTCCAAACTCCATCCCCTACCCCCACTCCTCTTAGTCAATAAGATCAGCCCCACCGGGAGTCCTCTTTGGCCATTGGGAGTTGGCCCAGCCTCCAGCTTAAAAAAACATTGATAAGTTCTGCCTTAGTAAACCACCCTTGAGACCAGATCACAGGCCCTGGAGACAGTGGAAGTTCTGTCCCACCACTTACAGTTTGCTCAGTAAACCCCCTTTCCTTCCCTGAGCCTCCGTTTCCTTCTCTGTGCCACAAAGCGAGGACTCCAGTGAGTAGCTAGCAGAAAGGGGCGGACAAACTCATCAGAGTGTTCTGGGCCAAGAGGCCAGAGTGATAGTCCAGTGGGTAGGGTGTTTGCCTTGTACCCAGTTCAACCCCGGTTCAATCCCTGGCATCCCATATAGTCCCCTGAGCACCGCCAGGAGTAATTCCTGAGTGCAGAGCCAGAAGTGACCACTGAGCACTGCTGGGTGTGACCCCCAAGACCAATAAATAAAATAAAATACATTTTTTTAAAGAGCGTTCTGGGCTGAGCCTGCTTTGGAAGCTCAATTTTCATTTTGGTCTTCTCTGTCTAGGATTTTTAAAATTCCCTTTTCTGTGGCAGGCAGAAAAAGATGCGTCTAAATCAACAGGGGGGTGTTCTCTGCTGAATGGAAAAAATCTGCTCTAAGGTTTTCTACACTGAGTTCCGGGAGAATGGTTTAGAAACAGGCATGTGTTTCTGAGTATGACAACTGGAGGAAGGAGGAAGGAACCACCACTGTTTGAACTCAAAGAGGGGGAAGGAGGGCAGTGTATCCTGGAGGGGGCATAAGGGAGAGAAGCTGGAGCATGCAGGGGGTTGGGAGCTGAGGCTGGGGGGCTTGAGAGCCCTTTAGAGACAAAAGGGCTAGTTCTGATGTCCGTTCCCAGTCAGGGATGGTCCTCATGTTGGGGTATCCATATCACCCTTCATGTCCCTTGGACAGGACAGTGCTGGACGCCAACAGCGCTAGATGCCAACCCTCATGGTCAAAACTCCATGTATTACTTAGACTCGAGAGTCAGCCTTGTGTATTCTTCCAAGGTTCTTCTCTACACGAGGCTTGTCCACCTCTAGAATCCCAAATCTACCGCTAGAAAAACTTCAGCAGGGAAGTGGCCCCACTGAGTTCAAACCTGCGATACTCAATGTTCAGCCAATTTTCTCCTTCTTGGACTCCAAGTTTTTCAAAGGTGAGCACTGAATCAAACTCACTTTTGTAAGCCCAGCACTCAGCCCTGTGCAAGGCACACATCTGGCCAAACTCTAGCAGCTCTCCTAAAGCCTTGTTAAAATATATCACTGGGCAGGGGCAGATGGTACCGTGGGTAAGTCATTGCCTTGCAAGTGGCTGACCTGGGTTCAGTCCTTGGCATCGCATACAGTCCTCTGAACACTGCCAGGAGTGATTACTGAGTGAAGAGCTAGAGGTAGCACCTGAACCAATACACACACACACACACACACACACACACACACACACACACAAATATATATCTATATTACTGAGTTTCCCCCTTCCTTTCTAATGCTGCTGGTGCCAAAATACCCCTTTGAGCATCAGGGTAGGGACCTGGAGGAATAGTGTTGAGATTTTGAGTCACGCATTCAAGAACTAAGATCCCACAAGTGCCGCACAATCCTGCCTGTGATCCCCGGGGGGTCACAGTGATTTCTTGTCAGACCAGATATGCCAGGGATGACCATCACAGTGGGAGAATATGTGAGATCACCCTGGACAGATTCTGGCAAACACTTTAGATCCTTGTGAGCACCACAGCTTCCTGTGCAGCCGTTAATTACTGGTGAACACCAGAGTCAGGCATGAATGCAACCCATAGTCACCACAATCACAGTGCCCACAACAAGAAGGGAGAGGGCAGAGAGGGGGAGGGACAGAACAATAAATGCAGGGCTGGAGAGACAGTCCAGTGGGTAAAGTGCCAGCTTCGCATGCAGATGATCACATTCAATTCCCAGTATCCTCCAAGCCCATCAGTAGTGATCCCTGAGCACAGAGCCAAGAGGAATAAGCCCTGGGATGGGTACTGGATCATTGTATAACTGAAACCCAAGCACAAAAATTTGTTAGTCTACAACTGTACCGCATGATGTTTCACTAATAAAAATTAAAAAAAAAAAAAAGGAATAAGCCCTGAGCATCAATGGGTGTGGACACTCCCTCCAAAATGCAAATAAATATCTGTCATCAAATGCTCAGTAAGTCTATACAAGGACTGAATGAACAAATCAAGCATGGGAAAAACCACCCCAGCCCTAAATTTCCCCTCCTGCGTTTTTACCCGCAGACCCAACTCCTAGCCCACTTACTCCATAAAGCTCTCATTGCCCTCCAGGACCTCCTGCTATTAGTGCTCTCCTCTCTGCTCCCCTGGATCTAAGGGTCAGGTCTGCAAGCCCCCTCCCTGCCTACCTCTTGCCACCTGGAGCTTTCCCTAAGCAGGTGGGCAGGGCTATGGCAGCTGTGCCTGTGGACTCAATGAGACCAAGCCCATGGGAGCATTCTCTCCTGCTCCTCCTGCACAGGACCACCAGGTCTAGTGGGCCCAGCATGGTGCTGAGAGACCACAGACCCTGGAGACCTAGGAGCCCTCAACCCCCACAACTGGGGAGACCTTCCCAGAGAACCCAGTGTTTGGGAAGACCAAGAACTCAACCCATTTTCACCTCTAGGACTGTTCCGTTGCTATAATCCCACAGACACACTCAGGGCTGGGGTGGGGATGTGTGTGTGTGTGTGTGTGTGTGTGTGTGTGTGTGTGTGTGTGTGATGGAAAGTCCGGTGGTCAGCACAAGGCCAGAAACTTGGAAGACTCCAGTGCCTGGCTTTCTGGGCAGCCCCTCCTGGGCACCTTTGCATTGCAATGGGTTGAAGAATACATGCTGGGGCTGAGCAGGGCACAGCCATTGGGTTTATACAGGCCGCTAAGTCACCTCTGAGAAACAGCCTCTTTGATTATTCCCTGAGCCCCACTAGGTACCCCGCAGCAGGGAGTAGGACTATGCAGGTGAGTGGAAGATGGTCTATCTCTGGGACTCTGAAGGAACAGGCAGCCCCCACCCCCCACCCCTATAGCAAGAAAAAAATGGCTGGAGTGAGGGCATGCCTGGGCGCGGGAGCAGCCAGGGAGGAGAGGTTCACCCCTGCCCGGTGAGGTCAGGGAGCTGGCGTGTGGGGCTCCCTCGGGGCCAGTTAATCCAGCCAGCTGGAGGCTGGCAGCCGGCAGTTGCTGAATCTGCAACCTCAGCGTCTGGGCTTGGGTGGCTTCTTGCTTTCCAGGGACACCTGGATATGTAGATCCTGGGCCAGATGGAACTTGAGGGCTGTGGCTGCCCACACTCCACCCTGGTGCAGCTTTACAGGAGCAGGAACGTGACCCCACCCCCACCTCTTGCTGATCCAGGGTGGGGTGGAGGTTGAGGCAGCGGCAGCTCCTGACAAGGTGCTGAGCTGGCTCCTGTGGCCTGTCCCGGCCTTGGGGATGCACCCTCTCCCCACTTTGTCCAGCAGATGGGTCACCTTTTCCAGGAAGCTTCTTCCAGAGGTCCCTACCCTGACCCTGAGCATTCTCCTCCTCTGGCCTCCCGTGGACACCAGAAATCAGCTATGCCTCTCCAGTTGCTCTGTGTGGAGAGGTGCAATTACTTCCCAGTCAGCTGCTGGGGTCAACTCCATCCAGCCATGTGCTCCAGAGGCTGCTCCAGCACTCCAGGGTCCCTCTGCCTCCTTCCCAAGTCCCTCAGTGGAGTCGACCTCCCACGCTGGGACTTCTCCTACATTTGGCCCATGACTATAGATTATACCCCTTGGTTTCATGTTCCTGTTACAACCAGCCTGAAAATCTCTTTGATTCTTCTGACACCTCACCTCAAGGAAGTGCTTAACTAAAGCTTGTGGCTCAAATGTCTAACTGATAAGGTAGGCTTAGCTTGCATGCCGCTGATTCTGGTTTGATCCCTGGCACTGCATGGTCCCTCCAAACATGGCAGAGCAACCCCAAAGCAAAGTGCTGGGAGTAACCCCAGAGCATTGTCGTCTGTTGTCCCAAATATCTCTCTTACTGCCCCCTTCCTCAATCCTGAGGAACTGCTTGATTCTGTGTCTGAGGGAAAAGTGCACGTGGGGGTTTCTGGCTGGTTCCGAACTTGGGGTCCTCCTATACCTAACTGTGATGAATGACAACCAGGAGTTTATTATTCCTACTTCAACCTGGCCAGAGGGTTTGAAGTAGTCAGGCATTTCAGGATTAGATAAACAGTTGAAGTATTTTTCCCTAGATGAGTTTAAACATGGCAGGTAATAAGAATATCAGGAGACTTAGAAAGCCTTGGATAAAGTTTGAGGCTTCTTGGGTAGAAGTGGGCAGCACAGGATGTGCCCAGGAAGGAGGTGGCAGAGCTGGTGGACCAGTGGCTGTGGAGCATGCTGTTCCTGAGCCCGTGGACAGCAACTATTGGGAGTGACCTCAGGATGTCCATTCCACAGGGATGATGGGGCAGGTTGTGCCCAACTGTGGCTTTTGGCAGTTAGCCTTTCCCCAGTTTGGACCTGTTGGTCCATGAGCTCTGAACACTCAAAAGCAGATGCTTCTTTCTGTTCAGGTCTTTGTCTTTTTCTAGAAAGTTCTTTTCCACAAAGGTGTCCTCCCCTGTGAAGTCTCTCTCTAAAAAGGCAGGATTAATCCTTCTCCAATTCCACTGCTTTGGCTCTCCATGGCACAGATCATGGGGGTTGGTCCCTCCTCCAAGGGGGAGAGTGCGGTGGGGTTCTAGCCCCAATATGTCCCTATCACCTGCCTCTCACATGCTAATGCCCTCATTAAGATTAATGCCCTTGGGAGTCACCACAACCCTAGGATGTGGAACCTCTGGCCTGCTCTTTCTCTGAAACACATGCCCACACACACACACATACATGCACGCAATACTCTGCTACACACTCACATGCACTTGCTTACACACTCTCACACACACCTCAACACTCTCCCTCACATATACTCCCATATTTCCTGAGTAAAAACATGCACTCTTTCTCATGTTTCCTGAATAAAAATTATCTAACTCATTATTAAATAAAACTTGGTAGGAACAGAAATAGCAGGATAGGGATAATTCATGTTTCTCAATCAGATAAAAATAAATACCAGATTTTGTGAAATCTTTTTCCAATTTATGGATCTGGACCAAAAACCAATACTCTAAGTAAAAATTGTCTACCTACTTGGGACTGGAGCAATAATACAGTGTGTAGGGCACTTGCCTTGCACGTGGCCAGCCCAGGTTTGATCCCTGGCACCTTCTATGGGCCCCTGAGCACCACCAGGAGACATCCCTGAGCACTGCTGGGTGTGTCTCCAGAAAAAGAATCTGCTTATTTGTAGAAGTAGCTTTCGGAAAGTCCCTTACTTGTCCCTCTATTCCAATGACTGTCCCCCGAGTCACACTATGTAGAAATCCCAGCTGTTCCTCCTGTGGGCAATCAGGAAGTTACCAACCACCCTGGCATATGCCCGGTTCTGCCTGTAGTAATCGACAGTCCCGGAAACCAGGCTCAGGCTGAGGAGAGAACTCAGCCGTGACATGCACATGAGGAATTCGATCTGTGGAGGGCTATTGTGTCCCTCCGCAGACAAGAACCGTGAAGGCCCAGATAGGCCAGCAGTGCCTTGAGGCTCAGGGCTGGCTCTTGCCTTCAGTGCCTTGAGGCTCAGGGCTGGCTCTTGCCTTCATCCTGTCTAGTCCCATTTGGCTTGTATCCAGCTTCCTGGATGGACCTGGATGCCTGACTCATGTGAACTTGAGAAACGGTGGTCACGCATCATCATCACGAGGCTCTGAGGTGATCTGTTCCCTCTCCCGCACTTTCTCTGCTTCTCAGAGCAGCCCAAATCTTCCACTATTCTTGCAAACTCAGGCTGCAGGCCATTCTGGATTCCTAGACTTGGTCCTGGACCTCGTCCCCGCCCCGCCCCCCTAGCCCCAGGCTGAGGGGCAAAGGTCAGACAAGGTCAAGCAAGAAGGTCCGACCTGAGTTCTGGACCCCACTCTCAGCAGCCCCCACATAAGTGAGCTGAGGGGAGACAGGATAGAGAATGCCAGTTTCCAATCCGAGTTTAAAAGCTGGGTTATGGCCATACACATCTTAATTGGTGCATTTCTCTTTTCTCTGCGGGCATTTTCCCTTTCTGATGGACTCTTACAAACATTTTACTGTTATATTTCTTGTAATACTGCCTGGAATCGTTATTTAGACATCATAAAAAAATCATTATATTTTTAAAAGGAAGGCTGAGAAGTTTTAACAAAAGAGAATACAAAAGGTAAGGCACGCACACATACACACAATATGTGCATGTCTGAGCTGACAAAAGTTGATCTCCCACACTGCTTTGCAAAGCAAAACTGAATGCATAATTTATAGGGCTTTATTACAAACATCTAGATTTTCAAATCATTCTAGAAAAATCCGGTTTGATTACTTACAGCAGCAGTTCTGTGATAAACCAGCCCAGAAATGGTTACCAATAAGTAAAATTTACAAGTCCCAGTGGGCCCTGCCTTCCGCAAAAATGCATTGCAAACATTAACATCTTGTTTTTTTTTTAAACACACACACACACACACACACACACACACACACACACACACACACACACACCAGAGCCCACAAAGCTGATGCTCTAACTGAAAGCCTGAAATCTTTGCACTAAAGGGCCCTCCTGACTTAACATACAGATGATATTTCCCATCTGGTTTTAGCAAGAACTTCATCTTACTGGGCTCTTTTCCACCGGAACCAAGGTGGTGTACCCCCAAACAGGGCCATGGGTGGGGAGGGGGTAGGCGGGGAACGGGCCAGGATGCTACCTTGGCTCTGAGCCCCAACCAGACTTACCTACGACATGTTGGCAGGGCATCGGGCACACATGAGGGTCTGGCACACAGTCCATTGCCATCGGGTCACCTCTTCCTGCTCAGGTCTCCCTCCCACCTGCAGGCAGTCTGACTTTTTCTAAAGGTGGGGATCTGCCCTCCCTCCCCCTACACACACAACCTGCACTCTGGCTTGGGCCCTAGGGACTGGACCGGGAGTGGGGACTGAGGGTCGGTTACAGAGTGCACTGAGAGAGAGCAAGACAGGCTGATAGTTCCGTTTAGGGAGGAAACCTCACTGGTGATAATTAGTGACTCAGACTCAAGTCTCTCTGCTACAGGAACTAAGGCAGGACAGCCGACAGAGCCTCGGATGCATAAAATGCATAAATGTCATCCAACCCAAGGCAGATTGCCTGAGAGAGAGAGAGAGAGAGAGAGAGAGAGAGAGAGAGAGAGAGAGAGAGAGAGGTGGGGGAAGAGGTGTTTACTTTTCAGGATACAAAACCAAACTTAATGGCTGCAAAAGCAGCAATTTATCAACTGCTGTGGGGGTAATTTATTGCAATCACAGTGACTGTCACTGGCTTAGTGATAATCTCTGGGTATTTTGTGCCAACAAAGGCTGCTAGTGAGTGCCCATAGTGGGAAGAAAGACAGACAGAAGGGCTGCAGATGGCAGTGAGAACTGACATGAGGACGGGCATATGCCAGTCTCTGCCATGGCTTTCCCAGTGGACCCTGGATGGCTCAAGGGGAGTCTAGAGGTCTTGAGGTTGTTGCATCATTAGAATAAATTATGCTAAGGCTATTCTTAGGAAAAGTCTAGTCCTTTCTTTTCTATTCTCTTTTCTTCTTCCTTCCTTCCTTCCTTCCTTCCTTCCTTCCTTCCTTCCCTCCCTCCCTTCTTCCCTCCTCCCTCCTCCCTTCCTTTGCACCCTCCCTTCCTTCCCTCCCTCCCTCCCTCGCTCCCTCCCTCCTTCTCCTTCCTTCCTTCCTTCCTTCCTTCCTTCCTTCCTTCCTTCCTTCCTTCCTTCCTCTTTCTCTCTTTCTGTCTCTCTCCACATCAAGAATTGCTCAGGGATTATTCCTGGGTCTCTGTACTCAGGGATGTCTTCTGGGGGGGGGCTTAGGGGGCCCTATGGGGTGCAGGAGGTCAAACTGGGTTGACTGTGTGCAAAGTAAATGCCCTACCTGCTGTACTCCAGTCCCTCTGCGCCATTGTTTGCAACATCCTTTGAAAACCGGCCTTGGAAAATGGCAGCAACGAGTAAATCTGGACACTTGGCTCCCAGAATCCATAGCACCGGATCTTGGGCAGCTGTACTCTGGGACCCAGCAACCCGGCAAGCCCATGTGATCAGACGGCCATTGGGCTGTCTTGTTTCTACTCCTGAAGGTGGCCCGTATGTGCAAACTGACTCCCAGTGAGCTCTGCTTTCCTCCCAATTCCCAGTGATCCTCATTTCCACACATGTCCACTCTGCTTCCATCTCCTGTACATGGGGCCTGGGGATGGGGCTCAGAGGCAAGGAGGCACAAAGCCTTGAGTTCTATCTGGACCTGCCTCACAGGCCGAGGTACCATCCCAGCCACTAGGATCCTTGGTGCCACTATCAACTGTGTGACCATTGCAACAACAATAGAAGGGAAGATGACATTCACTTAATCTCCAGCACCTACCCTTGGCCTGAAAGCTCCAGATTGAGCCCTGGAGCAGAGAGGGCAGCTCCGAGTATCCCCTGCCCCTGGCCTAGCAACCCTGTCCCTCCCCTCTGAACTGAGCAACAGCTGAGCAGTATGTGTTGGGTCTGGGCAGGAAGGTCTGGCAGCAATGACAGGTTCTTCCAGGTACCAGCTTGGTGACAGGGCGGCTGCTTTCCTGGTTCAGACTATGATGCAAATTATGAGCAAACCCACATGCGGGAACTGTGTTTGTTTATGTATTTCCTGTGCTCTGCCCTGGGCCACTTGCCACACTCGATGCAGCCAGCACCCCTCTCACTGTGCAACCCGGAGGTGCTGGCTCCAGTGACTGCTTCCCCAGGGCAGGGCCCTGCTCTGCCCTCCCCCAGTGCTCACCCGGCAGCTGGCTCACGCCTACTGGACCAAGGGGGCTCAAAAGTTCATGAACATTATATCATGGGAGAGCAGCAGGGTGCAGGTTTCTGGGGCCCAGAGACCCCACTTGTGACACAGGGTGGGCTTAGCACTCTGTCTTCCTATGCAAGCTTCTAGGTAGGGCCCCCTGCCCACCGCCACCCCCCCCCCCCCCCCCGCCACCACACCCCAGCTCCCTTAGAAGCTGCACCATCAGGAAACCACACTTCCTTCTGAGCACATACTTCAGGCATGAGCTGCTGGGAGCTCCAACACCCCTCTGCCCTCGGCGCAGGCCAACACATCCCCCCAGTGCAGACCAACGGTGACTCCCAATTGCTGGGTTTCTCACTGAACCCATATCTGTCTCCTGAGCTCCCTCCCCTCTTAGAAACCCACTCTTCACACTCCACACACCACCATGGCACATCAGAATGTTCTAGAAGAATTGCAGCTGAGGTTACCGGAAGCCCAAAGGTCACCGCACCGAAACCAACAACAGCAGAGCCCTCTTAGACTCTACCCTCCACCTTTCCCTCCAGGAAAATCATTCCTTCCTGGACAGAGTGCCCCATCCTCGTCTCCAGGGTCCAGAGGGGCTTGCTTTCTTTCTCCTTCCCATTTCTGATGCTACTTCTACTCAGGGGGACTCCACCTGGAGGGGCTCACTACACAGCCATCTGGAACGCCCCAACACCCTCCAGCTGTGTGTGTGCCTGCATGACTCCACTTCCAAGATCAGACCCTCCTAAACACCCCCAATAAAACACAAACCTACCCTTCCCCATGTCCAAAGGCCCCTCTCCAAGCTTGGTAAAGCTACCATCAGGGGAAGACTCATTCATCCCACCCAGAAGAGCAGCGCTGGGAAACCTTCCTGGAACCGTGACCATGAGCAAACACAGTGGAGTCGGGCAGCGTGGCAGCCTATTCCCGAGTACCCAGATTCCTCTCTGTCTGTCTGTGTTTGTTCTGTCACCTGGGGCTCTGCTGTTCAGCAACATCACCAGATCAGGTAGACCCAGAAGCTGAAACATGGGAGTGGTTGGCTGAAATCTGCAGAAGGGGTGGGACCATGGGAAACGCTGCTGCTTAATGGCAGATCCATAAGGGCTCACCTGCCAGGTGACTTTGGGACTCATGGGAACACGCTGACTGGGAAGAACTGAGGAGCATCTCATCACCCAACGACAGGGCTCACCCTCACGGAGGAAAGGAATATTCAATCCTAGGCAGGATGGCAGTGACAGAGGCCCCGTCCTGCTTTCCCAAGTCAAGACCTCCAGCTCGGGTGTCCTGGGCATGACTCTGGTCTTGCCTCCTGCCTTGCGTTAGCTATAGGACCTGGGCCTCAAAGACTCTTTTTTTTTTTTTTTGGATCACACCTGGTGATGCACAGGGGTTACTCCTGGCTCATACACTTGGGAACTACTCCTGGTGGTGCTCAGGGGACCATATGGGATCGAACCCGGGTTGGCTGCATGCAAGACAAACGCCCTACCCGCTGTGTTATCGCTCCGGCTCCTCAAAGACTCTTATTTTCCTCACTTGGACTCAGAAATAAGCGAAGGGAGTGGACTTTTGTAGGGGAATACTGGACACCGGACAGACCCTCTTCTGGCCCGCAGTTGGTCTCAACCCACAGTGCTAGGCACCATGGCAGTAGAGGCATTCAGGAAAGCTGTGTGGGGTATGTGGGGGGATCAGGACAGGCCTGTGTAGGCAGTGGTTCTGAGTTTCCAGTGTGGGGGTGGAGAGAATGGTCTGGAGGTGGGGTGAGCACAGGGGGATGGAGCCCACGCTTGGCACACAGAACTCCCAAGTCTCATCACCAGCACTGGCCACCTCCCTGGGCACCTCCAGGGATAGTAGCCCTGGTGGCCCCTGAGCAACTCCAGGTAATAGCCCTGGAGACCCCAACACCTATGGCCAGAGCAGCACCACACTGGCTCCAGTGTGGAAATGTCTGCTTGCACAACAGGGTGGATGTTACCAGCAGTCGTATTAGTAAGCCTGCTGAGCACTGCTAGGGAGTGACTCCCCACAGAAAAAGAAAGAAAGAAAGAAAGAAAGAAAGAAAGAAAGAAAGAAAGAAAGAAAACAATCCTGGAATCTTGTATTTGGGGAGAAAATGACACAGTTAGTTAACAACATTATCTAGCTCCCAAGCAGATGTGCCCACACGTCCAACACACCTGACTCTGCATACAGGCAGCTGGAGGCTTGGTGCCAACAGGACTGCAGCTGCAGATGTGAAGGGGGTGGTGCCAGGGCATGCCGAGGGTGTGAAGGGCGATGGGAAGAGGTGGAAATGGTGGGGAGGGGTGTCACAGGGCCCAGCTGAGGCAGGAGGGAGAATGTGGTGTTATTAGAGCCGAGCCTATGGGGATTGGGGGTTGGGGAAGTCATATCCTGTAGTGCTCAGAGTTTAGTCCTGTCTTTGCACTCAAGAATCACTCCAGGTGGGGCTCAGGGGAACTGTGTAGAATGACAGGAATTGAACCTATAATGAGATTATGGCCGAGTCCAAGGCAAGCACCCTCCCCAGCTGTGTTATCTCACTGGCCCCTTGCCTCGCCTCTTGAAAACCACTTTGAATGCTCTGTCCCCACCCTCTCCCAACTCAGTTCTGCCACTTCCACGGCCTCCTGCATTAGGGATGGGGCTGGCGAGACTAAGAGAGAAGTGGGGAGAAACACACACACCCTCCAGAGTCCCCAGAGCCCAGGAAAGGAGCCAGTTTGGCCTTAGGGGTCACTCCCTGCTTAAATGGACAAACACCCTTGTTTTAAGTCCAACAGTTCATTCCAGGGCCAGATGCTAGAAAGCAATTCCTTCGAGTGGTTGAGTCAGCAGAGGCTGCACGGTCCGGGGAGCCTGGACACTTGGCGAGTGTGGGCAGGGCAGGGGAGTGGACAGGGCATCTGCACAGTTTGGCCTGCCCTGCTTCTTCCCCCCACCCCTAATCTGCCTGAAAATCACCCCAGCGCTGAAGTTTTCACATGCAGGCTGGACACCAAACCAAGTAGAGAGGTCAGCTGCTCTTCCCAGGGTGGGTGCCTGACACCTGGGTCTGAGACCGGCTCTGTAACAGTGAAGAGGATCCCCGAGGGGTCCTGGGAATGGCTCTGGTCTTGCCTCCTGCCTTGCAGTGGCCATAGAACCTGGGCCTCAAAGACCCAGACTTTTCTCACTTGGATTCAGAAATAAGTGAAGGGTGTGGAAGAGAGTGGAAACGAAGCCACTCTCTGGGCATTAGTCTCCTTCTCTAGTAGAGGGAGAGAATTGTGCGGGCGTCAGGAGCCCAGAAAGCCCTCCCTGGATTAACCCCCAAACCCTGGGACAAAGGGGGTAGTTTGGAATTCACTTTATCCTTAAAGTTTAGCACTTAGCAAATTCATCTCCCGGGGCCAGAGAGATAGTATAGCAAGTAGGGCGCTTGTCTTGCAAGGCTGACCCCGTTCCATTCCACAGGGACAGGAGTAAGCAAGCCCTGAGCACAGTGGGTGTGGCCAGAAAACAAAACAACAAATTCATCCCTCCCCTGTCAAGCATTATTGCCTCAATTTTTCTTTTTTTTTTGGGGGGGGGGGCGGGTGGGGGTTTGATATCTCTCAACCAGTGCTCGGGAGACCTAGCAGATCACTCCTGGCATTTTTTAAAAATTTTATTTTATTTAACTTTATTGAATCACCGTGAGATAGTTACAAGCTTTCATGTTTGGGTTGCAATCACACAATGATCAAACACCATCCCTCCACCAGTGCACATTCCCCACCACCAATATCCCCGGTATACCCGTCCCCCCCTTTCCCACCCTCCCCCTGCCTCCATGGCAGACATGATTTGCCATAATCTCTCTCTACTTTCGGGCATTATGGTTTGCGATACAGATCCTGAGAGGTTATCATGTTTGGTCCTTTTTCGACTTTCTCCCATCCTGGCCGATTCTTCCAGCCATCTTTTTCTGAGTGATCCCTTCTCTATTCCAGCTGCCTTCTCCCCTTGGCTCAAGAGGCAGGCTTCCAGCTACGGATTCAGAGCGAGGATCTGCAGATGTTGTGCCGCTCAGGTCCTACAGAGCTGGGGACCCTCGGGGTCACACCTGGCAGTGCTCAAAGGCACCCAGGACTACACCTAATGGTGTTCCAAGGGCTATAAGGTGCTGGGGTTTCAACTTGGGCCCCTGTGCATGCAAAGCATATGCTTCTAATTGCCAAGCATCATCCGGCCTGTGTGCCAAGCCCTTACCAAGGTTTTGTGGAGAAAGAAACAAGTACAGATGGCTAAGGATGTGGCCAGGTCACATGGTGAAGAACTGAGATTCAAACCGGGGCACAGGACTCCAGAGCCAGGCGCTTCCCCTGCAGTCAGCCAGGGAGAGCTTGCCTTGCCCTCAGGCATGCAACTCTGGACTTTAGTCATTAACTTTCTCTTTTTAACTCCCAGAAGCCCGACCCAATAAATACTCTTGTGTCTGATAAATCCAAGGAGGGAAGGGCCACGGGGTGAGGAGGGCAAAGACGGGAACCACGCAGGAGAGTGGAGCATCTCTGATTTGGAGAGAGCACCTCCAGGGTCCCAGAGGGAAGAGACGGGGTCCTGGAGGGACCAGCAGGATGGGCAGCTGGGTGCTGAGCCTCCACTGCCAGTGATGGCTAGCATCACCCCAAGCCAACTCCAGGTCTTCCTCCCAGGATGCCTGGCTGAAGCTTCCTGCCCATCCCCCAAAGCCTCCTTCTGGAACCCTAAACCCCATCCTCCCCAGGAACGCCCGGTGAACCCACTGAACAAACACTCCACTCACAGGTCACCGGGGACAGACAGGGGCACAGAGGTGAGTAATGGAGTCAGGTATGCCTGCTGAATTCGAGGCTCACCCTGCAGACACGGGTGCAGTTAGCAGATTGGGCCCTGGCACCTAGGTTTTTATCCAACCACACAGGTGACTGGCGGGGCACACCCAGGTCTTGACACCCTCCCTAGCAGCACTGTCTTCCCTGGTCTGCCCAAATCCACCAAGAATGTGCCTTGTCGCCTTCATTAGCTGGCTCCTCCTTGCCCCCCTCCCACCCGAGTCAATTTGCAGCCTTTGTGGCTCTGCAAAAATAGCGCGCTTCCTGAGACTCAGTTTCCCCAACTTTAACCAGCGGTCCTTTCCCTCCCAGGGGTTAGCGGGGCTACTGTAAGCAAAGCCAGGCGGTAAGTGCCAGAGCGGTGCCTGTACTTACTGATATCGCTGCGCTCCGGAGGACAGAAGGACTTCCCCGGGGGTATTTCCCCCTCTCTGCTGTTGGTCCCCGACATGGCCCTGGTCCTCGGGAAAATCTCAGTGCCTTCTGCCACGCAGCCAGCAGGACCTGCCTGCATTTCCCTTCACCCCTAGCCGGCCTCCTGACCCCGAAAACGCACACTCGCTCTTGCGTACCCACCTTTTATGTACCCAAAATGACCAAAGTTCCAACCACACCTCTCTGGGCAGCCTGCCCCCTAATTTCGGGGAAGTGAGTAGAAGGGGTAATTTCCCAGACACTTCCCCAGACGCTGGCAAAGGCGGGTTGGGGCGGTCCAGCCCCTCCGGGCCCAGGTCGGGCGCCCCCGCCCCGGCCGCTCGCTCGGAGCGCGCGAAGGTCCCGCCCACTGGACCACAGAGCCGCTGGACACTTGGGACCCGAGGACTCAGCCTAGAGGCTCCGCCCAGAGAGGCGTTCCAAGCCGGCCCTCCGCTCGCCTCGCCCCCCGCCCCCCGCCCCCACCCCCGCTCCGCGTCCCGCCCGGGGTGCCCAGCGCGCCCGGCCCGGCCCGCACCCGGCGCGCGCGGCTGGCGTCCCCGGGGAGGCGCGCGCGCTCGGGCCGGGGGCGCAGTGCCACCGCGCACGTGTCGGTGCCAGCCGCCCCAGCGGCTCCCCTGCAGACGTGCGGGGGTGCCCGGCCTCGGCGCGACAGGGGTGCCGGGGGCCGCGGGGGCCGGGGTCCCGGGGCCAGGGCGCAGGCAGCCCCCGCCACCCCCGCCCCCTGACCGCGTCCCGCGAGACGGGGGTCACTCACCTCTCCGGCCCGCGGCTCGGAGCGGTGGCAGCGGCTGAAGGTCCGCGGCCGAGGCGGCGGCTCCGCCTCGAGGCTCCGCCCCTGCCCGCGCCCCGCCCGGCCGTGGGGACAGACCTGCGTGCCGGGGGGAGGTGGCCGCGCGCCCGCCCGCGCCGCTTGTCCGGCTCGGCCACCTCCTGCAGCCGCGCAGTCGCCCACCTGCGGGGTCGTTCGTCCTTGCCTGACCCAGAAGGGCTGGTGGCCGTCAGAGAGAGACCCTTGACCCTGGGCCGGGGAACTCCTCGGCAGCTCCCGATCCTTGGCTCTGCCCCCGTACCCCTGACCCCAAATGTGCAACGGCTCCGGGAACGCCTTTTAACCCCCGCGAGGCAGGCAGGCAGGCAGGCAGGCAGGCCAGGAGAGCCGGGCCGCTCTGATTCCACCCCGCAGCCCCAAGGAACACGCTAACCCCCTCTGGAGTTCATGGGCTACTCTTGACTCTGTGGTCCACTCCCTACCCAGCGGTCATCGCCCGGTTCTGACGCGGAACCCCATTTTCCTTCTGAGCAGAGTCTTCCTCTTCAACCAGGGTGCGTCCTAGTGCTCTGGCTTGCAAGCTCCAAAACACAGACCTTTGCTCTTTCCCAGAAGTTTCCATAGAAGCTTGGGGCATCCTGAGGGTATCGGGGAGCACTTCCCTGAGTAGACTTCCCAGGCTCTAAACCCTCACCTGCCCCTAAGGAAAATGTCTCCCACCTCCCCGCTCCCCAGTATCCTCTCCCAGCCTGAAGATCACGGTGTCTTTTTAAAACCCCTTCTCCCCTGTGACCCCATCTCACCATGGTCATCCCCCCATCTTTAGAAGTAAGGGCTCATGGCTATGGCGCTTGTCTCCTCTGGAACCCTAAGGGTTACCCGCCTCCAGGATTCTTACTAGGATACTCTTAGGCGGCACATTCTATGGTGCCCAGGAACGTCACATTGTTCCAGGAAGCCATCTGGAGCCAGGGCGATAAGCCCTCCAGCAGGGTTATCTGAAGGGTGCAGCCAGTGGCAGGGCTGGGTCCCAGCACTAGGCCCGCAACCGGACCCCAAAGAGCTCCCTAGGGGTGAAGAAGCAGAATCCGGGGGTGAAGAGGCAGAATCTGACCTCTCTCCCTCCCACCCTATTAGTACCTCGATAGGTTCCCTACTGGGGATATGCCCTTCCCTCTCTGTCCTATGAGCCACCAGGTCCTCTCTTGTGTTCTGCAAGTTTCCCTGGTCCCACTGACCCTGCAGATGCACTCTTTTTAAGCTCCGGTGCACTCTGGTCCCACCTTTCATTCAGGCTGTCCTCTGAGGGCTCTGCTACATGTCCCTGAGTGTAACCCGGAGTGATCCCTGAGCATAGAGCCTGGAGTAAACCCTGAGCACTGCAGGGTGTGGCCCAAAAACAAAAAGAAAAAAAAAGACAGAAACAAAAACAACCAAATATGAGGGTGTTGACCATTGTGTGTGGCTTTAAGAAAATCACACGGGTATTACTTAAGACCAGGGTGGGTGACGGTTATTGGGTGCAACCCAGTACCTCTCAGAAGCAAATTGGCCACCCACCCGACTCCTGACCCTGGAGGGCTCCGACTCCATGGACTGGCAGAACAATTCCATGCCTGACTGTGTCCAAGGTCAGCCAAGGGCAGAGCTGCCAGAGTTATCCTTTGGGACTGAGGACTGGTCACTCCTCAGCTCAATCGCTGGCTCCTCTGTCCCGCAGAGTCAAAGCAAACCCCTGGCTGTTGTCTCTAAGGCCAATATGCTCAGCACTCTGGTACCCCGACACCTCTGCATATTCCCTGATCTGCTCCTGCGTGGGGCCTTTTCCCACTGGCTCTGTGAATTCACAGGATCCACAACTCTGACCCTTGTTGCTTCCTTCCTGGGTCCCAGGAGATTCACACGATGCCCCTCCCTCTTTCGAGCTCTTGCTGAGGTACCATCCCTCTAATACCCTATAATAACATGTTTTGTTGATCCGTTTGCTGTTGTCTGCTCCCACAGAAATGTGAGCTCCCTGAGTGGGGTTAAATGCGTCTCAGTCAGTTCTGTTTCCAGGACCCAGAGCAGTCAGTGCCTGGCACAAACTGGCTGCTCTGTAAGTAATTATTGATTGGATGTCATCACCCCCTCCCAACCACCCTTCACAGCCCTCCCCCCCCCGCCCCCGCATACTCCGGACCTGGCACACATCAGGCTTGTGCCCAAACACTCACCCCACCTCCCAGGCCCCACTCACAGTCTTTCATTGACCCCATTGTATCCCATCTAGCACCTGCTTAGAGCCTTCTCCACATTTTTGCAGTTGACTATACAGTTCAACCTCCTGCAGGTATGGAGAGAGCTTTTGTTTTTTCTTCCTCCTGGGGAGAGCAGGTCACGGGAGAGGCCTGGGAGGAGAGCAGCTTTGTGGCCACCTACAGTTGGTTTCCAGCTCTGAGCGTGCTGTCTCAGCTGGTGAACAAGGGCCTCTCTCCCCTCTTCACCTCCTTTAGTATCTGTGGGAAGTTCTGTCCACTTCGGTCTCCTCCCTGGCAGCATGGTGCCCAGAACACAGGTCAAAGGCTCTGCTCTGTGCCCGACCCTGAAGCCAAGACTAGCCCTTCAGCTAAGAGGCTCAAGGAAGACATTCTCCTGCAGAGTGGAGAGACCGGCTCTCTGCTCCTCGGAGGGCCCCGGCGTTTAGAGAGGGGTTGGAGCCCGTCCACTGCAGGGACTCGGCATTTAGAGATGGGATAGAGCCACCCATTGCGGGGACCTGGCATTTAGAGACAGGGGTGGATCTCATCCACTGCACAAAATAAAAGACTCTAAATGGACTATTAAGCTGAGATGGCGGTGAGAAGCCGGGCCCCCAGCTCGGCACTCCTGGCAGGGAACCAGGCTGCGACGTTCCCCTGTCATCACCCCAGGCAGGAGCCCTTCAAGGCTCTGGATGCTGGGAGCTGTCGTCCAGTTGTGAAGGGATTGAGGAGGGGATTCAGAGAGGCCAATGGAGGGCTCCGGGTGAGCAGTGGGCTACCTGGGTAGAGAAAGTCACGCCAGGGCTGGGGGCAATGGTGCAAGAATAACGCACAGGCAGCTGCTAGCCTGCCCAGCGATATAGAAGCTTAGAGATGTGTGCTCACACGGCACAGCTGAGAAAGCATACTCAGAGCTGGACACTGCAGATGCACACAAAGCTCCTCTCAGGCCTCTCCACGACCTGCTCTCCCCAGGAAAAAAAAAAGCTCTCTGCATACCTTCAGGAGGCTGAACTACATAGTCAGCAGTGCAAATATGTGGAGAAGGTTTTAAGCGGGTGCTAGATGGGATACGACGGAGTCATAAGAGACTGTGAGTGGGGCCTGGGAGGTAGCGTGAGTGTTTGGGCACAAGCCTAATGTGTGCCAGGTCCCGAGTGCCCGCAGCCCCAGCAGCCCTGGCCCATGCTACCAGATGAGAATGCCAGGGAGTGGGCCCCGCCTCCCAGCACCACCAGGGGTGCTCCTCTGAAACGAGAAGTAGGACTGTGATTGGTGAGGAGGAGGTGGGAGCAAGCGGTTTTCTCAGGAGCTCCGTGGCAGAGAGTTCCTCACCAATCTCAGTGTGAAAACCAGCACTTGCACTGGTACTAGCCTCTTGGTGGCTGTGGACATGGGTTCAGAGGGCAAGGGGAGCTCTGGGAGCATTTTGTGGTCTGGCAGCAGCTCCTTCCTGTCCGTCCCCTGTGGCATTACCTTGGCTTGGGGTAGGGGACAGAGAAGGGCGGAGGCTGAAGAGGCAGAGACATCTGGCCTTTGGGGCAGGGGAAGTGACTCAAAATCTTGAAACACGTGCAAGGCAGGCGGCAGTCACAGGTTCGGTCCCTGGCCCCAGAAGCTCCCCCAACCAATCTGGTTCCCTGAGCACATGGTCCCCAGAACACTGCTGGGAGTGATCCCGCCCATCCACAGAACAGAATAGCCACTGAGGACCATCCGATATCACCCCCAAAAAACAAAAGTTCCTGAAGAAGTCCAGGCTTCCAACCCTTATTCCAAACAGATGTGCTACACATGATGACCTAGACACTTTGGTCTGAAATACAGTCTCAGGCCCAGCCCAGACTCTCTGAGCTAGAATAACATTGTTTGCACATCAAAGTTAGAGAAACACTGAGCTTCAGGTCCTACCGGAAACAAACCGGTCCTGGATCAGAAGCAACCATCGGGACAACACATCCCTCTCCAGGCTGCACTCTAACATTATCCCCTCAGCTTCCTCTTGTGAGCCAAATCGCCTGATTTAATCTGCCTCTGAAGCCGACTAAATACAGAGGAGATGACTCTGTCCTTGGTAAGACTCATCTCGCACTCGTGACACCTATTACACAAAATTGCGAGAAGAGGCTGTCAGGCTGGGGTGCTCATTCTTTTCCAGTAGCAGATCTAATTTCCCTGCTCACCCTGCTTCCTAGGGTACTCAGACCCAGGCCCAGGATTATATTGTCCATAGTGAATTTAGCTAAGTTCCGCTTTGCTTTTGCCCTAATTCGTGCAAAATAAATTGCCTTCCGTGTTCACCTCACTGAGGACTGTTTTCGTGCCAGCTGTCCAATCATGCCTTTGGAAAAGACCAAGTTGTGGGAGTACTAGAAGCGGGGGTGTCTGTGTGCCTCTCCCTGCCAAGAGCAGGGTGTAGTGTGGCACATTCTCTGCTGGATTTTAGACAAGGGAAGGGACAGAGCAGTTGGGAGAAGGAAGCTCCCACAGGTTTCTGCCAGAAGATACTGAGAAAATAAATAAATCCCAAATCAGCTAAGGGTCCCTTTGGGGGAATTGAGGCAAAGAGGTTTACCCTATATCCCCCACACTGCCTCCTCCCTTCAGTGCCCGTCTCACCAGATCAGGGATGTGAGGGTCTGTCCTCTGTGTCAGGAGACTCTTCAGCGCTGTGGGCAGGGGTCCAATTTCCCAGGAACCCAGCTGCCAAGTCTCTGAGCTGCTGCTTCTGCTCTTGGGGTCCCAGCCAGGGTGGAAGCACAGCCTAGGGCTGGGCGGAGAGGGTGTGGGCGGAGGCCTTTGGAGAGTGGAGATGACCAGCCCTCTCACTGTGGCTGGGGTCACTAGCTTAGGATCATCTGTAAACATTCTGTGGCCAGCAGCTGAGATAAGCCCTCCGTCTGGACCTGCGATGGATTTCTAACCACTCAGTTCCAGTTCCTGGGTCTTGGTTCAAAGGGCAGGGTAGGGAAGTAACCAAGACAGAGACCCATGTTTAAGCAAGGTCTGTGCTGCCTTTAGATCAGCCCTTTACACCCACTGCAAGGAAAAGAGGGTCAGCCCTACTTTTCAGAGGAGCAGTTGCTGAGTGTTCTAGGGGAATAAAAACCCACCATCCTCATTCAGTAATCTACCATCCCTATTTAACTCTTGACAAAAGGTTTATTTCATGAGGGGTTCCCACAGCAGATTGGAGGTTGACTTTGAAAAATGCTTAGGGGTCACTGGAAATATCATACAAATGTTTGACTTACCCATGACTGATCCCAGTTCTGTAGTCAGCGCTGCCAGAAGTGACTCCAGAAGACCGAGTGAGGAGTAAGCCCTGAACACTGTTGGGTGAGGCCCGCCAGCCCCCAAAGAAAGGAAAAAGGAAAGAATGGAAAAGAAGTAGGAAGGAAGTGATGCTTGAATGGTGAGAGTCAGTCTCTATGTTGGTCCTTGGCTTCGAGGTTCTTCAATATTTTCAATCGTGAAAATATTGAGTAATAAAGATACTCAGAGTTGGAAATCGAAAGGTTTACTGGAAAGTAGAAGAGAAAGACACTCCCCAGCCAGGAAGGAACTTTGTGTAGGACTAAGCAAAATATGGCTTATTTTTGTGGGTTTCAATAGGAAAACTGGGCCTTTGTGTTGTTTATCCAGGTACAAGGATGTTAACAGTAAGTGCAAAGATTATGGCTAGCTTCCGGCCTTTTGAATTGTCTATTTGACCTTAGATATTATCCATTGTTCTAAGATCTGAGGCAGAATCTTGGATCTAAGGTCTGGAGCAGATCTTAGAATCTTGAGCCTAAGGTCTGGGGTGGAATCTTGGATCCTGGGGAATGGTAAACTTCCTATTTATCAGAAAAACTCAGGAACTCACAGGAAGGTTAAAGTGTAGAATGGGGGTAGTTAAAAATGAGACAGTTGGCAAGGGGAAATTGAGGCTTCCTCTTTTAGTAGGAGGAAGAGAGGAAGAGAAGAAGAAGGAAGGAAGGGAGAAGAAAAGAAGGGAGAGAGGTACAGGATGGGAAGAAGGAAGAAAGGAAGGAAGGGAGCTGGGGGTGGCTCAAAGAGTACTATCTGGCAGGCGTGGTGCCTCAGTTTTCAATTTCCTTTTGCCCCACCCCCATTCCAACCTGCCCCTCATTCCCCGCCCACACAGACCCATTACTGTCTCTGTGGCACAGCCACTGTTACTCTTGGTGACACCACTTGGAGTGTGAGCACTGCATCTGGGTGAGCGCCCATGTGTGCCCGGTAAGGAATCCACTGGCCTGTGGAAAGGGGTCCAGCCCCTCTCCCCAACACATTACACATTTGTGGGTAAGCTGGTGTGCTAGCTTCTGGGCCAAGGGTTCAAGCACAGAAAGCAGCTCCCTCACTGCCTCTGCTGGAAACCTACCCTTGACACAGAGTTGAAAAAAGACAAGCAGAGCAAAGCAAATCAGGAAAAAGAAGTGTCTGACTCTCAGGGAACACTATAACCCAGAGTGTACAGGATATCACCCCATAAAGAAGGGGGACACTGAAAAAAAAAGGAATTTACCCACAAACTTCTCTCTGAAAGGTCATCTTCCACGTGGTAGACTTAGCCTTTTAATACACATGTAATTAATTTTATTATATTTTATATAACATGGTTACAATAGTGTTAGCGTTCACAGTATTGATGTACAAAGTGACTATACCTGAACATCACTGAAGTCCCCAAAGTCCCTCCACCACTGTCCCCAAGTCACCTCTAGTTCACCTTTTTATCCCCCCCTTCTCTCTTTTTTTATTTTTTTGTTTGTTTCTTGGGTCACATCTGGTGATGCTGGGGTTACTCCTGGCTTTGCATTCAGGAATTACTCCTGGTAGTGCTCAGGGGACCATATGGGATGCTAGAATCAAACCGGGGTTGGCCGTGTGCAAGGTAAATGCCCTACCCACTGTACTATCACTCCAGCCCCTATCCCCCGTCTTTTACTCCCCCCTCCCCACCCATTGCTAATCTGCCTTTTGAAATACTAGGCCAAGGGTTTGACATAGTTTGATACTGACTATGGAGAAGACCTTATCTTATCTCTTCACAGGAGAAATTGGAGTTTAAATCTGCACATCTGCACTTCCCTGATAAGTTTCCTAAGTGCTCTTCCTTTTCTCCCTCCCCAAACCTTCTCTGTCTCAGCTAAGTTTTGATTTTTAATTCTGTTTTTATTTTGGGAGGTGGGGGTTGGGGGCTGAGATTGGGCCTCAGCTGGCAGTGCTCAGGGCTTACTTCTGGTTCTATGATTCATGCTTGCTCCTGGTGGTGCTCAGGGACCATATGTGATGGTGCTGGAGCTTGAACTTGGGTTGGTCATAACGTGAGGCAAGTGCCGTTCTGCTATCCCATCGCTCTGGTATCTCAGCCAAGTTTTTACTGAGCCACGGCCAGTAGTGAGTGACCCATGAGTGCAGAGCCAGGTGTAAGCCCTGAGCACAGCTGGGTGTGACCTAAAAACCACAAATAAAATTAAATAAAAGATGGCATCTCGGGTTGGAGAGACAATACAGTGAACTTGCCTTGCATGTGGCTGTCCTGGGCTTGATCCTTGGAACTTTATATGGTCCCCTGAGTATCACCAGAAGTGATCCCTCAGCACAGAGCCAGGAGCATGCCCTGATGTGGTCCCCAAATTAAAAATAATAATAATAACAGCAACAAAAACAAGACATTCAAAGACCTTTCCATTGTCTAGACAGGAGTCAGAAAGGGACAGATATAGAAGGACTGCTCTCATTTGTGGACTATACAATAACATAGCATGAGGTTGACAACCAAGGACTGTAGACACAAGGGCCAGGAATATTGCCCCATAGTTGGAAGCATATCTCATGAGCTGGGGGAGAAGGCAGCTGGAATAGAGAAGGGATAACTAATCAATAATGGTTGGATGGGAGATATGTGCAGAAAGTAGATAAAGGACCAAACATGATAACCTTGCAGTATCTGTATCGCACACCATAATGCCCAAAAGTAGAAAGAGAGAGAGAGAGTATGGGGAATATTGTCTGTCATGGAGGCAGGGGAAGAGTGGGAAAGGGAGAGTATACCGGGGACATTGGTGGTGGGGAATGTGCACTGGTGGAGGGATGGGTGTTTGTTTGATCATTGTGTGATTGTAACCCAAACATGAAAGTTTGTAACTTGGTGGTTCAATTAAAAAAAATTTAAAACAACAACAACAAAAAAACCTCAAAAAAACAAAGACCCTTCCATGGTCTCTGTCTCACCTTTGGGCAGGAGTGGGTACCTTTGGTGACCTCTAGAATGCCAAGGACTGGTGCCAGCGGAGCAGGGACAGAGCAGTGTGGCAGAGGGGGTGTCTCCCAGACATACCCTAGGATACCTATCTTGCCACCAGCAATTGTCCCAGCCTGCCATGGAATGTAAGTTCTGCCTGTGATAGGACTGTCTATCTACCTTAAATTGTCACAGCCTGGAAAAAGGCCCTGGCAATGTCCCTTGGGTGCTGGAGAGTCTGATTTCCCTGACACTTACCTTAGGGCCATCAGACTCTGTCATCTTCAGAAAGGAAGCCCTGGAAGGGAACGATAAGAGTGACCTGTGAAAAGGGCCTCAGGCCTTGGGCCATATTGGGGCCTCATAGGGTAGAAGGGGCCAGGGCTTCTAGAGGCCACTGTAGCAAGAAGGACCACCACCAGCTTTGGAGCCACTCACACTGGGTGGGGGAGGTTCATATCTGACACCCCAGCTCCTCACTGAACCCTAATTTCCTTAGCTCTGAGGTAGTGGTATAGACCTCCATAGCTAGGAGTGTGGATTTGTTGAGAGACTGTCAGGAAAGTATCTGGCCCTTAAGTACCGTCGTTCTAGAGTAGTCAGCTACTCTGAGAGGAAAATTAAGAGAGAAGGGTAGAAATTTGAAGAAACTAGTTCCACAAGAAATTCTCTCCTCCCTGCAGGCCCCTTGGAGAAGCCTTCTTTCCCTTGTTCCTATAAGCTCGCCCCTCCTGGGAGAAGCCCTCAGGAAACTCTTCCTTGAGGCCTCCCATGTCCCCAAGGCAAGGACAGGGGGTGGGGTACAGGTGATCAGACACCCCATCTTTCTCCGCCTACACCATATGTTCAATGGGTCTTAGGAGCACCCTGGCTTCGGGACTGGGAGACCTGGCTAAGTCCTGCCTCGGCAGGCTGTGAATCTCCTCTTGCTGGGCTTCCGGCTCCAGCCTGCTCAGGGCCCTAAGATCTCCTGGAGCAGGAAATACCCGAGGGAGCTAAGGCCATTGGATCCAGGTCGGTTTGACCCATACAGAAACAATTTGGATGCAAGTCAGAGAAATAAGAGAAAGGGGTTTGTTAGGGAATAATATCTACTTTTAAAACAGAGTGAACTGGGGCTAGAGCCATAGCACAGCGGGTAGAGCGTTTTCCTTGCACGCGGCCGACCCGGGTTCAATTCCCAGCATCTCTTATGGTTCCCTGAGCACCGCCAGGAGTAATTCCTGAGTGCAAAGCCAGGAGTAACCCCTGTGCATCACTGGTTGTGACCCAAAAAGCAAAAAAAAAAAGAGAGAGAGAGAGAGAAAGAAAGAAACAGAGTGAACTGTTTCTAAGTAAACCTTTTCTAAGATGGTTTGCAAAAATATGTATATTTTTCTATATTTATAATATATTTATAATTATATATATTTATCTATATTTCAGAAGAGTGTGGGTATGCTTCAAGAGGAGCAGCACTGTTTCTCCACACATTTCTAGGTCTTATCTAGGGTAGAAATGGAGAATTAATAAGGTAGAAAAAGCATGGGATTTCAGAGAAGAGTGAGGGGAATGATTTTCCAGAGGGCTGGTGGTTTTCCAGACTCTATTTTTTAAAAATCATTTCCAGGGCAACAGTAAACTGTCATGGCACAAGTGGAGGTAAATTTTATCGAGTAGATATATTATCGTGAAGATATAGTGAAGTCCAAAGTCACCCATCACTGCCTCGTCCTCCATCTTCAATTTACTCGGTGTGGGGGTCAGGGAGACAGCACTGAGGATAAGGCACTTGCTTTGCCCAGTCAAGCCCTAGCACTACAGAGTGCTCTGAGCACCAGTAGGAGTGACCCCTGAGCACAGAGCCAGAAGTAAGCCCTGACTTTTGCTAGGTGCAGCCCTAAAAGTAAAGCAAGCAAGCAAGCAAGCACATGAGAAACAATTTCCTCTGCCAGCTGGTTGTTTATCCTTCTCACCTTTTTAGGTGTCCAGCACCGGTAACGCACAAACTCTTGGCGGAAACATCTCACACTTTGATGCTGGTGCTGCAACTTGTGTTAATTGAACCACATTTTGGTGCCAGCCACTGGTGGTGAGTCTCAGCACCAGCATGTCAAGCTTCCCAGCATTGTATGGATACATCAGAGAGACCTAATCAAAGATGGAAGGGGTAATCAATATTGACAAGCAACCGTTGCTATTTTCTCAGGCGTGGAATAGAAGCTAGCTCAAGGCAGCAACAGATTCTGGTGATTAAAGTTTGTGGCGGGCTTGAGAGACAGTACAGCGGGTTGGGCACTTGCCTTGCACGGGACGGAGCTGGTTTTGGTCCCTACCACCTCATCTGATCCTTGGAGGCCTCCGGAGTGATCGCTGAGTTCTG